>NC_138178.1:119363189-119993260 GCF_964165515.1 Mesoplodon bidens
CCTGCTTCTTTCTTTTAGGTCATGGGTTAATTTTAAATGGTTGGCAAATTAAGGACTAAATAGTAAAAGATATCTGTCTTCAGAAAGAGCTATTAAAACCAGAGAAAATAAAGGCTTGATTTGACCTTAGACTGAGCTGTTTGCTACTACTCTGTGAAAGGTGGATTGGGTTTCTGGTTCTTCAGAATTACTCAGCTCAGTGGTTTTTAACTTAACTGGTACCTTTTTAATTGACTGACATTACCATTCAGGGTTTTACCTGGATGTCTAGTGCAGGGGCCTGGTATGGGGAATTGTAGCACCAACTGAAAAAAATGCATTTAACTTTGTTTTAGGCCTGGATAACCCTGTACTTCCTATGATCACTAAATAAATAAAAGTTAAAGAGGTGATTAAAGTCAGTGAAAACCAAAATAAGATGAAAATGGATACAATGACAAAAGCAATCACATCAAAGGAGCTCAAGTTTGGAGATACTGTGCCCATGTGGAGGGCAACAAGTGTTCATAAAGGGGTTGTGGAATATTCAGGACATAAGCCAGGTAGTGAGTTAGGGGTTAGTGGGTTAGAAGTTAATAGGAAATGGATACAGTAGCCCTAAACAGTTTTATTACAATGTTTTTTTTAAAATTAGAAATGAAGAAAGATAAGGTGATTATTTGAAAAGAGGAAGCTTCTTTTTTTTCTTAAGATGTGAGAAGCTTAAGGATGTTTAAAGCTCCTGACAAGGATTCATTAGAGAGGTACCGATGGCAGATACAGAATACCAAAGGAATTATTTTTAGTATAAGTTCTGGTAAAGGTTGGAGGAGCAAGGTTATAGGGTACATGTGGAAGGTTGAATCTTAGCTGGGAGGAACAGAACCTCTCCTCAGGTCACTGTGGATGATGCTCTTAGATTTTCTGTTTTATGTGAAGTTGAGGGAGTATCTACATGGCAGTGTGTATTTTCTCTGTGAGGTAGAGCGAGAGACCATTTGATGAGACTAAAGGGAGAGGTAGGAAAACTTGAGATTGCAAGACACTGGAGAGAGTTTGAAATATCATTAAGATGATGGGGAAAATGTTACCCAAAGAAAGGTAGTCTGATTTAAAGGTGGTGTTGAGGGCTCAGGTGAGCTGAGGACCACGTATTTATAGTGACATCAATCTGGCCCATCGTCTGTTGTGTGATTTCCTCTAGCAGCACTCAGGTCCCTGGGGGCAGGCAGTCAGAGATGCATATTTGGGTTCATGCAGGTTTGAGGCAAGAATATAATGTTGAGTTTAAGGTGTTGAAATGATGTTCTATCAGCAGGATAAGGGTTGGAGTGAAAAGCAGAGTAGGCAGAAGAACAAGAAGAAAGAGGAAGCCCTACTGTGATTCAAGAGGGAGAGTAGCTATGCAGAAAGAAATGTGGAAAACTGTAGCTGGAGAGTGGAATACTTGAATCCACGATTTCGCAGGTGATAACCAGATTCACAGTGTGCTTATGGGAATGAGTGGCTGAGGTGTCACTAAAGATGAAGTAGTCAAGAAACCAAGTGGTCATGGGGTGGTACCTTAAAGTCTCCCAGGATAACTTAAAAATTGGGCTGAAAATGAGGATTGCGAGATAAGACTTAACTGAAAACTTGTCAGTAAATGAGGGGAAATGGCTTGGTGGTAGGTACATGGCAGCAAAGAGGAAGACAGGAGCATGTTTTAGTCAAAAAATGTGAGCCTCAGAGGAGCAGGAGTTTTAATAAAAGTAATAGTCTAGAAGTGAAAATAAGGAACACTGATGACTCTGAATCACTGCTGGACTTTAAGGTACAAGGGATGTATGAGGATATACAGTCTCCCCTTGGTGGTTGTTTATCAACTTTATCATTTGTCCACACCTGAATCTACAGCCAAACCCTTGGCATCTCTTTCACTACAGGGGAAAGTTACTGCCTTCATGGAGAGTCAGTTTCAGCTCAAATGAGGAGGTGGCATGTCCTTTTTCTCTCCTCCTCTATCTCTTGTCTATGGGCAATTATATCCACTCCTATGGTTTCAATTAACATGTAATTGCTGACTCCCAATACTAGATCTCTAGCTCAGGACTGTTTTTTGGGCTCCCTTCAGGCATGTATAACTTACTGCTCACTGAACTTCTCCATTTGATGTCCCAGTGGCATCGCAAACTCAACATTTCATGACTATCTTTTACCGTGAGATTCACTCACCTCCTGTCTTGCAGTGCTTCACGCAGCCCTCTCCTTGATATAGTATAGGTCCTCAATAAATACTTGTAGCATGAATGAATGAAACGTTTGCGTTAGTGAAACACCATGTGTTTTTTCAGAGTAAGCCTCTTTGGCAGAAGTACCTTCAGAATATAAGCTGATTGCTAAAGGTTAGTTTGCCTTGTTAAGCCTTTCATGGGCTGTCAGGCTGTAACCTGGGATAATGACATGGGTGGAATGTTCACTCTGGCCAGTGAGACTACGTTCCTTTAGGTTCACTTGTTTTGTAAATTAGATTTTTCAGGTTAGCAGTTCAAATGAAAGCTCTCTCTCTCTCTCTCTCTCTCTCTCTCTCTCTCTCTCTCTCTCTCTCTTTCTCTTTTAACCACTGCTCTTTGGCACATTCTAATGAGAGCTGTAGCTCCTGAGTTGTTTCTTCAGCATTGGCATCTAATATGAAAGAAATTGAAAGCTAAAGGGAAACCTCGGGGCTCCAGAACAGCAGGTCTGTGCGGTAACACTATCAGCCCTGTTCTTCAGCTGTGCCTTCAATGAGAAAAGGCTCCAACTACTGCATTGTGCCTGGTGAGGAAAGCTGCCTGAAGATGTCACAAAGGGAAACAGTGTCAACTTTCATTCTGAAATTTTTTGTGCCACCTTCAGGCAACTTATGTCATGCTGCCTGCTAATGACATTCCCACCTGGGGACCCCATTGTGAGTGATGTCCTTGATGCCAACTCGTACATTCTAGCTAATTCCAAACCTAGTAAATATTTAGTATCTTTCTCAGAACCAATTAAATGAATGGGAGACATAAAATAGAACTTGCCTTTACCCGAGGAGTCATTCAACCAGAGTTTTTATGACAAATAAGGTATTGGAAACTAAGTAAAATATTGAGAGCTTTTAAATACATATAGAAGTGATTCAAATCTGAAATTGCCTGAAGTGAATCTCACCTTATCCTGGAGAGGGCTGCCTGTGAAATTACTTGTTTAGATTGGTAGCCTTCACTTGCTAGCAAGGGTATTGTATTTTCTTGTTCTTTAGATATCTTGAATTTTAAATCAAAACAACAAGAACAACAACAAAAAATTGTAATGATAAAAAAGGTATTGAACTTTTTTCTAAATGCTACAGAAAACTGGAATATTGTAAAGTGGAACTCACTGCCTCATGGATGAAAAGAGAGAAAACAGCAGTAGTCACAAAACTTAGGTGTAGATAGGCTATAGGACTTAAAAGTTTTATTAACAACCGTTAAGTTATTGAGTTGGAAAAGGTTGTTTTTGTTGCCATTGGTGGTGGTGGTTGGTGTTTTGTTTTTTGGGGGTTTTTTTTGGCTAGATTGCCAGGACTGAAAAGTCTAACTCCAAGTACTGAACAAACATGCCCTCCCAGACTCATCCATTTAGCAGGTGTTCAATAAATATTATTGACTGGCTTATTGTCCTGATGATCTCGTTTATAAAAATAGCCTGAAAAGGAAATTCCCAGATAATGAATTTCAGTTGTTAACAGTGTTTTTATCTGGAATAGTTCATGAGATCTTAATCAAGGCAGTCTTTATAGTAAACTTCCTGTTCAGGATGTTCTCATGGACTATAAATAAGAGTATGAAAAGATAATAAATACGCATTTTTATATTGGTGGTAACACATTAAAAAGTCTCATCCTTGAGTTGTAAGAGTGAACACCCTTTTTTTCTTTAGAAGGAAAATGTATTTTATTTTTTTGAATTTTTTTATGTAGTAGAAGTTTGAGATACAAACGTATCTTTGGGATTCAGAGGCAGGTTATTGACTTTGAGCCTCATGTCTGGCATTCTCTACCTTGGGAGTCTTGTTTCTGTGCAATAGATATTATGCTGAGTTTATTGTGAATATATTAGAGCATCTAAAGTGCCTATTTTGGACTCTGTTTAACACATTTAATAAGGTCTAACTGTTTATGACTGTGAGTGATGATTAGTAGTTCTTGGTGGGGGAAAAAAAAACCAAAATGTTCTGTCCTCTGTCATTAACTCCATGTGGTCTTTGCTAATTGTAACTCTCCCATTTCCTTCGCACCAAGCAGGTGACAGGCATGGTGCTGCGGGCTTTATGAGCATTATGGCCTGTGATCCTCACAGCAACTTTAGGAGGGGGTCCTACTCTACTCATTGCTTTGTGAATGAGAGAGCTGCTTAGTGAGGGAATGAGACTCACAAAGGGCACAGGGCCAGTAAAGAGCAGAGCCTTGCCTGACTCCAGAGATTTCAAATGTAGATACCTGGGCTCTATCCCTGGAGATTCTGTTTCGGTAGTTCTGCATTTTTAACAGGTTCCTCTGGAAGATTTTGAAATGGAGGTCACATAGGGCTGAGTTAACAAGATGGAAGTATTTTCATACTTTATCTGACCATTTATTTATTAATTAAATATCACTGAGGTTCTATGCAGTAAGCGTATGGGATGCAAATGTTAGAAGGGTGATATATAAATGCTCCTCTCTTGGTGTTTTGGGTCTGTAATCTCCATAGTGAGAGAAAAAAGTTATTTCAAGTCGGTAGCATTCTGTTAGAACCCAGAGTATTGATAGCAATATCAGTCGTAGCCACCTGATTCATATGTCTTTTTATATTGTATCTGGGGGATTTTTCCTAAATGAAGACAACTAAAAGCTCTATTTAAATAACTTTATGAATAGGGTTCTGATGACTCATATCAATTTTTCCTTCTCAAAGCTCTGTTAAGAGAATAATCTGTTGCATTCAGAATAATCTGAATCAGACCACTTCTGCAGCTCTGACTCAGAGAACAGTCTGCTGTATTTAGATCTGGTTTTCTCTCCTGGCTTTGTTCAAATGCTGTTAATTTTGCATTTCTTGTTTTACACAAGCTTGCACAGGGATATAACATCCTGGAGATTTTAGTCTCATTCTTTGTTTCTGTGTTTACTGAGAGTTGTCTTTAAACATGTTCACGGTCCTTTGGGTTCTCAGGATCCTGCTACCAAACGGTTACTTAAGAGTGGCCTTTTTTGTTCTTCCTACCTCTGCCTTTGAGCCGAGTGCCTGGTGTATTCCCCTGGCTGTACTTCCCACACTCTCTTCTCTGCCTGGGATGACATGAAGGGTCAGGTCCACTCCATTCTGAGGCTTCAGGGGCATCTTGCCACTCCCTGTGTTATTCAGTAAACATCCTCGTGCCTGAAGAGAGAGCTTAAAGCTCAAAAGGTTATGGGATGTATCACTACGGTAAAATCTAACATCTTTAAAACATGCTTTTCCATTACCAAAAAGAATATAAGTGAAAATATATAGATTAAAACTAACTTGTCATTTCAGAAAAAGTTTTTGTCTGTTCAGAGAGGAGCATTAAATTGCCTTAAATTTTACTTTCTGTTTTCTTATCCAGAGAGATTCATTGGTCCCTGAATCAGTTTATACATTACTTTACATTTCCTCACTGCATCTTCTAGAATGGTCCCCACACCAAAGACACTCAAAAATTTTATTGCCCCATTGACTGACTTTTTGGAACATTACACAGGCTGACAGATGTTTTCCCAGCCACCTTGGGATTGTATACCATGATAGAAATTATTAACTTGCAGAAATCAGTAGCTTGAGTATGCCATAAGCACTTACATTCAAGCACAGGTTTTATTGAAAGGGATTACATGAATTTACTTCAGATGGAGGAACAATTTACTTTTCATTACTTTATTTTATAAACATGAACTTTATAGTTTTCATTGCCATCTTTTTATTGCTTCAAAACACATTTTATATGCTGCTGACATAAAATTAGCTATACTCCCAGTTGCCTAGTGCTCTAAAGCACAATGGATTTGACACAGACTGGTAAGGTTTTCTGGTCTCTTCTTCAGAGGTCTTTGCTGTGAAGAATGGGGGTAGCATTAGAAGAATGAAGACAGGTAAATGCTCTTCAGTTTTTCTTAAGGGAAAAGTTTTCCATAAATTATAGTCTGGGCAGGTCTAGGTAAGATTTTAGAATTAATGATCAAAGAAATGGTTGGTGAATAGCCATCAAAGGAAGCAATAATTCAATATTCAGGAGAAGCATTATCAAATTAACCCAGTTTACTTCTTTGTAGGGTTATTAAATCAGTAGGTTAAGGGAATGCAGAAAACAGTGTATTTGAGCTAAAGCAAGACATTGGCCAAGTCTTTCAAGATAACTTTGGGTTAATATGGTGGACGATTAGCTGAGTGTTAATGATATTAGGTGAATACTTGAAAGGCTATATCCAGAGATGATTATTTAGTGCAACAGGGTCATTAGGCAATTTTCATAAAGGCATATTTTATGATTCTGTTCTTAACCCTATTATATTCATTTTTTAATGACTGCCAGTTACAGTGATTAGGGCTCAGAGTGAGATGAAATCCTGCTTCCACCACTTCTTAGAATGTGATCTTGGGCAAGTTGCTGAATCTTTGTAAGCCCCAGTTTCTTCATCTTTAAAATGGTGATGGTAATAGTGTCTGCCTCATTGAGCTCCTGTGAAGGTTAAGTGGGATAAATAATGTGAAGGTGTATCAAAGCACCAATGCATGGTAAATGCTCAAAAATGTTAGTTATTGCTGTTAACTACTTGGATATGGGTACAGAACTCTAAGTCATCAAACTTGTGAGTAAAATAAACTAGAAGAAAGAGAAGAGCTATTGCATGACGGGATCTTGACTGATGGCAGATGGCCACACTTATACCCTTGCCCCCTCTCCTTAAATTCCAGTATCCATGTGGGTGACATTTAACCGTGTGAAGTATTATCAGGAATTCATTTAAGGCCCTGAATGCATATCCCAAAACTCAAACGACCAAGTATGTATGTAGGATATATAAAAAAGGATATGCAAGAAAGAATGAAGAGTTTAATTATCAGAAAGCTCAATATGAGTGAGGAGTATGATGTAATCACAAATAAATGAACAATAATATAAATAAAGCCAGTATTAACACAAGTTGCTACCTAGATATGAAAATACAAAGGTCACTAGTTACAACTCTCAAAGTGTTTTGTTTCATTCTCGAGCACCACAATTTAAGTGACAGGTAATCTGGAGTGTGTTCAAAGAATAGTGGCTGAGATGGCAAAAGAACTCAAAACTATGCCACAAAAGGAATATTTGAAATTAAAGGATTCTAACTTGGAGATAAGGAGACATGGACGCTTATGCTGGCTTTTTTCAAAACTGTTCATTTATTGATTCAATGGAAGTTTTTTATAAGGTAATCCCCAATACACTCAGTTCAGGGTTAAATATCACATTTGTAGCACTATATATAATATATATAAAGTTCCCTGTGCTATACAATAGGACCTTTTTGTTTATCCATTCTTTTTTCTTTTTTTTTAAACATCTTTATTGGAGTATAATTGCTTTACAATGTTGTCTTAGCTTCTGCTGTATAACAAAGTGAATCAGCTATATGTACACATATATCCCCATATCCCCTCCTCTTGCATCTCCCTCCTACCCTCCTTTTCCCACCCCTCTAGGTGGTCAAAAAGCACCAAGGTGATCTCCCTGTGCTATGCGGCTGCTTCCCACTAGCTATCTATTTTACATTTGGTAGTGTATATATGTCCATGCCACTCTCTCACTTCATCCCAGCTTACCCTTCCCCCTCCCTGTGTCCTCAAGTCCATTCTCTATGTCTGCATCTTTATTGCTGTCTTGACCCTAGGTTCTTCAGAAGTTTTTTGTTTTTTTTTTAGATTCCATATACATGTTTTAGCATACGGTATTTGTTTTTCTTTCTGACTTACTTCACTCTGTATGACAGACTCTAGGTCCATCCACCTCAATACACGTAACTCAATTTTGTTTCTTTTAATGGCTGAGTAATATTCCATTGTATGTATGTGCCACATCTTCCTTATCCATTCGTTGATGGACACTTAGGTTGCTTCCATGTCCCGGCTATTGTAAACAGAGCTGCAGTGAACATTGTGGTACATGACTCATTTTGAATTATGGTTTTCTCAGGGTATATGCCCAGTAGTGGAATTGCTGGGTCATATGGTAGTTCTATGTTTAGTTTTTTAAGGAACTTCCATACTGTTCTCCATAGTGGCTGTATCAGTTTACATTCCCACCAACAGTGCAAGAGGGTTCCCTTTTCTCCACACCCTCTCCAGCGTTTATTGTCTGTAGATATATTGATGATGGACATTCTGACTGGTGTGAGGTGATACCTCCTTGTAGTTTTGATTTGCATTTCTCTAATGATTAGTGATGTTGAACATCCTTTCACATGTTTGTTGGCAATCTGTATATCTTCTTTGGAGAAATGTCTATTTAGGTCTTCTGCCCATTTTTGTATTGGGTTGTAGTTTTTTTGATATTGAGCTGCATGAGCTGCTTGTATATTTTGGAGATTAATCCTTTGTCCATTGCTTCATTTGCAAATGTTTTCTCCCATTCTGAGGGTTATCTTTTTGTCTTGTTTATGGTTTCCTTTGCTGTGCAAAAGCTTTTAAGTTTCATTAGGTCCCATTTGTTTATTTTTGTTTTTATTTTCCTTTCTCTAGGAGGTGGGTCAAAAAGGATCTTGCTGTAATTTATGTCACAGAGTGTTCTGCCTATGTTTTCCTCTAAGAGTTTGATAGTGTCTGGCCTTACATTTAGGTCTTTAATCCATTTTGAGTTTATTTTTGTGTATGGTGTTAGGGAGTGTTCTAATTTCATACTTTTATATGTACCTGTCCAGTTTTCCAAGCACCACTTATTGAAGAGGCTGTCTTTTCTCCATTGTACATTCTTGCCTCCTTTATCAAAGATAAGGTGACCATATCTGCGTGGGTTTATCTCTGGGCTTTCTATCCTGTTCCATTGATCTATATTTCTGTTTTTGTGCCTGTACCATACTGTCTTGATTACTGTAGCTTTGGAGTGTAGTCTGAAGTCAGGGAGCCTGATTCTTCCAGCTCCATTTTTCTTTCTCAAGATTGCTTTGGCTATCTGGGGTCTTTTGTGTTTCTGTACAAATAGTGAAATTTTTGTTCTAGTTCTGTGAAAAATGTCATTGGTAGCTTGATAGGGATTGCATTGAAGCTGTAGATTGCTTTGGGTAGTATAGTCATTTTCACAATGTTGATTCTTCCAATCCAAGAACATCGTATATCTCTCTGTTTGTATTATATTTAATTTCTTTCATCAGTGTCTAATAGTTTTCTGCATACAGGTCTTTTGTCTCTCTAGGTAGGTTTATTCCTAGGGATTTTATTCTTTTTGTTGCAATGGTAAATGGGAGTGTTCCTTAATTTCTCCTTCAGATTTTTCATCATTAGTGTATAGGAAGGCAAGAGATTTCTGTGCATCAACTTTGCATTAACTTTGTATCCTGTGCATTAACTTTGTATCCTGCTACTCTACCAAATTCATTGATTAGCTCTAGTAGTTTTCTGGTAGCATCTTTCAGATGATCTATGTGCAGTATCATGTCATCTGCAAACAGTGACAGTTTTACTTCTTCTTTTCTGATTTGTGTTCCTTTTATTTCTTTTTCTTCTCTGATTGCTGTGGCTGAAATTTCCAGCACTATGTTGAATAATAGTAGTGAGAGTGGGCAACCTTGTCTTGTTCCTGATCTTCGTGGAAATGGTTTCAGTTTTTCACCCTTGAGAATGATGTTTGCTGTGAATTTGTCACATATGGCCTTTATTATGTTGAGGTAAGTTCCCTCTCTGGCTACTTTCTGGAGAGTTTTTGTCATAAACGCATGTTAAATTTCATCAAAAGCTTTTTCTGCGTCTATTGAAACTATTTTATGTTTTTTATCCTTCAATTGGCTATTATGGTTTATCACATTGATTGATTTGCATATTTTGAAGAATCCTTGCATTCCTGGGATAAATCCCATTTGATCAGGGTGTATGATCCTTTTAATGTGTTGTTGGATTCTGTTTGCTAGTATTTTGTTGAGGATTTTTGCATCTATGTTCATCAGTGGTATTGGCCTGTAGTTTTCTTTTTTTGGTGACATCTTTGTCTGGTTTTGGTATCAGGGTGATGGTGGCCTCGTAGAATGAGTTGGGGAGTATTCCTCCCTCTGCTATATTTTGGAAGAGTTTGAGAAGGATAGGTGTTTGCTCTTCTGTAAATGTTTGATAGAATTCACTTGTGAAGCAATCTGGTCCTGGGCTTTTGTCTGTTGGAAGATTTTTTATCACAGTTTCAAGTTCAGTGCTTGTGCTTGGTCTGTTTGTATTTTCTATTTCTTCCTTGTTGAGTCTTGGAACGTTGTGCTTTTTTAAGAATTTGTCTCTTTCTTCCAGGTTGTCCATTTTATTGGGATATGTTGCTTGTTGTAATCTCTCATGATCCTTTGTATTTCTGCAGTGTTAGTTGTTACTTCTCCTTTTTTGATTCTAATTCTGTTGATCTGAGTCTTCTCCCTTTTTTTCTTCATGACTCTGGCTAATGGTTTATCAATTTTCTTTATCTTCTCAAAGAACCAGCTTTTTGTTTTTATTGATCTTTTCTATCATTTCCTTCATTTATTTTTCATTTATTTCTGACCTGATTTTTATGTTTTCTTTCCTTCTGCTAAGTTTTTTTTGTTGTTGTTGTTGTTCTTCTTTCTATAATTGCGTTAGGGGTAAGTTTAGGTTCTTTATTTGAGGTGTTTCTTGTTTCTTGAGCTAGGATTCTATTGCTATAAATTTCTCTCTTAGAACTGCTTTTGCTGTGTCCCATAGGTTTTGGGTCATCATGTTTTCATTGTCATTTGTTTCTAGTTATTTTTGGATTTCAACTTTGATTTCTGCAGCCATCTCTTGGTTATTTAGTAGTGTATTGTTTAGCCTCCATGTGTTTGTAATTTTTACAGATCTTTTCCTGTAATTGATATCTAGTCTTATAACATTGTGGTCAGAAAAGATACTCCATACGATTTCAATTTTATTAAATTTACCATGGCTTGATTTGTGACCCAAGATATGATCTATCCTAGAGAATGTTCCATGAGCACTTGAGAAGAAATTGTATTCTGTTGTTTTTGGGTGGAATGTCCTATAAATATCAGTTAAGTCCATCTTGTTTAATCTGTCATTTAAAGCCTGTGTTTCCTTATTTATTTTCAGTTTGGATGATCTGTCCATTGGTGAAACTGGGGTGTTAAAAGTCGTCTACTATGATTGTGTTACTGTCGATTTCCCCTTTTATGGCTGTTAGCATTTGCCTTATGTATTGAAGTTCTCCTATGTTGGGTGCATAAATATTTACAGCTGTTATATATTGTTCTTGGATTGATCCCTTGATCATTATGTAGTGCCCTTCTTTGTCTCTTGTAATAGTCTTTGTTTTAAAGTCTATTTTGTGTGATATGAGAATTGCTACTCCAGCTTTCTTTTGATTTCCATTTGCATGGAATATCTTTTTCCATCCCCTCACTTTCAGTCTCTATTTGTCCCTAGGTCTTAAGTGAGTCTCTTGTAGACAGCATATATATGGGTCTTGTTTTTTTATCCATTCAGCAAGCCTGTGTCTTGGTTGGAGCATTTAATGCATTTACATTTAAGGTAGTTATCAATATGTATGTTCCTATTACCATTTTCTTTATTGTTTTGGGTTTGTTATTGTAGGTCTTTTCCTTCTCTTGTGTTTTCTGTCTAGAGAAGTTCCTTTAGAATTTGTTGTAAAGCTGGTTTGGTGGTGCTGAATTCTCTTAGCTTTTGCTTGTCTGTGAATGTTTTAATTTCTCTGTTGAATCTGAATGAGATCCTTGCTGGGTAGGGTAATCTCGGTTGTAGGTTTTCCCCTTTCATCACTTTAAATATATCCTGCCACTCCCTTCTGGCTTGCAGAGTTTCTGTTGAAAGATTAGCTGTTAACCTTATGAGGATTCTCTTATATGTTATTTGTTGCTTTTCCCTTGCTGCTTTTAATATTTTTTCTTTGTATTTTATTTTTGATAGTTTGATTAATATTTATCTTGGTGTGTTTCTCCTTGGATTTATCCTGTATGGCACTCTCTGAGCTTCCTGGACTTGATTGACTATTTCCATTCACATATTAGGGAAGTTTTCAACTATAATGTCTTGAAATATTTTCTCAGTCCCTTTCTTTTTCTCTTCTTCTAGGACCCCTGTATTTCGAATGTTGGTGCGTTTAATGTTGTCCCAGCGGTCTTGGAGACTGTCCTCAATTCTTTTCATTCTTTTTTCTTTATTCTGCTCTGTGGTAGTTATTTTCACTCTTTTATCTTCCAGTTCACTTATCTGTTCTGCCTCAGTTATTCTGCTATTGATTCCTTGTAGAGAATTTTTAATTTCATTTATTGTGTTGTTCATCATTGTTTGTTTGCTCTTTAGTTTTTCCAGGTCCTTGGTAAATGTTTCTTGTATTTTCTCCATTGTATTTCCAAGATTTTGGATCATCTTTACTATCATTACTCTGAATTCTTTTTCAGGTAGACTACTTATTTCCTCTTCATTTGTTTGGTCTGTTGGGTTTTTACCTTGTTCCTTCCTCTGCTGTGTATTTCTCTGTCTTCTCATGTTGCTTAACTTACTGTGTTTGGGGTCTCCTTTTCTCAGCCACAGGTTCGTAGTTCCCATTGTTTTTGATGTCTTCCCCTAGTGGGTAACGTTGGTTCAATGGGCTGTGTAGGCTTCCTTTTGGATGGGACTGGTGCCCATGTTCTTGTGGATGATGTTGGATGTTGTCTTTCTGCTGGGCAGGTCCACATCTGGTGGTGTGTTTTGGGGTGTCTGTGAGCTTAATATGATCTTAGCCTCTCTGCTCATGGGTGAGGTTATGTTCCTGTCTTGCTAGTTGTTTGGCATGGGGTGTCCAGCACTGGAGCTTGCTGGTTGTTGAGTGGTGCCGGTTCTTAGAGTTGAGACAGAGATCTCTGGGAGAGCTCTCACCAATTGACGTTACGTTGGGCAAGGAGGTCTGTGGTGGACCAGTGTCATGAATTCGGCTCTCCCACATTAGAGGCTCAGGCCTGATAGCTGACCAGAGCATCAATACCCTGTCAGCCACATGGCTGGAGAATGTGGGCTAAGAGTTGGGTGTCAGCCACTGCCGTCTTGTAGCTGTGTCTCAGCTGTCTCCAAAGGTCACCCAGATACACAGCGTCATTCCACCATTCCTCAGAACTTTCACATGCCAGTCTGGGATTTCTAGCTGTCCTCCTGTTACTCTTCATTGAAATATCTTGCATTCATTGTGGTGAGAGATATGCTAATAGTGTCAGTTCTCTTCAGTTCAGATACTGGGACAGTCTGAGCCTTCATGTGGCCAAGTCAGGAGCAGCTGGCCAAAGGTCCCAAAGTGATAAGTTCTCGGATTCCAAGAAGGCTTTCTGCAGCACCTGAACAGTAGTCCAAAGCAGTCGCTCTGCTCACCTGCAGCACTCTGACCGTGGAACTTGGTGGAACCCTTAAACGAGGATTTCTTCTGGCCCCTGAGCCTGACTTGCCCACCCAGGCAAGGAGCTGAGGAGAGCATCTCTCGGCCCCTTCTCAGCAGAGGAGCAGGCACCTGGAAGCTCTGTGTTCCTGTTTTGCTAGTTGTTTTGCATTGGGTGTCCAGCACTGGAGCTTGCTGGTCGTTGAGTGGAGCTGGGTCTTAGCATTGAGATTGAGATCTCTGGGAGAGCTCTCACCAATTGATATTATGTGGGGCTGGGAGGTCTCTGGTGGTCCAGTGTCCTGAAGTTGGCTCTCCCACCTCAGAGCTCAGGCCTGACCCCCGGCTGGAGTACCAAGACCCTGTCAGCCACACGGCCAGGTACATGGGGGAGTTTCTTGCCTTTTGGGAAGTCTGAGGTCTTCTGCCAGCATTCAGTAGGTGTTCTGTCGGAGTTGTTCCACATGTAGATGTATTTTTGATGTATTTCTCGGGAGGAAGGTGATCTCCACATCTTACTCCTCCACCATATTGAAGGTCTTCCCTGTAGCACATTGTTGAGTCTCTTCACAAGGATATTCATCACCTGTGTATTCCCATCATGATGTCACTTTTCTGAGCGTCTGCAATACCTGGTTGGGGCTGTTTTCATGGACACATCCATATAGTTTAAATGTGTATGTTATTACTGGTTTCTCCATTCTCTCCCCTTGCTCCGCCCTGCCCCCCAACACACACATTGAGAAATTAATGAAAACCTGGAGTGGCTCTTGTTACAATAATGAGTTCCTTGTTACTATACTGTGTTCAATTTCAGACTAAACGACCATTTTGAAACTGTATAGGAGATTTAAAGGTAACTTGCGTTAGTGGATCAAGTTACCTGTAATACCTTTTCCAATCATCTGTTCTAAAATATGAACTAAACATAGAGTATTGCATATTTTATCCATCTGATATTTCATACCTTATGCTGGGGATAGGTTGAAGGTATAGTAGGAAGAAATGTATATTTTGGGCTAAATTTTATTCTAATTTTAGATGGGCAATAGTTGTGGGACTGTTTGGTTTATTTATAAACTCATTCCTATTTTACCTAAGTTTTATAGTATGTAGATTTATCATCAGTAATTAAAGGGGTGAGACTATTCTTTGTTGAATATGGCCAGTTTTTTGAATTCTGGGAGCAAATTTTGCATCTTTCATTATTTTTCTTCCATGACCAAGAGGTCTAATAATAACTGTGTTAATGATATCACATTTTACATTAATTTGGCACATTAACTTTTATACATATATTTCCATACACATTATCTTATTTAAAAATTCTCCCAGCTGACCTTTTAAGCAGATAATGAAACTGAGACTCAGTTTGATGATTGCCTGAAGTTTCTTGGCTAGCAAGGGGCAGATCCAGGAACAAACCCTCATTCTTTTCAGCCTGATTTTAATTCTTTTTCTTTCTTTGACCTAATGGTTTTAGATGTCAGCAATTTTATCAGTGAGAAGGGACTTTTCCCTTCAGTTGGAAAAAATTGCCTTTCCCTTTCACAGTGTCCTTTTGCTTTATTGTGAAGTATATTTGTAGAACAATGCCAGCTTTGAAATGTCATGTACTTCAGGTGCAGAAATTGTGGCCTACTTGAAGTGATGTCATGATGTTTGCCTGAGGAAGTGGATGTCACTGCTTAGGTTATGGAGGCCATGAGTTGAGCCTGACCAGGTAGGCTGCACAGGGAGTTTGGTCAGGTGTATGAGGCATGCCAGGTTCTCTAGGGATGAGGCCTTTATAGCCTATACCTAAGTAACATTTCAGAAATAATGGTCCAGCATGAGTGAGTTAAGATCATCTGTAGGGGCTTCCCTGGTGGTGCAGTGGTTGAGAGTCCACCTGCAGATGCAGGGGATACGGGTTCATGCCCCGGTCCGGTAAGATCCCACATGCCGCGGAGCGGCTAGGCCTGTGAGCCATGGCTGCTGAGCCTGCGCGTCCGGAGCCTGTGCTCCACAACGGGAGAGGCCACAGCAGTGAGAGGTCTGCGTACCGCAAAAGAAAAAATAAAAAGATCATCTGTAGGCATGGGGATTGGGATGAAATATTGTATCTGGGACATCTGATGGCAGGTGTGATCTAGTTACAGATACTATGTTTAGAAGCATACCCTGGGGTATGGCCAGTGGGACTCAGACAGTGCAGTGGGAATCAGGAATAGGGGAGAGAAGGTCACGAGAGGGACCAGTGTTGAAATTTACCAGAGTTGAGACTCTCAGCTCGGAAAAGAATCCCCAAGAATTTGTAGAGGTTTTGGTGTGATGAGTGACAGCTACATGAAGTCAGAGCAGGATTGGAAGAATGCAGGATCAGGAGGTTAGATGGACCATTCCAGCTGAAAAATAACAAAACGATTGCTAAATGTGGATTTTTAGACTTTTACATTGTTTCTACATTTTTATGTGTATTTAAAAATATTAGTACTTTTACTTTTTAGTATTAAATGATCAAATATTTTACCGTTTTGTTTTTTAAACTGATCTAAGTTTAAGCTTAAATAGGAAAATATCAGGGAAAAAGCAGACAACATATTGAAACATATTCCCCTTTTTTTTAGTAAAATCATTTTTTAATCTGAAAGTAATACATGAACATGGTAAAACATTAAAATATTAAAACACAGGCCTTTCTAGGTTCAAATTGACATAACAAAAATAATACAAAGATTTTCCAGATTCATGGCTTAGAAATGCTGAATAAAAACACTCTAAAGATTTTCTCAAATTCATAGCTGAGCATTCAAGAAAGAAATCCCCAGCTTCCATAAATACAGAGAAAACCAGATCAGAATGTGTGAACTAGGGCTAAGTCTGCTCTATGGGGAGACCTGGGGACAGGACACAGGGCCTTCTGCCTGAAGAAGGCAGAGAAGAAATGAGATCCCAGCAGTGAAATGTACCTGGAAAATTACTGGGAATCTCATCTCTGCCTGGGTTATGAGTGCCAAATAGTCTTTCCTGAAGGGCTTCCCTGGCGGTCTAATGGTTAAGACTCTGTGTTTCCAGTGCAGGGGGCGTGGGTTCCATCCCTGGTCAGGGAACTGAGATCCTGCACGCAGCATGGCGCGGCCAAATTAAAAAAAAAAAAAGTCTTTCCTGAAAAATCTAAACTTTAAGACTATGTTTTGAACATAATTCCCTTCCTATAAATTGATTCTACCAACCTCACTATCTTCATAAGTGTAATAAAGTATGAAACTACTTAGAGTTTTTGGCAAAAAATTTCTCTATAAATATTAATACATACACAATATAATACAAAAAATATGTTCTTTGGCCAGTTTCAGTGTTCAAAGGGGACATTTGAAGATCTGTTAGATGCCTGGCTCTTAATCTGGACTCTTAGGGCTCCTTGACAACAGGGGCGTGTGTGTGTGTGTGTGTGTGTGTGTGTGTGTGTGAAGAGGTAATGTTTGAGCTATCTTTAGTACTTCAAAATGTGGTTCTCTACTTCAAATGGCTTATACATCAGAGATAAAGATGCATGGGCTATTAAATAGAATTTTTAAAGTAATACCCAAATTATATCAAAACGTTGGTTTCATCAAAAAATAGTTAATTGGAAATATACTTAAGCATCAAAAGCTTTTAAATAACAAATTAGTTGACATTAAGAATCTTTAAAGGCCAACACAGGGTAAATCCTATTGTCTCTCTATCATGAAAGTTAATAATACACACAGTCTCTGTGCAATATGAGGGAAGCCACTAGGTGATACTTAGTTTGAAGAGTTGAAAATATACAGAACTATATAAAATGAGTAGTGAGTTGATGATAGTTATACCCATCATCCCTGGAGCTCTAGTATTGTACTATTCCCATGCTGAAAGGTCTACCAATGAGCCGTCAGTCAGTCGTTGAGTCCATACAACTCCTAGGACTATCACCTGACAATGATATCTGACTAGTGTCAGGCATGCCTAAGGCTCCCTTACTTAGATTATCCTCTGCTCCTTTTTTGACAGCTCCAGAATGGAGTTTGTTTCCTACATTTAATGGATTTGTCATAAACCTTAATTGAATCTTCCAGATAAAAGAAATTGAGGACAACTTCAATAGTATAGTCTGTAGACTTGCTGGATTCCTCAAGGCCTGCATATCAATCCGGGCACTCAGAAGATGGGCTGGGATAATTGCAAATCATCCTTATCAGGTCCAAAGTATAAATCCTTTTTGGTCTTTCTAAACGTTCAGACTTATGATTTTAGGGAGGAAATGGATTTCAGTAAAAGAATTTGTAGCTGGAGGATCAAATTCTCTAACCATTTTTATTTTTTTGCTGAAAGAGTATCAGATAACATTTAAGAATCAAATTTACTATTAGGACACATACTCCTTAGGCAAAAACCATTTTGCAGATACAACATAATCAATTTTTGAAATGACAACCAATAATTTTAGTTTATTTTTTAGAGTGTTTTTCAAGGACAGGATAACCAAATACATGCATACTCAAGACACTATCATCTTAATCATGAGAAACTTTAAAATTGGGTAGGGTATTTAGAATATTAACTGCTGTTAAAACAACAGTTAATATTCTAAATATTAAGGCTGAGCCATTTTATTGCTCAGCCTCAAGTGTCTGATCAAATATTTTTATGAACTGACAAAAGAGGATTTTGGATTCATATATTAGTATTTAAAATTGTATCAAAGAGCACCTGCATCTGAGAACCCAATGTAGTCTATTATTTCTTTCCTATGGTCAATATTTTTCCTATTATGAGTAAGAAGAAAAACAGAAGAAAACATTGAAACTTCAGAAAATGAACTATTTCTATAAAGTGCTTCTTTATTCAGTCTTAGAAATCTTGGGTATAATCAAATCAGTTGTATTTTTGACAGTTGTTTCTGAAGTTATATTATGCAAAACCGAGATTTCCGAGGAATGGGAAAAACACTCTAGAGCAATACTAGTTTTCTAGCAAAACAGTGTTGATTGATGTGGAAAATTGATACCTAAAGTTATAGGGATATTTTGCTTTTATTTATGACTTTCAGAATAGGCAATTTCATTAGTGCCCTTCTGCTTCAAATAAAACAGTTGTGCAAAGCATTCAGTTTTGAGAACAACTTCCCCTCATGTTTAAAAGAAATCCATCTGTCAACGTTTTGGTACTTTTATATTGTTTTGAAATTAGACTCCTAATTCTACAATTGAGGTATCTCATTTCTGTCCTTTATTCATGTTGACCACTGAGCTTTCACTTTTTATTTGTTTTCCTGTTTCCCTAGGAGGTATTGAAGTTATTTCTATGAGATATTTGGAGCTTTCAATAAAAGTATGAATTAATAAGACTTTTTTATTGCTTGCTTGCAAACCTACCTTGGCTGTTTTGCAAAAATTATCTTATTAGTCGCCATCGTAAATTAATCACATGGTATTGTAATTATCTGTTCATATATGCTTCTCTTAATAGACTGTGACCTTCTCAAGAGCAGGTAACATGTTTTAAAATCTTTATATCCCAACACAACATGATGTCTGGTCCATAGAAAATACCTCCTTTGTCATAAATTAATTGACCATATATACATGGATTTATTTCTGGGTTCTCTATTCAGTTCTGTTGATCTATCTGTCTGTTTTTAATGCCAATACCACACTGTTTTGTAGTATAGCTTGAAATCAGGACACGTGTTATCTGCAGCTTTGTACTTCTTTCTCAAGATTGCTTTGGCTATTTGGGACATTTTGTGTTTCCATACAAATTTTAGGATTGTTTGTTCCATTTCTGTGATTAATTACATTGAAATTTTGATAGGGATTGAATTGAATCTGTAGATTGCTTTGGAGAATATGGACGTTTTGACAATATTAATTCTTCCCATCTGTGAGTGAGTGTAGAATATCCTTCCATTTATTTGGTCATCTTCAGTTTCATTCATCAATGTCTTATAGTTTTCAGCGTATAGATCTTTCACCTTTTTGCTTAAATTTATTCCTAGGTATTCTATTCTTTTTGATGCAGTTGTAAATGGGATTGTTTTCTTAATTTCTCTTTCTGATAGTTGGTTGTTAGTGTATAAAAATGCAACAGATATTTGTATATCGATTTTGTATCCAGAAACTTTACTGAGTTTGTTTATCCTAACAGTTTTTTTTTTTTTGTAGAGTCTTTAGGGTTTTCTATGTATAAAATCATGTCATCTGCAAATAGTGACAGTTTTACTTACTTTTCCCTTTCCAGTTTGGATGCCTTTTATTTTTTTCTGGCCTAATTGCTCCAGCTAGAAACCCCAATGCTCTGTTGAAAAAAAAAAAAAAAAAGAGTGGGCATCCTTGTCTTGTTTCTGATCTTAGAGGAAAAGCTTTCAGCTTTTCACCAGTGAATATGATGTTAGCTGTTCCGTTATACACTTGAAACTAATATAATGTTATACGTCAATTATACCTAATGAAAAATAAACACCTGGGCTACCTGTGGCTAATTTTATACATTCTCTAAGCCTTTTATCCTTAAAACTGGAATAGTAACTCCTATTTCAGAATTCTTTCAAAAATTAAATTAGTTTGTGAAGGAAAAGCATTAGGCATAGTAAAAGCACAGGAAATGAGATGATAATTATCTGATCTGCATTGGTAGGTGATGACTCACCCATTGCTAATACTAACCCGGAGAACATATTTATGTATTCTCTGTCCCTCTTGGTGCTTCCCTCCCACAACCCTGCACCCACTTTTGTTATCTATGTCTCTACATTTTTTTCTTTTCCTGTGGTACTTTTGTGTCTATCCATATGACTTCTTTTTATATATATAGTAATTCAAATCATATTTAACTTATGAAATTGTTCCTTTCCAATTTAAATTTTACAAAATCAACAATTCAAATTTAATTTGTAGGTTTGTGTTTCCTCACTCTCTTGTTCCTTGATGGGACTTGTGTGGGTGTGTAGTTTTTTGTTTTTGTTTTTGGTTCTTTTGATTAACTGTGTTTATAGCCGACATATCCATTTTGCTCTTTTTCTTCATTTAATGCTTTATTATTTTTTGTCTGTATCAAGCATTTTCAGGTCGACTTGAATGTCTGTTTGCAGAATATATTCTAAGAGGTCCCAATTAAAAAAAAACAACAACTGCATTTTTATCAATAGCAAAGTGATGCAGTTCGAAAAATCTACAAAAAAACAGGAATGCCAATTTCCAGAGGATTTTTCGTGCTACTCTCCAACAATATGCTTGCTGCTCCTGGAAATGCTGAACTCTTTTCACTCCCTTGAGCCCTCTGTGCTCTCACTTCTGGGCCTTCACGGGTTATGCCCTCTTTCTTGACTAATTACCCTTTTCACCTGGCTACCCTCTAACTATTCTTTCTCACCTTAGCTTCTGCTTCCCAGTTAAAAAGTCTTTCCTGACCTCACATCTCTGGATGAGGCATCCCTTCTAATGATTTCTGTAACACCTCGTATTACTCTCACATTATTTTACCACATTCTACTGCTTAACCGTTGCTTTCTCTGGACTCCACACTCAGGGTATCATTGTGGCCCAGTGCGTAGCACAGTGCTGGGCACATTTCCACTTCAAATGAAAAGTCTCAATTCCCTCTAATGACTATCTACATGTCAACGGCTTGTAGGGTTAAGAGTAGATTATCATATATCTTCAGCATAGTCTGTTTGCTTATAGATTTATTTCCCTAAGATCCACACGACAGAAAGCATCCATCTAATTTTATTAAAAAAAAAAACTTTTCCATGTTACTGATGTAAAACACATTTTTGTTTTCTTAAGTTTAATACACTGGTATATTCTTTTCCTTGTTTTAGGAGGCATGGATTTTTTTGCCTCCTGGCTGGCAGGATTGAATTTCTTACTTTTTCAGTACTTCTATTTTAATCCCAGCCTGTCTTTGGGGAGATTTATCTTGTGTTTCCCTACTGAATGATGTCTTTTGAACCTGTTGCTATAAGGCAACAGGTTGATTTTGAGATTTCAAGTAGAGAGATTTAATGTTATGCACTGGACTTAGCAGTATAACCTTAGAATGCTTTAGCTACTCTTTAATGCCTTGTCTTTTCTCTGTTCTGTTCTTTTCTTGCTGAAGGCCTACAGATTTTACAAATATATTGGATCTTTGAACACAATCATCCAAGCAAGTATTCTCTGGGATGTACTTGAGATATGATTATTCTGGATTAATAAAACAGGATCTTCTTTGCTACTGTCTTAATTTTTTTCCTGATACAACTCTTATCTTGTTCTGTTTAAATTGTATTGCTAACTTATTTTCATTTTTTTCTCAATGTATATTCTGTTTTTAAGGTTTATTACTTCTCTCTGATTTCTCCTTTAATAGGACATTGTTATATTCAAAATCTTTTGATTACTGCCTCTTACAATGTCAGAAGAGCTGGAAAAAAAAGGAGGCTGAAAAGAGTAAACCAGCATTTAAACCAGATTATTTGGATGACAATACAAAAACTGGTGAATGAAGAAAATGCTCTTGGGAGTACTGATTTTCAGTAAAGTAGCTGGTAGATGATCTCATTAAATTTTATTTGCTAAATTAATTAAATTAACTTGGCTAGAAACACCAATAATTAGATTGAAAACTGGCCTAAGTGTCACATACCAGATAATAATAATATATATTACAGGCTGAAGTAGGTAGCTTAGATTGTAGTTAGTAGAAATGCTCAACTTTGGATTTTTCATAGCTTTTTTAATGAATGTCATGGAACTGGAAATAATCAATGAAAATTTCAGTTTATATATAATTGAATAACAATAGAAGTATCATGAAAGTCTTGATCTTATAAAGTTTTTGTGTACAGTTATAAATATGTTTACATACAACAAAGAGAGTCAATTTGGAAAAAATGAAATTAAAATGAAGAGGATAAAATATCAGTTATGACCACAAATGATAGTTTAAAGAAAAGTAGAAACCAGTACTTGAAACAGCCCAGGCTTCTTGTTTTATGCTTCATCTTCTTCCTTGTGATTCCAACTGGGAATTCAGGTCTTGGTCCTGTGCCCTCTCCCCTCGCCTGTGCTGGGAGAGCCATCTACTCTGGGGGGTTTGGAGAAACATACCTGGGTTTGATGACTTGCTCTCAGATCTGCAATGCCAGACCAAGAGTTTGGTTGTATATCTCCATTAACTAACAGGGTGTTTTCTCTTTTAGGATTCTTCTTCATATCAAACCTGCAACTCTTAAACCCCTTAATACTTACCTTCTATTTCACACTAAGGGTCCCTCCCCCCAACCACTACCAGCACAAACTTACCTATTTCTCTAAATTGTCCAACAGGATTAAAAATCTTAAATGTATTTTTGATTTCTTTCTTTCTTTCTTTTTTAATTTTTGGCCACACCACACGGCATGTGGGATCCCCATTCCCCGACCAGGGATAAACCCTCACACCCCGCATTGGAAGCGTGGAGTCCTAACCACTTGACTGCCAGGGAAGTCCCTTGTTTTCTTTCTCCATTATTCCTTCTATCCACTTCATTTATCTAATGGCTCCTGGAACTTCTGCCACAGTATATCTTTCTCATCAGAGATATCCACTGTTTCACAGAAGTTTCTCCTCAGTTTCACAAAAGTTGCTCATGTGTGAATCTCTGTAATAGTTTTCTAGCAGTTTCCTCTGCTCCAGGTTGTCATTGGCCTCTTTAATCTTTCTGAACCTGAGTTATGTTATCCCTGTCCTCCAGAATATATGGAGGACATGTTTGTTTCAGTCTAATTATTTGCAGTTGTTTATTTTCCCCCAATTGAAATGACCAAATTCATGTGTGTGCATACGTGTGCATGTATGTGTGTGCTTATATACTCGTGTGTGTTAAAACTGTATAAAAAGGTGCTGTAATAGAAGTTATTTTGAGGAATTAGTGGAAAGTATAGTGAAGAAGACCTTGGGCTGAAAAAAGTACTGTTTAGCCTATGATTCAATTGAGGTAAAGGGAAAAAAACAGTCAAAGCAAGTGGGCTTCGAGAGAGAGTGCAGTGAATCACTAAAGTCATACTAGCAAAGGCTGGGAGTATGGCGTTGGGGAAGCAGGCAACAAACCTAAGGCTCTGGGGACTTTACCAGAGCCTGGCTTGTGGTGGGAGGTGGGGGCAATGCTTACCCTGAAGGCTTATTTGGCAACGAAGGTAGGAATGTATGGCTGGGGCTAGAGAGAGGATCTTCTCCCCCAGCTACTTTCCATCTTCCATAATAAATACTGGGCTTTCCTTTCTTGGGACAACATGGTCCCACTGAACTGCAAGAGAGGCTAGAAAGCAAATGTATCACCTTTTCAGTCTCTGTAGTGGCAGTGAGAAAGGGAATGTGGGTGAAACAATGGACACTATCTGTCCCTACAGGAATCCAGACTAAAGCAGTAACAGTGAAGGAGCTTGAGAAATTTGTCGAAGAACTGTCCCTTTTAAAAATTCTCATCTCAAACACTTAAAGATTAGAATTTCCCCAATATACATTTTAAGGAAGTAATTCCAGTTTTTACCAAAGTCTTCTAAAATATATGGAAATGATGTAAAATCTCCAATTTATTTTATGAAATCTAAGCAGAAAACAGAAAACTACATACTGTTATAAATTATGACAATAGATACAAATGTTAAAATTATTTTAATAGAATTCAAATAGAATTTAGCTGTATACATTTTTAAATTGACACATAACATGGTGTAAGTTTAAGGTGTCCAAGGTGTTGATTTGATGCATGTATATATCGCAATATGACTACTACTGTAGAGTTAGCTAACACCTTTATCATGTCATATTCGTTCATTTTTGTGTTGAGAACAGTTAAGATTTAGTATCTTAGCAACTTTGAAGTTTAGAATTTAGCTTCTTATTAAAGAAATATAATGAGATCAAGTAGAATTCAGTCTAGTGGTATAATATGATACAAGATTAGATTTCTACAAAAATTTTCTAAGGACTGCAAAGTAGACTTACATACACATGGGGAATGTGAAATGCCTGGAATAAACTTAACATTCTTTTGATATGTTTTTAAATATTCCCTTATGTGGCAATACTTAAGGAAACACAAACCTTTGCTGAGCATTTCTTTGTGCTAGAGACTTCACAGGTCCAACATCATTCAGGCTTCTTAAAAATTCTTGGGGTTTTTCAAAGTTACCAGCTCTGCAACAACTCTGAGTAATGGGTTGGGTGAAAGGGTGGTCAGGGGCTTGGCATACCCAGCAAGATGTGCCAAATGTATGCAGCTTTTCTAATTTATCTTATTAAAAACATACACCACACATACACAACTATTCCCTTTCTTTTGAAAGTCTCACTTTAGCAACTCAGAACCAGCATAGCCAAGAAAAAATATTTCGCTGTTGGAAAACTACACAAGAAAATGTTGAGAGCTAAGATTTGCCTATTGGAAGGGTTCTTAGAAACAAGAATGTTTAGAATGCTATTTCTCTCAGCTTTGTGTGAGAAGCAGTAGCATGTGTCCTGCTATTGGGCACAGAGCCTGTCAGATGATGACTTGGTTTGACTGCTCAAATAAGGCACTTTGCTGAGGCAGGCGTTTGTCTGCTTATCATTTCCACACTGCGACTAGCATTAGTCCTTTACCTAATCTTCACTTTCTAGTTGCTGGCTCTTGATGGCTCGGGTAACAACTCTAATGTAATTTCTGGGTGGCTGTTTGCATTTAATAGGTATTAAATTAAATGTGCAATTGGTCGACTGGAGATAAAAGTATCATTGAGCTTTTGGCAAAAAAGCTGAAACATATATTACATTCCAATGGGAAAACCATTAGCTTTAATAACTGGATATAAATTGTTGGCATTTATTATCCTTGTCAGTATGCTAATGCTCATTAGAGTTTTAATGAGAGGATGGTAATAAAAACATGGCATAGAGTTAAAAATGGATATTAATTAGGGTATTAAAATGTCCTTATTTATGTAGTTGTGAAGAAGAAAGCTGGTAACTGAAGAAACTCTTTGATAATAAAAAAAATTTCCTCACTCCATTCCTTTTCCCTTCTATCTCTATTATTAGAATACATAAATAGAGAAATAGAAAAAGAAGTTAAATATATAACCATTTAAGGATGAGGCTTTAAGACACATCCTTTGTGACAGGTAATGTATGTATGATGCCAAACAAATACAAATTTTAGCTATGGATAAACAGAACTACATTACAGTGCTATATAATTTATAAATGAGAAAAATTAGATTATAAGTGCTTCTTTCTTAAGAGGCTGTATAGTGTAGGTTTAGAGTAGTAAATAACAATAAATAATGAAATCCTGGCTTTGCTACGTACTGGTCATGTTACTTAAACTCTCTGAACTATCACTCTCTTAACTGTCATTCTCATTTCACTGATAAGTGAGATAGATCGTCCATGTCAAGCTTTTAGCATATACCCTAGCACAAACTCATCTGTTATTATTTCTAATCAAGTAGACTAATATTGGTGGCATATTTAGAAACATAGCTTCAACATCTACATCTTTTAACTACCTCCAGCAAATCTGTTCATTGTGGCATATTTTGCTCAAGCTTGTAGAACTTGGGTGCCCACATTTTATGCATGTCTCTTCAGTGTTCCTTTAAATAAATTAAACTTAATGACCTTTATCAAGTGCCATCCCTCAAGGCTTGTGCTAGGTGTATAGGATACAAAGATGAATGAGAAATAGCCTCTCCCTTCAAAGAGACAATTACAGCTATTAGCAAAAATCCATAATTTGGATTTTGTTCAGATTTTACTGAAAACTAGGATATGTTTGTTTAAATGAAAAATGTCTTTATCAGTTACCACTGCCTAGCTATAAAACAGATATGTAATTATACAGTCTTACATTTCCTGGAAATGACCCAGTGTTATTTCTCTTTTCACCATGGCACATTTAAAAAGGACAAATGTGCAAATAAAATGAGCATCTTCTTATTCTTCAAAATAGAGTGATGAATGGGGAAATATTTTTAATAGTCTATTTTTTAGAGCAGAAAAATTTTCATGGCAAAATTGAACAGAAGGTACAGAGATTTACCATATACCCCTCCCCACACACATGCAATAGCCTTCCCCATTATCAACATACTCGACCAGATTGGCACATTTATTGCAACTGGTGAACCTATATTGACATGTCTTTATCACCCAGAATCCACAGTTTACCTTAGGTTTCACTCTTGGTGTTGCACATTCTGTGGGTTTGGACAAATGAATAATGACATATATCTACCATTATGGTATCATACAGTACTGCCTTAAAAATATTCTGTGCTGTGCCTATTCATCCATTCCTCCTCCCAATTCCTGGCGATGGCTGATCTTTTTGCTTTCTCCATAGTTTTGCCTTTTCCAGAATGTCATGTAGTTGTAATTATACAGGATTATACAGTCACCTTTTCAGATTGGCTTCTTTCACTTAGTACTATGCATTTAAGTTTCTTCCATGTGTTTTCATGGCTCGATAACTCTTTCTTTTATCTCTGAATAATATTCCATTGTCTGGTTCACCATTCACCATGTAAGCATTCACCTATGAAGGATGTCTTCATTGCTTCCAAATTTTGGCAATTATGAATTAAGCTGCTCTAAATATCCATGTGTAGGTTTTTGTGTGGACATAAGTTTTCAACTCCTTTGGGTAAATACCAAAATATGATTGCTGGATTGTATGATAAGAGTACGATTAGTTTTGTAAGAAACTGCCAAAGTGTCTTCCAAAGTGGCTATACCATTTTGCATTCCCACTGGCAATGAACGAGAATTCCTGTTGCTCTGCATCCTTGCCAGCACTTGGTGTTGTCGGTGTTCTGGATTTGGGCCATTTTAATAGGTATGTAGTGGGATCTCGTCTTCATTTGCATTTCCCTGATGACATATGATGTGGAATGTCTTTTCATATGCTTATTTACCATCTGTATATCTTCTTTGGTGAGGATAAATGGGGAAATTTTGAATGCTTATATAGCTATGCCTTTGTTAACAGCTACTTACAGGTGGGTAACACCCAGCTCCCAGATGCTCACAGAATCAATTGCTCAAGCCCAGATTTTGCAGTCAGACATACCTAGGATTAAATATGGCTCTTCCACTTACAATTGGGCATTGGACAAATTGTCTAACTTGGTAGCCCTCAATTTCTATATTTGTAGAATGGGATAATAACTCAAAAAGTGGGTGTGAGAGTTTGATAAGATTATGTGGAAAAGGTGCTTGGCACAGTCCCTGGCACATAGTAAGTGCTGAGAAAGTTCTTTTTAAAGATTATTTTGTTTTTACATTTAAAAAAATGATTCTCTTTTTACATTTAAAAATGTAACACGCAAAGTTTCAATTATTGAAGGGTTCTTCTCAGAAATTATTTTTAATTCTTCACTCTTAAGACCAATTTAGAGGACATCAAAGAAATGGCATAAAAGTATGAAACAGAAACATTTATTGAAAATGTAATGTTGAATGAACTTTTCACCTTGCCTATAATTTACACTGCATGATTTTTAAGTTGTATGGGAATCTTAACAAAGATTTGAAATCTTAAAAGACCAAAGTGTGAAATGTCTCTGGAAGCATATGGTGCTGGATCAAAGGACAAGGACATTTCAGTGAACGCTAACACAACTGTGTTTATTAAAGAGAAAGAATGATCACACAAAATATATAGATGTTTCATTCTAAATGCATTAAGAACTGTTGAAAGTTTTTTTAAAAATATTTATTTTGTTATTATTTATTTTTGGCTGTGTTGGGTCTTTGTTGCCATGCGTGGGTTTTTCTCTAGTTGCGGCAAACGGGCTACTCTTCATTGTGGTGTGCAGGCTTCTCATTGCGGTGGCTTCTCGTTGCGGTGCACAGGCTTCAGTAGTTGTGGCACACGAGCTCAGTAGTTGTGGCACATGAGCTCAGTAGTTGTGACTAGCTGACTCTAGAGTGCAGGCTCAGTAGTTGTAGCGCACAGGCTTAGTTGCTCCGCAGCATGTGGGATCTTCCCAGACCAGGGCTCGAACCCATGTCCCCTGCGTTGGCAGGCGGATTCTTAACCACTGCACCACCAGGGAAGCCCTGTCGAAAGTTTTGAATGTGTTGTATCAATAGGATAGGCTACTTAAAAAATCTAAATTGATCCATTCAGCATCATCTACAGAGCCCATCCCTGGATTCTAACCATATTAGCTATTTGCCATGGCCCTTATTCCCACCCTACATAATCTGTGAAAATTCCTAACCAATCTTTTGAGATACCTCTTGGAAGCCTTAGCTGATACATTCCTCTTATATCCCTGGTAGAATTCTGCATATATCTTGTACATGCCCCTATTACAGCAGTAATAACAATAGCTACTAAAATACTGCAGACTTACTATGTGCCAGGCATTGCATTCTGGATTTCATATATTTTCTCACTATTCCTTGTAATAGCTCTTTAAGATCAACCTGAAGTCTGGGCTAGAGTGATCCATTCTGGATAGTTATAATATTGTAAAGAACACTGACCTTTTCTTCAGGGTGGAAAGATTTGTTGAGCCAAACCTATATACTTCAGGTGTAGAGAGACCTTATGGGCATAAAACTTATGTAAATAGGAATAAGGTACAGTCCCTGGCCATGAAGAACTCACATTCTAGGAAGAGATCCAGACAAACTGTTAGGTTGGAGCGTGAAAATTGCCATTTTTCTAGACCAAGACTGGTCAAATATAAATAATTTCGTATGATTTCACTTCATATTATATAATAACTCAGGATGCAGAGGCATCTGAATGTTTGCTTTAGGAACTTAATGAAAATAAGAATAAGAGAAATACTTCTGTAGTTTACAATGCAATTGCTGTTCTACAGATGTATGTGAATTTAGCACCAGCAAAGATTTATTAATTATTATGAGAAATAATATTATTTTAAGGGAGGAATATAAAGTTCTTAAATTATAATGTTTAGATTTTATAAAGGTGGAAAATAAATTGAAAGAAATGTTGATCTATATCAAATGTTTCTGTTACAAAGATATATAGGTTGAAACTGTCATTTATTTTTCATACTTTTTCCTAATATGCTACATATTGAATTTTGGTGAATTCTAGAGGAATGGTAGTTTTCAAAGACTATTACTTTATACATGCACACATACACACACACAAATTTTACATATATATACATATATATATAAATCTTCTAAATTTAAGGGGGCAATAATAATAGTTTCTGATATTCCATGGGTGAAAATGTAGGTTAAGCATTCAAAATAAAATGTTGTGATTAATGAGTTTATGAGCATATTTTTTTTCACATATCAACAATCCTTTAGTTTCATTAAAGATACCTTAGATAAGGATAATATTTAAATAAAAAGACAATGGAAAGGTAAGAAGTGAAATGAATTGCTCTCCTTCTAATATAGTTGAAACAAAACTTGACCAGGGCAATAGCAGAACATCTATGGGGCATACTGAATGTCAGTAAAGCAACAGTAGACAAATAGAATGTCCAGAGGTTAAAATGTTACAAAATTAGTAATATTCCAAGTCTTTCAAAATTGTATCAATGCTGAGGATGTATTATGTAGTAGATGAGATTCTGCTCATAAAGCTAAAAACTATATTTCTGTGTTTGATGTTGTAACCTTAGTGCTCAGCAAAGGCTTATTCACCAAAGGTGCTCAACCAGTAATTGTTGCATGAATAAGTTAGCAGATGAAGTATATCAAAGCATGGACTTTTAAATACAATGTTTAATCTCTTTAAAAATTAGAAAATCTTCATAGGCATGAAAACATTTATTATATTTGTGGAAACAAGTCACTGAAGATGAAAATTCATGATATAGGAAGGAATTAAAGAACAGAAGTCCAAGATTAAATGCTTAGTTTTATTCCAATGCACATTAATGAATATGATCAGATTCATATTAAAGACTGTACATTTTATTAGATGATTAAAAAGTTGAGGGCTTTCTTGGTGGCGCAGTGGTTGAGAGTCCACCTGCCGATGCAGGGGACACAGGTTCGTGCCCCGGTCCGGGAAGATCCCGTGTGCCGCGGAGCGACTGGGCCCGTGAGCCATGGCCACTGAGCCTGCGTGTCCGGAGCCTTGCTCCACAATGGGAGAGGCCACAACAGTGAGAGGCCCACGCACTGCAAAACAAACAAACAAACAAAAAAACAACCTCCTTAGTTTTTACTTGTAGCCATAGCCACATAAAACTCAGACATGGTAAGTCCATAAGGACTGGTCATGAGAACTAATCTGAGTGACAGGTACACCACTCTTCTCAAAAAAAAATAAAAATAAAAAATAAAAATAAAAAGTTGATAAACAGGCCTTTAATCTCTTATAGTTCATGGATATGCTAAATAAATAACATTTGAGGGAAAACCAGGCAACTTTTCAGGTTTAACTATACCAGGCTAAACAGACTTGTAGGGAGAGTCAGAGATAGATGCTCAATGAAATGAGAGTGGAAAGAACTTGGCTTCACTTCATCTTCCTTTTGGGATCTTGGGCCAGCGGCTTAAAAGCTAAACTCTCTCAGCTGTCTACATACTCACCTTAATCCAAATATTACAAAGACAAAGTAACATAATTTTATAATTAAATTTACTATAAGAAGAGATATTCTTAACTAAATTAAGTACATGTAAAAGAAGTGAAATTCAGGGCTTCCCTGGTGGCACAGTGGTTGAGAGTCCGCCTGCTGATGCAGGGGACACGGGTTCGTGCCCCGGTCTGGGAAGATCCCTCATGCCGCAGAGTGGCTGGGCCCGTGAGCCATGGCCGCTGAGCCTGTGCGTCCGGAGCCTGTGCTCCGCAACGGGAGAGGCCACAACAGTGAGAGGTCTGCTTACCGCAAAAAACAAACAAACAAACAAACAAATGAAGTGAAATTCAAAGGTGGCTAAGAAAGTGCCTAAGAAAGTGGTAAATTTTCAGGTGTGCCTTGTACCAAATTTGTAATGGTCTCCTAGACCAGAAGGTCTTGGTCACGATGCACTCTGCAAATTCAGCAGCAGCCCTATTGAGAGAAGATAAATAGCAAGGAGGGGAGGGGAAGGGAAGGGGTTTGTCATAACCCAGCTCTGGGGCTAGCTCTTCCAGGAGTTGCCATCAGTTGGAATCACAAGGTTAAGGTTGGCAAATTGTAGAGGAGGCCTAGTTTTGAACCAGGTTATTATCATTACTATCAAAAGGACGAGGCTGCAATACTATGTATAAAATAGATAACGAATGAGAACCTACTGTATAGTACAAGGAACTCAGTGCTCTGTGGTGACCTAAATGGGAGGGAAATCCAAAAAAGAAGGGCCATATGTATATGTATAGCTGATTCACTTTGCTGTACAGCAGAAACTAACACAACATTGTAAAGCAACCATACTTCAATAAAAATTAATTAAAAAAAAAGGATGAGGCTGTAGGACTCTTAACCTAGGGCAGAAGTCAATACCATGATTCCAGGGATTTCCAGCCATTTGTCAAAAATATGAAAATCATGGACCATGCCTTAGAGTAAGGGGAGCTGATAAGATCCAGGTAGGGGGTCAGGGACTCAGCCAAGTGTGAGTTGAGTATGTTTACCTGCCCCATTAAAGTTGGGTTTGGTCATATGACTCACTTTGGCTAATGAAATATTAGTAGACATGACACAAGCAGAGGCTTTCAAGTTCTGGCCCCATTTTGTACTCTACTGATCCCCTATCAGGTCCCCAGGTAGTGCTAGATCCATTAGCCTGCACCTCACACTGAACATAGGTAGTGGAAATCTGAGTTCAACCCACAGCCTGTGGCTAAAGCTAACGGACCCACTGCCTGAGCAGAGCTGCTCAGCCAGCTGGGCCCAGTCCAAGTCAACGGAACCACAGCTGACCCTCAGATCTATGCATTTGGTAATAAACCCTGTGGTTGTAAGCCATTGAGTATTGGGTGGCCTTTTTTGCAGCATATTATAGCAATTTCCAGAGTGTGTGTGTGTGTGTGTGTAATTTCCTTTCAAAATCTTTAACATTATCCCTGAGTATTAATACTTATTAATATGAATTTTTCATTGTAATGTGTTTAGCCTGTGGTTTTGTTCTTAAGGGTACTCTGTCGCAGTTCACCTGGCAGAAACACTAGGGAAAAAAGGTTTTAGTTTAACTCCCCTTTAGTTAGTCCTCATGCTATTTCTAAAAGATTTCATTAAAACACAAACATGCTTTTTCACTCTGTAAATCCCAAATGTGATCAGCTTATGTGCATGCTTTTTGGAGAAAAGGACCGGTCAGCCCACATATTTTGGTAAAAGTACCTGAGAAATTTATTGTTTTCTTAGAACATCCACCAATCAATCTTTCCTCCAAATAATTTATACCCAGAAGATATTTTCACATTTTTATACCACTCTAAGCAATTTTTTTCTGTAGGAAAGGGTGGTGATCAAAACTGTTCAGTATAATCTGTAAGGCCTATCCAATAAGTGGATCCTTTGTACATATTTGAACTTAAAACCACTGTTTGATATGCTGATGTGTTTGTTTGCTCACTTGTTTTAGAAGACTGATTCTGAATTGAAAAACTTTGTAAAACATGAATTTCTCTGTGAGGGTGAGGAGAGGTGAATTTTAAATTGACTTCACAATTTTGTTTGTGTAAATTAAATGTCTACCCACAGTGGAATTTTAAAATCTTTTAACTTTAAGCTAGTTAACTGTACTAGCTGATTTTTTATAATGCAATGACCTTTTTTTCCTAATTCCCAGTGTAAGGTCCATTGTCATTCATGTATTTAATCCTTACTATATCTGAAGCTTGTACTTTTTTTCTAAAGAAAAGACATTGAAAAATTTGTTTTTATTTTAAATAATATTTTTAAACTACTTTCTTTTGACTACTAAGAAAATATAATCAGTATGGTAAAACATTAAATATTCCATAGAAATAGTAACAAAATGTTTATTGAGAGCCTACTATGTGTTGTATAATCTTCTAAGAGTTTTACATGTATTAACACAATTATCCTTCACAGTACTCCATAGGTACTATTATTATCCCTATCTTATTGATAAGAAAAATTGGTAGAGTTTAATTAACTTTCCAGTGTCACACAGGGAGTAGTTAATAAAAGCAAGATTCTAACCCAGGCAATCACATTTTAGAGCCTGGATTCATAACCATTTATATTGATCAATTACTAATGTTATAACTCTAAAGATGGACCTAATTAGGATGCTCATTGGTCATAATTTCCCTTTCAAATCACTGGAGCTACTAAAATTCATCTTCAGTTACTGGCAAAGATCATTTTATTGGCATAGTAAAAGGGCAGAATATTGACAGGTGATAAAATATACTCAGAGGTTGGTAAGCCAAATCTTAAGATGCTTAGGACTTTGAATCTTACTATTTTTCCAGAGCTCTTCAGGAGAAAATTATCAGAAAAATGGCAAATATTCAATTTTGAATATTTTGGATGAAGTACTTTAGAATTAGTCACTTCCCTATATTTTAATGATTTTATATCTACTACCAAAACTCTTAAATTTAATGAAGGAACTGGATGATCAAGTTACAGTGTCAAAATTAGAAAAAAAAATTCTATTGGCAGTGACCATATGTTCTTTGTAATTCTGTAACAACATGGAAATAAATATTGCTTGCATACTTGTCGATCAAACATTTGTTCTGGCCTCATGCTGTCAGATAATAGGGGGATATTCAACATAAACCTCTCCATCTTCTTTCTGGAGAAGATTGGAAATAGATCCATCTTAGCAAATGTGGTGGTTAATGTCATTTTGGAAGTGAGTACCTCAAAGCATGAAGTCCTTTATGAGAAAGGCAGATCTTGGCACATTCTTGAAACATATTCCATGTTATATGAAGACTTAAACTCAACACAAAATGATGATGGAACTTCTTAGTTTCCTCTTCAGAGATCCAAAATTCTGCAGAGCAAAATATTGGGATCAGAGAAGTCTATTTACAAGCAAGGCTTGATCTGAAATAAAATTGGACATTTTGAACATGGCAGAATTCCATCAGGGGTTAAGCACAAGTACAATTATCCTTTCTCAGAATATTAGATGCCTTAAATTAATTTACAGGAAACAAAATAACAAGACTAGGTGCTTAAGAGTAATCAAGAATCTTAAAAAAAGATAAGTTAGCAATTAATAGAGTGTTGAATAATAATATGTATCTCATTATAGATAACTATCTCAGTTTGATTGGGTTAGAAGTGAGGGCTTTCCTGGGATGTGAGACTTTTCAGTGTATGTTATAATGCATAATTAGCCATGAGAATCTCTGTGAGAAGTCCCATGTATTATATTTCTCCCCCACCTTCCCCACCTTTTCTTTCCTCCTCTGTTGACTGACTGTATGAAATAAAGGGAGGGCGTACTTTTTAAATTTTTTTTAATGTGCTTTTTTTGTGCAGGGCCTAGTGCTGAGGATAACTAAGACCTTACCTTCAAGATGTTTATAACCTAGATTATTTGAACATTTAAAAGGCAATTCTGAAATAAACCAAATGAGGATGCATAATCCATAAAACTTAGCACTAAGTATAAAATTGCACAAAGCTGACTATTGATGTTTTAAAATAATATCTTTCCCCTTGACATTTTTCTGTTGATGCCTGTTGAATAGCCAAGTAGACTCTAACCATTTTATTTATGTCTTGTCTTTCCACTTAGGTACCTCATAGTCTCAGTGAATTCATTTCACTGACTTGTAGTTTTCCAGATCAGGTTTAAGTTGTGTTATTTTTATTTTAGCTGTTTTGTTTCAGTGAATTTTTATTCTGCATAAGATATTCTGGCAGACTTTTTGCTAGCTTATTTTTAGAGCTTCATCCACTTAAGCATGGTGAATGACATGATCAAGGAATTAGTTATATTAGATAAGATTACTTATAAAATGTTGAGTTTGGAAGAAATAACGTACACACAAACATAGTAGCAGCTGCATGAATGGTCTTTGGGGTGAATCCTGTGAGAAGCTTTCAGCTGGACATGATGGCATGGGATGACCATGAGGATGTAACAAAACTCCCTGCTCTGTGGACAGTGACTGGTTTTATTTGCTTGATTGTTCTCAGAGCACTCACCGTGCTGTAAGTGCTGCTGGTATTATTGTTCCATGGTTTATTTGTCATATGCAGATTGTATCTTAGAATATAAATGAAAGTGTAGGTTATGCTTGTCATCAGTTTGCTAAAATCCTTGTCTCTCAGCTTTATAAGGTCAAGGTAAATTTAACCCCTGGAAAGGGAATTATGTTTTCATCTCCCACATGTATTCTCTTTTTTTTTTTTTTTTTTTTTTTTTTTCTGCGGTATGTGGGCCTCTCACTGTTGCGGCCTCTCCCGCTGCGGAGCACAGGCTCCGGACGCGCAGGCTCAGCGGCCATGGCCCACGGGCCCAGCCGCTCCGCGGCATATGGGATCCTCCCGGACCGGGGCACGAACCCGCATCCCCTGCATCGGCAGGCGGACTCTCAACCACTGCGCCACCAGGGAGGCCCTACATGTATTCTCTTTTAATAAACACTTTTAACCCAACTGGAACATGTTATTTTCCTCCTTTCCTCCTTTCATGAATAAAGTTTACAGTGTTTTGAGAAAATACTGTGGAACTTCTTAAAGATTCCAATGGCTTTTATAAGGAAATTAAATGGTTCCATTCTTACTACAAGTTAAGTATTATCCCCTGGGGAATTCAGAGGTATACAAATATGTGGCTTTGTTAAAACCGTACCTTTTAAAAACAGAGATTAAATGGTAATTACAGTGGCAAAGATGATGCAGGTGATGAGAATAATAACTATAATTTATTGAGTACTTAATATCATCCATAGTTCAAAGTGCTTTATATATATTATCTTACTTGTGACAGCAATCTAAGAGGTAATGGCTATTATCATTTCTACTTCATAAATGCTGAAATTGAGGCATACCAAGATTAAATGACCCTCTCAGGGTTGTACATCCTGTGTGGGCCTGCTTAGAGCCCAGGTAGAGATAAAGGAAACTCTCCCAAACACAGGGACATGGATATGGAAGGAGCAGCTTCTGCTTAGAATGTTGCTGGGAAGTAGAGTCCTCAGGTTGCATCTTAGCCCAGAAGGTTGTGTGTTGGGGTACTTTCTTAGGGACAGAGTTATCCTCTATTTAGAATGAGGTAAGTCAATGAAAGCAAGGGAAAGTTAAATCTCTCACCATTCGAGCAAGGGAATGAAAGTTGGGAAAGAACAGTGAAATAATTTTGATTTGCCACCCTACTGTCAGCAACTTTACATGCATAATTTATTTTAATCTTCAAACAATTTGCTGGTTTGATAACATTATTTCTATTTTACAGTGAAGACTAAAACTTGGGGCTTGTGTAGATTAAAAAAAATAGCTCAAGGTCATAGAAATAGTAGGTAGGGGATTAAAATTCAGCTCTTCTAACTTCAAATATTTTACTTTTTACATTATAGCATATGGCAAAGCATTTTTAGTAGTAGGCAGTCTATTGCCTGAGTCTGCTAATATGAAATATAAACATATGTTCATTTCTGAATCTCCTCTACTGGTCGACCTTTTGACAATACATATAGACAACATCTGTGACTTATAATGTTTTTTTTTTATTTCTCTGAAGTTTGTTTTAGTGTTGTATTTTATGAAATCAGGGATTGTACATTTACAGCCAGCTTTCATTCAAGGTTTTCTTTTATCAGTAATAGATTGAAGATGGAAGAGAGCTTAAAGAGTGGGACTGAAATGGAAGTTCAGTTACTCTGGGGGAAGATCTTGACTTTTCTTTACTCAGAGATAATTTGGGAAACATCGGATATCATCTCATCTGCTCTGACTTAAAGAGCATTCCTCAGTCCTACCCACCCAAGTCATACACACAGCCTGAGCTAAGGCCAACCCCTTAAATAAGAAGCAATAAACAAGGAGGATGAAGAAAAAGGAGTCTCAAGTATTATCCCAGTGCACTGGGAGGACTTTCTAAGTCTATAATCAATGCTGCATGGCCGCAGTGATTGTTACATGGACCTAGCATAGCACTTTCCCCACCACATTTGTCATCTGTTTCAACTCCAGTAGAAAATAAATACCCAAAGCAGGAGCACTGTTTTCATCCATTTGCATTCCTATTATTTTTATAGGTATCTAGTAAGTGTTTGTTGAACAATCAGAGATAAAAAGGTGTAGTTTGCTAGGGAAGTCAGAAAGGCACACTGGAAGCCTCTATCATTTTCAGGCACTCTACTCTGATGAGAGGTGATTAAATTCCTAAGTAGAGATGATAAAGCATGGGCAGGAAGAGATGCTGGCAAAGAATGTTAGAGATGATGTCGTAAGGTCATTTCTCAATCTAGGATGGTGATTCCAGAGTCTAGCTGCTTGACCCACATCTGTCATTCTCTGTAAACCTGCACAAAACCCTTATATGGCTGCTCTGTTCTTTGTCTACTACATAACTAGGGAACACTTAATAATCTATAAGATCATTTATATTTTGATAATTCTTTGACTTTTATGAAGTACCCTCTGAATATTGGATATATTGCTTAGAATAAGTGCAGTCTCTTTAGAAAGAAGTATGTCTTCAAAACTCAAACCTAAATAACTGTGTTTATAGATCATAATGAACACATTGGAAACAATTGGGATGTTGGAAATCCACTTACTTCAATTTTAATTACTGGCAATATTTTTTAAAATTTTCATTTCAGTGGTAACACCTTGCTTTGAAATGTTATTGAAAACCTTCACACCAAATAATCACGTATGCGTACTACATTCTAATGAAGATAAACATCAGTATTTCTTTTGAGACATTCATCCCTAAAGAAAAGTCCTTAGAAATAAATGCAATCATTCAGTTGCCTAATATAACTGTCTCTCTGTATCCTGATAGACAGTGAACTGGAGAGGAAGAATAATATAGAGGAAAGGGGAACTGAGAAATGAATGACATAGTCTTCTGTATGATTTTTATTTTTTATCCCTGTCTTTGTCTGAAATAGCCTCCTTCACTCTGGTCCTGAGCTGAACTATAACTTAGTCTCTATATTTAGACCACTTGGCTTTGAATCTTGAATTGCCATTTATTACAAGAGTAATCTTGAAAGTTATTTATGTGCCTGTGTATCAGTTCCTGTGTCATGGAATGGCACAATAATAGACCCATCACACAGGGTTGTTGGGAGGATTCAATTAGAAAATACATACAAAGTGCTTAGAAGAGTGCTTGGCATATACTAGGCACTTAATAAGTGTTAGCTATTATATTTATTGTCGTTGCTCTTAACTTGTATTCTGGGCTGGAGTTAGTATAGTGGGGCCAGAACAATTCATCTGTTACTCATGGTTTTTTTTTTTTGGAAATAAAATGGCTCAGAGTTATCATACATCTTGTGCTGAATGGAAACCCTACCAAGTCCTGTTAACTGAATTTAAACTGTCTGCCACTTCCACTCGAAACTTTTCATCTCCACTGTTCATATTAGTCTCTTAACTGGCCTGAAAGTCCTTATTTCTCTAATTCATCTCCCATGTTGGCATCAAGTATATCTTTTGGGGTTGCAAAGCTGACATCTGCTTGAAATCCCCTCTAGCACATAGTAAGTGTTCAACAAAAATGCTTTGTTTCCTTCTGTTTCCCTTCTAGTGATGCTGCAGGCTGCTTATGAATGAGCAAGCTCTCCAGCGTTGGTGACACTCAGGTAGCTGCTGAATTCAATGTGTCAGGTATTCTACAGCAGGGATTTTCATAGTGTGTTGGATATTGAACTGAACAGTTAAGTTGCTTTCCAGTTCTAGGGATTCAGTAATCATATGGCCTACACATAGGCTGAGTCTAAGAGAATCATTTGTCATTTTGAAAGAGTCATAACATTTAGACACATTCGTTAGGTCCCATTTAGATATCCCCCTAGTTCCAAAAATCCATGTTAATCTTTCAGTTACTGTATGAGATTTTTTTTTTTTTTTTTTTGCGGTACGCGGGCCTCTCACTGCCGCAGCCTCTCCCGTTGCGGAGCACAGGCTCCAGACGCGCAGGCTCAGCAGCCATGGCTCACGGGCCTAGCCGCTCCGCGGCATGCGGGATCTTCCTGGACTGGGGCACGAACCCGTGTCCCCTCCATCGGCAGGCGGCCTCTCAACCACTGCGCCACCAGGGAAGCCCAGTGTATGGGATTTTAAAAAATAGACCTTAATACATATAGAATTTTGCTTATTATGTTGTTTATAGTTTTATACTTGATGCTTTAGGAGACTATGATAATTTAAAAATGTTTTTTTCTTCTTCTTTAGAATATGCTAAAGAGAAAAGAAAATAAAATGGGAACATTGCTTAATATTGGTATTTTGATTCTTTTGATGTAAAGAAGTCAGAACTAAAGCACATGATGCTTTCAAAATTCAGGTTGTATATTATTTATTGGCCATGTGAAATATCATTTGAGAAAATTGAAACAAAAACTATACAGTGTTGGCCACACCTTGAATTATTGTGATAATCAAACTCCTGCCTTGTATAGTTTCTTTGATATGCATACTTTTTTATGACAAAGGGATTTTTGCTATATTGTTCAGCCTGGGATTACAGTGAGACCCATCCCTCCACAGGGCAGGCCGAGCCCTACACTGAGGATAAGGTCCTCATGGTCTGCTGTTTGCTTAAGAGAGAGGCTTGTCCCTCAGTCCAGAAAGTAGAAAGATATAGGAGGGCACTGCTTCCATAGTAGAGTTAGAATCTTTCTTGGACCATGGAGGCATCAGGGTGATTGAAAGGCTGCTGGGTCCTAGAAGTATCCTCCCCATGAGGCAGCCTGGGATCTGGGAAGAAAGAAATAGGATGTGGAGTTTGTGGCTCCGAGCCAGCCCTTTGAGACTAAGAGCTGCATATTCTCTCTTCTCTGGGTCAGGAATATGGAATGGGCTGGGTTTTAAGAGCATGCTAGCTAAAGCAGAATTCAACAACAACAACGACAGTAACTTACACTTCCCTAAACTGAACTGTTTTTTATTTATGTGACGGACTTTTGCTTATCTCCTCCCATTCCTCCTCAGCATCTGATAGGGGCTGAATTTTGCTCCCCGCTCCAAATTTCTGTATTTCCCCCTAAAGCCCCCAGTGCCTCAGAGTGTGACCACATTTGGAGATGGGGCCTTTAAAAAGGTGACTGAATTAAAAAGAGGCCATTAGAGGGGGACCTAATTAATCTGACTAGTATCCTTGTAAGAAGAGGAAATTCAGGCACACAAAGGGACGCCAGGGACTCAGGGATGTGTGCGCACAGAGGAAAGACCATGCCAGGGCACAGAGTGAAGGTGGTCATCTGTGAGTTAAGGAGAGAGACCTCAGAAGAGACTCAACCTGCACATCTTGCATTACTAACCTCCAGAACTGTGAGAAATATATTTCTTCTGTTTAAGCTACCCAGTCTGTGGTACTTTGTTATAGCAGCCCTAGAAACTAATATAGCATCTAATAAAGCATCTCTTTGAAGCATTAGCTGGGTTCATCAGTGCTGAAGGGAACCCACAGAATGGATTTTTCACCCCCTCTTGGGAAAGGCTTGAGTGTAGGAGCGGGACATCACAGGGCATGGTAATCAATGGGAAAGAATACCAAGGGGCAGGTAAAATGTGTGACCTGTGTCTTGTGCTGTTGCTCACTAGCCATGGGGGTTCTATTTTATTAGTTAATAAAGAAGGTAATTTCCCTCTAATTACCAATTATAAACTGAGCTGTGAAAGAAAAGAAAGCTAGAGGATTAAAGTGAATTGTACTGACCAAATCATTCTCCCCTTGTGTAGTTTCAGAGACAGTTGTTTAAAATCTATGTGATTTTTTTAAAAAGCAAAACTGCTTTTAAATTCTGGGAAAATGGTTTCTTATCAACTGTTATAATTCTGAGAAGTTAGCTTTTTCTTTAGCAGATATTTTTAGAAACCAGCTGCTGAAACAAAACAATGGTTCTGGCAACAACAGAGACACACATAGATGATCATACGATCTAGACACTTATACCCCCTGGCTGAAACTATAAGGTTAATTAATGCTATTTAAATATTAATATCCTCAGAACTGGGGGAGAGTTTAAAACAAAAGGAAATATGTTTTTATTTTGTTCCCAGGAGAATATTATGTGAGACAAGTCTATACCACTTACAGTTATTAGAAGATATTTTATTGTATTCTATGATATTCTTATGGCTTCTCTGCATTCTAATATAATTTTCCTTGAGCCTCTGAATTTTTAGATCTCTGAATTATTATATAGACTGAATTATTAAATAACAAAATTTTAAAACATTTCTGTTTTCATACAAACCTGGATTTTAAATTTACCAATCGTTTAATTTCTTTTTTTGCTCGCGCCAATCAAAGGAAAGAAATAAATGATGTAGAAAAAAAATCACATATCCTTCGTGGTATATTACTTTGTCCCCCCCAACTTCAAATCAGGAAAAGGACCTCCAAGTTCCAGGGGGAAATATTTTTTCATGCCTTAAGGAAAAAGTCTGTTATTGGCTTAGGCTAGTTAAACATCAGTGGTTAACATTGGCATTTATATCCTAATTGCCTTCCCCACTGTATTAATTTTCCATTGCTGCTGTAACAAATTACCACAAACTCAGTGGCTTAAAACAACACAAATTTGGGCTTCCCTGGTGGCGCAGTGGTTGAGAGTCCGCCTGCTGATGCAGGGGACACGGGTTCGTGCCCCGGTCTGGGAAGATCCCACATGCTGTGGAGCGGCTGGGCCGGTGAGCCATGGCCGTTGAGCCTGCGCGTCCGGAGCCTGTGCTCCGCAACGGGAGAGGCCACAACAATGAGAGGCCCACATACCGAAAAACAAAAAAAAAACAAATTTATTCTTTTACAGTTCTGGGGGTCAGAAGTCTAAAATTGGTATTGCTGAGTTAAAATGAAGGTGTCTACCGGTCTGCATTCTTTCTAGATGCTCTAGGGGAGATTTAATTTCTTTGCCTTTTCCAGCTTCCAGAGGCTGCCTATATTCCTTGGCTTGTGGGTCCTTCCTGCAACTTTAAAGCCAGCAGTGTAGCATCTTCAAATCTCTCTCTCTCTCTCCCTCTCTCTCCCTCCCCTTCCCTCCCTCACCTCTGCTTCTGTCATCACATCTCTTTCTCTGACTCTTGCCTTTCTCTTATAAGGACCCTTGTTATTACATTGGACCCAATGGATAAGGCAAGATAATCTTTCATCTCAGGATCCTTTACTTAATCACATATGCAAAGTCTCTTTTGCCATTTATGGCAACCTGTAACATATTTACAGGTTCTGGGTATTAGGACATGGATATTTTGGGGGGATCATTATTCTGTATACAACATGCACACAATTGGAAGACCTTCTGATTGTGGAATGGATCTATCAGAGCCCACATAGAGTGGGTTAACTGTCTCTGAAATTTTTAAGGTCGTAACTATGGAACATTTGTATGCAATTGTAGTCAGATTTGATATGTGTCTCTAATTTAGTGGAGAACTGCTGCTGATGTGACAACTGGGCCTGATAGGTGAGCGTTTTTAGAGGGGACACATGTCCACAACCCATTATCTGGAACTCTTAGGGCCAGTTGTGTCTCAGATTTGTGAAAGGTAATGTGGTTTATAACTGTATATTACATAATGTTCCCAGTGGGGTCTGTAACTAGGTTAATTCCTATTTCTGCAGTGAATCATGAATATTCATACTTAGTGAGATAAAGACCATAAATAGCCTTACGTCTGTTCATATCAGATTTTTGCCACCTCTTGAATTACAAAAAATGATCAGTTTCTAGAGCCTTTTTGATTTTGGAATTGTGCACGGTATCATTGTATAGGGAAGAACAAGAGCCAGAAAACAAACACATATACACACCCATGCAGATGTATACACACATAAACAAAATACTTTAATATTATTGCCTATCAAGTGAGGGTTGAAAATTGTGCATGGAAATGAATGGAAAAGAGCAGGGTCAAATATAATAAAAAATTTAGTGGGTATTCTATTATAGATTAAATTTCTTTTCCTTCTTGAACCAAAGGAACTATTCTTGAATGGGTAGAGAAAACAAAGATGATTTTACTATTAGGACTTTTCTTTGGAGCTAATCTCTCTTAGTTATGCCAACATATATCTGGTAGGGACTCTATCTTGGGGAGAGGAGACTTCTTTCTATATCATGGAAAACAGCTCCTCCATGTCTTATCAGAGTTCTGGGAGGAGTGGGTAAGAAGATCCATCAATACGATTTAGGGAGTCTCTGAACAAACCCCAGTGTGCGGGAGCCAGATAGGGTCTCTGATGATGTTACTGTGAGCAAAGAAAAACACTGGACCTAGTCCTCACTAGGCTAGTGGGCTAGTGCTGGCTAAGCCCAGAATTAGGACAAGGAAGAGTAGGTGGCCTTAAGTGTGTGAGGTGGTGGGTGCTAAAAACCTACTCTGACTCAGTCCTCTAAATATTGCCTTCAACCTAGGAAGCGACTGAATGTGTAAATTGAAAGAACTGGTCTCTTGGGGCACAGGTACCCTAAGGTATGGAACACCCTCAACTGAGTTTAATATAGAAAGCTTACCCTCTGGATCAGTAAGGAAAGTTAAGCCACACAGCAGTAACAGACAGCCCCCAAGTCTCAAAACAATAAAATGAAATTTCTCGCTTATTCTCCTTACATGTCTACCTGCTCACTGGCATTACTGGTCATCTTGAAAGAGAGAAATAGAGCTCTGAGGGTGCCACACTGGCAATTAAATGCTTTTCCTTAGAACTGCTCCCAACCCACCGACCCAAACTAGTCTTGCGGTACCTCCAAACAACAAGGGGGCCAGGAAATGTAATCCTACCACGTACTCAGAAGGCAGCAGGACCAGAATGATTTGGCAAACTATGCTAATGACTATATAACCTTCTCTGAAGAGCTGTTGTATCTAGAAATATTCTCCATATCAGCAATGATAAATGATGGGCTCAGTCTTTAGGTCACAGAGATTTCAGAGTTAGTTTTACCAGTAAGAGTGGTGCCATCTTTCCACAGCCCCTGCTTCTCCGGGAGAAGAATCAACCCCTGCTGCTTCTCCCTGACCTTTACCTCACTTGGTTCAGTTTCTGGTACCATCCCTTTGCCAAGCCAGCAGTCTGGAAACAGAAACTTTTTCTGACCCCTGCCCTGGGGCAACTTCACACAAGGTGGCATAATCCAGAAATCAAAAAGAGTTTCTGGGCTTCCCTGGTGGCGCAGTGGTTGAGAGTCCGCCTGCCGATGCAGGGGACACGGGTTCGTGCCCCGGTCTGGGAAGATCCCACATGCCGCAGAGCGGCTAGGCCCGTGAGCCATGGCTGCTGAGCCTGCGCATCCGGAGCCTGTGCTCTGCAAGGGGAGAGGCCACAACAGTGAGAGGCCCGCCTACCGCAAAAAAAAAAAAAAAAAAAAAAAGAGTTTCTACCACAAGGGTCAAAGTTTTGAAGGAGAGCTTTCCATTAACTAGAGGATGTGAAGTGTGATTACCCTCACTCCTAGAATACTTTGTTTAGTGATCACACTTCAGACATAACCCAAAACAAAAGCTTCTGCTTAGCAGCCATTCCCCTCCAATGCATGCAGTGCTCTAAACTGTTTCCTTTCCCCATGGCATGCCCACCTCTTCTCCATATCCCCCTCCACCCCCTCACTTAAAGTTCTACTAAGTTAGCAAGGAATCCCTAGATATATAAAGGGGAGGACGTTGGGACTTATACTTACCCAGGAATGTGAATGGGCCTCCTTTTTTTGCATCTTAAACTGTAAAATGACACAATCAGCAGTTCAGGCAAACTTCACCTCTTCTCATTTACCAATAAGCACTGACATTTGTTTGAGTGTCTTGAGTGGTATTAGAATTGCCCATATTTTGTTCTCCCTTTTAACTGCTGAATATGGATGCCATGGAATTGGCTTCTAACAAGCAATAGCAAAATGTAAAGGATTGTTGCTTGCAAATGTATTAACTTAAAACATAGACTGTTTTAAGTTAATGCACATGCAAGGAAATATTATATTTATGAGCTGTGCGGTGTTCCAAGTTTATTTAACAGTAAGAATCTATGTGGTTGGAGTCAAATGTTAAGTGGTTAAATAAAATATACATTGCGGGCTCACAGTGTCCAATTGGTATTGATTAATGCTCTGCTACTGCATATTTTCCTCTTACAGATGTTCACAAAATATCTTTTCTGTTATCGCTGTCTTTGTATTATCATCTGCAGGTGAGAAATTCTTCTTACTGTAGTATGATTGTGTAAAGTTCTTCGACTCACTTTGGTAAGACAAATAAGGACTTTTTAGAGATGATTGCTGTAAATGCCACACTACACTATCTGCTGTTTCCTTGATTTTGGCATTAAATAGGATGAATAAATAACATTCTTCAGTCGCTCATTCCTCTTGCAACTAGTCATCTGGCATGCCACAATTTCAACTTACTGAATTTTATTCTACAAATATGTTTGTGTTCCAGTAAGTATTTAATATTCAAGCAGGGGTGCTAATGGCCAGGGAGTCAGGAGACTTGGAGCTGAGCTCCTGTTCTGTTACTAAGTATTTGTAATACTTGGTTCAGTGAGCCTCTGTGAGCCCTGTTTTTGTCTACAAAATCAATACCTTAAATAATTCTAAGGTTCACTTTAGTTTGAAAATGATCTGATTTGATATATTCATCATCAGTTAAAGATACTGGAAGGTTAGAGGTTACTGTAATTATTTGGAATCTGACTTTCAGTAATTCAAAATTTTTATTTTTTGTCAAAATAATATTTCATTTGGATAACTTACATTTTATAATTTTATAGATTTATAGGTACTATATAATACAACTTAGTATGTAATGTGTATTTAGTATATATGTCTATAATATGTATATAAGAGATTTGTATATTTATATATTTTTATTTGTATTTTTTGCATATAAACATATGTCTTTTGCTTCTCCACTCTATATGATGTATAAAAATCTGAATTAATAACTCACTGAATTAGTATAAAGGACAAAATGAAGAGAGGTATAGTCATTCACTGTAGAAAAAATATTTAAGGTAAACATATTTCTTGAAGGGCACTGACTTGTTTGCCCACAGATCATTAGCTCTTTAGCCTTGATGCTTAGAAGGAGGAGGAGCCCCCCCAAGAAAATTTAACTTTGAAGTGTTGGCAGTCATTCCCCAATGAAATCTAACGAGATTTAAAGGAGAGGGTGAACATTTAGAGTTCTCTCTTCAATGATGTAAAGGATGATTAGGTAGAAGAATAATAAGTTTATTCTGTGCAGCTCTAGAGGAGAGAAAGGGGCCTGTTGCTGTTTGTTTGTCCTTTTGTCCAATAAATATTTATCAAGTGCCTTCTCTGAGTGAGGTGCTGTGGACGTCAAGCCACGCCCTGCTTTCTAGAGTGCTCACTGTACCTGGAAGTTAGGGTAAGGTGATTCTCTTTGCAATAGGAAGAAGAATGAATAATTTTTGCATCCTGATAGGCCTCTGAGCTCCCATCACAGGCAGTATTTTTGAAGAGAATGAATTAAACTTTGTTAAGAATATTATAGGAGGGAATTCTTGCCTCATAAAGGAAGAGAGACTAGTTCATTAGCAAATCATCTCATCTGATTAGGTGGGGCTCCTTAGGGAGGAGGAGTACAAGTGGTTTAATTTGATTTACAATTCAAAGAATGCCATTTCACTGAATACTTCAGTAGGCATTTGTTGAGATAAGGTGAGTTAAACTAACATACCTACATTTTTCTATGAATTAACCCCCCCCCCAAAAAAAAATCACAGTTGGCTCATGGAAAAGGGTAAAAGCCATCTTAACTGTGGAATGCCATCCCATGGCTTGTTTGGCCTGTAGTAGGAATCTCTGATTACAATATCAGTTAAGAATATGAGAATAATGAGACCAAAAACAGCAACAACTTGGGTTTTTCTAAGTACAGTAGTTTAAATGTTTTTATGCTTTAATAAAATGTCTACATCTGCTTTACATTACTTTTTTGAAGTTTGGACAAGAAGAATGCTGTATAGGAGAGGATGAGTGTTTGATACATTTTCTCTTTAATGTTAAAATATTTATTTTATTATTTAGATACTTAATACTTACATTAATTGTAGCCACTGCAAAATTCTGCTCGAATATAGTACTAATATAAGGCTTCATTTATCCTTTCTGATCCTCATTTGACCCTCATTTCAAGGTAACCGTATAAACTGTGGACAGTAATACCCACCCCATAATATTGTTACAAGGAGTGAATTATATGATAGCTTCTTAGTATACACTTCCAAACAAAAATGATTTTTAGCTTTAAATAGTAATTTAAAAATATTTTATAAAGAGCATTTAACTTACATCAACCTAAGGAGCCAATTTAAGCCTATTATTTATATCAAATTCTTTGGAACACATTTACATGGATGTTTAGGATTTTATTATATCTTTTTGACTGTAACTTCCCACCAGAATGTCTGTCTTCCAGACACAAATCCACTAATAACAATCATGGTACTTCCATAAAAGTAGGCTATTCATTATAGGTGAGAATTAATGAATGTGTCTAGGTGAACAATGGAGAAATCTTTCATTTTCATCAATAACAGATAATGGAATCTGAGGTAGGGAGGGATGGTGGTGAAGAGCTTAGATTCTGGAGTAAAGTAGACACAGTTTTGCATCCAAGCTCTGCCATTTAAAAATAATGATGGGTATGTTACTTAATTTCTTGAGTCTGTTTCCTCATTTGTAAAATGGCAAAATAACAATTTCTTCATAGTCTTCTGTAGGAATCAAATGAGATAATGCTCATAACTTGCTTGACACTTACCCAGTGTCATGACAAATAATGGTAAAACATGTTCCACAACCACAGCTATAAATCTTATGGAGTGGGATTGACTCTCAGCTCCCAAATTCAGAGATGCAAGAAATATAATTTCATTTTTTCTAAAAAAACCAGAAAAAACAAAACAAAACAGAAAAACCCCAAAACCCCTGAAATCTAACTACAGCCCTCTTTTTACCAGGGTAGAAGATCTCCTACTCTGGATCTTCATTCCTTGCCCGCTGGAGTCTAAATGGCATTAGCAGTGTCAAGATTATAGGAGGACATTTCTTGATCATTAGCTACCATATCCACCCAGGTTACCATCACTCTGCTTGCTTTGGCCCTTTAGGTTCAGTCACTATCTCAGCAACTCCTATGCAAGTCATAGGACAAAGATACTGTGAATGTGTCAGTGGTTCCATCTGCCTGTGATTCAAATAGCCATTTTCCCTCTTGGTCTAGCCTTGAGGTCCTCTTTGGCTGTCTCAGCAAAAGGCTCCTTTTGTGGACCCACAGCCTTCTCTGACCTTATCTCCTTTCCTCCACCTTTCTCTCAGAAGAGCTAGAGATGTTTCTTCTTCAAGTCCCGTAGGGCTGGGAAGGTCTCACCCAAGTTTGTTTTGTACAAAATAAATATATTTCCACATTCCAGATGTATCTGCAACCCAAACTCTTGAAACCTCTAAATTCATTTAAGGGTTAAATGTGTTTGGCAAATAAGATCTAGAAAACCTGTTAAGCAGTTTTTCAGTTCTCCATGCTTGAAGGCAAGAGCAAGGAAGCAGGAGCAGAAATATTCTGAGGGAAAAATAGCAATAGCATTAATTGATTATCAAAAATTTAACCTTATACTTTGTGTGATATTAATGTGCATCACATTTAGTATTCCATTTTGCTACATACTCAATGAATTCCAGGTCTGTTATTTACTTAGGATTCTGCTAATTGTTGTGGGAGAAGTTGCAAAAGCAGAAGGTTCTGCTACTGAAGAACTCACAGGCTTGGAGGAGGGACATAAATGTATATACAGGAAAAATTTGACATGGAAAAATATGAATTAAAAATTAAAAATCGAACAAGGGGTGCTGTTCAGTTGGGTGTTGGATATGGTATACCATTTAGTAGAGGTAAAGGAGTTGGAGGAGAGGAGCAACTCCTGTGGGTAGAGGTGGCACTAGTAGAGCTGGTGGTGGGGATGGCCCTCCATCTACCTGTGGATGTACTGGAGGTGGTCCTGGAATTTATTGAGCAACCTGTGGGTCCATGCTCTTGAGTTTCATGCTGGAATTCTGTTCCAAGGTCTTTGAATTTTTATTCCTCTTTTTGAAGCTTGTCTTGAGTTCACTGTGAGGTTCCAAATTCTTCATTTTTCTATCAAAAGTGTGAAATCAGTGTCTGATCTTCGTCTGTGCTTGAACTCTGGGTCCACACCAAGGCAGCTCACTAACTGTTGATCACACGCTTTGATTTCCTAATCAGAGGAGAAGAGAGTGGTCTGTATAGTTTAATAGAAGTTTCCTGGAGATTCTGTTTTGACATTCTTTTCCTCATTTTGGAATTACTGCATTAAAGGCTAAGTTGGATTTCACCAAGTACTGTAAGATGATAGACAGTTTGGAAAAATAAGGACTATATGGAAATACCATTGAGAGCTTCAAGCAAAATGATAATTTAGCTAGAGTCACCTGACACTAGGGCCCATTCAGGATCTAATGGAAGAGGAAGATGCTGGGTTTAGAGAGGAACAAATGGCAGACAATCGTAAACTTGAGGTGATGAAGAGTGGACTTGGGGTGGAGGTGGTGACCAAGATTAAGAAGAAGAAACCTAAGGAATAATCATTCGAGCCAGTGTTTTTACAGATCTTATTGTGTGGTTCTGAACACTTCTGTCATATTCCTTTGTTGAAACCTCTCAGCTCTATGAGGTAAGTACTCCTATCCTCATTTTATAGATGAGGAGACTGAAACATACAGCAAGTCACTCAAGGTACACAAGTAAAAGCAGTGGGGATAGAATTTGAATCTGGGTAGTGTGGCTCCATAGCTTATGATTTTACCAGCTACTTCTCAAGCAATTCCAGGGTAAATAAAAAGAGATCAGATTAAATCTAAATGGTAAAGAAGCAGAAGTCAAGGCTGGTTCCCTGGTTTTTATCCTAAATGACTAAAAGAATTGTTGCAATAATGATGCAAAAAAGTGAGATGGAAAGGAGGCTGTTTCATTATTTAGTTATCTGGTTATGCAAAGGTATACATATGTTTGTTGTTTGTATAACTTAATTTGCATATAGATTTAGTAAACCCTCAGTTGTTTAGGGATGTCTTTTCTCTCTTAACATCTACTCCTATCCTCCTGAAATATATAGTCCATGTTGTCTTCATAAGGAGACAAGTTTTCCTACCATATAAAGTAGGGGGTATCTTAGAAAATGAAGTGTTAAGTTTCTTGTCCTAGTATCTTTGTGTTTAGCTATAGCATTTAATTTTGTCATTGTCATGCAGTGTTTTTTTTTTTTTGGCTTCTCTAACCATTTTGTTAATGGAGTATTAATTTGAAAATGAATTCTTTTCAGAAAGGTTGCTAAGAATTAATTGGCAGGGAGTACTCCACCCATGTGTCTCAATGTTGTGAGTTTTAAGGTGAAGGTGTTTTGGCTTGATCCTTTTAGTCTTGAGAAATAATTGTTATATACTCTATAAGTTTAAGGTGTACGGCATGATGGTTTGATTTATATATATTTTGAAATGATTACCACAAGTTCAGCTAACATCCATCTTCTCAATAGAAACAATAAAAAGAAAAACAAAAGGAAAAAAAGGAAGAAAATTTTCTACTTGTGATGAGAACTCCTAGGATTTATTCTATTAACAACGTTCATATATATCATATAGCAGTGTTAGCTATACACATCGTATTGTATATTACATCCCTAGTACTTATTTATCTTATAATTGGAAGTTTATACATTTTGACCACCTTCCATCAATTCAATTTCCTCTCCCTCTCCCTCTCCCTTCTGGCTTGGCCTTGCTTCTGGTAACCACAAGTCTGTCTCACTTGTGGTTAAAAAGTCTGTCTCTTTTTCTATAAGTTTTTTTAAAAATTCCATATATAAGTGAGATTATATGGTATTTGTCTTTCTTTGTCTGACTTTTTTCATTTAGCATAATGCCTTCAGTGTCCACCTCTGTTGTCACAAATAGGATGATTTTTTTGTTTTTTTAATGGCTTAATAATATTCCATTGTGTGTGTGTGTGTGTGCGTGTGTGTGTCCATTCATCCATCAATGGACACTTAGGTTGTTTCCATATCTTGGCTACTGTAAATAACGCTACTATGAACATGGAGGTTCAGATATATTTTCGAGTAAGTGTTTTTGTTTCCTTTAGATATAGTCCCAGAAGTGGAATTGCTGCACCATGTGTAGTTTTATTTTTAATTTTTTGAGGATCCTCCATATCATCTTCCATAGTGGCTGTACCAATTAATGATCGCACCAACAGTGTACAAAGATTTCCTCTTCTCCACATCCACACCAGTGTTAGTTATCTTTCGTCTTTTTGATGATAGCCATTTTAACAGGAGTGAAGTGATATCTCATTGTGGGTTTAATTTGCATTTCCCTAATGATCAGTGATGCTTAGCATCTTTTCATATACCTATTGGCCTTTTGCATATCTTCTTTGAAAAAAAAGTCTATTCAAGTTCTTTGCCCATTCTTTAATTGTTATTATATTTTGCTGTTGAGTTGTACAAATTCTTTATATATTTTGGATATTAACCCCTTATCAGACAAATGGTTTGCAAATATTTTCTTCCAATCAGTAGGTTGCTTTTCCATTTCGATGATTTCCTTTGCTATGTAGAAGCTTTTTAGTTTGATGTTGTCCTGCTTGTTTAATTTTGCTTTTGTTGTCTTTGCTTCTGGAGTCAGATACAAAAACAACATCACCAAGAACAATGTCAAGGAGTTTACTGCCTATGGTTTCTTCTTGGAGTTTTATGGTTTCAGGTATTATGTTCAAGGCTTTAATCCATTTTGAGTTAATTTTTCTGATGGTATAAGATATCAGTCCAGTTTCATTCTTTACATGTGAACATCTGGTTATCCCAGCACCATTTATTGAGAAGACTGTCTTTTCTCCATTGCATATTCTTGGCTCACTTGTGAAATATTAGTTGACTGTATATTCTTGGGTTTATTTCTGGGCTCTCAATTCTGTTCGATTGGTCTATTTGTCTGTTTTTATGTCAGTACTGTATTGTTTTCATGACTATAGCTTTATAGTGTTGGCTTGATCCTTGATTCTATTTTGTTGCTAGCATTTTTCTGAACTTCAGATGGTTAATGGTGATAATTAAAGTTTCCTATAATGACACTCTAATAATAGCAGAGTTTTGAATTACTTTAATGAAAAAGATTCATTGAGTGCCTGAATTTCATTATTTTGATATGTAGGATAATAGGTCTGTGTTCAGTGAGAACCACTTATGGCAGAATTTCCTTTGCTAAAATGACCTATTTTTGCTACTCTCCTGAAATCAATACCACTTTGAAATGTCATTTAGGTGGCAACAGACCATTTTAAAAAAGCACATCATTCTGTGCACCTTTAACTGCCTAATAGTGATACAAAAATACATAGTGGTTAATTAGTATTGACAAAAGAACTGCTATGCAATTCTCCAGGAGGTTGCAAATCCCAGCTAGAAGTTTTTAATACATATGAATGCTTGAACTGAGTGCAAAGATACTTTTGATTCCTTAATCTTTCACAAAACTGGGTTTTGTATCTTTAAAAAGAATTTAAAAAAATTTAAGCTATAAGTCGGAACATTTGGTAGAAAATTTGTGAGACTCTAAGCATAATAAAAGTAGAGACAATGTTTGTCCTGTGAATTCCTGTGTTTCTAGACCTTAGTTCCTGTTACTAGCAGAGTTGAGTGTTTAATAAATGTTGAATGAATGAGAAAAAGACACATTACAAATGAATTTGTAGAAGACTTGTGAATTAAACAAGAAGTCATAAAATGAACCACAGGATGACAATAAGCTTGTATAAATAACAGGATCTACCTCATTAAATTTGGCCTTTAAATTGTAAATTTTCTTACTGTAGCTTTTGGGATATGCTACTCAGAATGTCAGGTTTTAAGAGATGACATTTTTTTTTGCCACTTGGTGGCATCATTGTAGCTATAATGGAGTTTTAACTAACTCCAAGCTGAAGGAATTTGTCTTTGACATATATATCATTAAATGCTCATCTTATAATGAAATGTACAAGAGGCATTATGCAATTGGACTATAAACGTATGACAAAACATGGAATATGCATTTTTTTCTGTGACAATTTAAGAATAATCTTGAAATTAAAACTAACTCCTCTGTTTGTAACGATTGCTCCTTTTTCTTCAACATAAAGCTTCTCTGTGCAAACAAATAAAAATAAAACTAGATTAATAAAGAGGTAGTTCAAGTAAATTGGAAAAAAGCAAATTATGTAATATTATTAAATTTTAAGAAGAAACTTAATTTATCATAACCATTAGAGGTTTGCAGACTTAAGCTGTTTCCTCTGAGCTACTCTGGGATTTTCACAATTGAGATGAAATTATATACTTTCTCTTTGGAATGACATTTCCATCATTTTTCATTCATAGTAACCTTTGTCTACAGTCACTATTTTGTTTAGATTGGAGTCTATTTGGTCACCATTGGATTGCTCAACCTTCTCTTAATACTTCCCTGCAAGATCTTAGACAATGTAATGGTTTCTCATGTTAGACCCTTGCTTGAATTGGAAGACAGCTGGTTATTTTCATTCACTACCCCTTTCCTCCTATTTTCCTATTTTGGGCTCAAAGTTAATTAGAACATTGCATTACTGTTTAATACAGGAAAAAATCATTATTTAAAAATGTAAATTCAATGGACATTTCTTAGGAAAGCATGAAATATCATCTTTGTGCAAATGGGTCTTCTTTTGAATAAGAGATTAGGCATTCTGGCTCCTTCCTTGATTGATATATTTATACATTTAAAATCTCTCTCAGTGAAGAAGTTTAGGATTGAAAAACAAACAAAAAAAGCACCATTGACATTAAATCAGATATTAGACTGCCTAGTCATGTTGTCTGGTCCAAAACATATTTATCCAAAATATTCTATATCTTCCATGCCTTGCTTGTGAAGTACATTATACTCTATCTTATGGTAATTTATTTAGCCTTGTACTTTGTTTTAAATGTTGAATATTATCCAGATTTTTGTGTAATGGAAATGTAATTGATCCTCCATTTTTCTCTTGTCTACATTTACAACAAATTAGTTAAATACTTAGAAACCAGTAACGTTTGAGATTTTATGTTTCAGATTTGCAATTCAAGTTTTTTTCTTCCCGGCTTCCTGTTCAATTAAAAAAATTTTTTTACATCTTTATTGGAGTATAATTGCTTTACAATGGTGTGTTAGTTTCTGCTTTATAACAAAGTAAATCAGTTATACATATACATATGTTCCCATATCTCTTCCCTCTTGCGTCTCCCTCCCTCCCACCCTCCCTATCCCACCCCTCTAGGTGGTCACAAAGCACCAAGCTGATCTCCCCGTGCTATGCGGCTGCTTCCCACTAGCTATCTATTTTACGTTTGGTAGTGTATATATGTCCATGCCACTCTCTCACTTTGTCACAGCTTACCCTTCCCCCTCCCCATATCCTCAAGTCCATTCTCTAGTAGGTCTGTGTCTTTATTCCTGTCTTACCCCTAGGTTCTTCATGACTTTTTTTTCCCCTTAAATTCCATATATATGTGTTAGCATACGGTATTTGTCTTTCTCTTTCTTTCTTTTTTTTTTTTTTCGGTACGCGGGCCTTTCACTGTTGTGGCCTCTCCCATTGCGGAGCACAGGCTCCGGACACGCAGGCTCAGCGGCCATGGCTCACTGGCCCAGCCACTCCACGGCATGTGGGATCTTCCCGGACCGGGGCACGAACCCATGTCCCCTGCATCGGTAGACGGACTCTCAACCACTGCGCCACCAGGGAAGCCCTGTCTTTCTCTTTCTGACTTAATTCACTCTGTATGACAGACTCTAGGTCCATCCACCTCATTACAAATAGCTCAATTTCGTTTATTTTTATATCTGAGTAATATTCCATTGTATATATGTGCCACATCTTCTTTATCCATTCATCGGATGATGGACACTTAGGTTGTTTCCATCTCCTGGCTATTGTAAATAGAGCTGCAATGAACATTTTGGTACATGTCTCTTTTTGAATTATGGTTTTCTCAGGGTGTATGCCCAGTAGTGGGATTGCTGGGTCATATGGTAGTTTTATTTGTAGTTTTTTAAAGAACCTCCATACTGTTCTCCATAGTGGCTGTACCAATTCACATTCCCACCAGCAGTGCAAGAGTGTTCCCTTTTCTCCACACCCTCTCCAGCATTTATTGTTTCTAGATTTTTTGATGATGGCCATTCTGACTGGTGTGAGATGATATCTCATTGTAGTTTTGATTTGCATTTCTCTAATGATTAATGATATTGAGCATTCTTTTTTTCTTTTGTACTACCTTATATTTTAATATAGAGTTGTAATAGGGAGGAACATTTTGTATTCTCTTACAAGTTAATCACTAAAGGGATGTTGCCTATAAGCTTAAATTGCACACAATGGCCCATCTCGGACCCCTGCCTCCGAGAGATTAAGGTAAATGAGCATTCAGCTAAAATACCTGTGTTTAGCTCCCAAGAAACCTCCTGATGAGGCCCACCTGCCAGTGACTGCACGAGGGAGAAATTAATACCTCCCCTCCGGAGGCTGACGGGAACCAGGAAGTGCTTGGCTTTACGCCCTCCCCTTTTGGTATAAAAGGAGCCTGAACGTGAACTCAGCAAGACGGTTCTTTGGGCGTCCAGCCTGCCCTCTTGCTCTGCTGACTTCCCAGATAAAGTCACTCTTCTTTGCCCCAGCAACTCGCCTCTCAATTTATTAGTCTGTCGTGGGGCGAGCAGTACAAGCTTGGACTTGGTGACAAATTTTGATGAAGACACCCAGGAGCCTTGCTGCTCGTGGCCTGCCAGCCCTGGTTGGGGAATTCTGGGGTAAGACCCTAGCAGCTGCCGGGACCCCTTGTCCTGAGTATCTGCCCTTCAGAGTTCTCTGAAGCAGCACCGGCCGCCCCAGCGCTTGGCAGTGGAAGGAAGGAATCGACATTTGGGAGCCGACGGGCTCTGTACGGTAGGGTAAGTGGCTCCGGTGTGTACAGCCGGGAACTTTATTCCTCTCCGTTTGGGGCTTTTTCTCTGGAATAAGCCAGTTTGTTTCGTATTGGAGTGGGGTGTACCCTGTTGGAGAGAGGAAAGAGTTGTTGGGCTTTTATCCGATTTGTGAACTGGTTCGTTTGCTTCTCTGAAGGCTAGCACTTGTATGCGCTGTTTGTGTTTTATCTTGAATTTCTGTCTCCAAAAATGGGGAATGTTTACCACCAACTAAAGATTCTAAAGAATATTCATCGCCCCCGTTCAGTAGGAAATAGCCAGGGCAGTCTTTATTCCTTTTCCCACAAGATTGTGGACTGGACATTGACAGTGGGTAATGGTAATCGGGAAGAACATCTGTATCCTGTTACCAGTTAATCACTAAAGCTATGCTGCCTATAAGCTTAAATTCTCCACAACGCCCATCTCTGGGACCCCTGCCTCTCAGGTAATGAGCATTGAGCTAAAATACCTGTGTTTAGCTCCCAGGAAACTTCCTGAGCAGGCCCACCTGTGAATGACTGCAGGAGGGAGAAATTAACACCTCCCTTCCGAGGCTGACGGGAACCAGGAAGTGCTTGGCTTTAGTCCCGCCCCTTTTAGTTTAAAAGGAGCCTGAATCTGATTCAGCAAGATGGTTCTTTGGGGCATGAGCCGGCCATCTTCTGGGTTTGGGGGCTCTCTGAAGGAAGTCGTTATTCTTTGCCCAACAACTTGTCTCTTGATTATTGGCCTGTCCTGTGGCGAGCAGTATGAGCTTGAGTAACAGAGTTACATTAAAACTTTTGTTTTGGGCTTCCCTGGTAGCGCAGTGGCCGAGAGTCCGCCTGCCGATGTAGGAGACACGGGCTCGTGCCCCGGTCTGGGAGGATCCCACATGCCGCAGAGCAGCTGGGCCCGTGAGCCACGGCCGCAGAGCCTGCGCGCCCGGAGCCTGTGCTCTGCAACGGGAGAGGCCGCAACAGTGAGAGGCCCGCGCACCGCAAAAAAACAAACAAACAAACAAACAAAAAAAACCTTTTGTTTCTTTTTCTTAACTACTCTGGGTCTGGCGCAAACCCCAGTGCAGTGTTGAGGGGGAGGCAGGGTGGGCGTGATGGAAAGGAGGTCTTCACTCTATTCCTCATCTTAAATGTTGCCATGCTTCTCCATAAAGTATGTTTGCTGGATGTTCTTGATCGATGTCTTTTGTCAAGTTAAGGAAATTACTATTCATTTAAAAATATGCTAAGAAATTTTTTTTTTTTTTTTTTTTTTTTTTTTGCGGTATGTGGGCCTCTCACTGTTGTGGCCTCTCCCGTTGCGGAGCGCTCCGGACGCGCAGACTCAGCAGCCATGGCTCACGGGCCCAGCCGCTCTGCGGCATGTGGGATCTTCCCAGACCGGGGCACGAACCCGTTTCCCCTGCATCGGCAGGCGGACTCTCAAGCACTGTGCCACCAGGGAAGCCCTGTAAGACATTTGTATTTTATACAGAAACTTAGAAAAAGAGGTAAAAACGTCAGTTAAGAAGGCATGAGGATTCTTAGGCTGTGACTTTGGGAGAAGTAAATGGATTATTGTACCATTGAGTTTCCCGGACCAGCTCGGAAAAATTCTCTTAGCTCTTGTAGAAACAGTATGTGACTTTCTAGGAGGCCACAGTAGATACTTTGTTGTGTAGACACAGAAGAAACCTGGGAGTAGAATATGAATTCTGCTTTAGAGGGAAAAATAAAACTCTTAGTTGTTTGTCTCAGCAATTTGCTAGAGGCCAAATATGTTAGATATTATCTTTATCCCCACAACATTTACAAGGACTAGTTGGTCACACTTGGTAATTATTGTCAAGTTGATCTTCAAAGTACAAATTGTGGCCTAGAGTCTAAGGTCCCATTCCCAACTTCACTGTTGCTCAAAAGTTGATAAAATATACCGTCCCATGCTTAAATATGGATTCAAAGGGTATTCCTTGTGAGCCAATGAAATCTAACTTGGAGTTTAGATGATACTGCATTTTGTGCAAGATTGTGTTGGAAATATGTATTAACTATCACTGGAGTCTTATTACCAAGAAGAATTCAGAATTATAAATATGTGGCTATGTTCTCTGGATAGGTCAAGGAAATTCCTCTAGTTATTGGGTTACAGTGATTACTCTGACGAACAGTTGTATAAAATAAATGCTCTGATTTCTGTGTGTAGTACAGTCACACTCTACTGAAAATACTTGTACTCATTTAAATCCAATCACAGGAAGAACGGAGATAAACTGAGCACTATGATGTTCTCTATAATGTTTTGTTCTGCCATCAAATAATGATGAGTCTACCTGTTTCTTCAACTCTTTCTATTTCAACAGTCACCCATATTTCGGCTTAAAACAACCTTATACTTCACAGTACTTAACAAGATTCTCAAATTATTTATGAGCAAGGAAGGTAAAAGGACAGGGGGTACAGAAACATCCTTCTTTTCTCATCTAAGTTCAGTCGTTTACTATCTCTTCAGCATCTGTTCACTAAAACAAAGCTGTTCTTATCTTGACTGACAATGGCATAATTCTAATGCATCCATTTAGCCAACATTTTATTAAATATATTTGGAAAATCTGGGTAGTTCATTATAAATTTTTTTTTTCTACAGTAAAGGAACACTTAAAAAAATAAAGCACCTTAAATGTGCTTTTGTATGTGGCGTGGTGTTCAGAGGAAGCAGCACCAGAAGAGACATGGGTTGATATGAGAAGACAGGCTGGCAGCAGGACACTTTGAAAACTTATCCTGCTGCAGACTAATAGAAAATTTCGTTATGGTAACTAAATTAAAAAAGTATATTAAAAGTGGTGTCTAAGGAGATTTTAAAATGGATATTCTAAGTGTCTTTATTACCTTGTCACTGTTTATAATTTTATTATTGTTTTATTCACTGGTGATAGCATTGTGCTCACTGTTATTTTTACTTGAGTGGCTTTAAAAATGAGCAATGTGAAGAAATTAATGGAAGGGATTGGTAAGATCTGCTGTATTCCAGCGGCTACTGAAATAGAGCAATAGGTGAGAATAAGGGAGATAAGTCTGAAATACCAGTTCAACAACAGGCAAGCAATGCTGGGAGATATTTGAAATAATCCAGCAGATTTAAACTGATAGCAAATATTTGACAGTTTTTAGGCATACTTATTGCCTCAGGGTGTGTGTTTGTTTAAGTATAAGGATTCAAAGTCTTCTGATTCTGTACTCAGAGGCTTCTTGGAATCTGAGTCTTTCTCTAATGACATCTATCTTAACCTTGTGTTGCACATATGATCCTTGAAAACTGATGAATCTTGTTAAGTTTTCAGGTGATAAAATACCCACCAGGACACCCACTCACTTTCCTCAGGTGCTTTGGGATTGCTTCTACAGAGGCAGAGTGCCTGTTTTGTGCTAAGCCAGCAGAAACATTAGAAACCAATTAGTCAAGGTCATTCAATGTGCTCAGGGTAATTCAGACAGACTAGAAGCCTCAGCTCTTTTGATCTTCTTTCTGTATGCTTTGAAAAAAAAGATATTGATGATGAAAAGAAGAATGTTAAAGAAAATAATAATCTTTGGTCAGTTTCATCAAGGGCAGTTCGAAAACAGAGCCAAAATAGAGAGGTGGCTCCCTCACCTAGGTATTGGACCCTAAACAGCTGTTTGCAGTCAGCTTATGCAACCTCAGCACTGTGCTATGCTTGTAACTGGAGTTCGTCTTTATGAGATTTCAGCAGAGGCTGGTCAAAGAGTTTGGTCATTAAAGTCAGGAAGCACAGAAACTTTAGTAAGTATAGTAGAAAGAAATGCAATTTTCTTTAGCAAGGTGTTAAGGAGAGAGATTTGAAATTTATCTTAATTTAGCCTTAGAAAGATATGACCTTGCTCCTACATCTTGCTGTAGAGTTGCCTTTTGATGTACTTGCTTTACATACTAAGGGAGATGACTGTTTCCTTAATTGAGTTTGTGTTCTATTCCTTTCTTGGTAAATTCTATTTTAGGAGCATTATAAATTGACCATAAAAACCTACACTAGGCTGAAATTTCAGGGACCTAGAAGAAAACTATTTATTTTATTTAAAAGGACATTTATTTATAAGATTCAAGGTCATTTAAGTATTAATTTTCTTGTTAACTCCTCTAGTTCATTGGTTTTCCTCTTCAGAAGATAATATTTTCCAACTTTCAGTAAAGGAACGTAGGTCATAGGTTAGATAGGCATGGGATATAGTATAAGAATCACAAAAATCTGATTTTAGAAACCCTGGAGAGAAGCAGTGTCTTGAGAAACTGAGCAGTACAGCAACCTGCCAGGAGATGGGGCTTTCATGGGGCAGATAATGTGCTTGGGCACAGTTCTAGTTCAGAGAGGTTTAAGTGAAAATTCTGAAAGTTGCTCAGCTATGAAAAGAGAACGTAATGTCAATACAGGTGGATTCCCTTCTTTACCTCTTTGAAAATCTCCTGTCACCTTTTCTTTTTTTTTTTTTTTTTTGCCACTGTTCCAGGGCATGAGGCTAGGGGGTGCATTACCTCATTGTATGCATTCCTCCAAGTTCTAGACCTTTCTTCTGTTCAGTCTCACCTCTTTGTGGCCCTCTTTTCCCTCTTACCCTTTCTAGATGTCCACATGTTGGACATACATGTTAGCTGAAGTGCACAACTGAATATTGCTGTGGTCTGTGGTACCAGCAGTGATCAAATGAAGACAGCATACATTAGAGTAAAGCACAAGTACTCTTTCCTTCTGCTCATGTGTCTAGGTAACTGAACACTGACCAGTCTTAGCAAGGCATTTGCTGCTTCATTTACAAGTCCCACTCCCTCCCCTCTTTTTTTTTTTTTTTAGGACCTGACCTTAGGGTTTTTTTTTTTAGGACCTGACCTTAGGGTGGTTTTTCTGGGTATTCCAATCAGTACACTTCTATGTATATAAGTATACTTATTACAGACACACAAGGGAGATTTGACAGACAGAAGAGGAAGAGGCAATGTGAAGATGGCACAAAGATAAGAGTAATGTGGCTACAAGTTAAGGAAGCCAAGGATTCTGAAAGCCACAATAAACTGGACAAGGCAAGAAGTATTCTCCCATAGAGCTTCCAGAGGGAGTGTGCCTGTGCTGTAAACTTAACTTTGGACTTCGGCCTCCAAAACTGAGAGAGAATACAATTATGTTGCTTTAATCCATCAAATTGGTGATAATTTGTTGTAGCATCCATAGGAAACTAATACAGATTTTGGTACTGGGAAGGGAGTGTTGCTGTAACAAATGCCTAGAAGTGTGGAAGAGGTTTTAGAGTTAGATGATGGCTAGAGGCTGGGAGAATTTTGAGGTGCGTGATAGAAAAAGCCTGGATTCTAGTGAGCTCAGAAGGAAGTGAGGAGTGTTCATAGAAATATGAATGTTAAGGGTGTTTCTTGTGAGGACTCAGAAGGAAATGAAGAGCATTTTATTCTAAAATAGAGCAAACGTGATTCTTGCTGTATAGGTAGAAATAAACTTAGAAGTGAAGGCCTTGGATATATAGCTGAGGAGATTTCCAAGTAAAGTGTTGAATATGAGGCCTGGTTTCTTTTATTCTGACCATAGTAAAATGCAAGAGGAAAGAGATAAATTGAGGAAGGAACTATTAAGGCAAAAGAAACCAGCACTTGATGGTTTGAGAAGTTTACAGCCTATCCAGATTGCAAAAAGTGCTAATGTTAGGAGATGCACTGTTAGGAAAGCATTCTCTGGAGAGAAGCCAGTGGTGGGGCTAGACCACATTTTGCTCGAAGAGATTACATGTGTAAATCATGGATTCACATAACAATCTCAGCAGAAGCCAGGAATAGAGATGGAGTTATCCAGGAAAGATCTGTGGAGGACCCACTCCTAATGACATGAATCCCCTTGATATACACAGGAGACCCACCAGGTTTGTAAGAATAATGTATCAGCAGACACATTGTAAGCCTAGACTAAAAGGGACAGAGACAGGACAAAATGAGAGAAGGCCACTGGACTCCCAGGAGTCTATAGGCAGGGAACAGGTTGATACAGCTACTTGCCTGAAAACAGGTGGTACCCTTCAAGAAAAAGGAGGATGACTCCAAGTGCAGAGCAGTGATCCCACAGGCAGAGGCATAAGCTTTAGGCTGAGAGGCCTACAAAGCTGCCACAGAGGCCTATCTAGAAGCTGTGGGCCCAAAGGACAGAACTGCAGGCCTTGAATGGATGCCAAGTAGCCTTGAGTCACAGAGGATTATTCTCAGGCCTTGAAACCTCATGAAATTTCCCTTGCTGTATTTCAAACTTTTTTGGAGATAGGTAACCCCTTTATTCCTTCCAGTTTCTCCCTATTAGAATGGATATGTCTAACATTTTTAACCTATTCCTTTTCTATCATTGTATTTTGAGAGCAGGTAACTTGCTTTTAAGTTTCACAGGTCCACAGATGGAGGATTCTGCCCCAGGATGAATCACACATAGAGTCTCACTTGTACCTGATTTAGATGATGAGATTTGGGACTTTTGAACTAGTGATATTTAGATGTACTTTTGTACTTACAGTTGATGCTGTAATAGGTTCACATTTGATGTCTTGGGGGGAATCTTGAGATGAATTGAATGCATTTTTTGCATGGGACAGAAATGAATTTGGGGTTCAGAGGATAGACTGTAGTGGTTTAAATTCTGACCCTCCAAAAGATATGTCCATATCCAAATCCCTGGAACCTGTGAATATTCCTTTATTTCGAAAAAGGGTCTTTGAAGGATCTTGAGATGAGATTATCCTGCATTACTCAGATGGACCCTATATCCAATTACAAGGCTCTTTATAAGAGACAGAAGAGAAGACAGGCATAGAGGAGAAAGCAATGTAAAGACAGAGCAGAGTTTGGAGTACTGTGGCCAGAAGCCAACAAATGTCAACATCCACCAGAAGCTGAAAGAGGCAAGGAAGATTCTCCCCTAGAGTCTCCAGAGGTAGTGCAGCCCTGCTGACACCTTGATTTTGGACTTCTCACCTCCCGAAGAGTGAGAATACATTTCTCTTGTTTTAAGTCTCCAAGTTTGTGGTAATTTGTTATGGCATCCCTAAGAAACTAATAATGTTTCACTTTCAAACTACTGTCTCTAGTGAACTGAAGCTTTCTTGGTCGTGGTTCTAATTTATCCCTTTGGATTATGGTGACAACCAGGCTGAGTTCTTGTCCTCCCCTCCAAGTCAGTCAGCATCTCCTGGCATCCCCAGAGGAGCTAATTTCCTGTAGGAGGACTAATTTTCTCAGCCTCTGTGTCCCCTGTCAATCCCCAAGGTGCTGGAGCACATCTTTGGTAGCTTCTACTTTCACTTTTTGTTTCTTCTCAAAGCACACACCAGCTTAGTACAGCACCCACTCCTACTCTTTATCCTCATGCCTGTCATCTCATCACAAGGATCCTACTGCTGCTCTCTGCACTCTGCAGCCCATTCCTCTTTGTAATGTACCCCTGCAGGAATTCCAATGCACATTTGCATTTTAATGGAAATGTAATTGACTTCCACTCACCATTTAAATAATTAAGGCCTCACATTTACGTTTTATTCTAGGTATTTTCTAGCCCTATTCCCCCTAACTTTTAGGGGAAAGACATCTTTCCTGACAGGTAACAATTGTAGCTATCATATTCTGGGCACCTATTGTGTGCCTAGCATCAGGATAATCACTTTGTAGATATCAATTTAATCCTCACAATAATCTTTGTTTTATCCCCAGTTTGCAAACCAAGACCAAAGATAGTAAGAGATCCGAACAAACTCACATGGCTTAGAGAACCACAGTATAGACTGGGGGACCCAAGATATTTCCTGTCTTCTGCTTGTGTTTTAGATTTTATGTTATCTACTGTTAAAGCCTGAACATAAAGTTTTTTCAACCTCTTTTCTCCCATTTGTCTCAATGGCAGAAATAATAGTAACTCACAGCTGACTTCATTGAGCACTTACTACTGTCCAGAGTGCTAGACTTCTCATTCATTATCATGTATGATCTTTACAGTAGCCTTATTAGATGCCTATCAGATTCCTGAGTACAGATGAAGAAACTAAATCTTAGGTTAAATATCTTACCTCAAAATACACAGCTAGTTTGATGTAGGACATGTATTTGAATCTAGATATGTCTGAATACAGAGAATGAGTTCTTAACTACTTGAAAGAGCACAATAACTCAAGACTTCAAAGATCAATACAGTGTCTTATTAAATGTAAGACCCCAAGTTATAGCAAAATAGTGCATCTTTGTAGTATGTAGATATGTTCAATAGATACTTTCTGGTTATATACTATATTAATCATTGCTGACCAAAATAAATGTCAGAATGTTATTTGTATATCATGACCTTTGAAAGTCATTTGAAACAGCTTTCAGCTAAAAGGTAATTAAAAACTAAATCTAAACTCCTGAAACATGAGTAATAAGAAAAGAGCTCCAAATTTTAAAGCATGTTAAGAACAAGACAATAGGTTCAAAATGGAGTTGCTTATGTTAAGCCCCACATCACCAAACTGAGACTTAATTACAGTTTTAGCTCTTCCAGAAATGGAACCTTAAACCAGTCAGTTAGGAATTACCAGATCAGCAGTAATAATCTGCCTGATAGTCCAGGCCATCCCCTAAAGGAAAGTAAGTTTGTGATAACCAACCTGCTTTTTGGCCTAGTATAACTTCCTTATTCCTACTCCTTTCTGCCTATAAAAGTCTTTCATTTTGTGCAGTTCTTCTATCTGCTAGATCGATGCTACCTGATTCAAATCCATTTTTTTTTATTTAAAAAAAAGATTTTATTTTAAGATGAGATAAGGAATCTCGACACTTAGCAGGTCTCCCAAAGACTGGAACTTGGTCTGGGCACTAGAAGGTTCAGCTCAGGTCTAGCAACCTTACTTCCTTGTTGTTCCCATGGCAACTAAATGCATGACCTAGGAAAAGTACCAGAAACTGCTAGTTGTCTCTGCAATATCTATTCTCTTCTTTAGTAACAGAGCCCTGGATTTATTTGGACTGGTGACATGCCCAGCTAAAAGGCTGCATTTCCAGCCTGGTTTGCATCTAGATGTGGCCATCATGAGGCAGGTGGACAGCGATGGGTGGACTTCAGGACATCTCTCTAACAGGAACTGAAACAACAAGGATGAGCACATTTGGATTTTTTCTCTTTTGCCTTCTTTCTTCCTGGAATTTGGAAGCATCCTGTAGCATCTTATGACCTTGAGGTTGGCAGCCATGTTCAAAGGAGGTTGGAGCAGAGAAATCAAAAAAGCCTACATGCCTGTTCACTTGAGGATCTGCTATAGCAGCCCTGGTCAAATCCATTTGTGCTCAAATAAACTCTTAAATATTTTAATATGCCTCAGTTTACCTTTTAACAAACACAAATGGAAATGGAGAATGTTACAATTATGGTGAAGCTTGGTTAAATAGTTACCACCTAGATATGCACAAATGTGAAGTATTCTTATTTGAAACTCTCCCCAAGCTGTAGTACTTGGCCTTGAAGTACCTATGTTTCCTTAAGAAGACAGTTTGCATTTTATTTCATTTCAGTTTAAATATCAGCCCAATCCTGTGATTTTTTTTTTTTTCGATAGCCAAAACTTATCCACTTCCCAATTTATAAGATCAGTCTCAACTTCTACATAGTCTAGTTGGATGTAAGGGGGAGTTTCTGGAAAGTGTAAACCTGCAAGGTTCAAACTTACTTTCTCATACTCTCCCTTCCTCCTGGGCCTGCTTTCCCATCCTTGCCTTGGACTGTTGATGTGTGATCGTATGACTAGACTGTGACTATCCACAGTTGGGGTGGTGGCTGGGGATATCTGCATACATGTGGCCACAAATCTGTAGGAGGTGAGTTTGGTATTCAATCCCTCTTGGTCACTGCTGCACTTGTGTGAAACTGGTTATTGATTCTCTGAGTGACCAGAGCCTGTGTTCTGATTCTCAGCTGCAGTGTAGTAATTTATCCTCTGGGGGCTCTGCTCAGCTCTGTGTGCACAGTTCCACTTGTCTTGCTACCAAAGATTAGAAAGATGAGACCTTTTGCTTCTAGGGTCCTCATGCGCTGTTGAGCACCCACACTACTTCCTCTTGATTGAAGAGACTCTCGAATCTTAGCCATGCCTGCTCTCAGCTTTGCTTGCTTTCACTTGTGTGGGTCCCTGCTCCTGGCAGCTTTAGTGACTCAGCAAATGACTTAGCAAATCAAGAAAAATGCCACCATTTCCTTCATAGTAGATAGGAGGGAAGCGTGCAAGGGCCTCTGCTGTGCCCCTCGCTGAGGGAGTGAATTGAATGATGACTCCGACTCCTCCTCCATAGCAAGATGAGTATGAGGGGCAGTTAATGATGCTTTACACTCTGCTTCACCAAAAGGGAGTGAGTGTCCCTGATGCTGTCTAGATGCTGTATATAAGAGGATGGTGGTGTGTAGACTGATCTTTCGAATTTTCTGGAACACCTTTTTTTTTTAGCAAGGCAAGATGGTTTGCTACATAGTGGGCTTTTGATTTTTTCTTTTCTTTTTTTCTTTTTTTCAGTTGAAACTATTCCTCAGCAATCCTACAGCATTCCATTTTAACCCTTGATCTGAGCTGAGAGGGCTGTGTTAATAGTTCTAGGTCCTGGCTGAACATTAGACTCACCTGGAAGCTTTTAGAAACTATAACTCCTCAGTATCCATCCCAAACTTATGTCAGTATTTGAGGGGAGTATTTTCCCAACATTGTATTTTTTAACCAGTGGGCTAGAGGGAAGCCTAGTGAAGACGAATGAACAGCCTATTAGCTCATTACAAGCTCATAATCTCATAACAGGAGGAAAATACTATACTAGAAAACCTAAACTGAAGAAGCGGACATAGTTGAATTAGGACCTTAATTTTTATCTTCCCGGTAGCCAAGCAAAGAGGGAAACAGATTGTATAACACAGCTTTCAGTGTCTAATAAGGGACCCATTTGTAGTTGTTCCGAGTTAAAACTTCTTCTCCATATAGAAGGAATTGATTGTATGAGTCTTAGTCTAAGGGACATTCAAAGACAATGGTTCATATCTTAGATAACACTTTTATGATATAAAATGTTTAAATATATTGCTATTGTTTTTATTTATTTTCAATAAGAACTGAAAAATATATCATGGTAGAAGAGTTGACAGGGATGTGATGCCATTAACCTACTCTGATTTTCCTGTCAATATATTGGTTTATAGATGCTAATGATGCTGTATAATTATTGCTTGGGCAACCATATAAATGACCGTATAGTGAAATGCCACACATAGCCCAGATTTGCTTTAATAATCCTGAGATCTCATTTCTTCCCCAAATGGGTTACTTTGAAAATCAGCATGATATGTAGATAAGTAACAATTTCTCTTTAAAGGGTTATTGTGAGGATTAGGTGAGAGGCACACACATGTAGAGATCCTAGAATAGTGCCCACTCCATATTAGGTACTTTATAAATATTGTTGATTGTTATTGTTACTATTTTAACTGGCTCACTGGGGAAATTATGGGTTCCTTTGGAAACTTGAATGGTGCAGAATATTGTATTTTCAGCTTCTTACCCCAAGCCTTTCCAGTGAAGGAACTGTCAGAATATGGGATGGTGACCTTAACAATTAAATGCTTTGTAATCTTATTCTATTTATTTTGTTGTTGTTGGTTTTTTTTCTCCTAGGTATATAAAGATCTTTACTTTCAGTAAGAAGAGTGAACCCTCAGTATGTTTGTTTTTTGTAAACGTATGAAGCAAAGGCAGGGATAAAAATGTGTCAAAGGTACTTGTTCAATCTATGATAAGGATAGTCATTGGTGTATCAAGAGTTTGAGGGAGTTCTCTGGTGGTCTAGTGGTCAGGACCCCGCACTTTCACTGCTGTGGCCAAGGTTCAATCCCTGGTTGGGGAATTGAGATCCTGCAAACCGTGCAGCCAAAAAAAAAAAAAAAGATGTAGTATTATGCATTATGCTGCCACATGCCACAGTCTCTTTCAGTAGATTTCTTTGTGAAAAAGAAACATTACTGTCTTTTCATGGGCTTTTCAATCTACCAGCCCTGCTACAAACATCACAACATAGTAACTTCAAAAATATTGTTTCCTTATAGCACAATTCATGCTTCTGCAGATTGTGCAAACTGTATGCTTTATGGATTATATTGCTGAGAAGCACATATGTGGTTAAACATGAGAAGCACATATGTGGAACATTCCATGGTTCCATGACACTAATACAAATTCTGCTCGTGCATTGGCTGGGTTTTGTGTTGCAGGGACTCAGAAGTTTTTTGGGGGGTTGTTTGTTTCAAAAATATGAACTAGCATAGCACATGTAGGTATTTATTTGTTTTTATAAGAAACATCTATATAAACCCAGCCCAGCCAGGCCCACAACTGTCAATCAGCAGTGCAGGAATCAGCCTTAATCTGTCTCTTTAAGAGCACACATTTTTATTGCCATAAATTTCTATTAATAAAAATAGAAAAATCAGCCCTCCTTTTCTTCTAAAGTACTGACAAATCTGGATGAAGGAATTATATGCCTGGTGAAACATTGTATTAAACATAAAAAAAAATTAGCAAGACATGAAGATGAAGAGTGTCTTAAAATCTGTACATTGAAATAGCTTATAGCCCAACGCCTGTATTATTATGAGAACATCTATGGTTTGTAATCCCCACCAACATGTGATAACTGACTATGGGTATAAATCTGATTTCCTAGGAAAAGATAAACTTCCAAAGGAAATATCAATTTCATGTCTTGCTTTCTAAAACTTCACTGTATATAAAGTCATAATTGTCACTGGTGAAGTCATCGTATTTTGTTTTCTTGGTACCTGTGGGCTGGCTAAACCCCTTTTGTTTTTCAATTTTATATTCACCTTTTCCTGTTTCTTCTGGAGAGTGAACAAAAGGATCTTGTAAAAGACATAATATGAGTCATCCTTCAACAAAAGATTTCTCTTGAGATGGTGCTTTTGAGTGTAGATTGCCTTCTTTTCTGCTCAGAATAAGGACTGAGGGTTGTTCATTCTCTCTACTGCTTTGGCTATTATGCCTCTAATCTCTCTCTGTCTCTCTGGTAGTTTAGTGGATGGCATTTATGTACTGTTTCTCTAGGTGCTAATTGTAATTGCCATGTGCTATCACAATGGTGGGAGGCAATTGTGTAACCTCTCTTTCTTTTGAGAAGGGTATATATAATCAGTAATTCTATCTATTACAATGGCAAGTGGGTAGTATCTAGAGCAGACTCATTTTTCAAAATAAAATGATACTTGTGTTGGATGTCCAACTGTTAATTGAACTAGAAACTTAAAAAAACAAAAATATGACAGAAAATAAAATGATATATTACTTATTTCAAAAGTTTTTTTTGTTGTTCTTGACCATAAAGAGCAATACATGGAGTATATGATGACTGTTTAGAAAGACAGATGCACATTTAAAGTATAATGGAAAAAATTACAAAGATTTCTCTTTGTAAGGTAGGCAAATTGTACATATTGATAAAAAAAGATATTTAAAACTGAAAATTGATCTTACCACTTTCTACTAATGAGTTTTTTTTTCTAGTTTTTATTTCCTTTTAAAATGTGTTGACATGGTTCAGATGTCTAGTTTTGAGAGCAAAGTACCACACCAGGGGTGCATCATAATATGTTTCAGACTTGTTCTATACTTAGTCATTTGTTAGTGACTCAAAATAAGTAATCTAGACTAAGAAATTATAGACATTTCAGCCGGTGTGCTGAGAAAATCACTTAATCTCTCTGAGCCTGAGTTTTCTAATTTTTAGAATGGAAAATGGGTACTTGCTTCATAGGGCTATTGAGATAATTAAATGAGACCTAGTATGTAAAGCACTTAGCCCAGTTCCTAGGATGTAATCAAAACGTGCAGTCTATCCTAAATCTGTGGTGGTGATAATAGCGATGACATGTGAGAAGTGAAAAGGACTGCGAGGGTCATCTGTCCCAATTCCTTTGTTTTATAGGAAGATCAGAGATGGGATGTGCCCAAGGTCATACAGTTGGATGGCAGAGCCTTGCTAATTCTCACTTAGGTCACTACTCATGGTGTTTGCTGTATAATTCTGCAAAATTTCTGCAGGCAACTCAGAATCCCATATTTTGTCATCATAGATAGTGCTGGTATTTCATGATTACCTTATAAATGGCAATAGCCATGGCTGCAACATTTTTGGTCATAAGCAGCAAGGACAGGTGAGAATTTCAAAGAGGAACTGTCTTTGCTGCTCAGTTTCTTTCAGTGAATCTCGGGAATTTGATCCATGTTGGTCTCAAAGGTCGCTCCTATAATCAACAGCAACTTTAGGGACTAGGGAATGGGTCCAGATTCCTTAGCGTGACTACTAAAGTACATTGCCTCTGATATGAGGCTAGTGAAACATATGTTTTACTCTTTACATGTCATCTTTAAATTTTTATGTACAATATCAATAAAGAAACATTTGTTTCCATTTTAAAAAGAAAAAATAATTTTATTGGCTCTAGAAATCATTAATTTATTACAACTTTGCATCATTATTTTGTCTCTGTAGTCACAAAATTTGAAACATTTCAATATAGTAGTAACAGTATTTTGAAGACAGGTTTATACCTCTGTCTTATGATTTTGGTTTGTCTGGATTGCTTCATAATAACTACTAAGCTAATTTAGTTATAGAGGTCTCATCGTTCTGTGGTGCTGAGGTCCTTCTATTAAATAAATACTGAGCAGTTTGATGTATAACCACTCTGCCCAAATTATGTCCTACAAGATTTCACAATAAAAAATTGTATTTAGCATGGATTATTTGGTTGGAATACTTTTTGCTATATGTAACAGAAAAGCCCAAACCCTCAAAAGTTTACATATAAAAAATTTATTTTGTCATGTAGAATAGGGCTGCTCCAAGGTTGGTTAATTAGGGCATGTAGTGAAGTCATCAAGGATAGAGGCTCCTTCTATCTTGTCTCTCTGCTATTTTCGTTATGGAGGCTTCTTTCCCATGTGGCTACAAGATGGTTGCTACAGTCCCAGGTATCACATGGAGATATGATGACATCCAGCAAAAGTGTAACCATTTTTCCTTGTCTCTTTTTATGACAATAGAAACTTCTTCCAGAAACCTCCCAGTATATTTCCACTTCTGTTTCACTGGACAAAATCACAACACAGGTTGTTGTGAGGACTGGAACTACTCTGATGGGCTAGGATACTTAAGGCTCCACATCTAGGCTAGGACTGGGACCAATGTTCATGAGGAAGGAAGAGAGGGGCAATGACTGTTGGACAGGAAACCAAGACTGTCTGATGTACATAGAAGGAACTTGACAGTAAATGATGGTAAAACTAGGCAAGAAGGGAAAATAAGGGAGAAGTCTGAAATAAACTCATAAATAACATGAATGTTTATCTTCTTAATTTTTCTGGAGTAAAAGGAGAAGAAATATAACTTAATTGTGTCATCTAAATGGTTTCTTCTTCTGGTAAATTGTCCTGCTGTGGATGAAGACAATTATTCCATTTGTGTATTAGATTCCTGCTAGCTTAATAGATCCCTAATGAAATTAGCAGAGAGTTTGTGTTTCATTCTGCAACTTTACAGACCAAAGAAGTGTTATTAGAGACACCTACAAGTATTTTCATGTCATGTATTTACATGCTTTGTTTTATTTTTTGTTATCAAAGGCCATTTGGCTATGGTCCTTTATACTAATCCTTTCATTTAAAGGGTAGCAAAATTAATTGTATCCTGTGACATTTTTCTAGCTTTAATTTTTCATTAGTTTATAAAATTTTTGTTTTTTCTTTTTGGTGGGGTCATCACAGTAGTTGTGAGAATTTGAAGTCAGACAAATTACTATGGACTGTTCTTATTAATAACAAAAATGAAAGTAAAAATCTGTTCTCTCTATGAAGCCTAAGGTGTTGGAGATTAAGCATAGACACAGGAGAGGGAGATGTAAGTACCCCAGTGAATCCTAGAAGCAGAAGAATAGAGAGAAATGAAGTGGTTAGAGGGTAAACTAGTTGGTATGTACTCAGTAAGAGTTATGGGGGATATAGTTAGTGTGGTGGTGACCAGGATATGGGAAACAGGTTGGAACAGAGACCACAAGAAAGTCAAGAGAGAGGTGATAACATTTAATCGATGAAATTTGGTCCCAGATATGCCCTTTATCATTAGAATAGAACAAAAGAAAAAAGATCTAGATAATTATCTTCTTTCTACATGTTCAATTTTTCCTTTCCAGACTTCCTTCTCATACCTACTTATGTTACAAACTTTGCTTTCCCTGATCCCATTGACTCTGTGGCTTCTTCATCATAAGTTTACCATACTTTATTATAAACATTTGTTGGCTTGTCTGTATACTTTCCTAGATCTTGGGGATAGGGCTGCTGTCTCCTTATCCCGAGTCTCCAGCATGTTGCAAAGTACTGCATAGGTAGTCTGCACTCAATAAGGAGTGAACTCCTACACTGATGCACACGTTCTAATGTCAAGAAAATAAACCCAGAATAAAATATCCTCTTTCTGTTGAGCCCTCAACCTTTCTTGCAAAAGGATTTTTGACCTAGAAAGTTCTTTTTACCTTTGAGGTAGGTTGATAGCCCCAACTGATGGCTTCCTTTCAGTCTTCCCTCTGCAATGTGACTACACAAACTTCTCCCCTTGGGAAGTGGATATATTTAATTATTCTTGAAATTGGACCACCTTAGTCATTTTCTTTAGATGATAGAATGGGGAAGAGAGGTGTTGTGCCATTTTGGATCCTAGGTCTCAAAAAACCTTGCACTCTTCTCTTTCCTGGGATCCTGAACCTACTATGAACAAGCCTGGGCTGGTCTGATATAGGATGATCTATCGTGTGGAGCCCTCTCACTACTTCTTTTCAACATCATAATAAAAATTCTAGCTAGTGCAATAAGAAAAGAAAAGAAAAAATATAGAGATTAGGAAGGAAGAAATAAAATGGTCTTTGTTCACAGAGTACATGAACATCTATGTAGAAAATCTGAAAGGGTACATATAAACCCTCCTGGAATTCATAGGTGATTATAGCAAGATTGTAGGGTACAGATAATATACAAAAGCCAGTCACTTTCCTGTACATCAGAAATGAACAAGTGGAATTTGAGATTAAAAACACACTACTATTTATATTAACACTCCACAAATGAAATACTTAGGTATAAATCTAACAAAATATGTACAAGGTCTATATGAGAAAAACTACAGAATTCTTGTGAATGAAATAAAAGAACTAAATAAATGGAGCAATATTCCATGTTCATGGATAGAAAGAATAAATATTTTTATTTTAGGGAAGTGAAAATACTGTGTGATACTACAATAGTGCATACATGTCATTATCCATTTGTTCAAACCTGGAGAATGCATAATACCCAGTGTGGACCGTACTGTAAACCATGGACTTTGGGTAGTGATGATGCGTCAATGTAGGTTCATCAATTGGAACAAAGGTACTACTCTGGCAGTGGAAGTTGATAATGGAGGGTATATGCATGTGTAGTGGGAGGGAATATATGGGAAATCTCTGTCCTTTTTCTTAATTTTGCTGAGAACCTAAAACTTCCCTCCCCCCCTCACAGACACCCCCCTCCCAAAATAGTCTTAATAATAAAAAGCATGTGGAGGAGAATTCAATTTTTTCATCTGAGGCCATTCTGGACCAGTCTTAGATGGTCAAACCTAAAACAGAACAGTGTGTGGTGTATTTATAATGCTTGATAAATGTAAGATATTATTTTGGCCTTGTAGATCTTCACTCCTAGAATTTCTCTCCTTTGACAAAATGTACCTGTATGACCAATTTTGGTGGTGTGTTTCCTTTTAATTATCTTTGTAATCCTGACTTCTCCACGTGGTAGTTTACTGGATTTGATTATCAGCCACCTAGTTTAGTCTACGTATAATTGTTCTTGAGGAAACTGTTGGTACCTTCATGATTTCAATTATGTACAATAGGCAGATAACTATGGAATTTATAGGTATACATTTATAACCACTCTTATCTACATATACAAAGCCTGCTTAACAACTACTAGCTTGTGTATCCTCTTAGTAGGTCAGATTCAACATGCATAACACTTCCTATCTTATTTCTTTTTCAGGTAATCTGTTTTTCAAGCTAATCATCCTACAGTTATTTTTGGGTCTTTCTTTTCTTTCCCCTGACACCACTTATTCTTTCATTATCTTAAGTTTTGTGCCCTTATTTTCAACAAATTTCAATAAAAAAAACTTTTATGTATTTGCATTGCCACCTTTCTACTTTGAAGGCAATTTTTGCTTTTTTTGGTCCTCCTTTTTGTTTTTCACACCTCTAATACATTCTGTGTATCACTGTAGTAATTTTACTAAATATCAGGGAGAAGAGGGAAAATCAAGGATTTAACATTTATCGAGATCCGAACTGTGGAGGAAACACTGGCTACATGTTTTATTCACTCTTTCATTCAGAAATATATTTTTAGTAACTATCAGAGGCAGTCATTGTTCTAGGTACTAATGATACTAGGATGTGTTGTGTGAAACATACATAATTTCTGCCTTCACAGAGCTAATACTTTAGTAGAGGAGAGACAATGTGTAAGTAAACAAACAAAAAGCCCTTCCCCCAAAGAAGGCCAGTTATGAGAGATTGGAGTGAGTACATGCTTGAAACGCTTCTTCTTATAGTAACAATATTCTTAGAAAGTTAATTGATACATAATCACTCTCCAAAATGAGAAAGTGGATTTTCCTTGCACTGAATCTTGTGAAGCAGCCCATGTGGAATAAAGCAGGCAGGAGACTTCATCAGTAATCTAAGGACAACACGTCAGAAATCTCCATGGAGAACCAAGGCCACCAAGGTCTGTGGTGAGACACCAACGCTTAGAATACTCAGGAAATTTCCATTGTGGAAAATGAGTCATGACCCCAAATCATCAAATAAATAAAGAAGATTGATGCCAAAAAGTACATTACAGAATCTAAAAATAGAAGATCATGAGCCTAAGAAAACAATTAAAAGAAAGTCCAGAACCTATTTTTGAAATTCAGTTAAAAAATGAATAAGGATTAGGAATAGAAAGGAAATTCCATATAGCTAACAGATATAGAAGGAGATGCTCAAACACATGGTAATTGGAAAATGCATATTAAAAAACACAATGGAATATCACTTTATACTTACCTAATCAGCAAAAAAATTAGAAAATAAGATAAATGCCAAATATCAGTTGGGATATGAGACTATAGGAACGCTGGTAGGAATGTAGATTGGAGCAGGCATTCTGGAGGGCAATTTTGCAGCACTTAGTCAAATTAAATACTGACATTTGCTATTGTCTGTAAATGCCTGGATTTTTTTTCCCCCAGAGCAGCAGTTCCATAAAGAATGTTTGCAAAGATATTTGTTGTAGGCTTGTTAGTGGTAGTGGGGAGCTTGAGGCAACAAAGAGATCGAATACAGTGGAATAGTATGTAGCACTTAGAAACTATGGCTAAGTGGACATAGAACAACATTGATTTCTAAAACATGTAGCTGAGTAAAAACAGCAAGAAATAGAATGAACTCTACAAACCAGTAGGATTTATGTAAATTACACATCCATGCCCAGGAAATTAGCACTGCATACTTAAAAGGACATATACAATTAAAGAGATACCTAAAACATTAGAATGGTTGGTCATGGAGCAGTGAAAGGAGATGGACTTGGGGGAGGAGGAAAGGGAGTTTAAAAGAATGAGAAAGCTTCACACAGACTGAAAAATAAAATACAATACAAATGGTGAGGTTCCTTTAAGAGATAAAAGGAAGTAATCACTTCTAAGAAAAAACAATAAAGAGATTAGGAAAATGAACCAGTTAAAGGTTCTGAATGTGAAGATGCATTTGAAATTATAAAGTGCTATGAAGGAAACCAGTCATATGCTATCGCAGAAAATAATTGTGGTGATGTAGAAAAAGAATTCTACTCAGTGTTCAGAAAGGGCTCTCTGAGCTAGTGTAGTTTAAGCCAAACCCACTAGGATTAAAAGCAGCTAGCCATGTAAATACTCTTGAGAAGAGCCTCTCAAGCACAGAGGTTGACCTGTTCTAGGAACTGAAAGTAGGCCAGTGCAGCTGGTGTATGGTGAACAGGGGGAGAGAGATCTAAGAGAAGATATAATCAGAGGCTAAGGCATGTAAAGCCTTTGGATTTCATTCCAATTAAAATGAGAAACTCTGCAGGGTATTAAGCAGATGTGAACAAGATTTGGTTTACATTTTTAATTTTTAGGAGTTTACTCTGCTGCTCTGTGTAGAATGGATTAGAAGAGAGAAACAGAAGGAGGAGACTGGTTAGGAGGCATTCTATGAGAAAGAGCTGTCTTGGACTATAGTGGTGGTCCTGGAATTGGAGCGAAACAGAGACAAGATATAATTTGAAGGCAAAATTAACTGGAATTAATAGGCTGGTTTGGGAGGTGAAGGAGAAGGAAATATAAAGCCATTCTCTAGGTTCTTAGCTTACCTTTTACTGAGAGAGGGAGAGTAGGTAAGGAACATATTTTGAGGTAAAATAACAATTCAGTATCATACAAGTTAACTTTGGCCTCTCGTGAAACATCCAAGTGAAGATGGCAAATAAAATATTGAATAGAAAAGACTGGAATACAAAGGGTAGGTCTAAACCAGAGATGTAAATTGGAGAGATAGCATCATATGGACCATATTTAAGCTGTGGGAAAGATGAGATTAGCCAGACAGAATGTGTAGAGGGAGAAGAGAAGGATGTATGTGTAACATCTTGAGGAACTCTGTCATTTGGATCTCTGGGAAGGGCAGGGAGCTAGAAAGGAAGACTGAATAGGGGTGGCCAAAGTCCTGCAGTGTTTCATGAGGGAAGGAGCTAACTGTCAGGTACTGCCAAGAAATACAGTGAGGACAGAAAGATAGATCCATTAACATGGCAACATGGAAGCCATCAATGACCTTAATAAGAGTAATTCCATGTCTATGAGGGCCAGAGGCCAGAGTGGAATGGATTGAGGAGTGAACACAAGAAGATACAGTGGAGATAACATCTGTAGACATACTTTGGAAGTCTGTCTCTGAGTAGTTGGGGTAATAGGTACAGGTAAGGACTGTTGGTTTAAAGATACTAGTCAGTCATTTAAGAACCTTTACAAATTGACTCTAAACTCTAAGTACTTTCTTCATTCCAGCCATATTTGTTCACTCATTCTCCCAGGTCAGGCTGAATGGAAGCATTTAGTTTTCTTATATAAGCTGATTACTGAACCTCCCAAACCAGGCTAGTAATTTAGCAACCCATGAATCCAACATTCTTGAAGTATTTGTTCAACATTATTGGGGGTGGCATCTGCAACAACAAAGATTTTCACTTATTTTAATTTTTATACCAGCTAGATATTTTCTTCTTCAGTGGGAGTAGAATTGGCCTACATGTTGTTGAGTATTCACAAAGTTGTGAACTGAGCTCTTAGCATCATATTTATGATCTATCCTGTTGATAACTTAGTGCCTTTTGTAGATAGACACCAGGACAGTTTCCTAGCTGGCCTATCAGTTTAATACAGCTTTCTTATTCTAGTTCCTTTGCTCATGGTAATATTCTCATCTGTAAGTTCTCTCCTTCTGTGTTCCTCCATGCCCTCTCTACTTACATAATTTCTTCTAGGTCTAAGTTTCCTTCTCTGACCCAGTTGTTACTATCCCCTTCCTTGGATCTCTGCCCTACTTTTTATCTCTAATACCAATTTAGTGATTAATTACACTTGCTCTTGCAGTTTTTAATGTTATTTTTATTTACTTAATGAGTACTCATTGATAGTACCCAATAATGTTTTTGATTGGCTCCTGAAGATTTTGTAGGGTTGGTTTATATTTTGACCCTCTCTGTGACACCTATCTACACATATGTATTTCCTCAGGCAGTATAGATAGTATGTGACATCAGACATTAGACTAGAAAGGAAATTTTGAATAATGTCTCTTTCTCTTTGTCCTTGATTTACATTAAAAAAATTAGTCAATTTACCTATGCCCTTACATCCAAAATGTATCACATTAGTAAAAACAAAGAACAAAAATTTGATAAATGTTTGAAAATCTGGAGTCATGCAGACCTGCTTTAGAACCTACTTCTGTCATTTACAAGCTTTGCAATTGAGATGTTTCTTAATCTCTCTGATCCCTGCTTCCTTCTGTCAAATGGAAATAACCTATTTCTCTGTGATATTTTTTGTTAAAAACATGTAATAAGGGAGGTAACTATTGAGTTGTTAATTACCATAAAATAGTAATAAAACAAAGTAAACAATTTTGGCTGCCCAAGTTGAAATCAGGCCCCTAGTCTCTTCAGCTGTATGACTTTGATATGATCTGGGTTATTTATGTCAAAGGGCTTAACTGACCTATTTTTCGACTTGGGTAAGAATTTCCTCTCATTTACAAACACAGTGCTTTTCACCACTTGAAGAAATTCAATTATGTTTCTGTTGACATGAATTTCAAGTGATCACTTAGCCTGCAAATGTGTATGTGTGACCCTGAGTTTAGCATTTCTGCATCTTACTCTAGCCCTTCAAAGGTAACTTCTCACTCAGGTATTCAGGGAAAAAACTTGGCTTGTAGCACATACAGTTCTAAGTCATTTCTGTGCTATAGTTGAGTTTCCATACTGTGCTTTGATCTGACCCAGACTAAAAACCTGGATTAATGTTGGAGACTTCTCAGAATCCCTTTACTACCATCTTTCCTTTCATGGAGCTGTTACCACATTAAATCTTTTTGAAAAAAAATTTTTATTAGAGTATAATTGATTTACAATGTTGCATTAGTTTCTACTGTACAGCAAAGTGTATCAGTTATGCATATACACATGTCCACACTTCTTTGGATTCTTTTCCCATATAGGTCATTACAGAGTATTGAGAAGAGTTCCCTGTGCTATACAAGTAGGTCCTTATTAGTTATCTTTTTTTTTTTTTTTTTTTTGCGGTACGCGGGCCTCTCACTGTTGTGGCCTCTCCCGTTGCAGAGCACAGGCTCTGGAGGCGCAGGCTCAGCGGCCTTGGCTCACGGGCCCAGCCGCTCCGCGGCATGTGGGATCTTCCCAGACCGGGGCATGAACCCGTGTCCCCTGCATCAGGCAGGCGGACTGTCAACCACTGCACCACCAGGGAAGCCCAGTTATCTGTTTTATATATAGTAGTGTGTATGTGTCAATCCTAGTTTCCCAATTTATCCCTTCACCCCACCCCCACCCCGCTTTCTCCCCTGGTAACCATAAGTTTGTATTCTACATCTGTGACTCTATTTCTGTTTTGTGGATAGTTCATTTGTGTCATTTTTTTTTAAGATTCCACATATAGGCGATATCATATGATATCTGTCTTTCTCTGTCTGACTTACTTCACTCAGTATGACAATCTCTAAGTCCATTCATATTGTGCAATTGGAATTATTTCATTTTTTACGGCTGAGTAATATTCCATTGTATATATGTACCACATCTTTTATCCATTCCTCTGTCAATGGACATTTAGGTTGCTTCCACGTCCTGGCTACTGTAAATAGTGCTGCAATGAACATTGGGGTACATGTATCATTTCAAATTATGGTGTTCTCTGGATATATGTCCCGGAGTGGGATTGCCGGGTCATAGAGTAGGTATATTTTTGTTTTAAAGGAAACTTCATACTGTTCTCCATAGTGGTTGCACCAATTCACATTCCCACCAACAGTGTAGGAGGGTTCCTTTTTTTTCCACATCCTCTTCAGCATCTTTCCTTTCATGGAGCTGTTACCACATTAGATTTTAATGAAATAAATGTAGGAAAGACCCTATTCTGTGTTATCTTTCCTAATTCTAATTTACCATTTACAAATTCTAGATAGCTATAACAGATTTTACTGGGGAATTGATATGTCTAATAGAAATCTTGTGTGGGACACGAAAATACATTTTAAATCAAACTTTGAAATGTCATGGTACTCATAAACCATGGCAAGCGAACAAAAAGGTTATATCTATTTCAGATCTCATGGGTGTACCTAAGAGCCTTCCTCTTCTGCTTTTGGGACTGCTTCAAAGTGTTTCATTCTTCAACGCTTCTGCATGTAAATCTCCATGCCCCTTTAGGAAACCCCACTCCTGTCCTTGCTCCTATTATGTGACATAAAAAATTTCCCAGAAGGCTGTGAGGTTGGGCTGTCCCCTCCAAATTTAGTTTTCTGGGAGTATTCTCTCCAGTGAATCACACCTATCCCTCTCCATTATTTTTTAGTGTCCAATGAGTTACACACACATGCACAAATACAAATGCTAAAGCCAAAATCCATGTTACAAATAGAAACATTTTCCTCACTGCGATTATAATCCTGCAGAACTTCCCTTGAACAAATGGGAGAAAATGCCTCTGTATGTCATTATGCTGAACAGTGTTTGGCTTTCTTTGTTTTTCCTACTGTGTTTAGATTGTGCCTCAGCCTTTCCAGTACATAAACATAAGGAGTTATTATAACATTGATGATTATAACACTTGTTTATGATGGTCAACATTTCTTAACTATACAAATTTCTACGAGCTTTTAGGAATTCTTAAAAATTTATGTCAGATCAAATCTTGGGTTACTGTAAATGAAAGAAGACTGTGAAGAATCACTATTTTTCATCCAAGCATCCTCCAGGAAATGGGAAGGATGTTTTAGACAGAAGTAATCAACCAAAATTTTGCCAACAGTAACCAGAAAACATATCGAGAAAAAATATCAGGACTCACACCAATATGTTTCTATAAGCAAGAAGACAATATTGTAAGAAAATGTCTATAATGTCTAGAATGTTTCATTATAGTAAATTTAAAAACTTATGTTCCTAGACACATAAAGAAGAAACTAAAAACATATCAGTCTCACAGTAAAGATATAAAACATTTTGGTGATCATTTGGGTCTACCAACCTATCTGTAATTTTTCTGTTTACTTATCTGAACAAAATTTTGATCAAATTGTATTAATCATTTTATAACTCAATTTAAATATATAATAAGTTACAATGATTCTGCCATGTTATTAATTGTTTTTGAGGACTTTATTTTTGACTGTGATATTCTATAATAAGTATGTGCTATGGTTTAATTTATGTAATCATTTATTGTTGCACAATTAGAAAGTTTTCAAGGACTAGTTTACTTTATAAAAATACTTTTTTTTTTTTTTTTTTTGCGGTACACGGGCCTCTCACTGTTGTGGCCTCTCCCGTTGCGGAGCACAGGCTCCGGACGCGCAGGCTCAGCGGCCATGGCTCACGGGCCCAGTCGCTCCGCGGCATGTGGGATTTCCCCGGACTGGGGCACGAACCCGTGTCCCCTGCATCGGCAGATGGACTCTCAACCACTGCGCCACCAGGGAAGCCCTAAAAATACATTTTATATTTACTTTTAACAATAATAGTTGACTTGTTTGAGTCATTTTCTTGTCAAATAGAAACTTGAAATCTAATAGTTTTTAAAATGTCTTTTGTTAGTAGCTAGGCCCCATATGATTAAAAACATCTACATTTTATGGCTAAATTCACAGATCTATAACAAACATTTGAAAGCAAGAATAAGTTTAACTAATGGTAACTTGTCTGTACTGGTAATTTTCCCCTTCAAGATATTGAAAAAACAGGACTTACTGTAATTATAAACCACTTAAATAATGTGTGTGTGTGTGTGTGTGTGTGTGTGTGTGTGTTGAGGGGTCTGAGGCACCTTTAAAAATAAATATATTGAGAAAATGTCAGGACTTTGACCTGTTTTTCAATAGGGCAGCAATAATGGAGCATCAAATGTAGTGTCTGGTTTTTAACAAGATTAATTTTCTTTTTTGGTCATCATGTTGGTATTTCCAGCAGATGGCAATATTACCCTAAAGAATCAAGCAGTAAAGTCAAGTGTCTTTCAGTAAATGCACTTTTTAGAAAGGAAGGGAAGAGGGAAAGGAAATATAACTTATTGAAGTCTTTAGGTGTTGGTGCTTTTATATATGGAATATACATGTAATTATACTTAATGCTCATGGTGATCCTTGCAGGTGGGTGTTATTTTAAGAATAAATAAACTGAGGCTGAAAGAATTTAAGAAACTTGATATTCACAAAGCAAGTAAGTGACAGACTTGTGATTATAATCTAGATCTGGCTGATTCAGGAGCCTGGGTAGCTGTTGTGTTTAGAATCTATGGTATTACAATGAAAATATTCATTCCATAGGAACAGTTTCAAATGAAGTGGTTGATACCTTCCAAAATTTTTTCTGGGGGAAAAAAGTTTAAAGGTTTTTTTTTTTTTAATGAAATATTCTCAACTTTAAAAAAAATTCAGAGAAGCATTTCTGGAATAATGGAGCCAAGGACCTCTGAAAATCCACTCCTGTATAAAAGCAATGGAAACACTAGCAAAAAAAAAATTGTAAAAGTCAATGTTTTCAGAACTCTAGGAATTAACCCAAGGTTGCAACAATCTGGGAAGTGTTTTTAAAAGGAAAAATTACTGAATGTTGGTAAGAACAGTAATATCTGTGGCATTGTAATTTGTTCTATTCCCATTCCTTTCTCCCCAACACCATGGTAGCTTTGAAAGCTAGCAACCTTGCAGCCACAATTGTTGTGAATTTCAGTAACTTAGAGATCATTGGAGAAGAAGAATGGGTTTGAATATCTCCAAAATGCCCCATCTCAAGGGAATTGTCAATATTTGACCTATCTGGCTAGATCCTTAGAAAAGCCCGGCAGAAGTTGTTTATATTTAACTTGACTCACAGCTCACTCAGTGGGAGAAGCCCTTTCCCCTGCCATCTGTCAAAAAAACGTCAGTATCAATTATTTACCATCACAGCTACCTGAGAAAAATGATACCAGTTGGGGAAAATGTGGCTGGATGCAAAACTTAAATGAAAAATCAAGGAGATAGTACATTCATGGGAGGCTTTTAGAAGCTTGAATATATTACGGGGGATCTTAAAGTCCATGTTCATGTGCAGGGCTGTGAGCATGCTCTGGAGGGACCTGGGAAAGCCATGATTTCTAACCTCTGGCTGAATGTAAAGCTCTACAAAAGTTGGAAGCAAAGGCTAAGGTAGAGTAGTAAACTTCCAAAGTATTGTTTTGTCCTGATATACACACAGATCCTCAGCAAAGAGCAGGAGCTTTATTGGTTCAAGGTATTTTAGGAAATCTCTGTCTAATCATTAGCCTACCATTAAGCTAACCAAACAGAAACTTTAGTGGAAATGCACACAGAAATAAAGACTGTAAAGAATCAGTCCAGGAAAATCACAAGAAAACAATAACTGCTACAACAACAACAACAACAACAACAACAAAAACAGTCATGAAAACAAACCCTGGGAGGGGGAAGTCTCACTTTGAGTTGCCACATTATAATATTATAACACCAGTTTTTGATAAAAAAAATAAGGCAAGCAGAGAAGAAGGGAAATATGGTCCATACAAAGGAGGGGGGAAATCACTCAATGAAAACTGTGTCTGAGGAAGCCCAGATGTTGAACTTAATAGAGATTGAACTTTTAAAAAGCTATTATGAGTAAGTTTAAAGAACTAAAGGAAACAATGTCTTAAAAATTAAAGGAAAGTAGATAATGATGTCTTGCAAATAGAGACTATCAATAATACAATAGAAATTGTTAAAATACCCAAATAGAAATTTTAGTGTAAAAAAGTACAATAATTAAGATAACATTTACTATAAGTGTTCAACAGCAGCCTTGAATTGACAGAAGAAAGCATCAGTGAACTTAAAAATAGGTCAATTGAAATTATCCTACCTGGGCAAACAAACAAACAAACAAAAAGTCAAGAAAAAAGAGAGCCTCAGTGACCCATGAAATACCATTAAGAATATCAACAAGTGCATAATGTGAGTCCCAGAAGAAAAGGAAAGAAAGAGGCAGGAAAAATATTTGAAGATATAAATGCTGAAAGCTTCCCAAATTTGATGAAAAATATGAATCTACATATTAAAGGATCTCAAGAAACTCCAAGTAAAATAAACACAAAAAATTTCACATCTAGACAAATTAATAGTCAAACTGTAGAAGCTAAAGACAAAGAATAACCTTGAAATTAGGAAGAAAAAAATGATTTATCATCAACAAGATATCATCCATAAGATTAATAGCTAATAAGAGAAGACTTGAATGACACTATAAATCACCTAGACCTAAGAGATATCTATGGAAATATATATGTACACACACACACACAAACTAGCCCACACTAAAAAGAAGGAAGGAAATAAGAACGTAATACAGATTAGAGAAGAAATAGATGTGAATTTAAAAATAAAAGAATCCAAAAAAGTAAAATATTGAGTCTTGAAAAGATTAAAAAAACTGGGAAATCATTAGCCAGAATAAGCAAGAAATAAAAGAGCTAGACTTATTACTAACATCAGGAGTGAAAGAGGGTACATCCCTACCAATGTTACACATATATAAAAAGATTTATAAGGAAATACTGTGAACAACTGTACCAACAAAATGCATAATGTAGGTGAAGGAACAAGTTCCTAGCAAGGTACAAATTACCCAGAATGATTCAACATGGAACTCATGTTCATAGATCAGAAAATTTATTATTGTTAAGATGGTAGTACATCTAAAATTGATCTACAGAGTAAAGGCAATCCCTATCAAACTCCCACCCGTCTTTTTTGAAAACTGGTTTTAAAAGTTATATGGAAATGCAAGGAACCAAGAATCACCAAAACGATCTTGGAAAAGAACAAAGTTGGAGGATTCACAGTTCTCAATTTCAAAAACTTTCTATAAAGCTACAAAAATCAAAACTGTGTGCTAACTGACACAAGATAAATGGAATAGAATATTCCAGAAATAAAACCTTATTTTTGTCAATTGATTTATGACACAGGTATCAAGACAACTCAATGTGTAAATGATAGTGTTTTCAACAAATGCTGCTGAGACAACTGAATATTCATATGTAAAAGGATGAAGTTGGACCCCATGTCACACCATATAAAAATTAACAAACTTTTATAATTAATTTATGATCAAAGTCATAAATGCAACAGCTAAAACTATATAGCTCTTAGAATAAACCTAGGAGTAATTCTTCATGACCTTGGTTTAGGCAATAGTTTGTTAGATATATCAAGAGCACTAGAGACAAAAGAAAAAATAGATCCACTGGACTTCATTAAAATTAAGAAAAACTTGTGTCTCAGGCACCATCAAGAAAGTGGAAAGACAGTGTACAGAACAGGGGAAAATATTTGCAAATCGTACGTCTGATTTACAAATTTATGTCTAGAAGATAAAACTCTTACAACTCAATAATTAAAAGACAACCCAATTAAAGATGGGCAAATGATTTGAACAGATATTTCCTTAAAGAAGAAACAGAGATGACCTATGCACACATGATAAGTTGCCAACATCGTTGGTTAATAGAGTAATACAAATCAGAAACCCAGCGAGATACTATAACACCTGCTGATAATTTTTTAAATTAAAATTTAAAAAAAACAGGCAATAACAAGTGTTGGAGTGTGGAGAAATTAGTATCCTCATACAGTGCTGCTGGAATTGTTTATGGTGCAACCACTTTGGCAAACTGTTTGACAGTTCTTGTACATAGTAAATATAGAGTTACCATTATTAGATTCCGAAATTTCACTCATTGGTGTATACCCAAGTGTCAATCATTGTTACCAAAAGGGGATTCTGCAGTTTCACTCCTAGATATATAACCAAAAAAATGAAAACACATGCCAGTATAAAACCCTGTACACTGATGTTTCAGCAGCATTATTCACAATACCCCAAGTTGAAACAACCCAAATGCCCATCAAGTAATGAATGGATAATTAAATGTCATATATCAATGCTGTGAAATATTATTCGGCAATAAAAGGAATGAAGTACTGATACATGATACAGCATGGATGAAATTTGAAAACATCCTGTTAAGTGAAAGAAGCCAACAGAAGACAACATTTTTGTAAAATTCCATTGGTATATTATGTCCAGAATAGGCAAATCTATAGATCCAGAAAGATTAGTTCATGCCTAGGCCTGATGGGTGGGGACAGAGAATGGGAGTGACTGCTGATGGGGATGGGATTTCTTTACAGGGTGATGAAAATACTTTAAAAGTATAATAGATTGTGGTGATGATTCACAATTCTGTGAATATACTGAAACCCACTTTAAGAGAGTGAACTTTATGATGTGTGAATTATAGCTCAATAAAACTTATAAAAATATATAACACAAATGCATTTTGTGTTTTCAAACTGGGACAAATGTCCCTATCATTTGGAGTATGTAGGTAGGATATCTACAAGTAACTTTTTGGGGTCAAGGACTTTAGAAAAGAAATCTCATTTAAAATGACTATCTTTGTCATATTATTATTATCCTTGTCATTTTATAGATAAGGAGGTATTGTGTTAGGGGTTAACTACTTTCCTAGGGTCACAAATCTAGTAAGTGCTAGGGCCCAAGTCTGTCTTTTTTGCAAAGCCTGTTTATTTTTTATCCTCCATCTGTAGTTCAATTAAAAGATGCTTCATTGGAACCAAGTTCTAGCTTGTTACACGGTCCCCAGGCTTTTGCTCTACAAAGGGTGTTATGGAAATACCACACCCATTTTAGCATTGATTATTGGCAAAAACAAGTTGAGAAAAAAGTCACTTTTCTCTTCTCACACCACTTTATTAATTGCTCATGTCAAACCTGGCCAATCTGTGACATTTTTATTTGTTACACTAAATAGAATTGGGTACTGTGTGGACAGATGCTTCTTGTCTGTCTGCAATCTAAAATTTGATGCCAAAATAAGGAAGATGAATGTTTGGGGGAGAGGGGATTTTCTTTGGTATAAAAATGAGTTAGCTCTCAGATTGATTGATAATGTAGGCCTTCACTTCCACAAAGCAGTTTACTTAGTTTTCAAATATATGCATTGGTTTTGGAGTTGAAATTGTTATGTTAAAGTTGAGTTAGCTTTGAGAAAATTATATATGCATCTGTGTGAGGTTTGTTAACACTTTTCGGTTATAAAACAATTACATATGGAATTCTTTTAAAAGGCAAACTACCTTAATGTGCTGATAATGATTCTCTGTACCCAACGTTTGAAGAACAAGGTACTTATCTCCCTGGGTGTAGTGCAAAGTGAAGTACCGTATTACCTACTCCTAAAGGTCCTTTTCAGCTCTTTGATTATATGACACTCTGACTAGCAAACAGAGGCACACCTGAAATCCTGCTGAGAGTTCCATGGAATCATTAATGATTATTCATGGCGAGGGAAGCAGAGGTAACATTGACTCTGAAAGTGGATCCTTTTCACTGTAGAAGTGCACTCTTGTGTTACAGTGTTTTTGATTATGAGAAATGCCACCTGCCAGTACTTGAAGGTCTCTAAGCACAAGGGATCGACTCAGTGCCCTTTAGGTTAAAATATTTCCTGCAAGCCCAGCACAGTGTACCTGTGGTGAGGGCAGTAGCATGGATGCTCATACTGATATCTTTCAGAGCTTGTGCTGCACATATCCTGCTTGATCTTTGTTTCTTACCATCAGAGTCATGACAAATCTAGGATGTCTTTCTATTTGTTTGCTTTTATTTTTTTGTTTATGGCTGTTTTGCTTTTAAGCAAAACCTTTTTTGAACTCCACTAAAATGAATGTCCTTTCAGTGCCTTACATGTATCTTTAGTGGGGTTCTAGAGTAAAAGAAGAGTAAATTATTTGAAAGGAAAAAAAATGTGCTGATATTATCTCAATTGGAAAGAAAATTTATAAATGATTCACAGAGTCATGAAACAGCTTTTATTCTTGATCCTCTTTTTGCCATGGAGAGCAAATTCATTTTCAGCAATATAAACTAAAAATTATTCATGAGTTATCTGCTAGCATAATAATTAGCAGTCTAAAATTGGGACAATATTTTTTTAAAAATTGGAAAAATATTTTAAGTTTAACTCTATTCTTAATTAGCAAGATGGGATTAAATAAAGATAGATTAATGCATTATCTTAAAACCAAGTTTGCTTTAAACCATATTCTTTTCCAGTTTCCAGGATACTTTGGCCCAGGACTGGGAATGATCAAGGTTGCCATAATGAGCAACCATATACTGGGAAGGGTTGAATAGGGTTTCTAAGGACTAGTCATTTTTCTTTCTAGAAGAACTCTGATTAACTGTGTTCTAAATTATTGCTACATATAACTTCAGGAGCTTAAAGAACCTAAAAACCAATAGCAATAAACTAAAGAAATACCATTTTGAACTTTTAGAACTCTAGAATTCAGCCATTTCTCCCTATAATCACAATACAATTTAAATTTTTTTCCTAGTATAAGAAGAATATATGCTCAATTTAAAAAATTTGGAAAATACAAAACACAGAGGATAAAAAAATGTTCCTGCTAATATTTTGGTATATATCATTCTAGCTACCACAGTCTTTTAATAAACTTTTGTACTATGTGAATCTAGTATGTGTGAGGAATTTAGCTGAAAAACAAATATGAGGTAATTCCGGGGGCCTTGCAACAAATGGTTCTATATCCTGAGAGAAATATGTTTACAACTGAAGAAATGTATGGTATCACTTGGTCCATCTATGCCCTAGCTCTTTTATAGTGAGGGCTTCTGGGTTGCTTACTAGGGAAAATTAGGTGCAGTTGGTGGCCTGTGTCTTATAAGGTAGGCAAATACTTTGCCTTGTATTTGCCTACCTTGTATTTATTGTAAATAAACTCGTATTTATTTTATGGAAAACAGAAAATATTATATTACTATCATAAAAATGAGCAAAGGACAAACATAGGCAAGGATGTCTGGAAGGAAAAAAGGTTTGGCAAATCTTGAATTGTCCTCTGAGTAACTTAGAAAAACTATTTTCAGTGGCTGACTGTGTATCAGATACATCTTGTTCACATTCCCAGATTTTTGTGGTCTTCTGCAGGGGGGTCACCCTTGGCCCCTTGCTCTACCTCTGTGCAGGCTGAGTGATTCCACTGCCTGAAGCCAGAAAACAGACTCACTGACATTCCCAAAGAATTAAAAATGCAATTTGGTAAGCATTATTTGGAGCATAAAAGAGCACCAGAGGAAGTAAGGAAAGCATTGCTGAACTTTGAAAGTTTAATAGGGTTTTGTCAGACAAACAAATTGGAGGGGAGGGATTGTGGTGGAGAGGGGAGCAGGCACTGGAGCTCAAATAAGAAGCTGTTGCAATAATCCTGGTAAGAAACTATCACAGTGGTTTGGGAAATAGAATAAGAAAATTATTTGAGACATAATTATATGATGGAATTAACAATACTTAGGAACTGAACAGATGTAACAGGAGGTGAAAGCAGGTGAGAAAAGAAATAACCGAGAGGAATCCCTGGTTCCTGGTTTAGGCAACCAGGTTGACAGTGAAGCTATTAGCCATGGTAAAGAATTCAAGTAGAGAATTCTTTAGGTTACAATGGTGGTGAGATCATTTGTTCTGTCTTTGATATTTTGCATTCGACATGCCTGTAGCATATCCAAGTAAACTCTGTCATGGGCAGTTAAGCTATAGGGAGGGAAATTAGGGGAAAGACTGGAGCTGGAAGCTTTAACATCCAGTTAATTGGCAATTGGCTTTATGGGTATAGAAGAGATAGCTCAGAGGAAATACAAAATGAGAAGGGAATACAACCAAAGTTGGAAACTTAAGGTCACACTAACATTTAAGTTGAAGGAAAAGGAGGAGAGCAAAGTAAAAGAAACCAAAAAGAAGTAAGAAGAGAATGAAAAGATAATGAAATGATAGAGAACTCATAAAAATGATAATATGCAAGGATCTGGGTTTCTATGATAAAATATGAAATTCTAAGGCCAACAGGAATTACACATTGAGAGTAAATATTCTCAGTTCCTGGAAGAATACTTCAGGACATCTGTTGGTGCTTATGGAGGAGTCATTTAATAATATTGATTTCTTAGGTTGGAATACTTGGTGACATAAACCAAGTCTTTTCCATGAGGCTTTTATACTACCTATGCTGGTGACTGGAAGTTTCCTTGTGTTACATTTATATCATATTTGCATTCATTTAACACTCAACAGATATTTTTGGATTGCCCACCCTATATTAGAGATGGGATATATTAGTGAACTGGAAAGGCAAAGGCACTTGCCCTTGAGAAGCTAACATTCAAGAAACAGAACAAGAAATTGACATAAGACATAATTTTATAAAAGGTGATAAGTGCTATGGAAAAACTAAAATGGGACAATTAGGATCAGGAATGTAGCAGGGGAAAGAGGTTTGAGGCTGGGTAGGTTACTATATTAAATAATATGGGGACCTCATGGATAAAGTGAGGTTGATCAAATATATTTTTAAAAGGTGAGGGAATTAGCCAAGTGGTTATCTGGGAAAAGAGTGTTCCATGCAGAAGAAAAGGTATAGCAAATGCTCAAAATTGGGAACATGTCAGCATAATGTCAGGATCCAAAAGTAAACCTACTGTGGATGCAAGCAGAGTAAGCAAGGAAGAGCAAAGTAGGGTAGATTATGTAGGACCTTGTCTTATTGTTACTAGCAGTGAGAAGGGGAATGATTTACAGGTTTCATCAAAGGAGTGACCTGGTCTGACTTGTCTTTTCCCTCTGACTACTCCACTGATAATAGACTTTTTTGTTATTTTTTGTAGACTTTTTTTGGGATTACTTCTACTCTGTGATGTGCAAGAGTAGAAATAGGAGACCTAAGAAAAGGTTAAATACAGATAAACGATGATGATGATTTAGCCCAGGGTGGTACCAGTGAAGTGGTGAGAAATGGATGGCTGTTGGATGTATTAGGAATATAGAGTCTACAGTAATTCCTTTGTGATAGTGCAATCTTGTATAGTAGTTAGCCACACTAAACATTTGGCAAAGGATCTTATGAAAAAGCATTTGGCAAAGGACCTTATGAAAAAACATTTTGCAAAGTATTTTAATCCAATGTTAAAATGTTAAATTCAGATTCACCTTCCCCCTTAAATTTATGCTCATTGTTACTGCAGTTATTGCTGTGTTTAAGTCACTAGACCCTGTAAATACAATGCATCTGATGGGTTTCATGGTATGTAAATAAGAAAGTACACTTGTGAGGTGATAGGAATTCTACCTGTACTTTTCCCTGTGGTTTTTGAATGGAGTACACTCCCAGTTGTTTCTCCCTTACATAGATTCTGTGCTTCAAATCCCCGAATATCCAAATAGCTATCTTGATACACTCTCTAGGTTGTGCTGGTCTAGTTGTTATACTTTGTCTGTCTGCATGTTATAAACTATAGTCATTTTAAGTTAATACGTTTAAATTCTGAGACACATAGTATTGCATTATTTTGGCCAAGCTACTTGTAAAAGGCCGTTGTGAATGCAAACTTTGGTTTAGTTAGGAGGCACATTTGGAGAACTCCATAAATACTGATTGAAATACAAACTGGTACAAGAAAATTACAATTTACATGGCTTGAGCAAATATTGCAGTTCTGCAACAATGCTGATTTTATTTGTCAAATTTAAATTCTCCGGGCTTCCCTGGTGGCGCAGCGGTTAAGAACCTGACTGCCATTGCAGGGCACACAGGTTTGAGCCCTGGTCCGGGAAGATCCCACATGCTGCGGAGCAACTAAGCCCGTGCACCACAACTACTGAGCCTGTGCTCTAGAGCTCACGAGCCACAACTACCGAAGCTCACATGCCTACAGCCTGTGCTCCACAACAAGAGAAACCACCACAATGAGAAGCCCGTGCACTGCAACCAAGAGTAGCCCCCACTCGCTGCAACTAGAGAAAGCCCATGCGTAGCAACAAAGACCCAACTCAGACAAAAATAAATAAATAAATTTATTTAAAAAAAAAATTAAATTTCTCCTAAACAGGTAGCTCTAGAATGCTCTTCTGTTTAGATTAGATATGGGCACCATAGTTAACTGTCCAATTATCTTTTTTTTTTTTTTTTTTTGCGGTACGCGGGCCTCTCACTGTTGTGGCCTCTCCCATTGCGGAGCACAGGCTCCGGAGGCGCAGGCTCAGCGGCCATGGCTCACCGGCCTAGCCGCTCCGCGGCATGTGGCATCTTCCCGGACCGGGGCACGAACCCGTGTCCCCTGCATCGGCAGGCGGACTCTCAACCACTGCACCACCAGGGAAGCCCTTAACTGTCCAATTATCTTTTAATGGCATCTTTACTAAAGGAGGATGTTGTCTTGAGCAAAACAGAGGTGATAAGCAAAACTTTACAAAATAGTCTTTTTATTTTACTAAAATAAAAGAATGTAAAAATCCTCTTTTGGATAACAGTCTAAATTACTGCAATATATAACCAAATGAACTCAATGTACACGTGCATACACGTAAATGCATGCACACAAGCCCATAATATTTAACCATATTGTCAGCTAGTGGAATCAAACTCAATATAGCTATTACTTTTGGAGTCATTGTATAATATGGTTTAGTTAAGTAATGACAATTATAATGAAATAAAGTGGTTTCCTATAGTTAACCTCTGGCTTAAATCCCACATTTAACCTGAATACTGAATATGGATATCTGTGTTTGATTAAGGTCATGACAAATGTACCATTTGTTTTAAGGTTGAAAATATTAGAGACTTAAAGATGTAAGTGAATAGGCAGGTCACATTTCTTCTTTAATTGTGCTTTATAATATTACTGTAAGTGGATAGATAATTTCAGTTGTTGCTTACGTTACACTTCCTGAGGCAGACACTGCAATAGTACAGCTGTCAAGGAATTATATCAAAACTTTTAGTTAACTTTTTGTTAATATAAGCATTTTGTTTGGATGATAAAACCTTTTCAGAGACTGTAAAAAACAGAGCTATTTAAAAAACACAACTGAAGTTCACTGCTCTACCTCTAAGGGAGTGGCATGATTTCTCCCTTAAAGTAGATGGACATTTTTTAACAAGACACCATGAAAGACCTCTTTATGTTGGAAAACAAGAGACCTCCAGGGTATGGTTTTGAATGAGACTGATGGCTGGACTGCTCAGCATCAGAAATAAATGGTTACTTGAAGGTGGGACTGAACTCAGGAGAGAAAAAGAGAGGGTCAGAAACACAATAGCAAGTGGGGGACAGTAGAGAAATATCGAGTGAGATTCCTAGCAGACGGATGACTAAAAGACTGTCTATACTCGGTTTTTGCTGTTTCTTATCAGGAGCTATAATCATCCGTATCTTGCTGTATCACACACATCTTCAGTAGTGCCTGTTATATATACAAATTTCTTGACTGAATAGTGTTTGGATAAATCAAAAAAAAAGGCTGAATTTCTGAGATCCTGCTGAGCAGAGAGAAGAGAAGAAATAAGTTGGGTCAAACAAGTAATGGTGAGAATTTAGCAGGAGAGGAGGTGAGAATTAAAGGTGACAAAAGGCAAGCTTCCAAGTTTTGGCAAGATTTTCTCTAAGGGATTGGCTTTTCCCTGGACATGAGATAGGGGTTAGAGAAAATCATAAAGCAGAGCCTGACCTTGGCTGACATCTGGATTATACTTGCCTTGGTTGTCTGTGAATTTCCACACACAAATCCCTTCTTTTATATTCAAAAAGCTTAAACAACTATTTTAAATGTTGAGAAATTTGTTCTAACTCTGTTGGTGGAGGCAGCTCGGCATTCCTGGGCTCCTTGGAGTTTGGGAATATAGTAGGGAATCTTTGAGACATTTCAAAAATGTAAAAAGTCTAACAAGAATTAAATAGCAAAAAAAAAAAAAAAACCTTCTCATGATAAAGTGTCATGAGCTAACTAATCTGTCAAATATCTCCTCTGTAACAGAATTATATCCACTCAGTTGATAATTCTGTAATGGTACCACATGCCGATCAGAAGCTCTGATTAGCAGTTAGATGTGTTTGATGGAAAAAGGAGGAAACAACTATTAAAAATGTCCATTGCTGTTTCTGCTCCTTCCTCCTGGGCTGAGGTGAGCTCTCTCATCTAGAGTCACCTGTGTTCCTTGAGCAGACAGTGAGGCTGCAGAACTGCAGCAAAAACGGAGGACAGTTGACCCCTAAAGGCAATCACCTCATAGAAGTCTACTTCACCATGATACGGGTGGAAATGGCACAGCTGCCTTGTAACTATAGGCAACTTCTTAAGGAAGCCAGTAGAATTCTCAATAGTGGCATCTACAAATTTATAGTGGTAGCTGCAGACAGAGTCCTTAGAGATTTCTCACATCTCCATGGTTTGAAGAGAAGAGTGTGTGTCAAATAGGACCTGGAGTGGTTATTTTCTGCTCAGTCACCAGCAAAGAAAGTTCTCAGCTGAAACTCAAGATTCAACCCATTCCACAGGCCCCTAAAGGAAGCAGATATTCTTAGCCAAACCTCCTGCTGATTTCTCCCACTGGAGAATTGTGCAATATATGTCATCTTTGTGTTAGCCTGTGGTTTTTTCAGTTAGTTTTCATTATTAAAAACTATAGTCCAGAATTTGACTTCTTGATTTTTTTTTTAAATAGAATTTTCACCCAGCTATTTTAAGCACCAAGAAAGAGCTAGAAGAGGTGTGGTTGCCCTAGGAGAAATATCTAGTCCCACTTTTTATCAATCAACTTTTATTAAACACCTTTTATGTACAGAAATGCTAGAAGGTGCATAGTGGTACTTTTTGGACTATTCCCCCCTCTGAAATATAGCCCTTGAGAATACACATCATCAACTTTAAAAAAAAAATTATTTTATTTATTTATTTTTGGCTGCATTGGGTCTTTGTTGCTGTGCGTGGGCTTTCTCTAGTTGCCGCGAGCAGGGACTACTCTTCGTTGTGGTACGCATCCTTCTTATTGCAGTGGCTTCTCTTGTTGAAGAAGACAGGATCTAGGTGAACAGGCTTCAGTTGTTGTGGCTCGCAAGCTCTAGAGCGCAAGCTCAGTAGTTGTGGCGCACGGACTTATTTGCTCCGCGTCATGTGGGATCTTCCTGGACCAGAGCTCAAACCCATGTCCCCTTCATTGGCAGGCAGATTCTTAACCACTGAGCCACAAGAGAAGTCCAAACATCATCAACTTTTTATACTCTTGCCTGACAAAGAAAGTGTTCCATACATATGAAATGGAGAGGTTTCTTTTTTTTTTTCCTCTAGAGACTTAGGGAACTAGACCTTGAAGGAAGAGGAGGACAGGCAAGGCGTTGGAAAGGAGGATTTGGGGATTGACGTGGCCCTTGGCTGGAGCGAACAACTGAGATATTAAATCTGAGGAAATACCTTCTGTTTGTGGGTGGACAGTTCATCACCTCAGTTGGGACCTTTGTACCAGCTTTGAGGGCTCTTAGCAATGAATCCTGCCAAAATAGATATTTATTTTTATGGGAAGTAAACAGTGGTAAAGGAGTTATATATTCTTGTTGCACACCCTAATAATTATATTTTAATTATAATTTAAAAAAATTTCCATGATAATCACTTTCAAAACATGTTCATGGAGAAAAGTTCATAAAAAATGGGTCTTAAAATCAACAAATATGACTTCACCACTAGTTAATTAGCAGTGTCTGCCCTGACATCCTACTGGTGTTGTTTTGAAGGCCATAAAATATTAAATTTCCATTGTAAATTGTAAGGTGTTATATAACTTCAGATCTTGCATATTATAAAGCAGTAGTTAAGATCCTGGATTCAAGGTCCTGGATTTAAGTCTTGTTTCTGCCATGTATTAATTGTACAGTTTTGAGCATGTCATTTAACTCATCTGAGGCCCAGTTATTTCATTGTCTGGCACCTACTAAGTACTCAACAGATACTATTTATAAATATAGTATTATTTTTATTGTATTATGCTGCCACTGATTTTAAGTCAAATCTAGTCCCTAAAATAATAAAAATTACCCTGTGCTGTCAGTCTTTTTTGGGCAAACATTTAGGGAAGTTGTCTTGGGAATGCATTATCAGGTGATGAATAGCATGATTTATTTATTTAAATTTTTTTAAAAATTTATCTTGTATAGAAGAGTTGACAGTTTTCTATACTAGAAAAATGTTACATTCAATGTCTCCAATTTTTCCAGAATTCTACTGTGGTATGTATATACAGTGTTCAAGCAAACATGAATTAACATCTTTTTGGTACATCTTTTAACAGAGGTGGAGTAATAGGGACCTTAGGGAAGACAGCATTCAGAGTAACAGCCAGTTATTTTATATTCCCTCACAGATAAAATATTGAAAACAAGCAAATGAATTCAAGCAAAAAAAACCCTGGCCTTTACTGGCTGAAGTGTACAGATCAGGCCTACTTCATATACTGCCAATTGTGGCAAGTAATGACTGTGGTAAAGGCAGTGGTCTGTGTGCAGGGTAATATTTCAACTGTCCAGTTTTATGAAATTGCTGGAAAGCAAAAAAGCAGCTGTGCTTGGGAAAATGTCTTAGGTGTGAGGGAGGTTGGAGTTAGAAAGGTCTTGTTTGACTAAGAGGACGTATTGACAATATTTGAAGACAATTATTTGGGTTGCCCTGAGAATCTGCACAAGTGTGTACTAGGAATAAAGTGAGGCCAATCAAGTCTTGAAGAATCATGTGAAATAATGGTGGTCTTACATGTCATGGGAAGCATTAAGGAAAAACTGCAGTTAAATTTTTAGTTAACAGCTCTATCAAGTAGAGCAGAGTATGTGTGTTTTTTTTTAAACATGTTTATTGGAATATAATTGCTTTACAATGTTGTGTTAGTTTCTGCTGTATAACAAAGTGAATCAGCTATACCTATACATATATCCCCATATTTCCTCCCGCTTGTGTCTCCCTCCCACCCTCCCTATCCCACCCCTCTAGGTGGTCACAAAGCACCGAGGTGATCTCCCTGTGCTATGCAGCTGCTTCCCACTAGCTATCTATTTTACGTTTGGTAGTATATATAAGTCCATGCCACTCTCTCACTTCGTCCCAGCTTACACTTCCCACTCCCCATGTCAAGTTCATTCTCTACATCTGCATCTTTATTCTTGTCCTGCCCCTAGGTTCTTCAGAATGATTTTTTTTTTAGGTTCCATATATATGTGTTAGCATATGGTATTAGCTTTTCTCTTTCTGACTTAACTTCACTCTGTATGACAGACTCTAGGTCCATCCACCTCACTACAAATAAGCCAATTTTATTTCTTTTTATGGCTGAGTAATATTCCATTGTATATATGTGTCACAACTTCTTTATCCATTAATCTGTCGATGGACACTTAGGTTGCTTTCATGTCCTGGCTATTGTAAATAGAGCTGCAATGAACATTGTGGTACATGACTCTTTTTGAATTATGGTTATCTCAGGGTATATGCCCAGTAGATGTACTGATGGGTTGTATGTTAGTTCTGGTTTTAGTTTTTTAAGGAACCTCCATACTGTTCTCCATAATGGCTGATTCAATTTACATTCCCACCAACAGTGCAAGAGAGTTCCCTTTTCTCCAAACCCACTCCAGCATTTATTGTTTGTAGATTTTTTGATGATGGCCATTCTGACCAGTGTGAGGTGATACCTCCTTGTAGTTTTGATTTGCATGTCTCTAATGATTGGTGATGTTGAGCATCTTTTCATGTGTGTGTTGGTAATCTGTATATCTTCTTTGAGGAAATCTCTATTTAGGTCTTCTGCCCATTTTTGGATTGGGGTGTTTGGTTTTTGATATTGAGCTGCATGAACTGCTTGCAAATTTTGGAGATTAATCCTTTATCAGTTGCTTCACTTGCAAATATTTTCTCCCATTTGGAGTGTTGTCTTTTTGTCTTGTTTATGGTTTCCTTTGCTGTGCAAAAGCTTTTGTTTCATTAGGTCCCATTTTTTTATTTTTGTTTTTATTTCCATTTCTCTAGGAGGTGGTTCAAAAAGGATGTTGCTGTGATATATGTCATAGAGTGTTCTGTGTACGTTTTCCTCTAAGAGCTTTATAGTGTCTGGCCTTACATGTAGGTCTTTAATCCATGTTGAGTTTATTTTTGTGTATGGTGTTAGGGAGTGTTATAATTTCATTCTTTTACATGTAGCTGTCCAGTTTTCCCAGCATCATGTACTGAAGAGGCTGTCTTTTCTCCATTGTATATTCTTGCCTCCTTTATCAAAAATAATGTGACCATATGTGCTTGGGTTTATCTCCGGGCTTTCTATCCTGTTCTGTTGATCTATATTTCTGTTTTTGTGCCAGTACCATACTGTCTTGATTACTGCAGCTTTGTAGTATAGTCTGAAGTCAGGGAGCATGATACCTCCAGCTCCATTTTTCTTCTCAAGATTGCTTTGGCTATTCGGGGTCTTTTGTGTTTCCATACAGAGTGTGAAATTATTTGTTCTAGTTCTGTGAAAAATGCCATTGGTAGTTTGATAGGTATTGCATTGAACCTGTACATTGCTTTGGGCAGTATAGTCATTTTCACAATGTTGATTCTTCCAATCCAAGAACATGGTATATCTCTCCATCTATTTGTATCATCTTTAATTTCTTTCATCAGTGTCTTATAATTTTCTGCATACATGTCTTTTGTATCCTTAGGTAGGTTTATTCCTAGATAATTTATTCTTTTCGTTGCAATGGTAAATGGGATGTTTTTTTGATTTTACTTTCAGATTTTTCATCATTGGTGTATAGGAATGCCAGAGATTTCTGTGCATTAATTTTGTATACTGCTACTTTACCAAATTCATTGATTAGCTCTAGTAGTTTTCTGGTAGCATCTTTACAATTCTCTATGTATAGTATCATGTCATCTGCAAACAGTGACAATTTTACTTCTTCATTTCCAATTTGGATTCCTTTTATTTCCTTTTCTTCTCTGATTGCTGTGGCTAAAACTTCCAAAACTATGTTGAATAATAGTGGTGAGAGTGGACAACCTTGTCTTGTTCCTGATCTTAGAGGAAATGGTTTCAATTTTTCACCATTGAGAACAATGTTGGCTGTGGGTTTGTCATATATGACATTTATTATGTTGAGATAAGTTCCCTCTATGCTTACTTTCTGGAGGGTTTTTATCATAAATGGGTGTAGAATTTTGTCAAAAGCTTTTTCTGCATGTATTGAGATGATCATATGGTTTTTCTCCTTCAGTTTGTTAAGATGATTTATCACATTGATTGATTTACATATATTGAAGAATCCTTGCATTCCTGAGATAAACCCACTTGATCATGGTGTATGATCCTTTTAATGTGCTGTTGGATTCTGTTTGCTAGTATTTTGTTGAGGATTTTTGCATCTATGTTCATCAGTGATATTGGCCTGTAGTTTTCTTTTTTTGTGACCTCTTTATCTGGTTTTGGTATCAGAGTGATGACGGCCTCATAGAATGAGTTAGGGAATACTCTTTCCTTTAGTATATTTTGAGGGGTTTGAAAAGGATATGTGTTATCTCTTCTCTAAATATTTGATAGAATTCACCTGTGAAGCCTTCTGGTCTGGGGTTTTGTTTGTTGGAAGATTTTCAATCACAGTTTCAAATTCATTGCTTGTGATTGGTCTGTTTATATTTTCTCTTTCTTCCTGGTTCAGTCTCGGAAGTTTGTGCTTTTCTAAGAATTTGTACATTTGTTCCACGTTGTTCATTTTATTGGCATATAGATGCTTGTAGTAAACTCTCAGGATCCTTTGTATTTCTGCAGTGTCAGTTGTTACTTCTTTTTTATTTCTAATTCTATTGATTTGAGTCTTCTCCCTTTTTTTCTTGATGAGTCTGGCTAATGGTTTATCAATTTTCTTTATCTTCTCAAAGAACCAGTTTTTCATTTTATTGATCTTTGCTATTGTTTCCTTCATTTCTGATCTGATCTTTATGATTTCTTTCTTTCTGCTTACTTTGGGGTTTTTTTGTTCTTCTTTCTCTAATTGCTTTAGGTGTAAAATTAAGTTGTTTACTTGAGATGTTTCCTGTTTCTTGAGGTATGATTGTATTGCCATATACTTACCTCTTAGAATTGCTTTTGCTGCATGCCATAGGTTTTGGGTCATCGCATTTTCATTGACATTTGGTTCTAGGTATTTTTTTGCTTTCCTCTTTGATTTCTTCAGTGAGCTCTTTGTTATTAAGTAGTGTATTGTTTAGACTCCACGTGTTTGTAATTTTTTACAGAATTTTTCCTTTTATTGATAAATATCTAGTCTCATAGCATTGTGGTCAGAAAAGATACTTGATACAATTTCAATTTTCTTAAATTTACCAAAGCTTGATTTGTGATCCAAGATATGATGTATCCTGGAGAATGTTCCATGAGCACTTGAGAAGAAAGTGTATTCTGTTGTTTTGGGATGGAATGTCTTTAAATATCAATTAAGTCCATCTTGTTTAATGTATCATTTAAAGCTTGTGTTTCCTTATTTATTTTCATTTTGGATGATCTGACAATTGGTGAAAGTGGGGTGTCAAAGTCCCCTAGTATGATTGTATTACTGTCAATTTCCCCTTTTATGGTTGTTAGTATTTGCCTTATGTATTGAGTTGCTCCTATGTTGGGTACATAAATATTTACAATTGCTACATCTTCTTCTTGGATTGATCCCTCGATCATTATGTAGTGTCCTTCTTTGTCTCTTGTAACTGTCTTTATTTTAAAGTCTTATTTGTCTGATAAGAGAATTGCTACTCCAGTTTTCTTTTATTTCCATTTGCATGGAATATCTTTTTCCATCCTCTCACTTTCAGTCTGTATGTGTCCCTAGGTCTGAAGTCAGTCTCTTGTAGACAGCATATATGCGGGTCTTGTTGTTGTATCTATTCAGCCAGTCTATGTCTTTTGGTGGGAGCATTTAATCCATTTACATTTAAGTTAATTATCAATATGTATGTTCCTATTACCATTTTCTTAATTGTTTTGGGTTTGTTATTGTAGGTCTTTTCCTTCTCTTGTGTTTCCTGCCTAGAGAAATTCCTTTAGCACTTGTAAAGCTGGTTTGGTGGTGCTGAATTCTCTTATCTATTGCTTGTCTGTAAAGCCTTTGATTTCTCCATTGAATACGAATGAGATCCTTGCTGCATATAGCAATCTTGGTTGTAGGTTTTTCCCTTTCATCCCTTTAAATATGTCTTGCCACTCCCTTCTGGCTTTGCAAATTTCTTCTGAAAGATCAGCTGTTAACCTTACGGGGATTCCCTTGTATGTTATTGGTTGTTTTTCCTTTCTTCTTTTAATATTTTTTCTCTTATTTAATTTTTGGTAGTTTGATTAATATGTGTCTTGGTGTGTTTCTCCTTGGATTTCTCCTGTATGGAACCCTGCGCTTCTTGGACATGATTTACTATTTCCTTTCACATATTAGGTAAGTTTTCAAGTATAACCTCTACAAATATTTTCTCAGTCCCATTCTTTTTGTCTTCTTCTTCTGGGACCCCTATAATTCGAATGTTGGTGCATTTAATGTTGTCCCAAAGGTCTCTGAGACTGTCCTCAATACTTTTCATTCTTTTTTCTTTAGTGCTCTGCAGTAGTAATTTCCACTATTTTATCTTCCAGGTCCCTTATCCATCCTTCTGCCTCAGTCATTCTGCTATTGATTCCTTCTAGAGAATTTTTAATTTCATTTATTGTGTTTTTCATCATTGTTTGTTTGCTCTTAAGTTCTTCTAGGTCCTTGTTAAACATTTCTTGTATTTTCTCCATTGTCTTTCCAAGATTTTGGATCATCTTTACTATTATTACTCTAAATTCTTTTTCAGGTAGACTGTCTATTTCCTCTTCATTTGTCTGTTCTGGCGGGTTTTTACCTTCTCCCCTCATCTGCTGTGTGTTCTTCTGTCTTCTCATTTTGCTTAACTTACTGTCTTTGGGCTCTCCTTTTTTCAGGCTGCAGGTTTGTTGTTCCCGTTGTTTTTGGTGTCTGTCCCCAGTGGCTGAGGTTGGTTCAATGGGTTGTATAGGCTTCCTGGTATAGGGGACTAGTTCCTCTGTCTGGTGGATGAGGCTGGATCTAGTACTTCTGGTGGCCAAGACTGTCTCCAGTGGTTTGTTCTGGGGTGTCTGTAACCTTATTATGATTTTAGGCAGCCTCTCTACTAATGGGTGGTGTTGTGTTCCTGTCTGGCTAGTTGTTTGGCCTAAGGTGTCAAGCACTGTAGCTTGCTCGTCATTGAATGGAGCTGGGTCTTAGTGTTGAGATGGAGATCTCTGAGAGAGTTTTCACCATTTGATATTACATGTAGCTGGGACATCTCTGGTAGACCAACGTCCTGAACTCTGCTCTCCCACCTCAGAGGCACAGGACTGACACCCGGCCAGAGCACCAAAACACTGTCAGCCATATGGCTCTGAAGGAAATGGAGAAAGAAAGAAAGAAAGACAGAAAGACAGAAAGAAAGAAAGAAAGGAAGGAAGGAAGAAAGAAAGAAAGAAAGAAAGAAAGAAAGGGAGAAGGAAAGAAAGAAAAAGAAAGGAAGGAAGGAAAGTTATTAAAATAAAAAAAGCAAAATATTAAAAATCAAAAAGTTATTTAAAAAAATACAGAAGAGAGCAACGAAACCAAAAAACAAATCCACCAATGATAACAAGCCCTAAAAACTATACTAAAAAAGAAAAATATGCACAGAAGGAACCCTAGGGCAAATGGTAAAAGCAAAGCTATACAGACAAAATTACACAAAGAAGCCTACACATACACACTCATAAAAAGAAAGGAGAAAAAAAAATCTATCTATATATATATATAAAAAGGAAGAGAGCAACCAAATCTACCAGTGATAATAAGCTCTAAATATTAAACTAGGATAAACGTAAAACCAGAAACCAATTAGATGCAGAAAGCAAACCCCAAGTCTACCGTTGTTCCCAAAGTCCACCACTTCAAATTTGGGATGATTCGTTGTCTATTCAATTATTCCAGAGATGCAGGGTACATCAAGTTGATTGTGGAGATTTAATCCACTGCTCCTGTGGCTTCTGGGAGAAATTTCCCTTTCTGTTCTTTGTTCACACAGCTCCTGGGGTTCATCTTTGGATTGGCCCGGCCTCTGTGTGTTGGTTGCCTGAGGGCATCTGCTCCCTCCCAGACAGACGGTGTTAAAGGAGCAGCTGATTAAGGGGCTCTGGCTCACTCAGGCCGGGGGGGAGGGAGGGGTACGGTATGCGGGGCAGCCTGTGGTGACAGAGGCCAACGTGACGTTGCAACAGCCTGAGGTGCTCCGTGTGTTCTCCCGGGGAAGTTGTCCCTAGATCACGGAACACTGGCAGTGGCAGGCTGTACAGGCTCCCAGGAGAGGAGGTGTGGATAGTGACCTTTGCTTGCACACAGGCTTCTTGGTGGCTGCAGCAGCAGCCTTAGCATTTCGTGCCTGTCTCTGGGGTCCACAATGATAGCCGCAGCTCGCACCCATCTCTGGAGCACGTTAAGGCGATGCTGTGAATCCTCTCTCTTTGCGCTCCCCGAAACAATGGTCTCTTGCCTCTTTGTCATTTCCAGACTTTTTCCCGGATTCCCTTCCGGCTAGCTGTGGTGCACTAGCCCTCTTCAGGCTGTGTTCACACAGCCAATCCCAGTCCTCTCCTTGGGATATGACATCCGAAGCAGAGCCTCAGCTCCCAGCCCCCACCCGTCGCGGTGGATGAGCAGACAAGCCTTTCAGGCTGGTGAGTGCTGATCGGCACTGATCCTCTGTGCAGGAATCTCTCTGCTTTGCCCTCTGCACCCCTGTTGCTGTGCTCTACTCTGTGGCTCCGAAGCTTCTCCCCTCTGCCACCTGCAGTCTCCGCCCGCGAAGCAGCTTCCTAGTGTGTGGAAACTTTTCCTCCTTCACAGCTCCCTCCCAGAGGTGCAGGTCCCATGCCTATTCTTTTGTCTCTGTTTATTCTTTTTTCTTTTGCCCTACCCAGGTACGTGGGGAGTTTCTTGCCTTTTGGGAGGTGTGAGGTCTTCTGCCAGTGTTCAGTAGGTGTTCTGTAGTAGTTGTTCCACATGTAGATGTATTTCTGATGTGTTTGTTGGGAGGAAGGTGATCCCCATGTCTTTATCCTCCACCATCTTGAAGGTCTCCCCAGAGCAGAATATGTTTTAAGGGATAGTGCCAATTCCTGGTAGATTTGATAAAGTGCTCTGATTTTTATCGAAAAAATATTCCAAATGTCACAAAATAATTTTGTTGTATTTTTAAAAAATTAAACTTGCCTTTTTTTTTTTTTTTTGGCTGCTTCAGGTCTTAGTTGCAACATGCGGGGTCTTCATTGAGGTGTGTGGAATCTTTCATGGCAGTGCAGGCCCTTTGCTGTGGTGCATGGGCTTCTCTCTAGCTGTGGCGCTCGGGCTTCTCTTCTCTCTAGTTGTGGTGTGTGGGTTTTTCTCCCTGTAGTTGTGGTGCATGAGTTCAGTAGTTGTGGTGCCCAGGCTTAGTTGCCCCAAGGCATGTGGGATCTTCCTGGACCACGGATCAAACCCACATTCCCTGCATTGGAAGGTGGATTCTTTAGCACTGGACCACCAGGGAAGTCCCTTGACACATGTTTAATCAATAAGATGATGGTGACTGAAGAGAACTCTCAATTCAATATTAGGAGATATCACCCTTTTTACATAACAAAAAATAATTTTACTTCCTTAAACCCCTCATTTCTTCTTATTTGGTCTACCTCTTAAAAGCAGATAAGCCCCAGTTTTTCCTTTGTGGTCTCTCCATCTTCATACTTTCCTCTTTTCTAGTAATTACTTTGGCTTTAAACATTGAGTTTATGCTATATTTTCAAGGTACCACTGGGTATAAACAATTAATAAGTCATGATCTCTGTCTTAGTGTTAATGTGTTGTACAGAAAGTTAAGAAAACTTATGATAATATAATGTGATAAAGGATATGTGCTCTGGAAACACAAAGGTGACATTTGAAGTTCCATCAAGGCTAAATGAGTGTTGGGGAAGGGAACATTTCAGGAATGGGAGCTTCAAGGGCTCAGGCATGGGGTGTGAACATGCAGTGTGTCTTGGGAGACCCATTTGTCATTTTGTGCATTTGGAATATAGAGGGTAGGTTAGAGTGTGCAGCAGCTGAGGCTGGATGAGTGGGTAACTAATTATTATATAGTTTATCCTGTGGGTAGTGGAGAGTAATACGAGGTTTCTAAGCACTCATTGGGCAATCTCATTTCTTTTCATGGCTTTAACCAGGATCCCTAAATTAATTATTCCCAAATCCTTACCTGCAATTCTGACTTTGTTCTTAAGGATCACAATGTATTTAAAATTGCTGACATTATTATCCAGCTGTTACTCAATCAAGGTGAGTTCTGCCCTTTTAACTTGTTCCTCCATTTGTGCACCCTTTCTTGTTTCATGTCACCATTTCTCCAAGTCAACTAGGCTGAACATCTCAGTGCCATCTTCAGTTTTCCTCTTTATTTCAATGTCCCCTCAGTCCTTTCTTTGCCAGGCTTGCTAATGTTGTTCCCAACTACCTCCCACCCGTTTCCCCATTTCTGTTCCTACTACCACTACTCCATGGTTCAGACTCCCATTCCTTCTCATCTGGACTTTTGCAATGGCTTTTCAATGGCCTAGTTATTTTCTCTTTCTTTTCTAATCCAGGGTACCTAATGGCATGAGAATTTTCTTGCAAAAACATGGATCTCATCACATAATTCCTCTCAAAAATCTTTAATGATTGCTCACATATGGGATAAAGTGCAGATTCATTAGGGTCACATTCAGGGCCCATGGAATCCTTTCTAAAGAAAAAAAAAATAAAGGTCCTTCACTTTCCCCTCTTCTTTTTGCAATCTCTGTCCTAAGTAAATATTCCTTGTCAAAAATCATCAATCTTGTTTTAATTAAAAAATTTTTATTGAGGCATAATTGACATATTATACTAGATTCAGGTGTACAACATAATGATTTGATATTTGTATATACTGTGAAATGATCAGCATAATAAGTCTACTTATCTGGAATTATAATTTTGATGTCATATTTTTACTGGCATAATTCATAGAATAAGAAATCATCATTCTTAGTGCCACCAGGTTTTGTTTTTTTTTTTAAACTCTTGGTGCATCATATCTTACCTTATATTAAACTTTATTCTTTTAATAGATTATATGTTTTTAGATGACAGAGTATATTTAGTTACCTCTTGCTTACTGTGTAACAAATTACCTCCACACTTATCAGCTTGAAATAACACACATTTATTATCTCACCGTCATTGGGTCAGGAATCCAGGGGCAGCTTAACTGGGTCCTCCAGCTCAGGGTCTCTTATAAGGCTGAAGTCAAGGACTCAGCTGGGGCTACAGGCATCTCAAGGTTCATCTGGGGGAGGATCTGCTTCTGAGCTCACTAAATATTTGTTGCAAGATTCAGTTCCTTCCAAGTTGTTCCACTGAGGGACTCAATTTCACACTTGCCATTGGCCAAAGACTGCCCTCAGTTACTTGTCATATGGGCTTGTCTATAGATGAGCTTAAAACATGACAGTTTGTTTTAACAAAGTGAGCAAGAAAGAGGGAGGGAGAGAGAGAGGAAGGGAAGGAGGGAGAGACAGAAAGAGAAGACACAGTTTTTTATAACCTTATCTTGGAAGGGACATCTCATCCCTTTTGCCATGTTTTGTTTGTTAGAATCATATCTCTAAGTTCAGCCCACACTTAAGGAGAATGAATTACAGAAAGGCATAAATATCAGGAGGTTGACTGCCTCACAGAGAGTTTATAGTTTTACTCCCCACCTCTGTGGCTAATGGTTTATGCATTGGAGGTCTTTAATAATTATTTGGTGAATTGATTTAAAAAACAGTATCCCAGTTTGCAACTCAAATTTATGCTAATGTTTATAATTTCAGTTAATAATGTCCACATTTGATTAAAATTAGGCAACCCTTTTGAAATTTTTTATGTAATAAAAAATGAGGAAAAAATGAAAAGATACTAAGGGGTTCAGCTTGTTCAATGGAGAGTTCACCAAATTAACCCCTCTCACTTTATTTGGTGATGACGATTACAAACTGCTGGAGAAGGAAGGAGGGAGAGAGGATAGTGTGACAGAAATTGCCCCATGGTATCACTTTCTCTGAATTTCACTTGACAAAAATATATACTGAAAATCAGTTCCAGGTATTTTCTAATTTTTAAGATATTTTAGGCTTCTTAATTTTATGTAATTAGATGTTTCTTTAAACATTTAAAAATTAAATGTGGTTGTCAAATTTGAAATGAACTTCTCTATAAAGTTGAATAAATCTGAGATATTGATAGTTTTGAAATTTAATTCTGTTTAAAAACCTGAAAAACTCAGAAGTAATATATTTTTCTTACATTAGTTTAAAATAGTTAACTTTTTATGTCATATTTATGAGCCAAAGAATATATTGGTAGGTATTACAGGCCCTACTTTTAGGGACTATTATTGTATTATAGCTGCCTTATTTTGTAATTCAGAAATATTATACTTTGACTCCAGTGAATTATTTTTATATGCCTTTTCAATGTTAGTAACAGATTAAAAGAGCACTTGTGAAGAAGAGAATAAATTCCTTTAGAAATATTCTTGGTTTAGCTTATGATTTTATTCATTACTTAGGTCAAAATAACCTCAGCTTGATCTTTTTTATGTGTGTATTATCTATTTTTCAGATGTTTGAGACAGAAAGAATAAAGCTTAAGTTCCCAGGAGCAAATAATTGCACTTTGAATTTATAAAATCCTTTATTTTTAGGCTGACAACAGTGATGAAACATTTGCATTTGAACCTGGCAACATATAAATTTGAAAGTTTGTAATGAATAAAATTGTGAATTAAATGAAGGAGAAAAATATACTCTTTAATAAAACTTTATTGGAGCCATTATATATGGATTGTAAACCAATTTATTTTTTAGGCAACATGTTACTTTATCAACTTTTTCAGATCCTTATAATTTTTCTTCAGATTTTTTCCCCTAAACTTCTCTTATCTTTAGCTGTGATTTTTAATGCATGTTTTTAGTTCTGCTTAGAAATGTATTATCAGGTCTTAAGCAGGTCTGGTTATAGATTTACTTTTATAACTTTTTATCAATTTGAACTTAATAATCAAGCCCAAGAATTTGGAAGATAGTGTAAAGATAAATTTTAAATTAGTTACAGATAATGCTAATTTAACCAATTTCCAACTGTTCCAATAGTCTCCATGAGGAGAGATTAATCACAATGTCAAATATGAACTAAATTTGATGTTATTTAGAAAAGTGGAACCTTTTCTAAATATTCATTAGTAATGCATGGTTACTAAATTGTTTAATACTGGTTTTGAGGATACCTTTTATCACACATTACATCTTGATGAAAAATAGAAAATAACAATATTATTAATTAATTTCTTGAGATAAAATTATAATTACAAAAGAATACCCAGTAAAATCTGATAGTTCAGTTGTTCAAGTTTATCAAATTAGCTGAAAATATAAAGTGTATATAAAAGATAGAAGTTTAAAAAACAAATTCAGTATCTTTTTTGACTAATGCTAGTTTCTGTCTTCCTCCATTCTAAAAAGATGTAAACTAGTTTGGTTTTGAAACCTCATTCAACAAAATATGCCCACGTTCATTTCAAGATTACGAAGGTTCAAGTGTTCAACAGTATAAACTTGACAAAATAGTTCTGCCATCCTCCAATTTTAAAATACCAAAGTGATTTTCATAGTCTAGTGAGTTATAAAAATGGAAAGAACAACTGTAAACCAGTATTAATTGGAGACAAGAGAAAAGGAAATGCTGTGGTAAGACTTTAAAATTATTTACTGTGCCTCAAAATAGTTCCCCGTGGGAGTTATATTATTTAGACTAGTCTAAATATGAGTATTACCTTTACTTTTCCATGAGAACTTTGTTATGACAAGTGTTCATAAATGTGTACATATTCAAGATGTGTAACATTTTAAAGAGTGTACAATTGACCTCACACATTTCACAGACATGGGGATAATTCATACAAAAGGTCCCTCTCTAGTGGTAGCTTAATCTTATGAAATATGTATCAAAAGAAAGTGGTAATTCATTATGAATCGTTAGCTGTGTGATCTTGGACATGTTACTTAGAACTTGTAAGCGTGTTTCACATCTTTTAAAGGTATACTATAATAGCATATTTCTCAGGCTACTGCATTAAGACTAGCATAATTCTTAAAAGTAGGCATTCACTAAATATTGGTTATTATGAAATCTTCCTTTTTTCCTTCCTCCTACAATTTTTATTCAACATTTGTATATGCCAGGCAGTATTCTAGGGGCTGGGGATACAGCAATGAGCAAAGCAGATGAACAGGAAAGTAAAAAGTAGACAAGTAACAAAGATAAATAAGTAAAATAAATGGTAGATTAGAGAGTGATATGTACTAGGAGAGAAATAGGGCAGAGAAGAGAACTAGGAAGAACGCTGAGGTAGAGGATGTAATTTTGAGTAGTTTGCCAGAGAAGGCCTCACTGAAATGATGACATTTCAGTGACCTAAAGGAGGTGGGGGAATAAGCTATCAGATGTCTGGGGAAGACTATTCAAAAGACAGGGACTGACCAGGGTGCAAAGGCCCTGAGGTGGGAACAATAAGGAGTCTATGAGGAGTGAGCAAGGAGGAGAAAAGTAAAAGGCGAGACAAGAGAAGTAATGGGAACCAGATTGTGTGGGCCTGTAAGGAGACTTCAAGGACTTTGACTTTTTCTTTGAGAGATTGGAAGACATTGGAGGGTTTTGAGTACAGGTGTGACATAATCTGACATATGATTTAGCACTCTGGCTGCTCTCTTGGGACCAGTCTGAAGGGAGATGGGTTGGAGGACTATTGTCAATCTAGATGAGAGATGGTAGCTTGGAAATGGTGATGGCAGTGGAGGTCATGAACTATGGTTAGATAATCGATATAAATTGAATGTTAAGACAACAGGTTTTGTTAGATGATCAGTTTTAAGGTATGTGAGACAGGAGCCAATGATGACTCCAAGGTTTTGAGCAACTGAAGAGTGGTGAAACTGAGAAAGAAATGAGAATGTGAGCAGGGGAAGATCAGAAGTTCAATTTGACATGTGTCATGTTTGCGAATTTCACTGACATTCAAATGGAATGGTAGAAATGCAGTTGGATTAATTAAAAGGAGGGAGTGGAATGCTGATAGGCCAACTAAGCTGAGGGTCAGGGACTAAACATTATATTCTACCACATGGAGGTCATTGGTGTCCTTATCATTAGCTAAACCCTAAAGCACCCTGATGGATTCTGCTCTAATCTAGCTAGGTTTTTTGATCTGCTACTTTTTCTGTTACTGGATTCTTTCTTTCTTTCTTTTTTTTTTTTTTTTTTTTTGCGGTACGCGGGCCTCTCACTGCTGTGGCCTCTCCCGTTGTGGAGCACAGGCTCCAGACGTGCAGGCTCAGCGGCCATAGCTCACGGGCCCAGCCGCTCCGCAGCATGTGGGATCTTCCCGGACCGGGGCACGAACCCGCGTCCCCTGCATCGGCAGGCGGACTCTCAACCACTGCGCCACCAGGGAAGCCCTGTTACTGGATTCTTGTCCATCACTTTTCACTATTCTCATATAGATTTTTGATTCCATTGTGAATGAACTTTCCTGCAGTTCCTTCTTCTCCTCCTGGTTCTTTTTTGGACCTGTATTTACGTAGCCATTGTGAGTGGAGACCTCCCACACTCTGCCTTTCTGAGGTTCCCTCTGATTGTTCTGTGGTGTTAGCACTGTTTTAACTCCACTTTGCTCCTTCTAACTCAGTACTTAAAAAAAAAAATCTTTAGGCAAAACCCTTTTCTCTTTTGATGTTAATGTTATCCATCTAATTAGCACTCCCTACACCTCCTCAGTGCCTTTATCTCTTGGCATTCCAACTATTACCCACATTATTGGATATTTTGGTGTTATGCATCTCTGACAATTTGGATATTCATAGATGGTCCACTAGAAGAGCTCACAGTTTGTCAAGTGTTTGTTATATCATAAGTATTTTCCTAATATTGTCTCTAAAGGGTAATACTTATTTATATTTATACATTCTTCAGTGACTTTTAAAAAGATGCTCACATCTCACCACTTTTAAAAAATATATTTAAAAAAATTTTGGCAGTGTTAGGTCTTAGTTGCAGCATGCAGGATCTTCGTTGCAGCATGCAAGATCTTTCATTGCAGTGCGTGGGCTTCTCTCTAGTTGTGGCATGCGGGTTTTCTCTCTCTAGTTGTGGCACTCAGCCTCCAGAGCACGTGGACTCTGTAGTTTGCAGCACGTGGGCTCTCTAGTTGAGGTACAAGGGCTTAGTTGCCCTGTGGAATGTGGGATCTTAGTTCCCGGACCAGGGATCAAACCCACATTCCCTGCATTGGAAGGCAGATTCTTACTACTGGGCCGCTGGGGAAGTCCCCACATCTCATTACTTTATAAATGCATCTTTCATTGAGAGCAGATGTAGAGACAATGAATACTAAATATATTGGAAAAGAAACCTCAGTTTAGTTCTATAAAAATATACTAAGTACCAAATATGTGCCAAAGCTTAAACTAGGTGATAAGGATTCAGAATGAATAAGAGAACATTACTGCCCTCAGGAAGGATATGTGTGTGTGTGTGTGTGTGTGTGTGTGTGTGTGTGTGTTGTGATGTGGCCTACCAAGCACTGGGATGGGCAAGAGACAAACATATTGTCAAAATCTTACATTCATGTGTGTCAAGAGCTCAGATGGTCTAAGTGATTAAAGGCTTGACTGTTACTTTAATTTTGACTTGTCTTTATTGGCTGCTTCAACACCTAGCAGCTCAGCTGTCTTTAGCTCTGACTTTCTTCTGTCCCCTTTTCTTTTCTTCATGGACTAACACCAGCTGAGGGTCAGGTGAATAGCACAGATATGGGGCTGGTCTCAGATGCCTCAAGCAAAAGGATCCTGCAGTTTTATGGACCTGGTGGCTGCGAGGAGGGAGAAGGGAAAGGGCTAGGAGTTAAAAAGTACTGAGTACTGAGTTAAAGTAGGGGGGGAAAGTATCTTCAAGTTTCCCTCCTTCTCCCCTCATAAATAGTTTTCGGCCATAAAGAGAGGTGCCTGAGGAAGATGTCAGTGGAAGGCCCCAGATAGACAACTCTGAATGGAGGCAGCTGGGCTGGGAATGCAGCCATGTGTAGGAACATGTCTGATCTGCGGGCCTTGGGTCCTTTACTGTAACTCCCTTCATAGACTGTGATGCACTGGCTGTTCATCAAGTCTGATGTGGGGAGAGCAGTTTTCCCCTGTGAGACCTGCCTGGTAAACTCTTTGTAATTTCCTACGGTCAGACCTGAAAGATCACACATAGGTTTTTGGCCAGGAGCTGGACACCTCAAAGTGTTACAATGGTAATAAGCATAAGGGTGTGAAGGGAGTATGGATGAGGAGAAATTTATGATCATCATTCTTTCCAGTGGCCTGACTTTCCTTTGAAACAAAGGTCTGAATCTGGAACATTTGTTGGGCAATTTTTACTGCTTTACAAGTGGATGATGTTACTGTGCATTAGTGGTCAGTACACATACATGATGCCTTCTCTTGTGTTATTTGTCCCTATAAATGAAGCAGATAAGCAGCAGCGGTTTCTTTGGGGCACCCCTGACTAACTGTATTTCCAGTTCCATGACCTGTATGTGAAACACAGATTCAAGGTTATGGATGCAGAAAGCCTCTCTTGTTCTCTAAGGCCACACAGGGGACACTGGATGCATACTCAGCTGTTAATGAAATGTATTTTGTTTTCCGTTCCAGTGTTGTTCTTTGTGAACACAGGTTTAGGATTGGATTCCTCATGGGGTGGGGAGAGTGATAGCACTCAAACCCCTAATCTCCACTCTGCACCTCTCAGGAAACCCTTAAAGGCAGAATATGCTTTGCATAACAATGAAAGAATAATGGTTTGGAACCTATGTAGTGTGGATATACAGATATACACAGTACCTCAGCCTCGTGGTACCTTGGGTACTGTGATTGGGCAGTCACCATCTAAGAGGCTACAAGGGAAACAGTGACTTTGGTTAAATGAATATTTTGGTAGAGAAATGCAAGCTACAGGCAACTCATAAAGTCTGGAGATCACCTGTCCACCTTTGTTATTTTATTATAAAGTGAGTTGTTATAATTACAATAGGAGTCTAAGAAATATTTTCTAATTATCAACATACCCCATATGACATTAATAGCATTATTCTAAAAGTTAAGGTCAAATCACATTAATTTAAACCTACACCATTCAGGGAGTATTCAGGAAAAGAAAATACAGTTGACCCTTTGAACAGCATGGGTTTCAACTACATGGGTCCACTTATACATGTATTCTTTCAATAGTAAACACTACAGTACTACATGCTCTGTGGTTGGTTGAATCTGTGGATGCAAAACTGCAGATACAATTTATAGTCAGCCTCCATGTGAACAGACCTTCGGTTTCATCATATTCAAGAAACAGAGAAAGAACAAGTTGACTGAAAAATGTGGCAACTCTTATTTATAATTGTTTAGTCTATATAAAAATATATATTATAGCAGATAGGATCTAAGGTTACCCCCATGATCCCCAGCTCCTAGAGTTCATATCTTTGTGTAATTCCCTCCCCTTGAGTATGAGTTGTGCCTTTGACTTGCTTCTAATCAATAACGTATGCAAAGGTGATGGGCTATATGTGATAATGTATATGTGATTATTTGATTTTATTACATAAGATGTAGTGCCTTCCTGGAGTCTCTCACTCCTTTGTTGACTATGAAGAAGAAAGTTGCCATGTTGTGGGTGGCCTATGTTGGAAGACCCATGTGGGAAGGAACTGAGGGCAGCTTTTAGAAGCTGAGAAAGACCTCTAGACAACAGCCAGGAAGACTGAAGCCTTCAACCCTACAACCACAAAATACTGAATTCTTCGAAAAGTGGATACTTCACCAGTTTAGCCTGAGGGGGCACCACGATACCTGTCAACACCTTGATTGCAACTGATGAGACTCTACATATGTGAGACATGAGAGACATGCCTACACCTTGCTTCACAGAAAAGGAATAAATATGTGTTCTTTTAAGCTGCTAAGTTTGTTAAACCTAATATATATCTTTATGTTTATAGCTACAGAATGCCTATATCTCTGTGTATGTACAGCTCAAAGGTATCTGTATTAGAGTTCTCCAGAGAAGCAAGGCCAGTAGGATATGTATGTGTATATGTATGCATTTATATATACAGGGTGTGTGTGTATCTCTCTATCTCTCTCTATTGTCATAGGTCTACAGAGAGAGATAGAGATGGATTGATTAATTTACTTTAAGGAATTGGCTCATTTGAATGTGGAGATCGCCAAGTCCAAAAGCTTATGGGGGTAGGCTGGCATGCTGGAGACTCAGGGAAGAGTGATAATTCAAGTTCAAAAGGCAGTCTGATGGCAGAATTCATTCTTACTTAGGAGAGGTCATTCTTTGTTCTATTAAGGCATTTAACTGATTGGATGAGGGCCACTCTCATTGTAGAGGGCAATCTACTTTATTCAAAGTTAATCAATATAAATGTTAATCTCATCCAAAAACCACCCTCACAGAGACACCCAGAATAATATTTGATCAAATATCAGGGCATCATGGCCCAGCCAAGTTGACATATAAAATTAAGCATCACAAGTCCACCCCTTATCAATTTGACACTCATACACATCTCCTTAAACTATACTTAATCTCCAAATAAAGACAATAACAAGGTCATACTTCTGCCTAACATGATATAGCTATCCTACATACAACTGAAAACTTACTAACCCTTTCTCCAGAAGAGGATGCAAAGTCCTTGGGTGATGTTTACTCTTCTTCTTGCTATCCCATAACTTAAACACTAAGATGTAAAGTAATGATACTTAAATAGTACAATATAAGGTCAGTATATTTTATGTTACATGACAAGGGCATAAGAGAGGGAGGAAAACAAAGATATTTATGTAACACACAGTCATATTAATAACAAAATAAGGCAGAAATACTCATGACAATTATAGTTTTCGTTTCTGTAACTAGTCACATGGTCATATTATTTATAACAGTCTTCTTCCACTACCCATTTGGTATTCTCTTTGCCCTCAGATAGCACCTCACCTGGTCATGGTTCTTCACGTGGTGGGGTAACCCAAACCTTCACTTCTGAAAGTCTAGGCCATTAGTAGTACTGCTTAGATTAGATTGTTGTTTGTTCTTATTGACTTTAATCACAGATCATAGTAATACTAAGAGATGCCCTAAGGGATCTCCTGTATTTCAGACATACTTTTCCTAACCTCCATTGTAAAGTAGTTGTCCAGTTCCTTCTTGGTAATCAGGATCAATCACCTCAGCCAGCACAATAACTCCCTTTTTTGCCTGTTGATTCAGAGGCATGAGGAGCCCAAAGTGGCCAGGTGGCTGTCTTAACTTCTAGTTTAATGGAATCATTGTTGTGTTTGCTGGTGGATGCATTCCTCCCTTTAGAACTGACCTCTAGATTAGCAGAGCATGAGGTCTTGGGGATAGGAAGCAACAATTTTGCTAGTGGGTCACTAGGAATAACTGTGAGGGGTACCACTTCTGTTCCCACCTCTTGATTCCTGGACCTGTGAATCCTGGCTATGAGAGAAACAGCACCATGTATTACACACAGATTCAGAACACGTACAGCCTCCTGGAGAATCTTGCCCCAGCCCTGCAAGGTATCAGTATGTAGGTGACACTGTAATGGAGTCTTCAAAAGGCTGTTCCACCATTCTACCAAGTCAATTGCTTCAGGATGGTGGGGAACATGGTAAGACCAGTGAATTACATAGGAATGGGTCCATTGTCAGATGTCATTTGCTATGAAGTGAGTTACTTGATCAGAAGCAATTCTATTTTGGAACCCCTCCCCCCATCTCCTACCCTGGTCCTTCCTTAGCTTTATAGCAGCTTGTCCTCACAAGTCTGCTTTCTCTTCCAGATTATTTTCCTTTTATTCCCATGTGCCCTGTGGCCAATGCTGAGTAGTGATTTATTCTTACTTCACCCTGGAATCCAATGTCAGGGACACATCTTTTGGATCATCAAAATTCAAAGAAACTCTTGTAATAAGTTTTTCATTCAGTGGAATCGTTTTTTTTCTTTTTCTTTTAGCCTCTTGGATTATGAATCCAGTGGTTGGAATTTAAAAATCAGTGAACCTTGCATTTGAAATAACATATATACCTCAATAACTGTCTGAAATAAAAAACTTAAAATTGGTTCTCCTGAAAGCAGTCTTGCTCTATAATATTTTTCTCTCAAAACCTTTAATAATTATGCATTGACTATTGCTGAGATGTGGCGTGAATTTTATAGCCCATGCCTTTCTCCTGTTGTTTTCTGGAATGCTCTTTTCCCATTCTTTCACCTCCAACACACACACACACACACACACACACACACACACACACACACACACACACACACACACACACCCCCTCTGGCTCTTGGGATACCACCTATCCTTTAAGCCCATTTCATTTCTCTCAGTCTTTTCTTATGTTGGTTGTTTCTTTTCTTCTTTATTAGATCATAAGCTGTTTGAAGGCAGGGATTGGACTGTTCTGATTCTTATATTATTTAGGCTCTAGATAAATGCCTTGGACATAATAGGTAGTCCATACATGATTATGGGATTAAAACGAATGAACTCCTTTTAGCCATGGTCAAGGCTTTGCCAAAATGATCATTTGCCAAAAATGATCTGATGTTATCTCAAAAAGGATTTCCAATGCACTTGGTCACGAAGGAGTTTTCACTTGTATATGGCAAAATGAGAAAATAAAGGTAAGCTAGTGAGCTTTCCACAAAGTGAAACTTATTTAATTTAAAGGAAAGCCTTTGATTTTGAGTTGCAGCACTTCCTACCTTTTGAAAAATAAATTTTTTCTTTTTATGGTGGTGGGAGGTGCTTGTTTGTTAGAAGAACAAAGCTTTAGAAACTGTGTGTTAGACTCTCCATTTTTTTTCGTTTCTTTTTTACTTTTTACTGGTCTGTGATTTCTACAGTTTTGGGAACTTATGATCTAGAGTGCTTGTATATTACAAGACCACCAAATGAAAGGGTTGAAGGATTCTGGTGAAACTGGTTATGGTGAAAGAATGATGGACTAAAATATAGGAAAAGTAATGGCAGTGGGAGCATTCCTAATAACTAGTTATGCAACATTTGTCTCAGCCCTGTGCAATTAAGATTACTTTTCAAGGTAGTTGTGAGACCCAAATAAGTAATTAAGTTGTGAAATGTTTTTGTTTATGGTAGAGTCTAGAAGGAAGGGATTTTTTATTAGTTATTGGTAGTCCTTCTTTGTATCTTTAATATCAACAGCGTTTCCTTTAGAGCCCTCTATAACCCAGAAAAAGCCCATGACTTTCCTAGAATCTGAGTTACACAGTGTTCCTCATCCTTCTGGTGATATTGATTTGATCGCGTATCTTAAACTGTCCAGCAGGATTTGTATTGTCAGTTTAAAGTGAAATAATAGCATCAGCAGCAGAATGCCGGTTAGGTATTTTTATAAGTGATTCTGGCTGAAAGGATATACTGACACTATTTAGTTTTTGGTAGACTCTGATAGGGTGGGAGGGTGAGCTTTAAGTCTGAAGCATCCTTATGAGGATATTCTATATAAAGGATTATTTCTGTAATGCAAAATTTCCTTTCACTTTTCATGAATCCAATCCAATCAAATGAAAATGATTGCATTCATTCCTCGAGTGATTGCACATCTACTCTATGTGAAGACATGTTGCCAAAATACTGTATTGCAGAAGTACTTACAGAGTCCCAGAAAAGAATAGGGTTAGTCGGGAGAGTGAAATTAGCTACTTGTTTCTCTCTCCTCTGTCACTTTCTTTAAAAAGAGGCATCGCGCAGGCCACACACATTTTAGAGTTGATGAAATTTGTCTTCTGTCCCTGCACCTGCTCCATGTTCCCTTGATGCCTCAGTGCAGTTGCCTACAAGCAATAGGTATTAACATTGTTACCTCTCAGGTCCAGTGGCATCTTTTACTCTCTGTCCTTGTACAGACTGCTAATGAGGTACTGGTCTTCTCTCCCAGGAAGTGTGTCACAGGCTCCTGAATGAACCCTTTATCCTTTATTTCTGTTCTAGTAAAACCTTACTCTTTAAGATAGTTGATTTCAGCTAGATGTTAGAAAAAAGCAGTAAAATAAATTCACACCAAGATTCCATTACTAATAGCTGACAATGGGTTAGATATCTCGAGTTCAATGTGTAAAATCAAAAAATGGACTGGCCAGTGTTGGACTCACAGGAAGCAGATTCTGATAGGGATCCTTCCTAAGCTGCCTAAAGTCATCTATCAGAGATGAACTTCATCCTATGTGAGATGTAGCCTTTCTTCCTGAATTACAATTTGAATGGATCCCTGCGTAATAAACAGATATTGCTCTGAATCTAAAGACAATTTTTTCTGTGGAGAATATCCTTAACCTGGGAGATGAGTAAAACCCACCAGTAAAGGCCAAATGAGAACGCTCGCTGAGAATAAAAACAGTACTTTGAAATGGGATTCTGGTCCAAATCCATTTAAAATGATCAAAAGGAATAAAAATGGAATGAAGGACAGAGAATTGATGGTTTTAAATGTATCAAGTTCTTAATTATTATTTACCAAACATATGTTAAACACAGGGTAGGACATTAGAGTTTCAGAAGTGATAGACATGGTCCAGAGCTAAGAAAGCTCACTCTCTAGGGAGTAGATCTGCAACAAGAGATTTACCTTATAAACATGTGATAAATGTTATGATAGAAATAAGTAGAAAGTATACTGAGAGCTTAAAGTAGTACCTAGTCTAGACAGGGAGTGGCACATAGGGCGATATCCTGGAAAGCTTTTATTTGGTAAGATAATGTTAACTGAGTTTTGGAGGCTGAATAAAGATTAACTAGAAGAATAAAAAAAAATCTCTCCTACTGTCTGGCTGTCTATCTTAACTGGAAAGTCATTAACCCTGAATTAGTCTTTTTTGTTGTTTTTTAAAAAAGTATTTTCTAAGCTTACATGCATAATACAGGATAAATTAAAGGTTGAAAAATCAAGTGGTGTAAAAGATAAAAAGCTTTCAGATTCCTTTTGAATGCCCAACTATGTGTGGATTTTGGTAATTATGGGTTCAATTACTCATGTACATTTCTACCAGTCCCACAAATGACAGTTAAAGGAGAAGAGCATAGTAAACTCAGCCAGAAACTATTTAAAGTGGTTCAGCATTCATTAACTACAAAAACTCTAAATGAAATAGGTGAGGTACATTAGGAACTTGGATTCAAGACACAGGGATGGATGTGCAATACCATATCTACTTGGGGTTCTTATACTTTGTTGGATCCATAATAATATGCCAAGGAATTATAGAAACTCCAGGATGAAATTTGTATATCTACCTAGAGAATCAATTTTACTGAAAGATTTAGGAAAATATAGTTAGTAGTAAAACACAGAAATACAAAGCAAACCATCATGGGTTGAGATAATATATATATGATATCTATATATCTATATATATGTACATGTATCTCCTTTACTTCTTTGGTTTATTTAGGAAAACTGTAAAAGACTAAAAGACAGAGAAAAACAGCCAAACTATCAGGTATTTGATAGTCTTTATTGAACCTCCTTTTTCTTCATTGTTTATAAATATGTTCAAAATTTTATTAGATTCAGAGCACAAATCCTGACATAACTCATCCCTCACTACTTGTAATTGCTGTGCCTTAAAGGTCTTTTAGAAAAGAACATTTCACTTAACTCTCTTTTGGCTGATGTTCGCTTTCACTCTCTCTCTCATCATTTTCAGTCATCACAAAGGCTTATGGAAAAGGTATGAAAAAATAAACACAAAGGAAGACCGTTCAGTTGGTGTCACCCATAGGACTCACTTGTGGCCTAATTTCTTCAGTTTTCAGTGGATTATGGCATGTAGAACTTTGACATGACCCTGAATACATATGGGGAATTTGAAGGAACAGAATAACAAAGTTGTTTTGTCACTCCAGAGTCCCTCAAATTTTAACCGACCCTAAAATTCATATAGGAATGTTAAGAGGTTCAGAATAGCCAGATAATCTTGAAAAAGAAGAACAGTTGGAGTAAAAAAAGTTGGATGATTCAAACTTCCAAATTTTAAAACTTACTATAATGGTCTATAACTCTTAGAAGAAAATGTAAGTAAATTTTCATGACTTTGAGTTAGACTATGGTGTTTTAGATATGATACCAGAAATATGAGCAATGAAATCAACAGACAAATTGGGCTTTATCAAAATCATATTTATATATTTTTTATTAAAATCACATATATGTATATATGCTTCTAGTGATGCCACCCATAAAGTGAAAATACACACAGAATGGAAGAAAATATCTGGAAATCATTTTCAGGGTCTAGTATCCAGAACATATAAAGAACTCTTACAACTCAACAGTAAAAACAAGCAAACAAAAAACCCAATTAAAAAATGGGCAAAGAACTTTTATAGATACTACTTTGAAGAAAATATACAAATGATTCACAAACATTTGAAAAGATGCTCAACATCATTAGTTATTAGGGAAAAACAAATTTAAAGTACAATGAAGTACTATTTCAAACATACTAGGATTACTAAAATAAAGACTGGTAATGATAAATTTTGACAAGGATGTGGAGAAATTAGAACCCTCATACATTGTTGCTAGGATTGTAAAATGGCTACTGCCACTTTGGAAAAGAGTTTGGAAGTTCCTGAAAATATTAAACCTAGACTTATCATCAATCCAGCAATTCTACTCCTTGGTATATATTCAAGAGTAATAAAACATATCTCCATTCAAAAACTTGAATGAGTATTCACAGAAGCATTATTCATAATAGCCAAAAAGTAGAAACAACCTAAATGTCCATCAACTGATGAGTGGATAAATAAAATCAGGTATATCCACACAATGGAATATTATTAGGTAATAAAAAGCAATCACATACTGGTGTATGCCACAACATGGATGAACCTTGAAAACATTATACTAAGTGAAAGAAGACAGTCACGAAAGGACACAGATTATATGATTCCATTGATATGAAATGTCCAGGGAAGGTAATTCATAGAAACTAAAGGTACATTAGTGTTGTCAGGGGCTGGGGGAGGTGAGAATCGGAGTGGCTGTTAATAGGTAAACGGGTTGTTTCGCAGGTGACTAAAATATTTTAAAATTAATTGTAATGGTTACAAAACCCTGTGAATCTGCTAAAAACCATTGAATTATACACATTAAAAGTGTGAATTTTGTGTAATAGGAATATATCTCAATAAACCTGTTGTAAAACATTATACAACAAAAAACAAAGGTTATCAAACAAAACAGAATAAAATTACATATTATGCTTTTTTTGGAAGAGTTTACAAAATGTATTTATATTTCTTTTTCATTTTGATATTGATCCTCCTAGTGGGCCTATGAGTTAGGAGAGCATGTTTTCTGAAAAAAAAAAAAAAAAAAAAAAACCCACGCACAAGATGGTTTACCTGTCATAATGCAAAATTTACTTAGTTTTGTAGGCAAAGCCATGTTTTGCAAATCACTAGGCTCCATTTAGAACACATAATTTCATATTTCATCAATCTCTCCTTTTTGTGATTCTGTCTAATCATAGACTTAAGCCCGGAAGAGTTAAACTCCAGCATATAAGCACATGAGCAACAAATGGATATGGATCTAAATGCTGGCTATTGCCTCAAGTCCAGTGATATAGATCCAAATTTGAATCTCAGACTATCACTTTTTAGCTTCCCCATTTGTAACTCTGACCTAGGCAATTATGAAAGTGTTTTTGTTAAAATAAGACAAAATGCAGATATTAGTGCCATTGCTGTTAAATAGGGAACTTTTAAATCTTTTTTAAGGAGAAATGTAACATTAAATTGCCAAAATGATGTACACTACTCATCATACTGGTAAAACAGATATCAATTTCTCTTAATTTGTTTGAATCTTGGTACTATCACTTTTTAACTGAATCATCTTTTTTATTCTAAGTAATGACAGTTTGTCATTTCAAACCCTAGTATACTAGCTCTTCATTTTACAATTTTCTTTGAATTGTGGTAATGAGGTCATGTGGCCCAAGTCATAACACATATATCTACCCATAGCAGACAGCTTTATTTTGAATTCAAATATCATTGCACATCATACATGTGCAACATACACAAATTAAATTCTTAGATCCTCACTGTGGAAAGGGTAATATATTGGCCTAAAGCCATTGACACAGTAACACTTATTCCATCAGTGTGTGCACTGCAAGTTTTATCAGTCTAGGAAGAAAACATGAACATTCATATGACCATGCCACAGATATAAAAGGAAGCCAGCAGGTTGGTTTTCTCTGAAAATAAGTCAGCACAAATTTCATTTGAAGTCTTGACATGGACTTCGCTAATAGAGCTACTTTATGATGAAGATGCATCTACATTCTATCCATAATTTATGTACTTAAATTGGAGCATCCTTCAGAAGCATCTGAAAGAATACAAAGTATGCAGTGACTGGAAGTGTATTAGTTACTAGCATGTTGCTGTGATGATGCAGGAGGTATGAAGGCTAATCACTTTATTCTGTAGAGTTCCTTGGAGGGTTAGACATGTTAGAGCTGTGGTATTTTCAAGTGGTATATATGTGTGTGTGTGTGTGTGTGTAATCTCAGCTGTTCAACAACAACAAAAAATTGTGTATATACATATACATTTCATTGAACATGAAACATATTAATTAGGTACAGATCTTCCTCAACTCACGATGGGGTTACTTCCCAATAAACCCATTGTAAGTTGAAAATATCATAAGTAGAAAATGCATTTAATACACCTCACCTACTGAATGTCATAGCTTAGACTAGCCTACCTTACACACGCTCAGAATCATTACATTGGTGTACAGTGGGCAAAATCATCTAACACAAAGCCTATTTTATAATAAAGTGTTGAATATCTCATGTAATTTATTGAATGCTATACTATAAAACAGAATGGTGGTAAGTGTATCAGTTGTTTACCCTTGTGACATGGTGTGGCTGACTGGGAGCTGTGGCTCACGGCTGCTGCCCAGCATCATGAGACAGTATCCTACTGCATATTGCTAGCCCAGGAAAAGATCAAAATTCAAAATTTGAAGTACAATTTCTACTGAATGAGTATTGCTTTCAAACATGTAAAGTCGAAAAATCTTATGTTGAACCGTTATGTCAGGGACTGTCTGTACTGGAAATGTTAATATTAAATAATAACATTACACACATGAAAGCACAATAAAGCATCCTAATGAAATTATTATCATATTATAGAAGTATTCTCATACTTATGCATATCTTAGTATTTCATAAGCCTTCATAATTTTCATAAATGAATGATCATAGTGGATGCTTACTGAGTACACCAAAGAGTTCAGACATCAAACACTTTCAGTGTAAGGTTGCAACCTACTGTTCTGACTAATATAAAGTTTTACAGCTGCCATTGATTTTTGGAATTGACCTCATTGGTCAATTTTCTTTATATTAGTGTTGCTATAAATAAACATTGATAAGCTCAAATATACAGATTTGTTTCCTTTCTTAATTCATTTCTTTATTTTTCTTTAGTTTCAGTTGTTTATTTGTTGCTCTTGCTTTATTTTGCTTTCTTGTCTCATCCCTCTTTGTATTGTCATTCTGGTATTGTTTACAATGGCCTTCCCTTTTGAAATATTTCACTACCAAGGTTCCCTAGGGCATATTTGTTTCTTCTAGTTTCCTCTTTTTCCAAACATCATCTTGCTTATGTTCAATCAAATCAATATGGTTAGCTGATTCTTGTAAAACTCTTCATTGTCATGGAACTAATGTTTCATTCTAGGGATTTTAACTTACACCTTTATTTTGCTTTCCTCTCACATGCACAGAGACTACAGTTCCTTTAAAGCTTGCATGTTGAACGAGTGTATACTGAAAGGGGGTTTCCTTGGAAACACTAAGTATGGAAAGCCTTTATATCTGCCTGCTCATCAACTAGTGAATTGACAGCTGTTTCTCTGTAAAGTTTGTCAGTTTATTTCAGAATACTATGCACATTGTTAATAGGAAAATGTACCAAAAATCAGAATTGCTTCACTGGATACAGTACTAAGGGAGAGATAATTTAATGTGCTTCACAGATAGAATAAAACATTTTTTTTAAAGCTTTAAGAATTTTACATGGGAGTATGACCTCTTGGTCTCTTCATAAGGGATTTTCATTCATTTAGATGGAGTTGATCAAATAAAAATTATTTTTCATTTGTTTTTATCTCCTACCATTATTTTAAATTAAATATAAAATAATGTGATTTTTGCTAATGCTTTTTTTTTTGCTAATGCTTTTTAAAATTGGGTTCTTACTGGAATGAAGTACAATAATAATTCATGCTTATACAAAGATATATTATGCTTCTTGAGTACTTATGAATTTGTTGATAGGTTAAAAATCCATGAGAAATTATTTTATCTTTTGCTTGTTTCATAGAAAAAAATACATATGATATAAGTGACTTTTTAGCAAACTAGATAGACTTCCTTTGTTTGTAAAGTATTTGTATAGAATTCTTCAGGTTAATTCTTTAGATTTATTTGATTCTAGCTTTTCCCACCAACAGTACACAAGGGTTCCCTTCTCTCCACATCCTCACCAACATTTGTTCTTTCTTATCTTTTTGATAATAGCCATACAACAGGTGTTAGCTGATATCTCAGTGTGGTTTTGATTTGCATTTCCCTGAGGATTATTGATGTTGAGCAGTTTTCATGTACCTGTTGGTCATCTGTATGTCTCCTCTGGAAAAATGTCTCCTCAGATCTTCAGCTCATTTTTAAATCAGATTTTTTTGTTGTTATTGAGTTGTAGGAGTTCTTTATATATTTTGCATATTAACCCCTTATTAGATTTATGATTTGAAAATATTTTCCCCTATTTGGTGTATTGTCTTTTCATTTTGTTGATTAATTGCTGTGCAGAATCTTTTTAGTTTGATGTAGTCCCACTTGTTTATTTTTGCTTCCGTTGCCTCTGCTTTGGTGTCAAATCCAAACAATCATCACTAGGACCAATGTAAAGGATCAAGGCACAGGGAGAGCACAAAGATGGCACCTGCCCTCTGAGGTCTGTGGAGAGGATTACAGTCAGCCCTTAGACGTGTGTTTAATTAGAAGCCTGTCCCTCAGGCTGCAGCTATGAAGATAATAGGCCTCTTCCACAGACACTGAGCATTTCAGTCTTCTGCCCTGGGAGGTGGCTGTTAAGAATTCTTTCTGTTTGTTACAGCTCTGTGGGACCTGAGAAATGTAAACCCCACTGGCTATCAGAGCCAGGTGATCAAGAGGTGTCCCTTGGGTAGCACCTGCAAAAACTGGAGCACCAGAAGTTTGCACAAGCTCCTTTCTGGAAGATACTGGTGATCTGGGACAAGACAGAGGGAGAGTGCAAAGATGGTACCCACCAGCCTCCGTCTTTGGAGAGCATTTCCGTAGGCCCCTAGATTTGTGTTAAATTAGATGTGCCTGCCCTTCAAGTCCAAGCTTTAAGATAAGCAACTAGGCCTTTTTCACAGAAGACTGTGCATTTCAGTTGGCTGCCTCTGCACAGACTCTGGGCAGGGGGTGGGAGGAAGGTAGTCAGGTGAGTCCACAAGAGCCCATTAAGAAGTGTTTCTTAGATCACTATAGTCTTATGGATGAAGGCCCTGTTGGCTTTTAGAGCTAGATGTTTTGAGGGTTCATCCCTCAGGTGCAGGCCTTAAAAGTTGGGGTACCAGATGTGGGGTTCAAACCCTTTGCTCTTCAGGGAGAAACTCAGGGTTGTGAGTGCCTTTTGCATCATTGGTTGCTGTGCCAAGGGTAGGGCTTATGACCAGATTGTGTCTCAGCCTCTCCTACCCATTTTTTTTTTTTTTTTTTTTTTTTTTTTTTTTTTTTCTTTTTGTGGTATGCGGGCCTCTCACTGTTGTGGCCTCTCCCGTTGCGGAGCACAGGCTCCGGACGCGCAGGCCCAGAGGCCATGGCTCACGGGCCCAGCCGCTCCGCGGCACATGGGATCCTCCCAGACCGGGGCACGAACCCGTATCCCCTGCATCGGCAGGCGGACTCTCAACCACTGCGCCACCAGGGAGGCCCTCTCCTACCCATTTTGATGTGGGTTTTTTCTTGTTTGCCTGATGTATAGGAGTTGCTCAGCTATTTTGGGGGCTTCTTGGAGAGGAAATTGTTTCTTATTTAGCTATAGTTTCAGTGTGTTTATGGGAAGAGGTGAGTTCGGTATCCTCCTACATTGCCATCTTGAACAGGAACCCACATTAGTTTGAATTACCTATTAAGTCCAACAGGAATGAGATATTACTTGAAACTGTGGCCCAAGGGTGACCCTGAAAGGGAGATTGCCACTGCTGCTGGGAACCCCCATCCAGGGCCCTCCAAGAAGAGAAACCAGAAAGTAAAAAGGATAGTAAACCTGTAGCCAGAAGACCTGGCCTCTGGGCTCCGAGGTCCATGGGCATTTGTATAAATCCCACCACAGCTGAAAAATTCTATGAGAAAGACCCAGCTCCAGACCCTCAATCCAGACTCTGGTTCCAAGCCTTAATAACCAGCTTGCTTAGGTTTGGGTGTTTCACAATTACACATTCCTAAATTTCCCTCAAGAGGCCCATAACTTAGTAGCATTGGGATGATGGGTCATGGCTTAAGGAAGGGATTTGGCAGAGCTAGCAAATCTTCTGTCATTAAATAACCTGTATCTTTCCAGAAACTTTCCCTCAGGTTCCACAGATCAAGCGACCCTGATCCCAGTGGTAGTAGGGTAGCCAGATAGCCTGGTGACCTCAGCCTTATTTCAGTCCTTTCTTGTCTGTACTTACCAATCTGTTGACTCATCCAAGAGCAGGGCCAGATTAAATCATCAGTTTCATGTTTGAGAAATGTTGACAACAAAATACAGGGCTTGGTTTATGTCACTGTTTGTTTGGCTTACTCTTGTACCTGGAAATAGGCAATGGAGAAAATACTCAAAGTGTACTTCAGGAGCATAACGTCTCAATATTTCTCCTTACTCTTCTTGAAGTCTATGCACCCAGAGTTTGGTGGTCTCTGAAGCTTGTGAAAAGTGATGCAACTGCCACTCCAGCTGAATTTGTTGTCTTTTATTGTATTTTGGGTCAGGGTAGACTTGTTTCCACCTGTTACCATCTAAGGGAATTTAAGTATATTGTTCCATGCTACATTCATCCGACCTACACCAGCTTTAGTTTGATAGGGCTGACCATGGCTTGCCACACATGATTATCCTGGACCAGTCTCTGGCAAGTGGGGGTCAATGGAAATTCTTTGAAATAAATTAGGGCTACCTCTGAAACTGCATGGGTAAGATTTACTAAGGCACCATACCTGGGCTATGCTAGAGATGAATGGGTTCTTGATAAAATCAGGAAAGGAAGAATGCTGGAAGGCAACCAAGTGAGCACTGAGGAGCCCTCAGTGAGGATGAGGGATGCTTCAGGCTCAAGATTTTCACGCAGGTTCTGTATATGATGTTCAGGTGCTGTTCCAAATTCCACTCATGCTTCTGATGCTTTCTTCTCCAGGGAAGGTAGGAAAACAGTGTCCACTCCTTTTAGTTATATTACTTTAGTGGTTCCTAACACCTTTAGGGTCACAGAGAAGGGAAGCATATATTCTAATTTTATAAATTCAGAAATTTGGGTCAGAATGGGTTTTTTTGATAAGCATAATTTACGTTTTGCTGGCTTGGTTATATTTATAAAGCATCCAGTGCATTAGTAATGCCTAATACTTATATTTGCTACATTACATGCCCATGTTCATTGTTATTTTCAACCATATACAATACATGTTTTCTTTCAATGAGCTATTTAAGCTTATTTAACATCACCTTATGCTTTGAAGAATAAAATTAAAATATGATACAGATACACACATATACACAGGTAACTACACATGCATGCAAGGAGTACCAAGACATAACAAGAATTAAGAAGACACAGCAATCTTAAAAGCATTTACTATAACATGAAATGTAATATATTTATTTTCTTATAGTCTTGGATTAATGGGATTTTACATTTATGAAAACCTTTGTATGTGTTATTTAATCATATATTTTTGTTTTCTTAACAAATGAAATAGTGGCCGTAAGAGGGTGGGAATGACTAGAAAGAAGTGAGCATAAGTTAGTAAGAGAGGGGATAGAAAATACAGGCTTTCTTATAGCCGAGAGGATAAAAAGTATAGATAAGAAGTATTTTCAAACAGTTTTTCTCTTTTGTTATTTATCATCTACCTCTTTCTCAGCTATATGTGTTTCTGATTTTTTATAATATATTTTTTCCTGTTGGTTGCTGGGATAAAAAATACCTGTTATTGTAGTGTGGCATTAAAATGGATTATCAAATCCTTTTATTATAGGTGTCTATATGGAAGCAAATTGAAATAAAAGGATTTGATATTTGTAAAAACCAAATACCTGAAATTACTAATAAGTTCTACGATTTGCAAACTTGAACTAAAGCTGAAACAAATTTGTCGTGCTCTCCCTCTTTTTTTTTTCTTTTGACCCAACAATTCCCTTTTTGTACTTGAAATATTTTGCATTCTGCTTTTATCAACTGGATTATTATAAAAAATTCTTAATCTCTGAATTTGTACTCTTTCTGTGGTTTTGTGAAATCTCATTTCTCAGGTGCAGTTATACTTTGTGAGCTAGTTCACAGAAGCTAACACTGGAGCCCTGAAGAGAGCACAGAGAGAATGGATTTATTGTTATCATCATCTAAAACTCACTCAGGTTTCTTTGACATTTAACAATATGTAATACTTTCCTGCAGAGTAATTAGACATAAATAGTATATGGTTTGAGAATATGACTTGATTTACATTAGATTTAAACATCTGAATCAATTTAGAATTCTATTTTTCTATGATCCAGGTCATTTACATCTAAAAACAATGCTATGTTAAATTTTTTGCCTGGTTCAATGTAATGCTAATCAACTTCTCTTTCCATCTCTCTCTCTATTCTCTGTGTCTCTTTGGTACCATGTTTTTCCACTCTCGTGTCTGGTTCTTCTCTCCTTTTGATACTGTGTTCTTCCCATACTGGCCTTCCTGTCTCTTCTGTCCTGTGAGGTTCCTGAGTATGGATCTACCTGCTCTCAACTCTAAATCCAATATATATATAGTAGGCATAAAATGTGTTCTTGTGAGTTGGGGTTAGCACAGTAGAAAAGCCAGCACTGGGGATGGTTGGCTGTGTACTGCCAGCCCAAAGGTGTTAGTGCAACTGGTACAGTTTGTGATGGAAGAAGAAAGACTGGGCAAGATGGTAAAATCTGAGTTAGATCTGGAGGTAGGATAGCCAAGTAGCAATTGTTCAGGGCACCATCTAGAAGAGAAGCTGAAATATCACTAAAATGAAAGAGCTGTTTAAGCCAAGTTTCTACACATAACTCCTTCCATAACTGGGAAAAATGTAAATTGGCCACACTTCTGCAAAAGTAGACAGTGCCCTTGAATGAAAAGGAAGAGAATAAACTAAAGCATTCTCACAGTGCTGATGCATAGGCTAAATGCTTTTTGCCACAGTCAGATGCTATAGTCTGTTTAAAATCTGAGCTGGAATAATGCCTGGGTCTACTGTGGTTTACCTGGAATGAGTGATTTTCATAAAATTTAATTTAATCTAAATTTAATTCCTCTAATATGCTTCTCAGGAAGCAGTCTGGTTCATACCTCTGCAAAGGAAAACTGAAAAGACAATAAGAACAACAGGAAAGTAAGAAACTCTTTGTAGCATTTTTTCATAACATGGATTCTACTTAATCAGGGGATAAGACCTAGGAAGCAAAGTTGTTTTTGTATACTGTTTTCGTCAATGCAAAAATCAGTCTTCTTTCACCCTCTAAAAATTTGGAACATATTTAAGGAATATAATTTTAAATCAGTGATATAGTATTAGCTTTTCAAAGTGCTTTCATATATTTATGAAACTGTGGGTGAAAACATCAAGTGTTAGTGAGAGCTGGGAGGGGAGTGTAGACATTGGTATCCTTGAGATCCAGGCATTCTTTGACATAGGCAGGGAATGAACAAGTGCAGGTGCACAATAGGAAAGGAATTATTTTTCCTTTTTTCTTGATTTCTATAACTTCCAGATGTTGGAAGTGATGGGTGGTGTAGAGGCAAGGGGTGGGGGGTGGCGCGTGGTTATGGCTGGAACAAGACAAAGAAGTTGTATTTAGAGGAGGAGACCTGAAGGACCGATATCTATGTTCAACTGCCAAGCAAATAAATGACGGAGAAAGAGGGACCAAAAACTGCATAAACATTTTTAAGTGTGATGATATGTAAAGCAAGCATATTATAAATTTACGAACTTATAAACAATCCTGGTCCATTATGGTAGATTTTGGGGCTATTGAAATAAACCAAGCTGTATAAGACTTATGTGAGAAGATGAAAATATGAACGGGAGTGAACAAAAGGTTTGGAATTGAGATTGCTTGTGAAAATAAAGATCCGGGGAAATATATATAAAGCCTACAGTTTTGAGATGTGGTTTCAATGATATTTTTGTTATACTTTGCAGAATGACAGATTTTTCCATTTTTGTCAGTCAAAAACTATTTAATGAGTATTTACTAGGTGCCAGGCACTGTTTTAAGCAGTGAATAATTCAGAGTTCCCACATGCAGGAGGTTATTCTGGCTTAGGTTTTCTGGTGTTGATAAGTGACATATAAAATAAGATAGGACAGACAAGGGGAGGGGAGAGCTTTAGGTAGAATGGTGAAGAAAGGTATCTCTGAGAACGTTGACTTGGGTAATGTAGAGTCAATTGTGCAAAAATTCTGGAGAATAGCATCCATAACAGAAAAAATAGCAAGATCAAAGGCCTCAGTGATGGGAATGATCTTTGCCTCTTAAAGAAACAGAAATAAGGAGAGTGTGGCTAAAGTGTAGTGAATGTGAAGGGAGATTAGATCAGAGAGGTAGGCAAAGGCCAGATTTTATAGGATCTTAGAAGCTGTGGTAAAGTTTTATTCTGGTTACCATGGGATGCTATTGGTAAGTTTTTAGAAAGGGAGGAAGTAATGATATAAGCCCAGAAAAACACTGGGGAGGATGGATCACTGTGGATTAAGAGTGGGAGACAAGGAAGTCTCTTAGGAAGCTAATGTATTTTTCCAGGTGAGAGATGATGATGGTTTGGACTAGGTTGTAGCAATAAATAAAGATGAGAAATGACCCAACTGAGGAGGTATATTTGAAGTAGACACAGGAAGAATTAGTGATTGATTAGTTGATGAGTGTGAGAAAAAAATAGAGTACTCAAGGATCAAACCAAGTTTTTACATTTGAGATACCACATGAATGGTGTGCTATTTATTGAGAAATAGAAGGTCTGAAGCTAAGTGCATTTCCCAGGGTAGAATTTATGTTTTACTTGGGCTTTATTAGGTTGCAATGGTGATGACAAGTAAGTAGTTAGTTATGAATTTGGAGCAAAGGTGAATTGACCAGTCTGGAGATGTTACTTAGAGGGTCATCAGCATAAGTGTAATTTATAGGCATTTGGTAAAAGTCACCTAAAGAGAGAGAACACCAAGTAAAGGGTCAAGGACAGTCCTCAGGGAAAGTCCGACATTTAGAAGTTTGACAGGGGAGGAGGAGGAGACAATAAAGGCAGCTGAGAATGTGTAAGCCGGGAATTGATGGGAAAATCTGTTAAGTGTGATTATCCAGTAGTACATAAAGATTGTCAATAAAGAAACAAGAATCAAACAGGTCAAAAGTTGTTGAGAAGTAGAAGATAAAGATGGAGGACTGGGCTTCCCTGGTGGCGCAGTGGTTGAGAGTCCGCCTGCCGATACAGGGGACACGGGTTCGTGCCCCGGTCCGGGAAGATCCCACATGCCGCGGAGCGGCTGGGCCTGTGAGCCATGGCCACTGAGCCTGCGCATCCGGACCCTGTTGCTCCGCAACAGGAGAGGCCACAACAGTGGGAGGCCTGCGTACCGCAAAAAAAAAAAAAAAAAGATGAGGACTAACCATTAGTAAAATACCTCTCTTTCTAATGTAATATAATCTTCCCAACTTGGGCCTCTCAACTTCCGTCTGTTGGTGGAGCCCTGACTCAGTGTCGAGGAAACAATCCTATTTCTGGGTCAGTAATTCCTATTCTCAGGATCTTATTTAACCTTATTAACTTATTTCCTGGTTGTTGATTTGCTCCTCAATGACTAGGGTGACTGTATGTCCCAGTTTGCTCAGGAAAGTCTCAGGTAATGCTTTTTAGTGCTCCATTTTATGACCCCAAATGTGTAATAAATTATATGGTCACCCTATCATCAATCTTATGAGTTTGAAACAACAGGGGCAAGGACTCAGTTATAGGGAAGCTGTTCTGCTTATATAAAGTACAAGAGAGTATTTGCTGCTTTTGACTTGCAAAGCAGCTGAGTCCTGTGAAGTCTTTAGAGATCTGGTGAAGTTCCAAACATAAGCTGATAGTGACAGGTCTGGTCAGGTACAGTGAGATGTCCTGTTCCAAACTGCATTTCACTGTGTATGGCAGTGAGGGTTAGGAAGGAAAATAATCTTGTACTCATATTGCTGTCTGCAGGCTCAAGAGATACCTCACTAGGTGTTTGTAATTTGGTTCTGGATTGGTTTCAGAGCTTTCCAGCCTTTTTCATGCCATTGCACATATTGAACATGATAATATATTTGCTGTTCATTGGAGTAAATGTACCAGGCTATGACTTGCCTGGAGGACACGAGTGCTCAGTAATGAGTAACCCATTCATGACACAGCAGTGTGTTAAGATGCATGAAGAAGAGACGCTCCTTAGAATGCAGGTGAGAGAGTCCTGAACGATTTTACAAGAGGCAGGGGAAATAGCTCTTGTGATACAGAACTGAAAATGCCTGCCTAGTAAGAGAGTGGACACAATGTTTCCATGTGGGTCCCCCACTTAATTCAGTACCAGAGGGAAATGTACTACTTGAGAAAGAAAGACATTTCAAATTATAATTAGTGAGTGCCACGTATCACCATTATAAATTTTCTATAGATTGAGAAAAGACAGTAATTTTTCCAATGCAGTTCTCTAGGAGAATAAATCATTTGTGTTGGTGGATTTCTACCCCTTCTACAATAAGGTAAACAGACTAGCATAATTAAAATCTTTATGGGCTAAATCTTCCATTTGAGTTTATATTCATAACTTTTGGATTCTAAAAGAAAAACCAGTTGTAGGCTGACTTCAACTACATTCTCACTTACTTTTGAGGTTCTAAGCCTTGGGCTCTATGAACTGTTACCTATGATAATGGTTCTATGGGTGGGGAATTGCTTATTTTCTAAATTTGGAGGGTATAGGGCCAGAGCTGTGAAAATCTTGTGTCTTACTAACACTGTGAATTCTTCAAAGTAAGGCTCAGGAGAAACATTGAATAATTCAACAAGTTAATTCCTAAAAGACTACACTGATTCCAGTGAAAAGCCAAGGCTTCAGCTGCTAAAAGAACCCTAACTGTAACAGCTGAGACAGAGCAGAATTAGAGGGCTGGGAGGGGGACAATTATCAAATGTTAATTAATTCACAAAAGTAAGATATTTTGAGTTTAACCTTTGTTCGAGACTTTAAATTTGGATTTTTAACTTGCAAAAAGATTTAATATTTAAATTTAGTTTTTCACAGAAAATTTTACAGTGGAAGGGATTTTATATTCAAATGTGTGGCCTCTCATAATGGTGTTTTGTTTTGTTTTTACTGTTATTTTTCTTTTTGTGTGTGTTTTTTAAATAGATCTTTATTGGAGTATAATTGCTTCACAATACTGTGTTAGTTTCTGTTGCACAACAAAGTGAATCAGCCATATGCATACACATGTCCCCATTTCTCCTCCCTCTTGTGTCTCCCTCCCATCCTCCCTATGCCACCCCTCTAGGCCATCACAAAGCATGGAGCCAATCTCCTTGTGCTATGCTGCTGCTTCCCACCAGCCAACTATTTTACATTTGGTAGTGTATATATGTCAATGCTACTCTCACTTTGCCCCAGCTTCCCCCTCCCACCCCATGTCCTCAAGTCCATTCTCTATGTCTATTTCTTTATTCCTGCCCTGCAACTAGATTCATCAGTACCATTTTTTTCCTTTTTTAGATTCCATATATATGCATTAGCATATGGTAGTTGTTTTTCTCTTTCTGACTTACTTCACTCTGTATGACAGACTCTAGGTCTATCCACCTCACTAAAAATAACTCAATTTCGTTCCTATATATGTGCCACATCTTCTTTATCCATTCATCTGTCGATGGACACTTAGGTTGCTTCCATGTCCTGGCTATTGTAAATAGTGCTGCAACGAACATTATGACACATGTCTCTTTTTGAATTATGGTTTTCTCAGGGTATATGCCCAGTAGTGGCATTGCTGGGTCATATGGTAGTTCTATTTTTAGTTTTTTAAGGAACCTCCATACTGTTTTCCATAGTTGTTGTATCAATTTACATTCCCACTAACAGTGCAGGAGGGTTCCAATTTCACCACACCCTTTCCAGCATTTATTGTTTCTAGATTTTTTGATAATGGCCATTCTGACCGGCGTGAGGTGATACCTCATTGTAGTTTTGATTTGCATTTCTCTAATAATTAGTGATGTCAAGGATCTTTTCATGTACCTCTTGGCCATCTGTATGTCTTCCTTGGTGAAATGTCTATTTAGGTCTTCCGCCCATTTTTTTAACTGGATTGTTTGGTTTTTTTTTGATATTGAGTTGTATGAGCTGTTTGTATATTTTGGAAATTAATCCTTGATCTGTTGTTTCATTTGCAAATATTCTCTCCTATTCTGAGGGTTGTCTTTTTGTCTTGTTTATGGTTTCCTTTGCTGTACAAAAGCTTTTAAGTTTACTTAAGTGCCATTTATTTATTTTTGGTTTTTATTTCCATTACTCTAGGAGGTGGGTCAAAAAAGATCTTGCTGTGGTTTATATCATAGAGTGTTTTTCCTATGTTTTCCTCTAAGAGTTTTACAGTGTCTGGTCTTACATTTAAGTCTTTAATCCATTTGGAGTTTATTTTTGTGTATGGTGTTAGGGAGTGTTCTAATTTCATTCTTTTACATGTAGCTGTCCAGTTTTCCCAGCACCGCTTATTGAAGAGCCTGTCTTTTCTCCATTGTATGCTCTTGCCTCCTTTGTCGTAAATTAGATGCCCATGTGGGCATGAGTTTATCTCTGGACATTCTATCCTGTACCATTGATCTATATTTCTGTTTTTGTGCCAGTACCATACTGTCTTGATTACTGTAGCTTTGTGGTGTACTTTGAAGTTATGGAGCCTGTTTCCTCCAACTCTGTTTTTATTTCTCAAGATTGCTTTGGCTATTCAGGGTCTTTTGTGTTTCCATGCCAATTGTAAAATTTTTTGTTCTAATTCTGTGAAGAATGCCATTGGTAACTTGATAGGGATTGTATTGAATCTGTAGATCACTTTGGGAAGTATTATCATTTTCACAATGTTGATTCTTCTGATCCAAGAAAATGGTATATTTCTCCATCTGTTTATGTCATCTTTGATTTCTTACATCAGTGTTTTATAGTTTTCTGAGTACAAGTCTTTCGCCTCCTTAGGCAGGTTTATTCCTAGGTATTTTATTCTTTTTGTTGCAATGGTAAATGGGAGTGTTTCCTTAATTTCTCTTTCTGATTTTTGATTGTTAGTGTATAGAAATGCCAGAGATTTCTGTGCATTAATTTGTATCCTGCAACCTTAATAATGGTGATATTTTATTATTGAAATCTCTTAATATTGTCATGTGATCTCCCTGCAGAACCCCTACTAGGTTCTATGACACAATGTGGTGGATGTAAAATTAAGGATGGGAAATATCATAGACAGTGAAATTTTAGCCCTTGAGTGTAAAATGGATATGTTACAGAGTATTTCAGATTAACCTTTGCTCTAAAAAAATTCCTTTGGTGAAATAATAACAGTCTTCTGCAGTCCCCATCTGCCTGCAGTCTTCATACTGCCTATACTTAGACCCCTGCCAGCTGACTGCTCTGTTGCTATTTTAAGATACATTCTGATTTTGGTTTCAGTATGAAATTACTGTTAATGGTCTTTCCACCCAAATATATGCAATTCCTGCATTCAACTTTCCTGAATGTGTTTATCTCCAAGTATTCAGACTGGTATTAAACCATGGCTTTAATTATATGATGTAGCATTTTACTTAGTCTAGTCCTGGGCTAAACTATTCTTTTTCTTTCTTGATATGTCCCATTACCATCCAAAGCCATTGATCACACAGTTGTTCTCCCATGACCTGAGCTTTTCAGTGTGACCCAAGCCATAGCTTAATGTGATGTGTTTATATCCAGTCTGGACTAGAAGAAAGCAGTTTGACCTTGTTTATAAAAATAATGTTTGTTGTAAGAGTACATGGACTAAAAAGTTGAAAACAAAATACTACCCAGTGATAGGTAGTGAGAAAAAAAATTACAAAATTTAATATTTTTGAGATCAACTCATCTCGTTGCATTGTGGATGTAATAATAAAACACCAAAGCTGTCAAAGATTTCTTTCCTCCTGTTCCTTCCATTTCTCTTTCTGCAGAGCTGGGATGAAGACTCAGATCCATCTTATCTCCAGAGCCAGGGGACCAAACCTCTGTGATTCACTACCTCTCTGTACATTATGCTTTATTCCACATGACCTGACTCCTCCTTCCATACCTCTTATTAATTTATTCCCAAGGGTGAGAGGCTGGTTTCTTTGAACAAAGTGAGAATGATAAATACTGTCCAAGCAGCAAATGCCAGGTGTCATGGAACACAATTCAGAGCTTAACTGTGGAGCCAGGCAAACTGTAATTATTTAAAATATATGTTTTTTGTTTTTTCCTTAGATCCCATATTAGTTAGACGCAGACTTTAGAGTTAACAAGATCTGATCTAGGTTTCCTTCTCAGATCTAATGCTCACTGTGTGACCTGTGGAAAGCTATTTAAACTCTTAGAACTTCAGTCTCTTTATATGTAAAATGAGGAGCTAGGTCTGCTTTCCATTGGGTTTTTGTGAGGATTGAAATGATGCTTAAACACAAGGCTGGGCACTGGTAAGAGCTCAATAAATGGGAAACATTTATAAGAGTGACACTGCTCTATGTTCTGAGAAAACTCTTGGTATAAAATCCATTTTTAAAGAATTTCTTTCCCTTTCTTCATCCTGGGGTGTTTTTATTTGTAAGGAAAACCCTATCAGATGGAGAATTTGTTTACTTAGGGGGAGAAGTGTGTGCTGGTGCAAATGCTTACTTCTTACTAAGGTTACTCACCTGCTGGGTTTTGTCAAGGGATTAGCACTGTGAAAAAGAGAGACAAAGAAGTCTTCCCTCGGGTTGAGACTCAAACTAAAGTTTTGTAATGTATTTGGGGCAGCAGGTACTCATTTCATGCACTGATATTTTCTTTCTTTCCTTTCTTCCTTCCTTCCTTCCTTCTTTCCTTCCTTTCTTTCTTTCTTTCTTTCTTTCTTTCATTTTGAGATATGTTCTACATAAAGAAATATCATAGTTTAATAATCCATTTCACTTTTTATTGGCTGTATTCATCAGGATTCTTTTAGGGGAACAGGACAACTATGATTATTATAAAAATAAAATATTTAGTATAGTAATAGACTTTACAAAAATTTGAGAGTAGCTGGGAAAGTAAAGTTCTGGAAGGGAGAATTCAGGAGTCAGAGAGAGAGAGAGAGAGTCACTAACCAGGTTCCTCCTGAAACAGCATCATAATGCAAGTCAAAACTTTCAGGTAGAACCAAAAAGCCAAACATATCCAACTACCAAAGTAGACGGGACCTGTGGAGAGGTATTTTCATCAGTACAGACCAAGTGATTTGTGGTGGTCCAGGAGCCAACTTTGATCAACAAGGCCAGGAAGTAGACAGTTTTTTTTTTTTTTTTTGGTCTATCTACTTGACCATAACAGTCTGAGAATAATGACAGCTGCTTTGTTTACTCCTTCCAAATCTCAGAGAAGTCCTTCTTTTAGCCAACTCTTCTTACATGGCACTATGCTGGGAAGAGAATTCTAGAAAACACAGTTTCCAATTTAACTAAATTGACATAACGCAAACTACCACATTAATATGTGGGTTATTTCCAGTTGTGGTAAGCAGAATAATGGTCCCTCAGAGATGTCCCAGAACATATGAATATGTTACCTTACATGACAAAGTGGATGTGGGGACTTTACAGATGTGATTAAGGTTAAGGATCATGAGATGAGATTATCTGCTTGGGCTCAACCTAATCTTATTCTTCCTTAAAAGGAAGAACTTTTCCAGGCTATGGTCAGAGGCTGAGTGTGACTATGGAAGAATGATCAAAGGTATGCAATGTTGCTAGTTTTGAAGATGGTGGAAGGAGACCATGAGCCAAGGGAAATGGGTGGCTTCTAGAAGCTGGAAAAAACATACAAAAATTAAGACTCACCTCAAAATCGTATCTGTACAATCTTTATACACATTTGCTCTATTATTTCCATTGACTGGAAGGGCCAAGTAAGGGCTACAGTTTCAGCTATTTGTACAGATTTGGCTTCTGGGAGAGGGTTAGATTTGAGCAGGACTGAGTAGATTAGATTTATATCCAAGTTAAGAGCCTCTTTGTCTGGTTCCTAAATGCAAGGTCAATCTAGAAGAAAAATGGTGGGTGTTTTTAGTTAAGAGTAAGGTATGAGTAGCCTGAAGAATCATGAGATAAAATAGATATTCTAAAACTAAGTCAGCAGAGGTCCCAGTTAAATTTGCTGCCACCACTGCACACGAACGGGAGGACTAGCTTTTGCTCTGAGGTCAATGAGAGGCTGTGATAAGTAATAGGTTTCTCATATCCATTGTATGTGCACCCCAAACTTGACCTGATCTTCCAGGTTCAATTAGAAAAAAAAATTTATAGTAATTGGGGAGTCTAAAGAATGAGGCTTTCTATGTGAGTTGTTTAAATTATTAAAGACAACCCAGTGTCTATCCAAGGAAAAGGCTTATGTGTGTCAGCATTTATCATATCAGAAAAGTTAGGAATTTGATATCCACATAGCCTATGGGACCAAGAAATGCTTTTAGTAATTACCCAGGGAAAGTTATGATAGTTTCCAGTATTTGAGAAGAAAGAGACTTTCCATTTTGTCTGATGTTATAGCCTAAATAATGCACTTGGGTCTGACAAAATTGGAGGTCATTTGGTAGACACTTTGTCTTTCTTTTATGGTAATGCTATTCTCAAGTGAAGGGAATTAATTCTATAAGACTCTCAGAGAGCATAATAGAAGATCATCAACATATTGTATATGAGTGGATTCCTGGGAACAGAATGTCTCTAAGTTTATGATTAAGTATTAAGCAAGGAGTAAGAGGGTACTTCTGTAAACGCTGGGGCCTAACTATTCAAGTATATTATTGATTTTTCCCAAGTGAATGCAAATACTAGATACCATAAGTCTGAGTATAAGTGTATACTGAAAAATGTTGCATGTAGATCTAACAACATAAAGTAAATAGCTATGTGAGTGATCAAGGAAAAGATGATATTGGGGTTGGGGAAGACAGGGAAGCAGAGAAGCACATTATTTTAATGACTTTTAAAACTTGTGCAAATCAGTAGCTGCATCTACTTGTCTTTTTGATGGGCAGAACAGGAGCTGTACAAGGTCTAATACAAGGACTAATGAGTTGTTTCAGAAGGTACACAAATATAATGGGCCACAGCTCTTTTTAGAGCAGTCACTCATTTTAGTGGGTCTTGGGCTAATTTCAAGAGCTCAGCCAGATCGATTGAGGCCATTAAGAGTTCAGCCTCATTTATGTGTCCTTCATCTGAACTGTTTCTAGCCTAGAAGCTCTTGGAGACAGATTCAGATCTTGAGGTATTAATAGAAGAGGTTTCAAGTAACAACTATGCTTTCATCAAACTACACACTGAGAATATTTGTCTAGAAAGTGGCTGTCTAATCCAAATATAATAGGGCCATCCCATTTCTAAAGTAGGTTTTGTCCCAGCAGATTCACTGGAGTGAAATCCCTAAGCAGAAAAGCATGTTGATTATGTTGCCATGTCTCAGACAGACAGGAATTAGTTGAGACAGGAAGTAGTTGAGATGAAGACAGAAGTGTGAGGGGTATTTGAGATTCTTATCATGAAATATTTTTGTTGCTCCAAGGAAGGAATAATAAAAAGGTCATACGGTCAGCTAGTTTTGGAATATAGTGTTATTGCCAGTTGCATGGAAATGTCTCCTTTTTGTGGTAAGGGCATTTTGGGGCGGAATAGAGATGCTATATTCTTGTAGGATCTTATTCTGTTAGACAAATTTGTCCTTTGTCTTTTGATATCTTCTGAGTAAAGGCAGGGCTAATGTTCTTCCAGTGTCCCTTTTTCTTATAATATGAATATGTTTGTGTAGATTAGACATGGAAGCACCCTTGTTGCTTAATCTGAAGAGGTATTAATTGGGTCTGCTATTTTCTATTTTTATAGTCAAAATATCTTCAAAATATTTTTTGTTTTGCTTTGTTCTTTTTGCCAGCTCTTGTAATTCAGACAGGAGGCAAATAGTACATCTTATATTTTTTTATTACTACATCGGCCACTTCAGTTTTAAAATCATGAACAAAGACGCTACATAGGGTAGATATAATATTCCCTCTGTTGAGATTGGTATAATGTCAAAAGGTAGTAGTGCTATGCCTTTAAAGTCTGGAGTAATTTTGATTTTTCCCTGTTTACAGGACTGAATTTTTGACTGAACAGCTTTCATAGAAAAGACATTAGAGATAGCAGTTAAGAGATCTTGCACTGTTTTATACCCATTTTGAATTTTGATCCATAGGCTTGATATAATTTTGTAATCAATCTATTCTACTTAAAAAAATCAGATTTTTGTATCTCTGGGTCTCATAAGAAGATATATTAATTGGTAAAGGTCAGGAAGTCTCATACTATATGACCTAAGGACAATTCTTAGTTCTTCATTAAATTTTTGTTTTTCAGTCTGAGAGTTAAGAAAGCTGATTATAGGTCTGAGTTTGAAAAATGTTTGAAGGTATAACTCCACTGGAGTTTGTGTGTTCTTCCTCACTTACATTAGAAGACACTGTGAGGAGTTATTTTCCAGTGAGAGGGCTATGTTTAAGAAGGGGTAGTAGAGGCAAGAGAAAAGGGTCCAGTGGAGGTGCAGCAAGAGGCAGTGATCACAAAGGAGAAGATAATCAATGTACAGGGAGCCAGGAGGCAGGACAACCCTGAGTTGGGTCAGAAGGAGGGGATACTTCAAGTTTGGATTTTAGATCCTCAATGCTTTTATTAGTCTTTTTAAGGGACTCCCTAAGGGAAGAAATTTTAATTTTCCCTATCTTTTCAAATATTCTCCATACCAATTTTTTTAAACATCTTTACTGGAGTATAATTGCTTTACAATGTTGTGTTAGTTTCTGCTGTATAACAAAGTGAATCAGCTATACATATACATATATCACCTTATCCCCTCCCTCTTGCATCTTCCTTCCACCCTCCCTATCCCACCCCTCTAGGTCATCACAAAGCACTGAGCTGATCTCCCTGTGCTATGTGGCTGCTTCCCACTAGCTATCTATTTTATATTTGGTAGTGTATATACATCCATGCCACCCTCTAACTTCGTCCCAGCTTATCGTTCCCCCTCCCTGTGTCCTCAAGTCCATTCTCTATGTATGCGTCTTTATTCCTGTCCTGCCCCTAGGTTCTTCAGAAACATTTTCTTTTTTTTTTTTTAGATTCCATATATATAAGCTACCATACAGTATTTGTTTTTCTCTTTCTGACATACTTCACTCTGTATGACAGAATCTAGGTCCATCCACCTCGCTAAAAATAACTTAATTTCATTCCTTTTTATGGCTGAGTAATATTCCATTGTAAATATGTGCCACATCTTCTTTATCCATTCATCTGTCGATGGACAGTTAGGTTGCTTCCATGTCCTGGCTATTGTAAATAGTGCTGCAGTGAACATTGTGGTACATGACTCTTTTTGAATTACGGTTTTCTCAGGGTATATGCCCAATAGTGGGATTGCTGGGTCATATGGTAGTTCTATTTTTAGTTTTTTAAGGAACCCCCATACAGTTCTGTGTAGTGGCTGTATCAATTTAATTTCCCACCAACAGTGAAAGAGGGTTCCTTTTTCTCCACACCCTCTCCAACGTTTATTGTTTGTAGAATTTTTGATGATGGCCATTCTGACTGCTGTGAGGTGATACCTCATTGTAGTTTTGACTTGCATTTCTATAATGATTAGTGATGTTGAGCATACTTTGATTTGTGTGTTGGGAATCTGTATATCTTCTTTGGAGACATGTCTATTTGGTCTTCTGCCCATTTTTGGATTGGGTTCTTTTTTTTTTGATATTGAGCTACGTGAGCTGCTTGTATATTTTGGAGATTAATCCTTTGTCAGTTGCTTCATTTGCAAATATTTTCTCAGATTCTGAGGGTTGTCTTTTCATCTTGTTTATGGTTTCCTTTGCTGTGCAAAAGCTTTTAAGTTTCATTAGGTCGCATTTGTTTATTTTTCTTTTTATTTCCATTTCTCTAGGAGGTGGGTCAAAAAAGATCTTGCTGCGATTTATGTCATAGAGTGTTCTGCCTATGTTTTCCTCTAAGAGTTTTATAGTGTCTGACCTTACATTTAGGTCTTTAATCCATTTTCAGTTTATTTTTCTTTATGGTGTTAAGGAGTGTTCTAATTTCATTCTTTTACATGCAGCTGTCCAGTTTTCCCAGCACCACTTATTGAAGAGGCTGTCTTTTCTCCACTGTATATTCTTGCCTTCTTTATCAAAGATAAGTTGACCATATGTGTGTGGGTTTATCTCTGGGCTTTCTATCCTGTTCCGTTGATCTGTATTTCTGTTTCTGTGCCAGTACCTTACTGTCTTGATTACTGTGGTTTTGTACTATAGTCTGAAGTCAGGGAGCCTGATTCCTCCAGCTCCGTTTTTCTTTCTCAAGAATGCTTTGGCTATTCGGGGTCTTTTCTGTTTCCATACAAATTGTGAAATTTTTTGTTCTAGTTCTGTGAAAAATGCCATTGGTAGTTTGATAGGTATTGCATTGAATCTGTAGATTGCTTTGGGTAGTATAGTCATTTTCACAGTGTTGATTCTTACAATCCAAGAACATGGTCTATCTCTCCATCTGTTTGCATCATCTTTACTTTCTTTCATCATTGTCTTATAAATTATTTGAATACAAGTCTTTTATCTCCTTAGGCAGCATTATTCCTAGGTATTTTATTCTTTTTGTTGCAGTGGTAAATGGGAGTATTTCCTTAATTTCTCTGTCATATTTTTCATTATTAGTCTATAGGAATACAAGAGATTTCTGTGCATTAATTTTGTATCCTGCTACTTTACCAAATTCATTGATTAGTTTGCTGGTAGATTCTCTATGATTCTCTATGTATAGTATCATGTCATCAGCAAACAGTGACAGCTTTACTTCTTATTTTCCAATTTGGATTCCTTTTCTTTCTTTTTCATCTCTGATTTCTGTGGCTAAAGCTTCCAAAACTAGTTGAATAATAGTGGTGAGAGTGGGCAAACTTGTCTTGTTCATGATCTTAGTGGAAATGTTTTCAGATTTTCCCCATTGAGAATGATTTTGGCTTTGGGTTTATCATATATGGCCTTTATTGTGTTCAAGTAAGTTCCCTCTATGCCTGCATTCTGGAGGGTTTTTATCATAAATGGGTGTTGAATTTTGTTGAAAGCTTTTTGTGCATCTATTGAGATTATCATATGGTTTTTCTCCTTCAATTTGTTAATATGGTGTTGATTGATTTGCATGTATTGAAGAATCCTTGCATTCCTGGGAGAAACCCCACTAGATCATGGTGTATGATCCTTTTAATGTGCTGTTGGATTCTGTTTGCTAATATTTTACTGAGGATTTTTGCATCTATGTTCATCAGTGATATTGGCCTGTAGTTGTCTTTTTTGGTGACATCCTTTTCTGGTTTTGGTATCAGGGTGATGGTGGCCTCGTAGAATGAGTTTGGGTGTGTTCCTCCCTCTGATATATTTTGGAAGAGTTTGAGAAGGATAGGTGTTAGATCTTCTCTAAATGTTTGATAGAATTCACCTGTGAAGCCATCTGGTCCTGGACTTTTCTTTGTTGGAAGATTTTTATCACAGTCTCAATTTCAGTGCTTGTGATTGGTCTGTTTATATTTTCTATTTCTTTCTGGTTCAGTCTTGGAAGGTTGTGTTTTTCTAAGAATTAGTCCATTTCTTCCAGGTTGTCCATTGTATTGGCATATAGTTGCTTCTAGTCATCTCTCATGACCTTTTGTATTTCTGCAGTGTCAGTTACTTCTCCTTTTTCATTTCTAATTCTGTTGATATGAGTCTTCTCTATTTTTTTGTTGATGAGTCTGGCTAATGGTTTATCAATTTTGTTTATCTTCTCAAAGAACCATCGTTTAGTTTTATTGATTTTTGCTATCATTTCCTTCATTTTTTTTTCATTTATTTCTGATCTGATCTTTATGATTTCTTTCCTTCTGCTAACTTTCGGGGTTTTTTTTTGTTCTTCTTTCTCTAATTGCTTTAGGTTTAAGATTAGGTTATTTATTTGAGATGTTTCTTGTTTCTTGAGGTAGGATTGTATTGTTATAAACTTCCCTCTTAGAACTGCTTTTGCTGCATCCCATAGGTTTTGGGCTGCTGTGTTTTCATTTTTTTATTTCCTCTTTGATTTCTTTAATGATCTCTTGGTTATTTCATAGCATATTGTTTAGCCTCCATGTGTTTGTATTCTTTTACAGTTTTTTTCCCTGTAATTGATATCTAGTCTCATAGTGTTGTAGTTGGAAAGCATATGTGATACAATTTGAATTTTCTTAAATTTATCAAGGCTTGATTTGTCACCCAAGATATGATCAGTCCTGGAGAATGTTCCATGAGCACTTGAGAACAAAAGTGTTTTTGGATGGAATGTCCTAGAAATATCAATTAAGTCCATCTTGTTTAATGTATCATTTAAAGCTGTTGTTTTCTTATTTATTTTCATTTTGGATGATCTGTCCATTGGTGAAAGTGGAGTGTTTAAGTCCCCTACTATTATTGTGTTACTGTCAATTTCCCCTTGTATGGCTGTTAGCATTTGCCTTATATATTGAGGTGCTCCTATGTTGGGTGCATAAATATTTACAATTGTTATATCTTCTTCTTGGATCGATCCCTTTATCATTATGTAGTGTCCTTCTTTGTCTCTTGTAATAGTCTTTGTTTTAAATCTATTTTGTCTTATATAAGAATTGCTACTCCAGCTTTCTTTTGATTTCTATTTGCATGGAATATCTTTTTCCGTCCCCTCACTTTCAGTCTGTATGTGTCCTTAGGTCTGAAGTGGGTCTCTTGTAGACAGCACATATACAGGTCCTGTTTTTGTATCCATTCAGCCACTCTTTGTGTTTTGGTTGGAGCATTTAAACCATTTACATTTAAGGTAATTATTGATAAGTATGTTCCTATTACCATTTTCTTAAATGTATTGGGTTTGTTATTTTAGGTCTTTTCCTTCTCTTGTGTTTCCTGCCAGAGAAGTTCATTTAGCATTTGTTGTAAACCTGGTTTGGTGGTGCTGAATTCTCTTAGCTCTTGCTTGTCTGTAAAGTTTTTAATTTCTCTGTTGAATTTGAATGAGATCCTTGCTGAGTAGAGCAATCTTGGTTGTAGGTTTTTTCCTTTCATCACTTTAAATATGTCCTGCCACTCCCTTCTGGCTTGCAGAGTTTCTGCTAAAAGATTAGCTGTTAACCTTATGGGGATTCCCTTGTATGTTATTTGTTGCTTTTCTCTTACTGCTTTTAATATGTTTTCTTTGATTTAATTTTTGGTTGTTTGATTAATATATGTCTTGGCATGTTTCTCCTTGGATTTATCCTGTATGCGACTTGCTTTGCTTACTGGATTTGATTATTTCCTTTTCCATATTAGGGAAGTTTTCAACTATAATCTCTTCAAGTATTTTCTTAGTGCCTTTCTTTTCCCCTTCTTCTTCTGGGACCCCTATAATTCTAACGTTGGTGCCTTTAATTTTTGTCCCAGAGGTCTCTGAGACTGTTCTCAATTCTTTTCATTTTTTTTTTCTTTATTCTGGTCATCAGTATTTTTTTCCAGTATTTGATCTTCCAGCTCACTTATCCGTTCTTCTGCCTCAGTTATTCTGGTATTGATTCCTTCTAGGGAATTTTAAATTTCATTTATTGTGTTGCTCATCATTGTTAGTTTGCTTATTAGTTCTTCTAGGTCCTTGTTAAATGTTTCTTATATTTTCTCCATTTTATTTCCAGGATTTTAGATCATCATTACTGTCATTCCTCTGAATTCTTTTTCAGGTAGACTGCCTATTTCCTCTTCATTTGTTTGGTCTGGTGGGTTTTTACTTACTTCCTTCAACTGCTGCGTATTTCTCTGTCTTCTCATTTTGCTTAACTTACTGTGTCTGGGGTCTCCTTTTCCCAGGTTGAAAGTACTTAGTTCCCGTTGTTTTTGGTGTCTGCCCCCAGTGGGTGAGGTTGGTTCAGTGGTTGTGTAGGCTTTGTGGTGGAGGGGAATGGTGCCTGTGTTCTGGTGGATGAGGCTGGATCTTGTCTTTCTGGTGGACCAGACTGCCTCTGGTTTTGTGTTTGGAGTGTCTGTGACCTTATGATTTTAGGCAGCCTCTCTGCTAATGAGTGGGGCTTTGTTAATCTCTTGTTAGTTGTTTCTCATAGGGTGTCCAGCACTGTAGCTTGCTGGTCGTTGAGTGGAGCTTTGTCATAGCTTTGAAATGGACCTCTTGGAGAGCTCTCACTAATTGATATTATGTGGGGCCGAGAGGTCCCTGGTGGTCCAGTGTCCTGAACTTGGCTCTCCCACCTCTGAGGCTCAGTCCTGATACCCCGCTGGAGCACCATGACCCTGTCAGCCACATGGCTCAGAAGAAAGTGAGAAAAAAAAGAAAGTAAGAAAAATAAAATCAAATGAAGTAAAGTTATTTAAATAAAAATATTTTAAAAGTATTAAAATAAAAAGTAATAAAAATAAAAGAAGATAACAACCAAACCAGTAAACAAATCCATCAATGATAACAAGCACTAAAAACTATACTAAGATAAACATAAAAATCAGAAACTAGTCAGTCATATACAGCAAACTCCAAGTCTACAGTTACTTCCAAAGTCCAGTGCCTTAATTTTGGGATGAGTTGTGTGTTCATGTATTCCACAGATTCAGGGTACATCAAATTGATGTTGCAGATTTAATCTGCTGCTCCTGCGGCTTCATGGAGAAATTTCCCTTTCTCTTCTTTTATTGCACAGCTCCTCGGGCCCAGATTTGGATTTGGCTCCACCTCTGCATGTAGGTCAACTTCTGGCATGTGTTCTTTGCCCAGACAAGAGGGCGTTAAAGGTGCAGCTGATTAGAGGGCTCTCACTCACTCCACCTGTGGGGAAGGATGGGTATGGAATGTGGAGAGAGACTGCAGTGGCAGAGGCCAGAGTGACGTTGCAACGGCCTAAGGCATGCCCTGTGTTCTCCCGGGGAAGTTGTCCCTGGAACATGAGACCCTGGCAGTGGCAGGCTGCACAGGCTCCCAGGAGGGGTGTGGATAGTGACCTTTGCTTGCACACAGGCTTTTTGGTGGCTGCACCAGCAGCGTTAGCATTTCATGCCTGTCTCTGGTGTCCATGCTGATATCTGCATTTCGCACCCTCCTCTGAAGCTCGTTTAGGCAGTGTTCTGAATCTCCTCTTCTTGCGCCCCCCAAAACAATGGTCTCTTGACTCAGGCAGTTCCAGACATTTTCCTGGACTCCCTCCCAGTTAGCTGTGGTGCACTAGCCCCCTTCAGGCTGTGTTCATGCAGTCAACCCCAGTCCTCTCCCTGGGATCTGAACCCCGAAGGAGAAGCCTGAGCCTCAGCTCCCAGCCCCCACCTGTCCTAGCCGGTGAGGAGACAAGCCTCTCAGGCTGGTGAGTGCTGGTTGGCACCAATCCCTGTGCAGGAATCATTCTGCTTTGCCTTCTGCAACCCTGTTGCTGTGCTCTCCTCTGTGGCTCCAAATCTTTCCCCCACTGGCCCAGCCCCTGTCCCACCAGTGAAGGGACTTCCTAGCATGTGGAAACTTTTCCTCCTTCACAGCTCCATCCCAGAGGTGTAGGTCCCGTCTCTGTTCTTTGTCTCTGTTTTTTTCTTTTTTCTTTTTCCCTACTCAGGTACGTGGGGAGTTTCTTGCCTTTTGGGAAGTCTGAGGTCTTCTGCCAGCATTCAGCTCATGTTCTGTAGAAGTTGCTCCACATGTAGATGTATTTTTGTTGTATTTTGGGGGAGAAAGGTGATCTCCATGTATTTATCCTCTGCCATTTTGAAGGTCCTCAAAGAATGATCTACAGCAGGCTTTATCAAGCAAAATAAAGAATCTGAGAAGTTGAAACTTGATCTCTTGATACCAGTTATGATGAGATCTTTATAGTTCTTTCTTGTGTCCGAGCTCTTCTGCTAGTTTTCAGCCAGTGTTCTTTGAGAATTGTTGTATCTATAGATGTATTCTTGATGCTCTGTGTAGAGAGATGAACTCCACGTCCACCTACTCCTCTGCCATCTTGAATATCTCCCATACCAATTTTTAAAATGCTTATAATGGAATATTTGGAGTCTATGAGCTCTTTGATTCTAAGACACAGCACAGTGGGTTATTGTATGTGTATCTTACGTTTTCTAGGGTGTCCACTGGAATTCTAGATTGGTCTTGGGAAAAATCCTACCACAACTTCCAAGTATTTGGTGCTATTTGGTCCCACTGACCTTTGTACACATAGGAAAACTGGACAGTGACACACAGGTTCGTTGAATGACTAGAAATTACCCATTTTCAAATGACAATAGGACAAAATATTCAGGCCCTGAGAATCTCAGGACTATCCCCCAACTCATTCATGAGAACTCTGAGTAGTTAAACAAATCAAATAAAAGGCTTTTAAAAAGGACAATTAAGAGAAAGAATAAAGGCTTAGGTAGTATGTTTGCAAAGAGTGAAGTCCTTGTCAGCAGCCAGATGGACACATTTATCCAGTCGCTGGGACTCAGAGGAGCAACAAGTGGGGGCAAACATATATGTTCAGTTAGGTGTCTAACTGGAGGTTCATTTGTTTTTCTACTGCCTCAGAACTTTCAACCATGGATGCCCATTAAACAATCAGAAGAGCTTTAAAAATATCAATGTCAAACACCACCCTAACTCCAAGTGTATAATTTAGAATCAATATTTTTTAAAGCTCCCTAAGTAATTCTAATATGCATCAAGAAACTCTGCAAGTCACCAAGGTGCTGAAGAATTCAGATAATTCCTCTCCCAAAGTGGGAAAACCTGGTTGGGTTTTATAAAAAAAATCTTGTCTCATTTTTTCTGCACTCTTAATATGTCAGTTTTTGACAAGTGAATTATCTTTGAGTGGTTCACCCAAGGAGTGTGTGAAAACACTGTGAAGATGTCCACCTGAGGAAAAGCTAAGAATATGAGTTTGGCAATGATTTCTCTTTGAACATTTGAGCCATTTAGTGCTAGAGTAACTTAGCAAGATCATGGAATTACACTTTATGTTATTCTTTACTTCCTTTCCCTACCTGATAAATCTTCATTCAGTATCAGAATCTGTTCAAGTATTTGATTTTTCAACCCTAGAGACATTTCAACAGAATGTCTCTAGATATTTATTTTGCTGCTGATTTTGACTATATAAGGATACTATTGCTAGTTTTTATTTAATAAACTCGCCTGACAACTGAATACTTTAAAATTTTTATTTTTTAAGAAAAAATCTCAAATATTAACTCTATTTTTAATTCCCATACCTACCATAGATGTGAGAATGCCAGAATAATGGAAATAAATATAAAAGAGATTTTGCTCTGACTTATTTCTCTATAGAGATGAGATGTGCTCTCTCTTCTTTGTTTACATTTTAAAAATTAGGGTTGAGTCCCCTAAAGTACAAGGCATTTGCTGATACATAGGACAACTGTCATGAAGGTGCTGAAGTAGGTGTTATATAAACAAAGGTATATGTGTTATAGAATAAACTTTCATTACTTTATGTTCATTTTGCTGTGTGACAAGGACTTATGATAAAGTATTTTCTTGTAGAATTGCTCCAACAAAGGACTGTTGTTCAAGGACCAATAATCCTTGATCTATACAGATGTAAAATCTTCTGCAACAATTAAAGAATTCTGCTAAAAAGAATGCTGATTATTATATAAACATTTATTCTAAGTAATTAAATTTAATAATTCCTATGTAAAGTTTAGCTTTGAGAAAATAAAGCTGCTTTAATTGATAACCACCATTCTTTTTAAAATTAAAATACTGAGAGACTGATTTCTTCCTCCCTCTCTCCTTCCCTTCATCCATCTTTCTACTATCTATCATCTTTCTAGTGACTTTTAACTGAGTTATGGCTAGCAGGATGTGGTCAGAAGTTATGTGTCCTGTAATGATGTTTAGTTTTATGTGCCAACTTGGCTAGGCTATAGTATCTAATACTTTAATCAAACAGTAATCTAGATGTGTTTGTAAAGGTATTTTGCAGGTGTGGTTAACAACTGTAATCAGTTGTCTTAAGTAAAGAGGATTGCCCTCAAACTGTGGGGAGATCTAATCCAATCAACTGAAGATCTTAGGAACAAAAACTCAGTTTCCCAGAGAAAAAAAATTCTGCCTCAAGGCTTTGGAGTCAACTCCTGACTAAGTTCTGCCAGCCTGCCCTATGAATTTTAAACTTGTCAGCCCCCACTACTCTGTGAGCCAATTCTTTAAAAGTAAATCTTATTTTATTAAAATTATTTTATTTAAATCACTGCCTGATTTGCAGAACAGAATTATTCCTCTCTGCAGGGATTTGGGAAAGTTTTTAAATATTACAAGATGGAGGTACTTAGTACATACATTTATGTATATTTTAGGAAATAAAGAAAAAAATTGAGTTTTTTTTTTAGATAGGAAGAATGAATAAGTATTTACTAAAACTTTACATTTAGCATATTGACCAAATAACATGGGAAGATTAAGCACGTCTTTTCCTTCTTAAATAAATTTAACAAAGAAGTCAACGCATGAATAAAGTGTGTAATTTAGTTAATAATAATGTGTAAATGTTGATTCCTTAGTTGTGACAAATGCAATATAATAACATAAGATAGTAACATAATATATTTGTATGTGAAATGTTAATAATAGGGGAAATTTGGTAAGGGATATATGGGAACTATACCAACTTGGTAACTTTTCTGTTAATCTGAAACTATTCTAAAATTAAAAGTTTATTTAAATTTTTAATGTCACAGCAAAGGTGGCTTAATAAAAAGCATATCACTTAATTAAATTTCAAGGATAAATCCAACTAGCAAGTAGACCATAATTCTCTGGCGAGCCAATCATACAATCTCTTCCTATTTTTAAAAAAATAGACAACTGTATTATCAGGAATTTTTCTGGTAGACATGTGATTAGAACAAAAATGTAAGATGATATTAAGAAGTACTCTGAGATAAATTTTCCTGAGACCATCTTTCCTCAGTTGATATTTCAGACATAGCCGTAATGTTCAACTTTGCCTTCTTTAGCCAAGGGTCCTGCATAATGGATCTCCTTTCCTTACATTTCCATCACAGACCATCTGCCTTTTGTTCATAAAGTAAGTCTCTTTCCAGAGGAGTTAAAATAAATTAAGCATCCTAGTAAAACAGAGTTCTCCCAGTTCTACTTCCCTGAGCTTATATCCAAACTAATGTTTTCAAGTTTGGGTTGTTTCCATTTCTTTCTTTTTTCAGCAATGTTTTGAAGATCATCCTTGTAAATATAGCTTATGTACTTTCCAACTAATTGTAACAAGATAATTTCCTAGATTTAGGCCCATAAATATTCATAAAAGGATTTTGGTAATTTTGTTAAATTTCTCTGTAGAACATGTGTATCAGTTTATGTACCCAAAAGGACTAGCTGGGAATGCTCACTTTGTAACATACTTGACAACAATTTGGCTTTACCATTAATTATATTTTTTTAAATGTGAAAGTTACCAACTTGGTTTTAATATTAATCTGTTGATGACTTGTGAAGCTAAATATATTATCAGATGTTTGTCTTTTTTACTTATATTTGTGAATTGCCAACTACTGTTCTTTGTTCAGGTGCTCTGATTTTCAAAAATCAATTTCTGTAAACTTGATTAATTTGTATACAAACTCCTCTCTTAGTGCTGAAAAAACCTGTTTTCTGAACCTGAAACCCTGCACAGTGGTGAATTCACCTAGAGAACCACCTTGAGTGCCGGCGTCCTTAGGCAACACATTTTTTTTCTTAAACCATGTTTGACATTTGAAATTAAAAGAGAAATTGCTGATTCTTACCTTTCTATTGTGCTCTACACCCATGACTTTTCCAACCCTTTGCATTTCATTTTTTTCTTCAACCAATTGTAGAAATAGATTATTCTCCCAATTAGCCACCTGCCATCCATACATATTTTTCCCCAAAGGCCCATCACCACTGTAAATGTAGTCATTTCTTTTAAACTTCAGTCTACATGTGCCAAAGCCTCCATCCTTCTCTAACCCTTGTTCAAAAAACATGGTATATTTTGGTTCTCACTCTAAAATATCTTTTTGAAAAGTTCTAAGAACATAAGTAATGTTAATTCAAGCTGTTTCTTAAGAGCATATGTGCTGCAGTAGGATTTGGTTTTAGTCCTTTAGCAAAAGGACTGAACTAGGTTGCTGGATTGGCTGATTCTTCTTTATTGTCCATACAAATAAAAATTTGTGCTCAAAAAGCTTTTCTCAGAGCTAGTTCTTTTAGGTCTTTCATGTTGCATATAAATACCTGCTTCTCTTACCCCATTCCCATATGGATTTTGAAGTCTTATGAAATTCTCCTTAATGTCTTTTGTCTTCCCTCACCACCCTATGTACTTGACTAGTGAGGAATAATTAATAGAATCTCAAAAGGTCCTCACTCACTGTCTTGAAGCAGAATGCTATTTAAACATATTTTAGAAGAGCTGTTTATAAAATGCAAATGAATATCATACTAGGTTTTATGGATGTTCTGTATAAAGACTAGATTTAGCTTTAGAAACTGTAGTATTCTTTTCAGATATAGTCTGAGATGTGGCAAATTTTCTGTATCCACAAGATATTTTGTAAATGTAACACAGCAGGTTAAACCTTCTGGCTTTTACAACTAACTGCTGAACAATCATCAACAGGAAGACACTGGAACTCACCAAAAAATATAACCCACATCCAAAGACAAAGAAGAAACCACAATGAGATGGTAGGCTGGGTGCAATCACGATAAAGTCAAATTCCTTAACTGCTGGGTGGGTGACTCACAAAATGGAGAACACTTATAACACAGAAGTCCATCCACTGGAGTGAACGTTATGAGTCACACATCAGGCTTCCCAATCTGGGGGTCCGGCAATGGGAGGAGGAATTCCTAGAGAATCAGACTTTGAAGGATAGTGGGATTTGACTGCAGAAGTTCAACAGGACTGGGGAGAAGAGAGACTCCACTCTTGGAGCACACACACAAAGTAGTGTGCTCATCGGGACCCAGGGGAAGGGGCAGTGACCCCATAGGAGACTGAATCAGACCTACCTGCTAGTGCTGGAGGGTCTCCTGCACAGGCAGGGGGTGGCTGTGGCTCACTGTGGGGACAGGAACACTGGCAGCAGAAGTTCTGGGAAGTACTCCATGGTGTGAGCCCTGACAGAGTCTGCCATTAGCCCCACCAAAGAGCCAAGGTAGTCTCCAGTGTTGGGTTGCCTCAGGCCAAACAACCAACAGGGAGGGAACCCAGCCCCACCCATCAGCAGTCAAGCAGATTAAAGTTTTACTGAGCTACGCCCACCAAAGCAACAGCCAGCTCTACCCAACACCAGTCCCTCCCATCAGGAAACTTGCACAAGCCTCTTAGATAGCCTCATCCACCAGAAGACAGACAGCAGAAGCAAAAAGAACTACAGTCCTGCAGCCTGTGGAAGAAAAACCACATTCACAGAAAGAGAGACAAGATGAAAAGGCAGAGGGCTATGTACCAGATGAAGGAACAAGATAAAACCCCAGAGAAACAATTAAATGAAGTAGAGATAGGCAACCTTCCAGAAAAAGAATTCAGAATAATGATAGTGAAGATGATCCAGTATCTCGGAAAAAGAATGGAGGCAAAGATCGAGAAGATGCAAGAAATGCTTAACAAAGGTCTAGAAGAATTAAAGAACAAACAAACAGATATGAACAACACAATAACTGAAATGAAAACATACACTAGAAGGAATCCATAGTAGCATAACTGAGGCAGAAGAACGGATAAGTGACCTGGAAGGCAGAATGGAGGAATTCACTGCTGTGGAACAGAATAAAGAAAAAAAGAATGAAAAGAAATGAAGATAGTCTAAGAGACCTCTGGGACAACATTAAATGCAAGATCATTCACATTATAGGGGTCCCAGAAAGAGAAGAGAGAGAGAAAGGACCTGAGAAAATGTTTGAAGAGATAATAGTCAAAAACGTCACTAACATGGGAAAGGAAATTGCCCCCCAAGTCCAGGAAATGCAGAGAGTCCCATACAGGATAAACCCAAGGGGAAACATGCCAAGACACATAGTAATCAAATTGGCAAAAATTAAAGACAAAGAAAAATTATTGAAAGCAGCAAGGGAAAAATGACAAATAACATACAAGGGAACTACCAAAAGGTTAACAGCTCATTTCTCACCTCACTTACACCAATGGACAGATCATGCCAAAAGAAAATTAATAAGAAAACACAAGCTTTCAATGACAAAATAGACCAGGTAGATTTAATTGATATTTATAGGACATTCCATCCAAAAACCACAGATTACACTTTCTTCTCAAGTGTGCACGGAACATTCTCCAGGACAGATCACATATTGGGTCACAAATCAAGCCTCAGTAAATTTAAGAAAATTGATATCATATCAGGCATCTTTTCTGACCACAATGCTATGATATTAGAAATCAATTGCAGGGAGAAAAATGTAAAAAGCACAAACACATGGAGGCTAAACCATACATTACTAAATAACCAAGAGACCACTGAGGAAATCAAAGGGGAAATCAAAAAATAACTAGAGACAAGTGACAATGAAAACACAATGATCCAAAGCCTATGGGATGCAGCAAAAGCAGTTCTAAGAGGGAAGTTTATAGCAATAAAAGCCTACCTCAAGAAACAAGAAAAATCTCAAATAAACAATCTAACCTTACAACTAAAGGAACTAGAGAAAGAAGAACAAACAAAACCCGAAGTTAGCAGAAGGAAATATAAAGATTAGAGCAGAAATAAATGAAATAGAAACAAAAAAACTATAGCAAAGATCAATAAAACTAAAAGCTGTTTTTTGAGAAGATAAACAAAATTGATAAACCATTAGCCAGACTCATCAAGAAAAAGAGGGAGAGGAACCAAATCAATAAAATAAGAAATGAAAAAGGAGAAGTTATTACAACAGGCACCGCAGAAACATAAGGCATCCCAAGAGACTACTACAAGCAACTCTATGCAATAAAATAGACAACCTGGAAGAAATGGACACATACTTAGAAAGGTATAACCTTCCAAGGCTGAAACAGGAAGAAATAGAAAATATGAACAGACCAATCACAAGTAATGAAATTGAAACTCTGATTAAAAACCTTCCTACAAACAAAAGTCCAGGATCATATGGCTTAACAGGTGAATTCTATCAAACATTTAGAGAAGAGCTAACACCCATCCTTCTCAAAGTCTTCTAAAAATTTTCAGAGGAAAGAACACTCCCAAACCCATTCTGTGAGGCCACCATCACCCTGACACCAAAACTAGAAAAAGATACTACAAAAAAAGGAAATTACAAGCCAATATCTCTGATGAATATAGAGGGAAACATCCTCAACAAAATACTAGCAAACAGAATCCAACAACACATTAAAAGGATCATACACCATGATCAAGTAGGATTTACCCCAGGGATGCAAGAATTCTTCAATATACACAAATCAATCAATGTGATACACTGTATTGAAAAATTGAAGAAGAAAAACCATATGATCATCTCAATAGATGCAGAAAAAGCTTTGACAAAATTCAACACCCATTTATGATAAAAACTCTACAGAAAGTGAACACAGAGGGAACCTACCTCAACATAATAAAGGCCATATACGACAAACCTGCAGCAAACATCATTCTCAATGGTAAAAAACTGAAAGCATTTCCTCTAAGATCAGGAACAAGACAAGGATGTCCACTTGCACCACTATTATTCAAGATAGTTTTGGAAGTCCTAGCCATGGCAGTCAGAGAAGAAAAAGAAATAAAAGGAATACAAATTGGAAAAGAAGAAGTTAAACTGTCACTGTTTGCAGATGACATGATACTATACATAGAGAATCATAAAGATGCTACCAGAAAACTACTAGAGCTAATCAATGAATTTGGTAAAGTTGCAGGATACCAAAGTAATGCACAGAAATCTCTTGCATTCCTATCACTAATGATGAAAAATCTGAAAGAGAAATTAAGGAAACACTCCCATTTACCACTGCAACAAAAAGAATAAAATACCTAGGAATAAACCTACCTAGGGAGACAAAAGACCTATATGCACAAAACTATAAGACACTGATGAAAGAAATTAAAGATGATACAAACAGATGGAGAGATATACCATGATCTTGGATTGGAAGAATCAACATTGTGAAAATGACTCTACTACCCAAAGCAATCTATAGATTCAATGCAATCCCTATCATATTACCAGTGGCATTTTTTACAGAACTAGAATAAAAAATCTTAAAATTTGTATGGAGACACAAAAGACCCCAAATAGCCAAAGCAGTCTTGAGGGAAAGAAACAGAGCTGGAGGAATCAGACTCCCTGTGTTCAGACACAGCTACAGTAATGAGGACAATATGGTACTGGCACAAAAACAGAAATATAGATCAATGGAATAGGATAGAAAGCCCAGAAATAAACCCACACACCTATGGTCAACTACTCTATGACAAAGGAGGCAAGGGTATACAGTGGAGAAAAGACAGTCTCTTCAGTAAGTGGTGCTGTGAAAACTGGACAGCTACATGTAAAAGAATGAAATTTAAACACTCTCTAACACCATACACAAACTCAAAATCGATTAGAGACCTAAATGTAAGACCGGACACTATGAAACTCTTAGTGGAAAATATAGGAAGGACACCCTTTGATATAAATCACAGCAAGAACTTTTTTGATCCACCTCCTTGATTCATGGAAATAAAAACAAAAATAAACAAATGGGACCTAATGAAACTTAAAAACTTTTGCAAAGCAAAGGAAACTACAAACAAGACAAAAAGACAACCCTCAGAATGGAAGAAAATATTTGCAAATGAATCAACAGACAAAGGATTAATCTCCAAAATATATAAACAGCTTATGCAGCTCAATATTTAAAAAAACAAACAACCCAGTCAAAAAATGGGCAGAAGAGCTAAATAGACATTTCTCCAAAGAGGACATACAGATGGCCAAGAAGCACATGAAAAGCTGCACAACATTACTAATTATTAGAGAAATGCAAATCAAAACTACAATGAGGTATCACCTCACACCAGTTAGAATGGGCATCATCAGAAAATCTACAAACAACAAATGCTGGAGAGGGTGTGGAGAAAAGGGAACCCTCTTGCACTGTTGGTGGGAATGTAAATTGATACAGCCACTATGGATGGAGAAAGTATGGAGGTTCCTTAAAAAACTAAAAATAGAATTACCATATGACCCAGCAATCCCACTACTAGGCATATACCCTGAGAAAACCATAATTCAAAAAGACACATGCACTCCAATGTTCACTCTGTGCTATTTACAATAGCCAGGTCATGGAAGCAACCTAAATGCCCATTGACAGACGAATGGATAAAGAAGATATGGTACATATATGCAATGGAATATTACTCAGCCATAAAAAGTATGAAATTGGGTCATTTGTAGAGACGTGGATGAATCTAGAGACTGTCATACAGAGTGAAGTAAGTCAGAAAGAGAAAAACAAATATCGTATATTAATGCATACATGTGGAACCTAGAAAAATGGTACAGATGAACTGGTTTGCAGGGCAGAAATAGAGACACAGATGTAGAGAAGAAACATATGGGCACCAAGCAGGGAAAGCAGCGGGTGGTGGGGTTGGTGGTATGATGAATTGGGAAATTGGGATTGGCACATATACACTGATGTGTATAAAATGGATGACTAATAAGAAACTGCTGTGTAAAAAAATAAATAAAATTGAAAAAAAATTTGCTTAAAAAAATAAAAACTTTCCGAATTTTAAAAGACTGAGTCTTGTGCTGAACCAAAAGGGCAAGTTAAAGCAAGACATAGTCATCGCTTATATACTCTCTCTCCCTGTCCTTTACCACAGTGCTCTGATCAATCCCTTCCTAAACATTAACCCAAAAAATTTCCAAGAGAGAGTACCTGTTCCAACATGGGGGGCAAGTTTGATACAATTTTCACTGGTTCCTATTTGTCCTCTCTTGATATAGTTAGTTAATTTGTCCATGCTTAATCTTAACACAGGACATGACAATTGTGATTACTTCCTTAATTTTTGTGATTGATGATTTTATTGGCTTAGGGACTTTGAGAACTTCAACTAAGTGTACTGAAAGGGTTAGACTTCTTGGGACTCTTGGGATCAGGGGATCTGTGACTTCATGGTTTTCTCCTATACTTAAAACAGTTATTTTTCCTGAGTCTTCCCTTCAAATCCTTTCTGTTTTTCAGAGTTTTTGGCATACAATAGAAAATATTTTACCAAATGGATTTTGTCCCTTAGCTTTATTAGAAAGTTATATTGGGTCACTTTTCATGTAATTCTAGAACTTACTACATTTAGCTGTTTTAAGCCTAGGAAATCCTATCACTAGAACATCATGGAGATTATATCAAAGGGGGATGCAAGCTATTATCCAAGACCGATTTTCATCGATTTTCTTTGTTAGCGTCTTTGTATCTCTCTGTTTCACATTATATCTTTTCAGCTACCTGCTAATACAGATGAGTAAAAGATTAGAGGACAGGAAAGAAGTTGGAAAAAGGACCAAATCTTCTAGAAGCAAGAAAGGATCTAATTAAATACAAATAATTTGAAACTTTTCAGAAATTATTTATTTATGCTTTAAGAATATACCCAGATGACATCTTCTGGGATTCGTTTCCTTTCACCCCCTGACTATATGAAGTACCTTTGTAAATCTCTGCATATTTTTTACCACAAATATTCTACTCTTTATGATCATTTACTTTTGTTTCCTTGACTAAGCTGTATCTATTAAGTGGAGGGCTATATCATACATTATTGTGTTTCCAGCTTCTAGCATAGAACTGTTCTATAATAAGTATAAAACAAGGGTTTTGCAATTAAAAGTAATAGTTTTTGAGGGCTTTTCTCTGTGTCATGTCTAAACTGAGTACTACCTAAATGGATTTCTCATTTAATTCTCTTATAAACCTTAAGTGGGAGGTTCTGTAATTGTCCCCTAAGATGATAACCTGAAGCATAGAGGGGAAAGTTAAACATATTATCAAAGGACACAGGGTAAGTAAGTGGTAGAGCTAGGATTTGGACAGATAAATGCTCTTACCTCTAACCAATCTGCTGTGCTGTTCCTCATGAACATATGAATGGACAGATGAATGGTGCTTCTGGATTAACTTTGACTTGAACCTTAACATTCCTCAAAAATAGAATTTTGACCATTGGCACCAATCTAAAAATAGATCTGCTGTAAGATGAATAAGGCTACAGCGTACTGAGATCTCTCCTTTTTCTTCTCCTTTATTGAGCAAGTTACGTGTGATTAAACATCTCAAAGTTGGGCAACCAGAGAATCAGAAGGAAGAGATGTTAAGAAATATGCTTATTTAATAAACCTAATAACCCTAAATACTTAAACTTTTCTGGTCATATAGTTAATCCTACATTCTTTTAGCATGTACATTGCAGTTTGCATGCTTATAAATTGCACATCTAGGCCCTTTATTTTTCTGCTTACCAGTGTAGTGGTGATCATGCTCATCTTGACCTTTTCTTGGGATTTCAGTTTAAGTGCAAACCATATGCAGTGAGGACTTTAAGTGGAAATCATTTGGAATTATAATACCTGCAATGCCTTTGAAATATGTTAAAAAGAACAATGGTTATGATAAAGTATTCATAGCTTCTAAAAAATGTATTCATTTATGTCTGCTGTGCATCACTGAGCAATAGGTTTATTTAAATTACCTTTATATTTCCTTGCTTCTGTTGATTTCAAAGCAGTAGGATACTGTAGCCAGACTTCCCTTGGGCAACCAAAAAGTGAGAAGCCTCTATAAAACCCAGATATTTAACTGATTGCTTCAAACAATGGCTTTGAAATTGCAGTGGTGTTTTTGATGAAATGCATTCTTAGAGGAATAACTTTTTCAATTGTTCATCTAATTGAAGGATATGAATATATTCAGAAAATCCTCAAATGAATTTATTATGCAGTCTGAAAGCACAAACATCATATTTCAAATATTACAACAGATAGGGTTAAAAAGGAAGTTAGCCACATGCCATGAGTTTTGTCTAAGTTCCTAACTAACTCTTTCATTGCATTGTGTCCTTTGTGATTGTTCATGATATGGCAGCAGACTTCATGTCATGCAGCATGGAGATAGCTTTTAAGCTCTTTTGTATACTTCTCTAGGCTGCTGCTTCTTTAAATTGGGTTGCCAGCTGGCATCTGGGAAGTCAGCTCTGCAATATTTTAAGACTGACAGACTGGAGAAATGGGTGATTAGAGCTCAACATTTAAGGTACCTCATTTGCAGGGGCATTTTGCAGAATTTTTTTTCTTTATCAGTAGTGAATATAGGGAAAGTCATTCTTCAATTATTGAAAAATAACCAAATCATCCATTACTTCTTTGCTATTAACTCTAATTTTAAATATTCCACTCCAGCGTGTCTAAATTCAATTGTGGTGAGGATGGCAATAACAATCCAATTGGAAAACTGGGTGAACTATCTTTAAAGTAGATATGCAAATCTCATTATTTGATTAAACAGTATATATTTCTTTGGAATTTTATGCTATGTTGAGATTGAGGGAAAAGTCTTTTGGAGTATGTCTAGAAAATTGCTGAAACTTGCCAGTCATTCTAATGAAATCTTATCATCTAGTATAAACATCCCTAGGGAAAACTTTTGACTTTGTTTCTTATCCTATGTACTTCAGACAGTTTAATAACTAGGTCAGGATATTTACTAACCTGGAAAGTAAATTTTCCCTATTTTATATCCAAAAATGAAATGACATTTTTTAGGTTATCGGAAAAGACAAGTGAATATACACACCTTCATTAGAATTCTGCAGTCATAATGAAATTTGAGGGAGATTAATGAAAACTGTCAAATATGATGTATCTTTAATCTGGGAGAGAAGATAATATATAAAAACTGACTAATGTAAACATCAAATATACATAAAATTGCTAAAGAAAAGGGTAATTTTCTGTCTGCCTACAAAGATTGGGGCTTTCTTCCAAACTGTAAACACCTTTAGCTCATGTTAAAATAGATATGGACATTATTTATATACAAGAATGGGTAATAAATCTTGGAGCATCATCTTGACTGATTAAAGATGTTTCAACACTAGTTTGAAAATCATTGAAAATTAATAACATACTATTATGATATTTAGAAGTCTTATATAACAAAATAAAACATAAAAATGTATTGCTTCATATTTTAAGTTAGCACTTTAGATTATTTATCATTTATTAGTCAGGCTGACACTTAAGCCAATGTTAATTGGGGTTATGAATCTGCCCTCTATTAATTCTACTGTAAGTATGGCTGGTCAGAGGGTATTTGTTTTGCACTGAATCAAGTGTGGATAGAGGGTAATCCAGGAGAGGAGAGCTGGGTTGACTATGACCAATTGGAAGGATGCGATCTCAAAACAGATCCCTGAATTTCCATCTCCCTTTCCTCATCACTGGCTATTGTGGCTACACAGTCCTCACTGCACAGTTGACAGTGCAGATTATTAGACAAAGTCATTACTAAGTCGTTTGCTCTCAGTTTGTTCTATTCCAGACATACGTAAGTCCTATACTTCTCATTCCTAAATAAACAAACAAGGCGTAAGTCATCTTCTACACGGCAGTCATCGGTCATGAGAGTAAGACTTGTAGTGGACCTAGCTGTCTTTCATGTAAATAAAACCTCAATGATATTTGCCTACTTATTACCAGAAAATTTTGAGAATGAATATTATGAGGAATATATATACAGTAATTTTCAATAGCATGGGATTAGGAGTTAATTAAGGCATTAGAGAGCTAGCTGTATAGCTTTGGGCTGATTATATAACTTTTTAAGATTATTTTACCATCTGTCAAGTAAGGATACTCATAGTACATGACAGGATTGTTGTGAGGTTGAAATAAGACAATGTTATAAATTCCTTAGCACACTGCCTACAATAATAAGTGCTCAACAAATTGTTATTTAAAATGTATGTAATGTAATAATTGAAGTCAAGCAAACTGAGACTAAAAATAGAATCTCAGACATTATAGACAAAATGTAATTTCTTAAGCCATCACCATATGGCTATGTAATTACTCCCACAGAATCCCATCGAGTGAAACAACAAATATTTTTAAATCTTTAAATGCTGTTTTCCTCATAAAACTGATGTTTAAGAGAAGATCTACAGAGTTTTCCAGACCAAAAAACATCATCTTTAACTGTTTTCCTTAAGATATACAATTTCAACTACAAATGCAGAATACTGTAGAAGGCACTCTTCATTTTATCATGGTTTTTCCAAACACATTGTCTATTCCTTCTGGGGACTTCGTACGTTAGCAATGAAGTATATTAGTATTTACTAGTAATCATATACATATATACACATATATATATATAACATACACACAAGTATGTATATGTGTGTGCGTGGGTGGGTAGGTGAGGTTTTCAACAAGGCCTCGATGTAAGAAGAAATTTTCTGAAGTAGTCGTGAATTAGTTTGCTTTTCCTAAAATAATGTTTTTATTCCATAGTTGTAAAGCATTTTTGCTGTAAGTAGTCAGCGATATACGATTGATATCTATTTTCATTTCTTTGTGTTCTTAGGCAAAACATTTCCTATTTAAATCACATTAGCATTTTCTAATGTGCCAGGATTTAACTTAATTGGCTGGGCATATGGTGGCTTAATTCACCTATTCATCTCCTGCCCCATTTTCAGACATGTCCTAATAGCAAGCATTGTTTCCCCATCTTACAAACTGAGCATCCTGAGTCTACATTTCTGCTTTTTTCTAAAAACAAAAACCCACTGTGATATAATATCCAAGCTGCTACTGGAAAGGATTAGAATACTGTAAACAGAACGAGGAAGCACATTTTAATATAATCTTTGAAATTTAAACAGCTATTGCTATCTTTGAAATTTAAACAGTTATTGCTAGTGAAAAGAATAATTTCCTCCTGCTTGTCTACAAAGATTAGTACTGTATTTCAAACAGCAAATAAGAAAGACTCTTACCTTGCTACTTTTGATTAGGAAAAGCAATCATGAGCAGATGAAAGATCAGAAAAACCTGTACAAGTATTCTTTCTTCACAGTAATGGAACTTTGAAGCTTTGAACCAATTAAAGATGCTTTTCATTGTAAGTCTCTACTTCTTGGGTGTTGAATATCAATTAAAAACTGGGTTGAAAATCAGAAATGTGCACAAATCTCATACTGGCTCAAGCAGGTGTAAAATATTCCAGCCACTCATCAAGGCATTGAGAGCCATGTTTTTATCTCCGTCTGAGATTCTTAAGCTGCCAAGAAACTAGAAGGGGGATTTTATCCCAAGATGTCATTCATAGCATAGATGCCAGAGTCAACTACTGACATCCCTGGCTAGTCCTATGGAACTCCAGCTAACAGCTGGCTGCTTGGGCTGCCAAAACAATCCACAATATTTTGAGCTCCTGTCTTTCTTCTGGCTTCCAGCCTTTGCAGAGAGAAAGAAAGCACATAGTCATTCCATTTTTACTGTTGTAAAGAAAACCTTAAGATGGCAGTTTTGGTTGATTTGTGGGTTGAAGAAAGGAAGATAAACTTTCAAAGATATAACCAAGGACACCATTAGCCTGCAGGTTACTGGAGAGCAAATAAAAGGAGTCCCTTTCTTGGAAGTTACAGGCTCCTAGGAGCAAGGCTGGGCCATCAGATATAATTTTTATATGAAAAAATATGTGCCTCATCCTGCAGGTGGAGAGACATAGCCTTGCACACTCCACTCACCCTTGTAACTATTGTATGTGCTGACCCTGGATCTCAGGGACCTTTAGGGCTCAGATGAATTTCTTTCATAGGAAAGATAGAGGTGACAATTATATTTTTTGTGTCTTAACTTATTTAGCCAGATTTATTCTCATCATAATTACTCAGACATCCACCTTTAAATATCAGAAGAATAAGCCCACCAGTGTATGTGGTTCCCCCCCAAATAATGTAGATCCAAAACATCAGGTGTATATAAGAAATAGAATTCTATCTAGAAAACAACAACAACAACAACAACAAAACTCATAGCAAAAAACCCCCCAAACTTATGATTACCAGAGCCAGGGGTTGCAGGAGGGGGGATTGGAGGAAGGTGATCAAAAGTTACAAACTTCCGGGCCTCCCTGGTGGTGCAGTGGTTGAGAGTCCGCCTGCCGATGCAGGGGATACGGGTTCGTGCCCCGGTCCGGGAGGATCCCATATGCCGCAGAGCAGCTGGGCCCGTGAGCCATGGCCGCTGAGCCTGTGCATCCGGAGCCTGTGCTCCGCAACGGGAGAGGCCACAACAGTGAGAGGCCCACGTACCGCAAAAAAAAAAAAAAAAAAAAAAAAAAAAAAAAAGTTACAAACTTCCCATTACAGGACAAATACCAGAGACGTAGTGTACAGCATGATGACTCAAGCTAACACTGCTGCGTGATATGTAGGGAAGTTGTTAAGAGAGTAGACCCTAAAATGGATCACAAGGAAAAAAAATTTTCTTTATTCTTCCTTTTCTTTTTATTGTATCTGTATGAGATGATTGTTCTTAGCTGAACCTACAGTGGTAATCATTTCACAAAATATGCAAATCAAACCATCATGGTGTATGCCCTAGGCTTTTACATGATCTGTGTCAATTATTTCTCAATAAAACTGGGGCTGCCCTGGTGGCGCAGTGGTTGAGAATCTGCCTGCTAATGCAGGGGACACGGGTTCGAGCCCTGGTCTGGGAGGATCCCGCATGCCGCAGAGCAACTAGGCCCATGAGCCACAACTACTGAGCCTGTGCTCCGCAACAAGAGAGGCCGCGATAGTGAGAGGCCCGCGCACCGCAATGAAGAGTGGCCCCCGCTTGCCACAAACAGAGAAAGTCCTTGCACAGAAATGAAGACCCAACACAGCAAAAATAAATAAATTAATTAATAAACTCCTACCCCCAACATCTTCTTAAAAAAAAAAAAAACTGAAAAAAATTGGATCAGAAACCCTGCTGGACCAAACAGATGACAGAGACTGAAAGGAAATGGCAGCCCACTCAGAATGACTGGCAGAGACAGAGATTACTGGGAAAAAATAAAGAACAGCCCACAACTTTAAAAAAAAGTAGTAGGATTCCAACATGATCTGATTGGGATTTTAATCTCTTATGATACATTTAGCTTTAGTTTAAGCTAGTGGGTTTATAAGAAATTACAAAGCATTCCAAAATTATACCCTAACACTTAAAAATATGTCAACATATTTCAATAGCTTGTAAGGCCAGTGAGGGTGCTTGTCTTAATTCCAGCCATAACATCAGTATCTACTATGTTATTGGTACAAAGTAAGTGTTCAGTAAATATTTATTGGCAGGAAGAAGGAAGGAGGGGATGAAAAGAAGGAGGGAGGGAGAGAGGAAAAGAGAAGGGGGAAAGATTTTAAAAGCTTTTAAAAATGTGATAACATTTAGAAACTAAAGCTAACTAGATTTTTGAAATTTGTAACATAGCTCTTTTACCTGCAGAAGATTTAAATATAATTTTAATACAAATGATAAAGATCACAATTTTGATCCACCTGTTTCTCTTAAAATAGTTATTTTACTGAGGGGAAAAACAAATGCAACACAAACAAAGTAAAGTGTCATCTGGGAGTATTGAGTGAGGCCCATAATATGCAATGATAACTAAAAATTCAAAGGCCATATGGCTTATAACAAGAAAGATAAAATAGTTGTTATAGGGATTAGATGAAAATCAACACACCATTATAGCCAAAAGCCACACAATTGATAGCAGCAATACATAGAGGGGAAAAATATTTTTTTAAATGTTGAAAGTTTAGGATACCAAAAATAGTCTACAATTTATTCAGTTTCCAAATAATCTATTTTATTCAAATTTTTACTTAAAGTAAATTATTGATTACCTATGAACACATCAAGAACCCTATTTAAAAAAATGATAACTACAAATATATGAGGGAAATTGACTAGAACTCAGAAATATTAGGGTAAGAATATAAATTGACCACTTTGATACAGAGAGAACAAGAATCCAAGTGGCAGCCGGTGTTGTGGAATGTCCTGGGATATGATTTAATGCATAAAGGAAATTTACTTTGGAGAGACAATGAAAAACGAGTCTCAAGAGGGATTTTATCTATAATTGCATTTTATGTGCTAGAATTACAAGACAAAGGCAAGGGCATTGACTAAGTGTTGAGTGAGCTAAGGGCAAAATCTGCCTATGACCAGAGTGGCATTAGGAAACCAGATCTCACCAAAAGCACACAGTATAGGTCGCTGCAACTTTAATAGAAGTTATTAAGGATGTAGTTGTGAGTGTTCAACATATTTTCAATAAGATAATTGAACCGTAACAATGTGAGGTGCCATATAAGGAAATAATAAATGTGATAATGATGACCATTATTTTACTTGAATTAGGCAATTTCTTTATATTGGTAAACTGTGCAGATAAAAAGAGGGGCAATGGCAGGAGTGGGTGTGAAAAAGTGTGCATGTGGAAAATTATTGTGTAGTCAGGCTAACTGGTGACAAATTTCAACTGAACGGTTTAGACCCAGTAAAAAATTGTTTTCTACAGGGGGAAAAGTTTTTCAATGCCAGACCCTTGACTTTCAACATGCCAGAGTTTCCCATATATTGTTATATTAACTTCGTTCCTTTGTGATTGACATCCTAACATAATAATATATTGAGTAGACATTCAACAACTCTGTAAAAATAAAATACATCACAGAATCCTTACAGACAAGATGAACTTGTGCAAGCCATCTAGCTTTTATACAAAGTCTCTCAAAATAGAAATTATTGGGGATGTTCTATCATGGGAGATGATTTGTTTTACTTTCTGCTAGAGCTGTCTGCTTACATCTTTTCAGCCTATGTTGTGTAGGTGTGTGCACGTCTATGTGGAAGGGAATGAAAAAATTTTAATCTGTTAAAGAAAAATTCTGAACCCATTTATGATTTATCTTAAATGTGCATTCCTGACATGAAATTTAAAATGTAAATAATTGTTTCATTTTTAACTGATTTTTTTCTCTCTGTGGCATTGAGGGGCTCTGGCCACCACAACACAGGAGGCATTAGAGACCATGGCAATAGTGAAATGCCACATACTTTAGATTTATGCTATCAAGTAGTTTGTACACCACTAGTATTTTTGAGTGAACACTGCATGCTGGCATGGTATTAGGTTCTGTTAGGACATCAAAGAGATATGAGATATTATTCATGTCCCCCAGGCCTGAGCAGTTTTACTGCACTTTTCTCAAATGAAAATACAGTGAAACCCCTGAATTGGTTAACTTTCAAGGAAGAGTAGCTTGTTTTTCTTTTCTAAGAATCTCATAAAAGATCTCAGCTCAGACAATCCCACCAGATACAAAGATTGAATGGACATTCATATGGATTTAGTGGAATGGGGGAGAAAGGCACTTTGAGAAACATGGGGGGTATATCAGAACTTCATTGAGAAGGGTAACGTGATTCCAGATAAGATGTTGAAAGCCCATAAAACTATGACAAAAGCAAGAGCACATTTATTTGTGATTTCTAGTCTGCAGTTCTGTGGCATAGATTCCTGATGCATTTTTACAGATTTTATTGGCTGCCTTTAAACCGTTGATTTGAGAATTCATAGTCATCCCTTTTCATTCTTTTATAACTTGTTGAAATTATCTAAGGCAGACCGTAAGCTTGGGATGGGGGGGTCTACACTTCTTTTAAACTCTGTGAGCCAAGTTAAATGTAGATTTTTAGAGTAGCCACGGATGTATGTCAAGATAGTGATTCCGGGGTTTCGCATAATGGGAAAGAAGATAAACTATCTGCATATTAGCACAGAATGAAATATGAAATCCATAGACAGGGAATACCCTGTGGATATAAATATTAACAGTATGGGTATATTAAAACACTGGAAGGAGTAGTAGGGGCAGAACATAGGCATTTTTTTTTTTTTTTTTTTTTTTTTTTTTTTTTTTTGCTGTACGTGGGCCTCTCACTGTTGTGGCCTCTCCCGTTGCGGAGCACAGGCTCCGGACGCGCAGGCTCAGCAGCCATGGCTCACGGGCCCAGCCGCTCCGCGGCACGTGGGATCTTCCCGGACCAGGACACGAACTCGTGTCCCCTGCATCGGCAGGCGGACTCCCAACCACTGCGCCACCAGGGAAGCCCAGAACATAGGCATTTATTCCCTAAATTATTCTTAGTATTCAACAAGGAGAAAAAAAAGCAGATGAGTCTGGAAGTATGGGTGGGAAAAACTGAGGGAATTTCCTAAGTTTTAGTAAATTATTATCATAAGGGGTCAGGAGCAAGGAGGAAAGTTAGCCACCAATTAGGTATAGACTCTTTAGGGAGGCAAAATTGTAGTCTGTAAGGGAGTATGTAAATATAGTGTAAGTATAGAGTATTTGCACTTATGGCATTTTCTGATTTTCAAAATTCAGCTTTGGCACCTGAATATAATCTAGGGTTTTATTTTTATTTCTTTCATCACTCACATTTTGATTTTAAAAGCTGTAGTGATTGAAGCACACCTCGATAAAATATTTTCTAAGGTCTCACAGTCAGAAGTTGAAGCCACAAGCTCCTGTATCTCCAATAATTTTGCTCTAAGTACTTGGGAACGTGAGCTCTTCATTTGAATTAAGGATGGAGATGTTTCTGGGAATAAAGAGCCAATTGTTATTGGTCTCCTGACCAAAATCAAACCAAATGGACTATGAAATGATTGTGTTCATAAAAAGGCATGTAATAAAGACCAGCGTGAGTATAATAGGAAATTTTCACTATCTATGGAACCAGTAGAAAACCGTTATGTTAATGGGTCTGGTATACTAGATTGTTTTTTAACTCTGTATGTGCCTTAAATAACCATGTTATTGAAGCTTTAGACGTTAAGTTGCACAATGAGCTCTGCAACAGTGTTTTTTTTTTTCCCTAACATCTTTATTGGAGTATAACAGCTTTACAAAGCTGTGTTAGTTTCTGCTTTATAACAAAGTGAATCAGTTATACATATACATGTGTTCCCATATCTCTTCCCTCTTGCATCTCCCTCCCTCCCAACCTCCCCATCCCACCCCTCTAGGTGGTCACAAAGCACCGAGCTGATCTCCCTGTGCTATGCGGCTGCTTCCCACTAGTTATCTGTTTTACGTTTGGTAGTGAGTGTATATATGTCCATGCCACTCTCTCACTTTATCACAGCTTACCATTCCCCCTCCCCATATCCTCAAGACCATTCTCTAGTAGGTCTGTGTCTTTATTCCCTTCTTACCCCTAGGTCCTTCATGACATTTTTTTTCTTAGATTCCATATATATGTGTTAGCATATGGTATTTGTCTTTCTCTTTCTGACTTACTTCATTCTGTATGACAGACTCTAGGTCCAACCACCTCACTACAAATAACTCAATTTCATTTCTTTTTATGGCTGAGTAATATTCCATTGTATATATGTGCCACATCTTCTTTATCAATTCATCCCATCATGGACACATAGGTTGCTTCCATCTCCTGGCTATTGTAAATAGAGCTGCAATGAACATGACTCTTTTTGAATTCTGGTTTTCTCAGGGTATATGCCCAGTAGTGGGATTGCTGGGTCATATGGTAGTTCTATTTGTAGTTTTTTAAGGAACCTCCATACTGTTCTCCATAGTGGCTGTATCAATTTACATTCCCACCAACAGTGAAAGAGTGTTCCCTTTTCTCCACACACTCTCCAGAATTTATTGTTTCTAGATTTTTTGATGATGGCCATTCTGACCTGTGTGAGATGATATCTCATTGTAGTTCTGATTTGCATTTCTCTAATGAGTAAAGATGTTGAGCATCCTTTCATGTGTTTGTTGGCAGTCTGTATATCTTCTTTGGAGAAATGTCTATTTTGGTGTTCTGCCCATGTTTGGATTGGGTTGTTTGTTTTATTTGTTATTGAGCTGCATGAGCTGCTTGTAAATTTTGGAGATTAATCCTTTGTCAGTTGCTTCATTTGCAAATATTTTCTCCCATTCTGAGTGTTGTCTTCTGGTCTTGTTTATGATTTCCTTTGCTGTGCAAAAGCTTTGAAGTTTCATTAGGTCCCATTTTTTATTTTTGTTTTATTTCCATTTCTCTAGGAGGTGGGTCAAAAAGTATCTTGCTGTGACTTATGTCATAGTGTTCTGCCTATGATTTCCTCTAAGAGTTTGATAGTTTCTGGCCTTACATTTAGGTCTTTAATCCATTTTGAGTTTATTTTTGTGTATGGTGTTAGGGAGTGATCTAATCTCATACTTTTACATGTCCCTGTCCAGTTTTGCCAGCACCACTTATTGAAGAGGCTGTCTTTTCTCCACTGTATATTCTTGCCTCCTTTATCAAAGATAAGGTGACCATATGTGCGTGGGTTTATCTCTGGGCTTTCTATCCTGTTCCATTGATCTATCTTTCTGTTTTTGTGCCAGTACCATACTGTCTTGATTACTGTAGCTCTGTAGTATAGTCTGAAATCACACAGCCTGATTCCACCACGTCCGTTTTTTGTTCTCAAGATTGCTTTGACTATTCAGGGTCTTTTGTGCTTCCATACAAATTGTGAAATTTTTTGTTCTAGTTCTGTGAAAAATGCCAGTGGTAGTTTGACAGGGATTGCATTGAATGTGTAAATTGCTTTGGGCAGTAGAGTCATTTTCACAATGTTAATTATTCCAATCCAAGAACATGGTATATCTCTCCATCTATTTGTATCATCTTTAATTTCTTTCATCAGTGTCTTATAATTTTCTGCATACAGGTCTTTTGTCTCCTTAGGTAGGTTTATTCCTAGATATTTTATTCTTTTTGTTGCAGTGGTAAATGGGAGTGTTTTCTTGATTTCACTTTCAGATTTTTCATCATTAGTGTACAGGAATGCCAGAGATTTCTGTGCATTAATTTTGTATCCTGCTACTTTACCAAATTCATTGATTAGCTCTAGTAGTTTTCTGGTAACGTCTTTATTATTCTCTATGTATAGTATCATGTCATCTGCAAACAGTGACAGCTTTACTTCTTCTTTTCTGATTTAGATTCTTTTTATTTCTTTTTCATCTCTGATTGCTGTGGCTATACCTTCCAAAACTACATTGAATAAGAGTGGTGAGAGTGGGCAACCTTCTTGTGTTCTTGATCTTATTGGAAATGCTTTCAGTTTTTCACCATTGAGGACGATGTTGGCTGTGGGCTTGTCATATATGGCCTTTATGATGTTGAGGAAAGTTCCCTCTATGCCTACTTTCTGCAGGGTATTTATCATAAATGGGTGTTGAATTTTGGTGAAATGTTTCTCTGAATCTATTGAGATGATCATATGGTTTTTCTCCCTCAGTTTGTTAATATGGTGTATCATGTTGATTGATTTGCGTATATTGAAGAATCCCTGCATTCCTGGAATAAACCCCACTTGATCATGGTGTATGATCCTTTTAATGTGCTGTTGGATTCTGTTTGCTAGTATTTTGTTGAGGATTTTTGCATCTATGTTCATCAGTGATATTGGCCTGTAGTTTTCTTTCTTTGTGACATCCTTGTCTGATTTTGGTATCAAGGTGATGGTGGCCTTGTAGAATGAGTTTGGGAGTGTTCCTCCCTCTGCTATATTTTGGAAGAGTTTGAGAAGGATAGGTGTTAGCTCTTCTCCAAATGATTGATAGAATTCGCCTGTGAAGCCATGGTCCTGGGCTTTTGTTTGTTGGAAGATTTTTAATCACAGTTTCAGTTTCAGTGCTTGTGATAGGTCTGTTCATATTTTCTATTTCTTCCTGATTCAGTCTTTGCAGGTTGTGCATTTCTAAGAATTTGTCTATTTCTTCCAGGTTGTCCATTTTATTGGCAAAGAGTTGCTTGTAGTAATATCTCATGATCTTTTGTATTTCTGCAGTGTCCGTTGTTACTTCTCCTTTTTCATTTCTAATTCTATTGATTTGAGTCTTCTCCTTTTTTTTCTTGATGAGTCTGGCTAATGGTTTATCAATTTTTTTTTATCTTCTCAAAGAACCAGCTATTAGTTTTATTGATCTTTCTGCTGAAAGATCAGCTGTTAACATTATGGGGATTCCCTTGTGTGTTATTTGTTGGTTTTCCCTTGTTGCTTTTAATATGTTTTCTTTGTATTTAATTTTTGATAGTCTGATTAATATGTGTCTTGGCATGTTTCTCCTTGGATTTATCCTGTATGGGACTCTCTGTGGTTCCTGCACTTGATTAACTAATTCCTTTCCCATATTAGGGAAGTTTTCAACTATAATCTCTTCACGTATTTTCTCAGTCACTTTCTTTTTCTCTTCTACCTCTGGGACTCCTATAATTCGAATGTTGGTGCATTTAATGTTGTCCCAGAGGTTTCTGAGACTGTCCTCAGTTCTTTTCATTCTTTTTTCTTTATTCTGCTCTGCAGTAGTTATTTCCACTATTTTATCTTCCAGGAAACTTATCCGTTCTTCTGCCTCAGTTATTCTGCTATTGATCCCTTCTAGAGTATTTTTAATTTCATTTATTGTGTTGTTCATTGTTGCTTGTTTCATCTTTAGTTCTTCTAAGTCCTTGTTAAATGTTTCTTGCATTTTCTCTATTGTATTTCCAGGATTTTGGATCATCTTTACTATCATTATTCTGAATTCTTTTTCAGATAGACTTCCTATTTCCTCCTCATTTGTTAGGTTCGATGTGGTTTTACCTTGCTCCTTCATCTGCTGTGTGTTTTTCTCTCTTCTCATTTTACTTATCTTACTGTGTTTAGGGTCTCCTTTTTGCAGGCTGCAGGTTTGTAGTTCCCGTTGTTTTTGGTGTCTGTCCCCAGTGGGTAAAGTTGTTTCAGTGTGTTGTGTAGGCTTCCTGGCAGAGGGGACTAGTCCCTGTGTTCTGGTGGATGAGGCTGGATCTTGTCTTTCTGGTGGGCAGGTCCACATCTGGTGGTGTGTTTTGGGGTGTGTGGCCTTATTATGATTTTAGGCAGCCTCTCTGCTAATGGATGGGACTGTGTTCCTGTCTTGCTAGTTGTTTGGCATAGGGTGTCCAGCACTGTAGCTTGCTGGTCATTGAGTGAAGCTGGGTCTTGGTGTTGAGATTTAGATCTCTGGGAGATTTTCACCATTTGATATTACGTGGAGCTGGGAGGTCTCTTGTTGAGCAGTGTCCTGAAGTTGGCTCTCCCACCTCAGAGTCATAGCACTGACTTCTAGCTGGAGCACCAAGAGCCTTTTATCCAATGGCTCAGAATAAAAGGGAGAAAAAAGAAAGAAAGAAAGAAAAGAAAGAAAGAAAGAAAGAAAGAAAAAAGTGGGAGCAAGAAAGAAAGGGTGTAAAATAAAATAAAATAAAGTAAGATAAAAAATAGAGTTATAAAAATAAAAAATAAGTATTAAGAAAAAAAAATTTTTAAGTAAAAAACAACAACAACAAAAAACAGACAGAACCCTAGGACAAATGGTGAAAGCAAAGCTATACAGACAAAATCTCACACAGAAGCATACACATACACACTCACAAAAAGAGGAAAAGAGGAAAAAATAATCTATCTTTTTCTCAAAGTCCACCTCCTCAATTTGGGATGACTCTTTGTCTATTCAGGTATTCCACAGATGCAGGGTCCATCAGGTGGATTGTGGAGCTTTAATCTGCTGCTCCTGAGACTGCTATGAGAAATTTCCCTTTCACTTCTTTGTTCACATAGCTCCCGTGGTTCAGCTTTGGATTTGGCCCCGCCTCTGTGTGTAGGTCGCCTGAGGGCTCTGTTCTTCTCTCAGACAGGACGGTGTTAACGGAAACGCTGATTCGGGGGTCTGGCTCACTCGGGCCGGGGGTACGGAGGGGTATGGATGCGGGGCGAGCCTGTGGCACCAGAGGCCATTGTCACGTTGCAGCAGCCTGAGGCGTGCCGTGCGTTCGCCTGGGGAAGTTATCCCTGGATCCTGGGACCCTGGCAGTGGCGGGCTGCACAGGCTCCAGGGAGGGGAGGTGTGGACAGTGAGCTGTGCTTACACAGAGGCTTCTTGGTGGCTGCAGTAGCAGCCTTAGCATCTCATGCCAGTGTCTGGGGTCCACGCTGTTAGCCACTGCTTGTGCCTCTTTCTGGAGCTCCTTTCAGCAGCGCTTTTAATCTCCTCTCCTCACGCACCAGGAAACAAAGAGGGAAGGAAAAGTCTCTTGCCTCTTCAGCAGGTCCAGACTTTTCCCCGGACTCCCTCCCGACTAGCCGTGGTGCACTAACCCCTTCAGCCTGTGTTCATGCCCCCAACTCCAGTCCTCTCCCAGCATCCGACAGAAGCCTGAGCCTCAGCTCCCAGCCCCCGCCCGCCCCGGTGGGTGAGCAGACAAGCCTCTTGGACTGGTGAGTGCTGGTCGGCACTGATCCTTTGTGCAAGAATCTCTCCCCTTTGCCCTCCGCACACCTGTGGCTGCAGTCTCCTCTGTGGCTCCGAAGCTTCCCCCCTCCGCCACCCTCAGTCTCTGCCCATGAAGGGGCTTCTTAGTGTGTGGAAACCTTTCCTCCTTCACAGCTCCCTCCAACTGGTGCAGGTCCCGTCCCTATTCTTTTATCTCTGTTTTTTCTTTTTTCTTTTGCCCTACCCAGATACGTGGGGAGTTTCTTGCCTTTTGGGATGCCTGAGGTCTTCTGCCAGCATTCAGTGGGTGTTCTGTAGGAGTTGTTCCACGTGTAGATGTATTTTTGATGTGTCTGTGCGGAGGAAGGTGATCTCCGCGTCTTACTCTTCCTCTGTCTTCCATCGAGCTTCTGCAATAATGTTTTATTACTGAAAATAAAATGAAACCTCTCCCTCTTTTTCTTTAAAAATGCTTTAAGCTTATATGTATTAATTAGATTTTGTAATATTTTGTTGTTTCCTGTCCAGGGCTTTTATTCAGGAAAATGTAATATTATAAACTTAAGATGTTCATTTATTGTGTGATTTATTTGAGGACAATTTATGCTTACAGTATTTAAAACAGAAAATTATTCTCAGCCCTCTTGCTCACTTCATTAGACTAGAGGGAAAAAAAGAACTATAAATTATCCAGATTTCACAGACACATTTTTAAAAATTTCATACAACAGATTCTTTATAACATTAGAAAATGTGTTCCAAGTGAGGGCTATTGGAATGGATTTTTCAGTGTCTTAAGGTCTAGAACATACACTTTAATACTGTCACACTTCATAGTGGAGTGAGCTAATAAATGCTTTGATGATCACAAGTTCACATAAATTGAGCAGATTTTGCCTCTACCCAATTTACAGTGTAAGAAGGTAAACAGGCCTGCATTAGGGTAAACTCTGAAGAAATGACTAGGTCTGAACCATTGTAAGTTTTTGAGTATTGGAATCACCAGGCTGGATTCATTTGTCTTCTCTATTAGCTGCATTTCTTCTCATCAATACCACCCCTTCACCCTGGCCCTGCTCCCAGCCCATCTGATGGGCTTATACAAATTTTTAATTGAGCATCACATTGAATTATCTCATTGCATTATATTCCATTATCTTCTGGAGAATCTTCATGAGCATAAAGTTGATAAATAGAAGTTCTGATTCCTATTCATAAAACTATGCATTCTATTCATAGGTGGATTTATTGTGAAGTTAATAAAAAGCTTAAGCTTCAGTTTCCTTTGCTTCCCCTGGGAGAGGTCCTAGTAATATATTCACGTGGTTGAACACTTTTATAAATTTTTAGAAATTAATATTTTGTTTTATTGTTTTCAATAACCATATTTTCAAATTGAAGTATAGTTAATTTACAATGTTATGTTAGCTTCAGGTATACTTTGAGCAACCTGATTTTCTTATATATATACATATATATACATATATATATATATATATATATATATATATATATATATATATATGTTCTTTAAAAGTAAAGTATTTTAAGTACAATTAGTTAGGACCCACCATCTTTTATCATACTGACTTCCTGCTTATTATACTTTTTCTTTACTTAGGTGGTATTGGAATGGGATGTTTGCATTACAGCCAAGCAGAAGATGAGCTTAGTGGGATATATTTATGGTTTATGATCATTTTATGGTTTATGATCATTTTTCATTAACAGTTCATTTTTTGCTTGCTGTCCTGGTGAAGGAATGGTGTCCAGAATCATCCTTCACACCCACTGTGGTGATTTGCCTGACTTGTGAGCCTGAAGTTTAGGGACAGAAATCTCATTGCAATATGAATATGTTGTATAGCCCTGGGCAATGAAAGTATATGAACAGTGGAAGAGATAGCATGTTTGAGCTATATGGCAGCAAAGGTAATTTGTATAACCATTTCCAATTATTGGCACACTGGCTAATGAGTGTTTTCAATTGAAAGAATATTTAAGATTAGCCACTGTACAATAAAACTTGAAATACTGTAAAATTGTACAATTTATATATGAAAGAAAGTTGAGAGAAGGTTTCTCAAATTTGACAACAATCATAAATATTTAAATATTATCATTAATAAACTCTGAAGTGGAACATTTCTAAGTTGTCAGCATTAAAAATTAAATTAAAAATTAAATATTACAAAAATAAATTTTGATCCCAACCATGCTGGAGGAAAGAGTTTCATATCTCAGAGGTTGAGTTTACATTTGATTTTATGTAATATAGAAAAATGAGAGATTGTTATAATAATTACAATAAAAGGTAATAGTGGAAAGAAAAGTTGTCTGGAAGTCCATAGTAAATGGTTTCTAATAGGAAGGTGTTTTGTGTGTTCAGAGAGAGAAAAGTCTCCATTTTCCTATGTTACTTAGAAGTGATTATTTTCTAGGAAACATCAGGTCAAAAAGATCAACTTACCCATTTTCATCTCTAGAAGAAGCAGGCATTGATCCTAGTAGATTATGAAAGAGTATTTAAAAGTGAAAATGAGAATGAAGGAAAGACAAATTATGTAGTCAAAACAAAGTCATAGAAGCAGCACTTAGGACGTATAGGAGTAAAATTGAATAAAGATTCAGGAAAGTAATTGAAAATACACATATTTCTTACTCTAGGAACAAGCCAAGTTGAAGTGAGACAGAAAGCAAGGTAGACAAGGAAAGAAGGAAAAGCGATAGTAGCATTTTGAGCAAGTTTGGAGATTAATGCAGAAGCCAGAAAAATCAGAAAGCCAACACTTAAAACTATAGGATCTTTAAGCACTACAGTGTCTCAGTCACTGTGAGGTGTGTCAAAAACAATTTATTAATAAACACACACACCTATGATCAATTAATCTATGACAAAGGAGGCAGGAATATACAATGGATTAAAAATGGTCTCTCTAGCAAGTGATGTTGGGAAAGCTGGACAGCTACATGTAAATCAATTAAATTAGAACACTCCACACCATATACCAAAATAAACGAAAAAATGGATTAAAGACCTAAATTTAAGGCATGACAGCATAAGACTCCTACAAGAGAACATAGGCAAAATATTCTTGGACATAAATTGTAGCAATATTTTCTTAGATCTCTCTCCCAAGGCCAAAAACAAAAACAAAAACAAAAACAAACAAAGGCAAAAATAAACAGATGGGACCTAATCAAACTTAGAAGTTTTTGCACAGCAAAGGAAACCATCAACAAAACGAAAAGACAACCTATAGAATGCAAGAAAATATTTGCAAACAATGGCACCAACAAGGGGTTAATATCCAAAATATACAAACAGCTCATACAACTCAATATCAAAAAAGCAAATAAGTCAATTGAAAAATGGGCACAAGACCTAAACAGACATTTCTCCAAAGAAGACAAATAGATGGCCCACAGGCATGTGAAAATATGCTCAACATCACTAATTATTAGAGAAATGCAAATCAAAACCATAATGAGGTGTCACCTCACACCTGTCAGAATGGCCATCATCAAAAAGTCTATAAACAATAAAATTGAAGAGGATATGGAGAAAAGGGAACCCTCCTACACTGGGTGGGAATGTAAATTGGTACAACCACTATGGAGAACAGTATGGAGGTTCCTAAAAAACTAAAAATAGGGCTACCATATGATCCAGCAATCCCACTCCTGGGCATATATCGGGACAAAACTATAATTCAAAAAGACACACGTGGGCTTCTCTGGTGGCACAGTGGTTAAGAATCCACCTGCCAGTGCAGGGGACATGGGTTCGAGCCCTGGTCCGGGAAGATCCTACATGCCACAGAGCAACTAAGCCCATGCACCACAACTACTGAGCCTGCGCTCTAGAGCCGGTGCTCCACAACAAGCAATGAAAAGCCAGTGCACCGCAGCAAAGAGTAGCCCCCGCTCGCCTCAACTAGAGAAAAGCCCGGGTGCAGCAACAGAGACCCAGTGAAGCCAAAAAGATAAAAAAATAAAATAAATTTTAAAAAAAGGACACATGCACCCCTAATTTCATAGTAGCACTATTTATAATAGCCAAGACATGGAAACAACCTAAACATTCATCAACAGATGATTGGTTTAAGACTATGTAGTATCTATATCTATTTATCTATCTATCTACCTATCATCTACCTATCTACATTCATGAAATGGACTATTATTCAGCCATAAAAAAGAACAAAATAATGCTATTTGCAGTAACATGGATGGACACAAAGATTATCATAGTAAGTGAAGTAAGTTAGCAAAAGACAAATATTATATGATATCAGTTATATGTAGAATCCAAAAAAATACAGATAAATTTATTTACAAAGCAGAAACAGGAATCCAAAAAGAGGGGATACATGTGTACATACAGTTGATTCACTTTGCTGTGCAGTGGAAACTAACACAACATTGCAAAGCAACTATGCTCCAATAAAAATTAAAAAACAAAAACAGAAAAAAAAGAAATAGGCTCACAGACATAGAAAACAATCTTATGGTTACCAAAGGAGAAAGAGGGGGAGGGATAAATTAGGAGTATGGGCTTTACAGGTACAAACTACTATACATAAAATAGATGGGCAATAAGTATTTACTGTATAGTACAAGGAACAATATTCATTATCTTGTAATAACCTATAATAGAAAATAATCTGAAAAAAAATAAATATACATATAGCTGAATCACTTTGCTGTATACCTGAAACTAACACAATGTTGTAAATCAACTATACTTCAATAAAAAATAAACAACTTGTTAATAGCATTAAATAACATGTTGACTAGACCTATGCGAAAGTATATCTTTTGTCATTTTGTTGAGTAGACCTATGCGAAAGTATCTTTTGTCATTTTGTTGACTAGAACTATGCGAAAGTATATCTTTTGTCATTTTGTATCTTCTCATTTGGGGAAGAATCTTAGAAATGCAAATGCTGGAAAAGGGTAAATATATATGTACTTCTAGATATTGATAACTTTCTGTCAATAGGGGTTGCACAAGTTTACATTCTTACCGGCAGTCTTTGAGAGTGTCTGTTTCTCCTCAGCCACACCAGTAGAGCATGTCAAATTTCTGGATGTTTGAATGTATAAGTAGCAATTTATATCTCACAGTAGATTTGTACATTTCTCTGATAGAAAAGTTGGTCATCCTTTAATATGTTTAAAGGCTATCTACATTTCATTTTATTGAGAACCGTATGTTTATACCTCTTGCACACTTTTATACCAGGTTATTGATTTTTTTCTTTCCTATTTTTAAATTTTTTTATGTAATAGAAACACTAATCTTTCTTCTTTTTACCTAAAGTGGCTATAGTTGGTCTCCATTTAATATAACCAAGAATCCCATTAGATGAAAAGCTTTGCATAATCTGGCCCCATCCTTCTTGGTAGCTTCATCACCTTACTTGCCATTCCTAACTAAATACTCTGTGCTACAGCCACACTGAATTTCGTGCTATTTTATAAGTAACAAGCTTATAGTTTTCAATAACATCTGTATTAATTTTCTGTCATTGCCATAACAAATTATGAAAAACTTAATGGCTTAATCAACATAAAAATTTTATATTACAATTCTATAGGTTACAAGTCTGATCCAGGTAACACTGCACTTCAATAAAGATGTCAGTAGGGCTCTTCTCCTTTCTGATATCTCTGAGGCATGATATATTTACTTGCTCATTTGAGTTGTTGGGAGAATTTAGTCCCTTGTAATTTCAGGACTGAGGTCCCTGTTTTCTTACTGGTTATAAACTAAGAGTCATTCTCAGCTTCTACGGGCCACAGAATACTTTGGTTAATGTTCCCCTTCATTCCTCTTCAAAGCCAGCAATGGCAGGTCAAGTCGTTGTCATATGTCATCTTTCTGAGTCCTCTTCCATCATCATGTCTTTCTTTGACCACAGCCAGGAAAGGTTCCCCACTGTTAAAGACTCATATGATTATGTATACATATAATACAGGATAATTTCTCTATCTCAGAGTCCATATTCTTGATCATGTCTGTAAAGTCTCTATTGCCATATAGAGTAACATATTCACAAGCTCCAGGCATTAGAACATGGACATCTTGAGGAACCATTATTCTGTTGTACTTACTACAGTCCACCCTCTGGCTCCAAAAGATCCACATTTCCCACATATAAAATACATACAATACATCCCAATATCTCCCAAAGTTTTAACCCATTACTGCATCAACTCAAAGTCCAAAGTCTCATCTAAATCTCATAAGGTGAAAAATCCCAAGTATCATCATCTGTATTATTTAAATTAGGTATATTTGAGATTCTCTGATAATCTATTCTTGGCATATTTCCTCTCCATCTATGGACATGTGAAACTAAAGAACAAATTATCTGCACCCATAATACATATGGGACAGGCATAGGATAATATATACAGACATACAGTTCAGAAATGGGTAAAATGAAAGGAAAAGGGTAGTCACCAGTCCCAAGAACTTTTGAAACTCAGCCTGGCAAACTCCATTAGATTTCAAGACTTGGGGATAATCCTCTATGGTTAATGATTCTACCCTCTAGGCTCTATCATCTCCCATCCGAGTCATCCTTTTCTCATGAAAAGTATCAAGTGCTTGCAGCTGAGTAGTTTTATATCAGCCTGTTTCCTGCCATTAGTATTTGGAGCACAGGAGGGTGCACAGCTACAGACTTCTTTCCTTTTGTACTCTCTTTGTCCTTTTCAGTCCAAGCTGGTGTTGTTTCTGCTGTATAAAGGACTTAAAACCTTGTGAATCTCCTATGTATGTCACAGAGATTCCTGTCAATAGGAAGAGGCTTGTCCATAGATCTTTCCTGGAGAATCCCATCCCCACTTGTGCTTTGCTCACATCACTGGGGGACAATGCCCTTAAGCTTCCTAGATCCTTTTAGGTTTAACTGATATCTGTGATCCACACTCCTTAGTCTCTTTAAAGAGCCTTTTATGTGACATAATGTCTGAATACTCTGACCTTCTGATCTTTCTGAGGCATAGGCAAAAATTACCCAACCATGCTCTGGGTTTTCCATCTAAAGCATACTTTCTCTTAATTTTAGCAACTTTTGCAATCTGGATAGCTTGAAAATTTCTCAAATCCTCAAGTCCTGGCTCCTGTTCATTTAACAATTTTCCCCTAAATTTATCTCTTTCTTCTCAAATTTTATTATAAACATCAAGAAGTTCATTTAACACTTTCCCCAAATAAATATGCAAGTTTTTCTGTATTGTTGACATTTTGCTTGCAAAATCTCCTCACCTAAATATTCAAGTTCATCACTTACAAATTCTGATTTCCACATGACTGCAGGACACACTTCCACTAAGCTTACTGCCACTAACAAAGGATCAGCTTTCCTCCAGTTTCTGCTAACATTTCTCATTTCATTCTGAGCTCTCATTGGCAGTATCTTTCACATCCATGTTGCTCACAGTTTATTCATGACAATTCATATATTTTCTGAGGCAATTTAGATTTTCTTTACCAAGCTCCTCACTTTATTCTGAGTCTTCAGTAACAGAGTCATTAACATCCATATTTCTTCCAATGGTCTATTCAAAGCAATCCAGGCATTTTCTGTCATGCTTCTCATGACAAATGGATGAGAAAAGAAATATTAACAAATTATAAATTTTATAAACTTATGAATACTTTAAGCTTTTCAAAATCCAGAAAACTAGCATACTATTTTTATTCATAAACTGCCTGAAAAACCTCTATAATCCTTTCCCTCCTCTATTCTTTGATTACCTCATCATGTTCCAATAATTTTATAATATCAATTTTATTAGAAGAAAAAGATAATTTGGTTATTCCTCTAACATAAATGATATATTTTTTTCTTATTTGGATATGCTAGAAATGGTCTTTTTGCTTCACAACCTGTTATTGGAAATGCCATGTAAAATTTTAGAATTATTGTAAAATTTGGTTAAAATCCTTTTCAAGTATTTTCTTATCTGAGTTGTAAGATTTCAAGGAACACACAGTTTTCTTGAGTATTCTCCAATCTTAAATACTATTTGAATTGTTCACGGACATTAATCAGTTTGTCACTGATCTTTATAACAGTTCTATATTATGAGGATTTGTTGCTAATGTCACTATTTTGTGTCAACTGAGAAGTAAAGTTAAATATATTTCCCTTATGTTAATATGATTTCACTTCTTTTCATGAATTGGATAATCAAAAATACAAGAGCCTAGTCAATACAACAACCACTAATTTAGTGATGAATGTATATAGGAGCTTTATCATTGGAGCACATATTTTTCAGGTTCAGTTTCAAGGTGGCACTTTTGTGAACCATTTTAAGGAACCGCCAAGCTTCATGAGAACACGATGAAACAGATATATTGAGATATGATCTGATACATTAGAATGCACAAAATGTGTGACCTCACACGTAGATACACTCCGTCTTTATAGTAGTACTTCTACAGATACAGAAATTCTGATAAATTCTATTTTGTATGATTCTCATAAAATATTTTTCTGTGGTCATAATTGTATAAGCTGCATCACTGAGTATAATCAGAATAGAAGGGAACTTCTCTTTTGACTAGGTGGCAATAAGTGTGGAATCTTCTGCCTACAGTCTTATATACATGATTACTAGAAATATTTTCCACAGACTAAATCTTGTTCAGTACATTTCAACCCTTGTTTCTCCTCTATTACCTATAGTTTTATTCCTGTATGCCATAGACTATGTTCATTTGCAAATTCTGGCCTTATACCTTTATGTCACGAAGCCAGATGAATCATCACATCAGTAGTGGGAGTATAGGAGAATGGCTAGCAATAACAACTATACACAGAAGTGATACATATATTCCATTAAATTCAATCTAATAATATCCTCAAATTATCTTCATTTAGATCCCAAAAGTACCTGCAGCCATTCCAGCACCAGCAGATAGGAGGAGGATTATGATAAAAAGGAAAACAAAGTAAAGAAAAATGGCAGTGGGTTAAAATATCTTACTTTGGCAAATTTTACAGAAAGATATGATTGATGTAGCATATTTTCAGGCCCTCTCCCAGGCCTTGGAAGGGGCCCATGCAAATAAGGGGCTATAAAACTTCAAGGAAAATTTTCTCTTCTAAGAAAACTGATTCATCCTGGGTCTTCTGTAACTCAGTTGATGGCAACTCCATTAAGAAATGTGGAGCGGTTTTGACTTAATTTTTTTATTCAGGCTCTATATACACTAGTAAATCCTTCAAAATATACTCAGACTCCAAACACTTCTTCCCATCCCACTCTGTTATTGTGACCTGAGCTTCCATCAACTTTCATTTATATTATTTTAATAACGTCCTAGTGTATTTCTCTTATTTTGCTTTTACTTTCCTTTTATCTACTCTCAACATGCCAACATGAGTGCTATATTTAACATTCAGTTATATGTAACTTGGATCATGGTGCTTCTCTGCTCAGCACCCATGGCTCGTCATCTTACTTAAGTAAAAGCCAGAGTCATTACTGCAGCCCACAAGGCCTCCTTGACCTGGACCCCTTAGTTCTTGACCTTATCTCCTTTTACTCTCTCCCTCTCCTTTGCTGCAGCCACACTGGCCTCTTCACTTCCTCGCACATGCCAGGCATTTGCACAGCTTGTAGTTTTAGCCCTCACAACTCCCACTACCTGGATAACTGTGTCCAGATGTTCCCTGGGCTTGCCCTCTCACTTCTTTCAGGTCTTTACTAAAAAGTCTCCTCAGTGAGGATTTCCCTGGCCATCTTATCTATAATTTCACCCTTGTCTGCTGCCACAGATTCTTCAGGTTACTTTTCTTGCCTTGCCTTATTTTCTAGTAATTATCCTTTTCTAAATGAATATGTGCTTTATTTATTTTTGTTTATATATTGATTTTCTCATGCATAATTTATATCTACCACTAGAAAATAAGCTCTGTGAGGCAGATGTGTTTGTCCCTTTTTTTCGTTGTGCGCCCCTAATGCGTAGAAGGGTGTATGGCACAAAATAGGTGCTCAGTAAATATTTTAAATAAATATTAATTAAAAACAAATGAATTTTTGACCTGGGGAATGCACAGTCATCTTTTGTTTATCAACCTCTTGGATTGTTCCCAAGTCCTTCAAAGCAGAACTAATAACATCTATGTGTTGTAGTATTTTGCAATGACCTACAAAGTATCATAATGCTGATGTGCTTGGTTGTTTAACTTTCTTCTTTACATTCTGAATTCTTCTGGGTCAAGGTTTGTGACATGATCATCTTTATATTCTCCAGTGTATAGTATGTCTACTGTAACATAGTAATCATTTGAATAATATATATTAAAATAACCCTGAAACTAAGTGATCACATTGCCTAAATACTAATAATAAATTTTATTTGGAGACACAGAAGTAAGAGTTGTTCTCTCCTCCAGGTAAAAAAGAGTTGACAGGCCAAATCTTTAATTGTAAAACCCAAGTCAGAGAATCCTTGGAGTTCTGTGTTCAGCAAGAAAGTAGCACTTTAGTAGCTATAGAAGTTACAATCAGAGAAGAGCCCATAATAGATTACTTGATTAAACCAGTTATTTGCAAATTCTGAAGCATATAATAAAGGCACTCTTGGGCCTTTCAGTATTTTTCTTGTCAGTGGAAAGGGGAGAATCACTTGAAATGTTTAAGGAATCCTCTTAAACATTTGTGGATTACATTCCAGAGATGCCTCTCCCAAAGTGTATAAAGAAGATTATGTTCATGAGATATTGACAAGGTTAAATGCAAAGAAACAAGAAGGACCTAGTAGGTGAAATAAAGTTAAAATGATTTCTTTACTGCAGGATTTCTCCCAGGCTTTAATGTGTGTTGTGATTCACCAAGGAATGGATACAGAAGCCCGTATTCTCAAAATACTTTGTTTACAGAACCTTTTATTTCTGTTTATTTGTTTTTCTTTGGCACCTTTACTTTGAGAAACATTTTAGAGGTATCTCCATGAACAGCAAATCCTGATGTGATTTATCGTTCCCAGAAAAAGGTGTCAATGACAGTGACCCTGGCTTTAGGTAATGGTCTTCACGGATTGACACCATGTACAGTGACAATGTACTAGCCAAAACCATCTTCATTTCACACAGTGCCTTAATAGTCATTCATACCTTCTACTGAGACACATATTTCATTCAATGTTTTTTTTTCCTTTAGAAAGACATATCAGCTGATAGTTCACAGGATCTTCTAATGCTACCTTAAAGTGAGTTAGTCTGAGAAGCTACTTTATTTATACCAGAGTACTTTCCCTATGGATTCTAATGGTCTGAAACCACTGTCATTTTTTTTGCCAACCACTGTAGGTATTTTCAGGCACCGTGATGTGATCAAAATACTTTGCAAATGTGAAACTTTTTCTGCTAACCCTGTTTGGGGCTATCTGAATTCTCATTACATCATTTGGCTTTTTCCAACAGAATATTCTCCGTGTCTGAAATATTGCACAAGACGGTACGGCAGCTGTGTGAAAAGCTGGTTGATTTTAAAGTAAGCTCCAGCTTTGTGATTGTCCAAGTTTCAAAATAGAATGAGTGTGATTACAGCCTACATAAAAGGTTACAGGCTACAGAAAGGCTGGTTCCAAATCAAATGCCAAATAATGCCACCATGTATTGTACTTTAGACTTGTCAAAAGCTGAACATTTAGAAAACACTTGATTTGACTCAACAAATATTTATTGAGCACTTATTGAATGCAAAATCATTTGTTTCATGCTAATAATCCCTGGAGCAAAAATAACAGTCTCGAAGTTTAATCAGCATAGCATTTATGGCACACCCAGCGGGATGGTTTTTTTCAGTACCACTGTAATTCTGTGTAGTGAACATTCATCCAAGCCATAACAAGCAATGAGTGAAGATAATTAAATGAGTGTAATTGGGAGAGGATCAGTAATGCTGACAGCCTAGTCACTCTAATTCCACATCAGTTCCCCTTTTGATGAATAAGGCAAGTCAGACATGTGGTTTTGACAGGGTTGGATCCTGACAGAGGAGTTACGCCAATAATTTCACCAGTTATAGATTAATTCCCAATGGATTAGAAACTAAGAGATCAAAACCAACAGAAAATAGTTTATCTAAGCCAAGATCATCATTTCCAAAACCCAGGAGAGAACATAAAAGATAAATCCAGTGTCAGCGAGGTGAGTGCTTAAGTGAGTCCAGGTGTGGAGGGAACTAGAATGGGGTCACGCATCATGATGCAGATAAGGAGAGGGTCCAGTGACTGAAAACTAAATCAAACCATACTTGATATTTGATAAATATGAACAAGTGAATAAAGACATGAACCCAAGTTAGGACTAGGAAACCAAATCAGAAAATCCAGATAAACATTAGAGACAAGAACAACATCAGCAAAAGTTAATGTGGTGGTTTGAATGATAGAGGAGGGACCTAGAGTGGGAGAAAACATTAGCGTTTACTCTTTTGTTTTCATTTAGAAAGTAATGCAAAGAAATGTCAGGCTTCAGGGATTCTTCAGGAAGTTTAGATTCAAGACTGATACATATGATTTTTTTCCTTTCTGAAAATGGGCCCCTGAGAAAAGCAATCTCTAAGTTTGTACCCATTCCATCATCTAAGCATAAAAGAACTATGGGTTTGTCCCCATCTGCTCCAGTTCATTTGGGGGTGTGGATAAAGATCATTCTAGAGAATGGAGGGCAGAAATTCCCACCCACCAGCCCTTCTCCACCTATGTTTTGGTGCTTGTCCTAACTTGGGCTCTTGACCACTTTTTCTTATCTTTATCTACGAAAGTGGAGAGGGGCAGTGGCTCTGTGGTGAGATAGACAGATGCTTATGGAAGAATAATAAGGATTATCTCAGGCTTAATTTCAACTGTGTGCTCCAGAGTCAAAATAAAATTGCAACAAGATCTGTTTTTGGCAGCCAAGCTTGTATTGTTGCCAAAATACAAAGACTGTATTGCTAACATGTATGATATTGTAAGTGTTCTTAGTAGCTAAGATTTCATATGATCTCTGCAATCAGATAAAGCTGAGGGGTAAAAACTTTATTGAATTACCTTAGTATATTATTAAGAGAGATTAATGCAATTCAACAAATATTAGTCGATAGTCCTAGAAAACAAGGCGGACATTTCCCTCCATCGTGGAGCTAACAGTTTAGCATAAATACATATAATTAGTAACAAGTGCCTTAAGGGTTACAAAAGAAGGCTTATGGAGAAATTCAGTAGTCTCTTTTAAGGTGCTTAACCTAGCGTACTGAGTTAAGGAAACCTTTCCTGAATAACTAATAGTTAAACTGAATCTTAAAAAACTGATAATCTGATGAATAAAAAATAAATCATGAAATGAGTGTGATGTTATCACTAATAGGTGGGGCAACTCAATAGGAACTATCACTCATGAATATTTGCAGTGTGTCAGACGTTTCTTATACCTTAGTTTATTTAATCATGACCATAGCCTGAGAAGATGGGTACTAGCATCCCCTAGGAAGACTGACGGATTTTCCCAATGTTGAACATGTAATCATGTAGAGACTGCTTTCACATACAGGTCTGATTTCAAAGCTCATAATAAGTTTTATCCCAGATTCCTTTACTAGCTCCTTACTGCTGCATAAATATATATATAAGGAGATGTAAGAAATTTAATGGTTGTTAACTGATGCCCTTTGAGGTCTGCATGACATCTCTTCACCACTTCTGATTTCAGCTGCAGTTGGATGCCCAGCCCCAGTGCACTTCAAGCACAAATAACATACCACGTTTTTCTGCCTCTGGGCTTTCCATGAAGCCATGGGGATTTTCTCAGTGGAGGTGAATTTGTGGGGGTTATAACACCCTCTGAAGTAACCCTTATCCAATGGAGGATGTAGGCTGGTGGATAAAGGCCCCAGTCTTCTCTCCTTGGGGGGACAGCTTCCCCATGGTTCCTCAGAAAGCCCTGGGGTATTGAGACCCAGCTGTTTACACAGGTAACCAGCTTAATAAGGGAAAATTCATTTTTCTTGTTTCCCTGTCTCACTCTTCCCACTCCTTTACTCTTGCTTTCTGAGATTATCTCTCAATGAAATCACCTGCATCCCGGTCCTTGTCTCAGGTTTTGCTATCAGAGGAATTCAAACTAAGATCATAGCTTTAAGCATTGAATTTTTAGTAGCAATTTTACACCGCATTCCTGTTGGAATCTGTTAGATCTTTAGCAAAAAATAATGTTTCTTGTATTTTACTACCAGATGGGGATCCTCAGATACTTCATTAAAAAAAGAGCAAAACATGCTTAAAATATGGCATAAAATCTGGAGGAAATTCAACTACTGAGTCTCATTGGAAACATCTATTATAGAAAGTAAATTGCAGAGTTAAAGTATCAAAGGCCAAATTTTAATTTAATAGTACTAAGTATATTTATGAAGCCACCATTCTATCTGGAAAAATTATATATGCCAATCCCATTGAATTTGTATAATTGCATCGATATTTATTTGACCACCTCACTGATATTATAAAAAGTAACTTCCTATAAACATTTTTAAGTGTTACTTCTTGTCAATGACTTTTATTTTTTATTTTTATTTTTTTCTGTACGCGGGCCTCTCACTGCTGTGGCCTCTCCCGTTGCGGAGCACAGGCTCCGGACACACAGGCTCCGCGGCCATGGCTCGCGGGCCCAGCCGCTCCACGGCATGTGGGATCTTCCCGGACCGGGGCACGAACCCGTGTCCCCTGCATCGGCAGGCGGACTCTCAACCACTGCGCCACCAGGGAAGCCCTTGTCAATGACTTTTAAAGTGTACTTTGTGTTATTTAAATCAGTGTGTTGTATAGATGGTACCAATGATTTATAATTTATCTACGTGAAACACCTTATGCTCTAGTTTCCTTATAAAATGCCACACATCTTTCAGAAAATAGTCTTCTAAGCTTTCTTTCTGCCACTCATGTTTCAGAAGCAATTGCTGTAGTGAAAGGTTAGTCTTTGAAGGGTTTCTATGTTTTTCTGTCTCCTTTAAGTATCAAATATGGGAACATAGAAAAAGCAAACATCTTGTATTGAACAGTCTATCATTCATTAGACAGTGATGGATGGTGTCAGACTCATTCAGGCAGTAAATTCACATCCACTTTCTCAGAAAGCTTTTTGACATAGTTTTGGAAGTCCTCTCTTGATGTAAAATATTACCTCCTTCTCCCTGTTGTTCCTCTTTCTCCATTTCCTCTTCCCTGGTCTAGAAGGCAGTGAGATTTCAATTACACTGAAGGCCTTTTTAAAAATTAAACACATCTGACATATTAAGTGAAAGTCATTGCCTTGATAATCTAGAACTTTCCAAAGAAAATAAATTATGTTATGAATTTTCTTCTCATAAAATTCATTAAAATGATTTGCAAGCAAAGGTAATTATTTGTCTCACACACTGAGAAACAGGTGTAGATGCTGTTTGGAGATCCATAGGAACATGCCAATTAGTGAATTAGGTTTATGTGCAAATGTAGGTTCACTTAATTGCTTGGTCTGAGAAAATCTGGCTTTTTTATAAAGTAAGTTTTGGAAAATAACACTGCTAATCATTCACAAGTTATGATGATAGACTGCTAACGGGTGAGTGGAGAATGTCCACACACTGCACCTGCATCTGGACCTTTTGGAGACGCCAAATTTGCAATGTCCTGGGTTCCGCCCCCTCGATGAACACTTTGCATTATTGCATCTGCCACTTGGAGTCATGGTATTGCCTGGAGCACAGAGCTACAGACAGTCAGTTCTGATAGAGCATGTATGTATAAGTGATGGGAAATATGTAACAACATGATGTGGTACTTTGGAGGAATTTAATAAGGCAGGAAAAGACAGGAAAGCAATGCCTCCCAGATCTGATACCGTGATTGCATTTCAAGAGAATTAGCAAAAATTAAGAGACTTCCATCTTAAGTAATCTTGCTAAAGATCAATGTTGAGACATCTAATTTTGTTTTCTTTTTCTTTTGATTAATTTTAATCTTATGGAAGAGAGTGAGGGGTAGGAGGCTAACTTTGTGAATGCTATTGTCTGACGTGTAAATTGTGATAGTTTTAGGTCAGAAGGATTATAGATGTTTGGCAGAGTGAATTTCCATGAATCAAGAAAGCAATATATAGGACAATTGATAATTTAGAAACAGCATTTATTCCACGTAGGCTACAATTTTGGCAATCTAGAAATAGCACCTCTTATGAAAAATGCTGGTGCTCTCACAACCCAACCACTTGTTTGAGTAGCTTTGTGCTTTGTTTAGAACAACAAGAGGTTGTAAAGGTATACAAGGGGTGTCCTTGCAGTGATAGTAAACATGTTATTCTTTCCTGAACAAATTATATCAGTTATAAATACTGAGTTAGCTCAGAGCTAATGTTGCTTTTGCAACAAATGATTTGAAGTAATTGTTTTTTAAATGTGATTTTTGACAATACTGGTATTTTAAGGAAACTAGTTATAAAATTTAGAAGGACAGAATGTACTAGTAGAAGTTAATGTAATCTAGTTCCTACTGTTCAGGGAAGTTTAGAATCTGGCACATCTGCAAGTTGTTACTTGGCCTGTATACAAAACAGTCAACTGATATTTTAGAAGGATTTACTACTTAATACGCAGAATGTCTTTTTCATTCAAAAATATTACTTAAGTATCTCTTTTACTAAGTCTTGGGAGAAATGAAATTAACTTGAAATTTATAATTGGTTCTGCTATCCCTCATAAAGCATACAATCTAGTTGTGAGACAAAGCATATTTACATGAATTAAACAGAGTGATGAAAATGTCATGAAACTATGGTAGCAGGCTGTGCAATCCATGAGAAATAAAGTTATTTTATATGCAATTAATATTTTTTCGGAGCAGCTTTTTTCTCATCTTCTCATAACTTCTTGATTGAAACAGTGATATCTCTGTTTACTCTCACCATCCTTTGAATAACTTTTTGATATTTCTTAACAAAGAAAAGAGGGCTTTTGCTCTACTCATTGTTAATGTCTTGACTGCTATACACTTTTGGTCTAATTAACTGCACATAGAATGAGAAGAGCTTAGAGTGCTATTGTAATAAACAGCCTAATATAAATCTCTCCTGTTTAACATTGCTAATGAATGCATTTTTGTTTTCTCTTTCTAATGTTGTTTCTTGAGCCTCTTCATTTCACATATATGCTTTTTCTTGTTTCCTTTGACTCAGAGTTAAGTCCATGCTTCATATAAACGAAATATTTGTTGAGAAGCTAACAGAGCAGTAAGTAAAATTTACAGTGGGTTTTAAGTTTGGTGTCAGAAATAGACTTCATTAAAGGTAACAGGACAGATTTAAATAGTCATTCAGTCTATATTAAAACTATATAAGATCTGAATGTCTGTAGCATTTATTTACCATATTCTAGAGTCAAAAGTAAGCATTTTTGAGAGGTGTAAGTTTATTCTGCTGGTATAATGGTCCATTCTGTTACTCATAGGCTCCCAGCTGCTTCTTAGTGAGATACAAGCATAATTCAGAGAAAAATAGACTAAGAAACCAAGACTATTAGTGTCAAACGATGTAATAAGAGTTAGAGAGGAAAGAATATGAGCCACGAAAGGATTTTTTACTAAGCTACACTGCAGTACACTGTGATTGCAGGCAGATACAAAATGAGACTCAACATTACATTCAAAATTTACCAGCTGTTAGATTGGCAACTTTATGATAGAAAAAAGAGAGACCTAAAAGTCTTGAAGCTCTGAATAAAATTATTATTTAGATTGATATATGTAGCTTTTTAACCTTTACTGGATAATTAAGAAGATTTTTGATGCAAGTTCTTTGAATTGTAATTACTGTAAAGCGTGCTTAAGCCCAATAGATAACTTGGAAATAGTTTAATTTCTCAAATGTTATAAATTGACGATTTTATCTGATATTTTCTGGATATTTTAGTACATAATTTTTCACAGGTTAGATTTAACACCTAGCCAATGCCAGCTGTATTTTAGATGCATATATAAATTTCCAAATAGACAAACAAACAGAATTCTAGTAGACAGGTAGAAGGGTATCTATTCTCCTGAAAGATGCTGGAGTAATCTGTCTCTCACTTTGTAGAAGAAAGTCTTTTCATGATAAGCACCCAAAGTATTTAGTGCTCTGAATGGAAGGACTTGGAAGAATTCACTGAAAATATGTACGGTTAGTCACAGGGAAATCTCTGCCTTTCATGATGATGTTTAATGAAATTTTGATAAGAAACAATTTTAGCTGAAATAAAAAGCTGAATACAGTGGATGAAATCACACTATCCATTTTTATTGGCAAGATAGTTTTTAAAGGCATAAAACAAAAACATCTATTTACTCATTGGTTTTCTCGGGAAGCTATACATTTGCTATGAAAAAATATGAATGAGTAACCAATTAAAGGTAATCTAAATTATTAAAGTAAGAAAAATTTGTCACACATTTAATAAAAAATGTGTATAAATGAAAGTGATTTGCATTGTATTTGTCATATATAAGATCTGAGGTCTCTCCTATTTAAAAGTAGCAACTTAAATTGATCGAGGTGAAAATGTCCTGTTTCTCACACCATTCGCAAATATCCCCATACATTAATTAGCATTCTTTGTAAGCTTTTGTGAGTCCTTTAATTTCTCTGTACCCCATTTATTTCTACAGAAGAGAAAACACTCTGACATGAAATGTCATCTAATTCACCCTTATACATATAAGAAGGGTTTTACATTCAATTTCCAAAACAGATGACTGTTTTCCCTTCAAGATCTCTAGGACAGAAATTTTATATATAATAATTTTCAATAGTAATTTCATTACCTTAATCACCCTTATGTGTGAGGTATGTATATTTTCATCTTTGCATCTAATATTTTAAAAATCTATGTTATAGGCTAAACTGTTTTCCTTTAACTCTGAGCTTTATGGGTCTAGGAAATAGCAGCAGAGTCCCCTTGAAATTACCATTCAAGTACTTGCGGACAGTTCTTTCCTTCAGGTGAAATGCTTCTGTCTTGCTGACCATTTTTTTATGAAGTAGCACTATGTGGTTTCAGTCAGTATATATTAAATAATTCATTCAAGTGGTGCTTTTGGTTCTGAAAAAATTTTCTTTAATACAACAACTGCTTTTCCTCAAGAACAGGTCACCCTATTTGAAACAAGCCAAAAAGAGGTATAATGCACAGAAGCTGAAGAGGTGTTTGTCCACTAAGTTAGGTGTATGAAATCATAAATAATTTCAGTTCCTCATTCTGTAACCTCACTTAGAGATGCTTCTCTCATTAATGAGGTAACTCATTTAAATTGCTATACATGTTACTTAGAACTTTTATAAATTAGTTCACTTTAATATTGACATAGACTTCCTTAGGTCTAAGTACCACTTATGACTCTGATGCTTGAGTGACCTGGAATAAATCTTTTCATATTTAGTGGCCTGTGTTTTCAAATATTTAGTAGAATATTAATTGTGAAGCCCTGTGTGTATGTGTATGTGTCCTTGAGGGTGGTCTTGCATATAAAAATTACTAAGTAGGAATTAATTTTGGTTTAAGAAATCAATCTTCAATTATTGACATTCTAAACAAAAAGCTAATTCTTAAACTAGTTTGGACAAAATTTTTTGTATAAGGAAACTTTTTTAATTGAAGTATATTTGATTTATAATTTATTAGTTTCAGGTGCACAGCAGAGCGATTCAGTTATACATGCATGTATATGTATATTCTTTTTCAGATTCTTTTCCATTATAGGTTACTACAAGATATTGAATATAGTTCCCTGTACTATAGAGTAGGTCCTTGTTGTTTATTTTATATATAATAGTGTATATCTGTTAATTGCATACTCTTAATTTATCCCTTCCTCTACCCCCTTTCCTCTTTTGTAACCATAAGTTTGTTTTCTAAGTCTGTGAGTCTGTTTCTGTTTTTTAAATAAGTTAATTTGCATTGTTTTTTTAGATTCCATATATAAGTGATATCATATGATATTTGTCTTTCTCTGTCTGACTTACTTCACTTAGTATGATAATCTCTAGGTCCATCCATGTTGCTGCAAATGGCATTATTTCTGTCTTTTTTATGGCTGAGTAGTATTCCATTATATATTTTACATATATATATATATATATATATATATATATATATATACCACATCTTCTTTATCCATTCATCTGTCGATGGACATTTTTGTTGCTTCTGTGTCTTGGTTATTATACATAGTGTTGCTATGAACATTGGGGTGCATGTATCTTTTCAAATTAGAGTTTTTGTCTTTTCTGGATATACGCCCAGGAGTGGGATTGTAGGATCATATGGTAGCTCTATTTTTAGTTTTTTTAAGGAACCTCCATACCATGCTCCATAGTGGCTGCATCCATTTACATTCCCACTGGATAAAATTTTTATTATTCTACTTCTAAAATGAAGCATATCCTAGTAACCACTGGCAAAGTTGGCTGAATAATATTTGGTTCCACTCAAAAACTTAGTTCCTTAAAATTTCAAATAATTTAAATATCATGTATAAATATAGTATATTGAATTTCTCTTTTAAATATTTCAACTTTCTGACTGATACACTCTAAAGCACTAAATAATTCTTATAACTAATATATAGAACCTATAGGTATGGTAAAATTCACTTAATATCCTAATAGCTATAATGGGTTCAATTTCAACTTAAAATCACAAGTTTAAAGTAATAATTCAATTACACATTTTAACTTATAGTTATTAAAATGATTACTCTAATATTAAAATTCCTCTTAAACTTTATAAATATACAAACCAAAATATTCATATATTTCTTTACCCAAATATTAATATTATTGCTTTGATTTTATAGTTAATTATAAATCTTCCTTTGGATGCTTAACTACTATAGACAATCTATATATCATTTCACCAATGTTGGGAGTACCTCCTATATAATTTTGGGGGTAACCTCTCAATTTTCTAGAGATAATGCAAATTCAAGGACAAAGACTGGATTCTTATTAAAGTTACTCTACAACTTCCAGATGCAGGTGGTCACATATTTGAATTTGAGTTGCAGATTAATTACATAATTCTTTTGTCTACCCATAAACATATAAATTACTCCTGTGATTTGATTTTTTTTCAGTTCTTAAAATATGTAAATATATTTTCCAGCAAATTCTATAGACATTTGCCCTAGTTGAAATCTTTATTATTATTTCTAGAATCACACTGATTTTACAGATTTTCTAATAAATGATTGCATTTTAGATACCTTTAATTGCTCCAAATGATTATTTAGTTATAACTTCCAGGGTCATCCAAATAACATAAAAAAAGATCATTTCACAACGTTTTCAGCATTAGTACTCAACTCATTTAAAATTTGATTGTGCTTGTATGATGCAAAAGAACATATCCAAGAATTTGGAAAAATAAACAGTTCATCATGAACTGGCCTTTCAGGGAGCTAAAATTAAAGACGAAATAAACCTTTTAAAACAGAATTCAAGTACAACGAAATATCAGAGAGGTGGATGTTATGGAAAACTTTAACGTAACAGACTGTGAACAAAGCCAAAACCTTGAAGATCACTAGATCTATTGTGGGAATAACTATAGAGAAGAAAGGATGATAGTTAGGGAATATTAATGAAGCATGTAGATACCTCCACTAAAAATAACTTTGAATACCAGGAAGAGAGTCTGAACTTCGTGTTATATGCATAAGGAACATAGCTCTGACAATAATGCATTGAGTAGATTTGAGAGTATTATGTAACCAGAAACTAAGAGCTCAGAAAAGAAGATAGTGGTAAAAATATAAAATGAGGGAAGCAATCATATAGGACTTGCATCTGATTGGTGATTTTGCAAGGAGTTAAGTGGTGAAAGAAAAGAGAGATCTGATTGTTAAGATTTGGAAGAGGATGAGCATGTACATCAACTATACCTCAATATAAGAAAGAGGGGGAAGAAAAAAGAAAATGAGCAGAGTAGGAGGAGCCAGGACAAAGGTCTGTGCAAAAGCAACCAGATTTAAAGAAAGATAACCGTGACTCAGAAAAGCCTCGAGAAAAGGGAAATATGATGCGTGGTTGCTGAAGGTATGTGATGCTGTAGAGGTGAGATAATACTTTTAGAAAGGTATGATCAGAACTCAACTTCATGAGTGGAAGAGAGAAGAGAAATAGAAGAAGCAGAAGTTATAAATTCAGTGTTCACTGTCAGTAAGTTTCATGTTGAGGAAAATGAAAGGGAATGGACAGGATTTTGAGCAGGTTCAGTAATTTGGGGGATAATGGGTGAATATGAGAATTAGGAGGTAAGGCCTAAGAACCCAGTGAAAAGGGAGTGATTGAACACCAGGAGGGAAATATGAACAAATCCAGGAGAAGACAAGGAGGAAAAAATGTCTGGATAGAGGCTATTTTGGGGGAGAGATGGGGATGGGGGAGCGGTCTGAGGCAGGACATCCAGTTTCTCCTGAGCCTGGAGGAAAAGAATAAAGGGTAGATTCAGATTTCTAGGAATTTGAGGTAAAGCGAAGAAGAAAAATTTAGGGAATTCTTATTTGTTGCGCTCAATGCTGTGAATGTTTAGTTAGAAATGGTCAGTCAGCAAGACATAGGTGGGGATACTTTTTCTTTTTATGCCTCTAGTAATAACTGTTCTGTTTCAACATATTTGAGAGGTAAAATAAAATCCAGCACTATGTTTTTTGTAATTGCTTATCATTATTGATTTTTATGGTAACTCTGGTTGGAAATAATCAGGCAGAAACATCCCAATGCTTAAAATTTAATTCATTTTAATACCTGAAGTGTTATTGTTGTATCCATTTTAAACTATTTTGTATTTTGAGATTTTATTATATGTTGGTAGAAATAGTAAAATTTGTTTAAATGCCTTTGAAGAAAGTTTTAATATCTATAATATGTTAAAAATTATAGAAATCAACTCACCAATAGCAAAATTGGAAAAATCACAAATAGGCTATTCACAAAAGATAAAATGAAAATGAAAATTCAGCCTTACTGGTTAGAAATATGGAAAGTAAGTACAGTTTTGATCTATTGGCAGAGATTTTTTAAAAAGCGGCAGTGCTCAGTTTTGGTGAGGATAGAGTGCAAAACATTATCCTGGGAGTAAGAGTACAGTTTGAACAGTGGGGGAATTAACAAAGCTCCAGGACCTTCCATGTATAAGTTCAGGTGACTTGAGTTTGAAAGTTCTATTTGTCCTTTTTATCTTACCTGAAGACTGAGAATAATATGGACAATAGACATTTTGAATAATGAGTAGTATTTTACAAATCTCCTTAGTAACAATTTTATGGAGTAATCTTCTCCATCACTAGGTAGACAGTTAGGGATAACTCAGATGTGAAACACAAAGTGAAGCAACTTTTTTTTCCCCAAGCTTTAATCCATCCTGAAAATTGACATATAATGTTCAAACATATTTATATTCTATTACTGAGGTCAAATCCATTTGAAGATATTTAAAGGAAACTTTAGGTTGGGCTCCAGTTTCTGTCCCATCTTTAGTCTTGAGAGGATTAGGCAATTGGAGTACAGGACATAACATTAGAAAAATCATTGACTTATGGCTTTAAAGTTTTCTCATGAATGCTGGACTTTAATTATTTTATCTCTGCCAGGATAATAGACTGAATAGTGGAATTTATATACTGTTGGCTCAAAGGGGGGAGCTGAGAAACTAAAAATCAACTTTCCTATTGATAAGTTGGAGTAATACACATAGATAAAGCCGGCTGCAAAGTTAGTATGAGACAATTTCTCCCAAGAACATGCTACAACCATTAAGTATCATAACTACTCCTTTTTTGAATGACTATTACTCTTACTGAGAACTGTCGTTCTCCAAAATCTTAAGCTGTTAGAAATTTTGCTGTTTGAAATGACATCAATATGAAGGAAACATGTCATTCTTGCCAGGAGCCTCTAAGTCACTTTGACATAGAGAAACAGCTTTGATGTTTCAACCCAAATGCATAGCTTCAGATAGGGAGTTTCTGGACATAGTATTCCACATCTATGTTTACTTTGTATTTCATAAGGAATAGGACAATGGATACACTTTCTTTGGTAATTTTCATGTTTTGGGTTGTTTTTCCATTCATCTAAGTTTTTGAATTACTGAATTAGGTTGTATATAGCATTCTCTTGTCCCTTTTACGTCAGTAGGATTTATATTGATGTTTCATCTTTTTAATTTATTGATTTCTATGTCTATCTTTATTAATTTCTTCTTCCTAGTGGGTTTAATTTGCTTTTCACTTACTAATTTCTTAAGGTGGACATGTAGATCTTTGATTTGTGAGCTTTATTCATTTTGTGATATAAACATTGAATGTTACAAATTTCACTCTGAATACTGCTTTGGCTTCATTCCAAAAATTTTGTGTTTTTATACTTATGTTTTTGTGTTTATTTTTATACTTTTTATGACTTCAGTTCTTTTAAATTATGTAGTTTTATGTTATGGCTCAAAATATGGTCAATATTGGTGAGTGTTCATGTGTACTTGAAAGTTTACTGTGTTTGCTTGGTAAGTGTGCTTTACTGGTGTGTTCTGTAAACGTCAGGATAAGTTTGTTAATATAGTGTTGTTTATTTATTCCACATCCTCACTAGTTTTTTGTCTACTTCTATCAGTTATGGAGAGAGCAGTGTTGAAATCTTCAACTGTAATTTTATGTTTTTCTTCATTAAAGTCTGTCCATTTTTGCTTCATGTATTTTGAAGCTCGGATATTGGCTGCATACACATTTAATATTGCCATGTCTTCTTAATGAATTTACTCTGTTATCATTAATTAATTTCCTTCATTATCCCTGTTAATATTCTTTGCTGAAATCTATTTTACTAGATACTAAAATTGTCATTTCAGCTTCCTTTTACTTAGTCTGGTACATCTTTTTCCATCCATTTATTTTTTTCTTTCTTTTACTTTGAAGTGAGTTATTTATATAATGCATGTATCTGGCTTCTGCTTTTTATCAGGTCTGACAATTGCTGTCATTTTTTGGAGTGTTGGATCATTTACACTTAATGTAATTATTGATGTGATTGGGTTTCCTGCCTTCTTTTTGATTAGTTTAATATTATTTCATGCTACATTTTATATCTATTATTTAATAACTTTGTTTTTGGAGTTTGTTCTAAAAGTTTACACTACCATTTTTTAACTTATTGCAGTCTACCTTGAGATAATATAATACAACTTTGTATGTTATAGGAACCTTACAGTAATATCCTATACCTCTCCTCATACTTGTGTTTTTGTTGTCATACATTTTTCTTTTACATGTTACAAACTACACAATTCACTGTTTTGCTTCAAGATGTCAGTTATCTTTTAAATAATTTTAATATGAGAAAACATTTACATCTACTAGCATATAATATTTACAGTATCCTGTGCTTTCTATTTCCTTGGATAAATCCAAATTTTCATCTAATATCCATTTTCTTCTGTCTTAAAAGCTTTTTAAAGCATGTATTGCAGTGCAGGTCTTCTGGAAACAAATAGTTTCAGCTTAAAGTTTTTTTCCTGAAATTATTTTTCATGTTCATTTTTGAAAGATTTTTTTCTCTGAATATAAAACTCTGAGCAAACAGGTTTATTAAGAAAATTTAGCACGTTAAAGGTAATATTCATTGCCTTTTAGTGTGAGTTGTTTCCTGAAAATCCTGTAATCATTCTTATTTTTGTTTTGTTCTATGTAATATTTTTTCCCTGTCTACTCTGAGGAATTTTTTCTTTATCTCTGGTTTTTAGCATTCTGATTATGGTGAGCCTTATTATATTTTATTTTGTGTTTATCCTGCTTTGGAATCTATGGGCTTATAGTTTTCACGCTTTTGGAGTTTGGGCCCTTTATTTCTTCATTTTTTATCTGCCTTCCATTTCTCCAGGACTAAAATTGTACATATGTTGACTGCTTGATATTGTCTACTTAGTCTCTGTTTTTTCTTGTTTTGATGTTTTTACTGTCCATATTTTATTTTGTATAGTTTCTATTTCTTTTGCTTCACTGATTTTTTTCTTCCACACCTTTCAATCTGTGGTTAAACCCATCCAGTGTATTTTCATTTCAGATATTGATTTTTTGAATCCCTAGATTATATTTGGGTCTCTTTAAATATCTTCTATTTTTCTCTTCATCGTGGTCATTTCTATACTACATTCTTAAACATGTGAAGAATATTTGTAATAGTTGTTTTAATATCCTTACCTGCTAATACAATTACCTCAGTCATTTGTGTCTCTGTTTCTATTTCTTGACTTATCTCCTGGTTATGGATTATATTTTCTGCTTCCTTGCATGTTTCAAAATATTTGCTCAGGTCCAAAGTGTTGGAATTTTTGTTTTTTGTGTTAGGGATTTTGTTATGTTTAAGTAATGTTGGATATTGTTCTGGCATGCAGTTACTTGGGTCAGTTGTGGTCTGCTTTGAAGACTTTACTCTTGGCTTGTGTTGTCATTAAACTGCACACTACAAGAAATAGCCTTCTGTGAACTTAACTTGATGCCCCATGTCTTATGAAGCCTCACTATTCTGGTTTATAAGAAAGCAAACTACTCCCAGCTTTGTGTGAGCTCTGAGAATTATGTCTCCTCATTTTGGTTGTTTCTCAGATTATGTAGTTTCCACTTATGAATGTGCAGATTTGTACTCAACCAAAGATTTGAGTGGACTGAAGATTTCCAGAACTCTCTCTATGCAGCTAGTTCCCTATTCTTTGGTGCTCTGCACCACATATTCTAAGTAGTTTGACCTCTCAAAATCAGATCTTTGTCCCCTCCACTCAATGAGACCTTAGGCTCTATGTTAGTTTCTTCCTCCCTTTGTTGAGGACTGGAAAGTAACTCTGGGCAATAAACTGGTATAATTTTAAGTCTTATCTTATTGATTTTCCTTCTCACAGGGAGAACTCTCCTTAATTGCTTATTGTCTAATGTTTGAAAATTATTGTTTTATATATTTGTCCAGTTTTCTAGTTGGCTAAGGTAGGAATGTAAATCCAATTTCTGTCCCTCCAAGTTTAGTTGGAAGCAAAAGTCCTCCAAAATCCATTTGAATTCTGCTATTAACTTTCATTTTTCTTTAATACTTCTTATGTCATCATTCTCTGTTTAAAATTTTCTATGATTGATAATTCAGTCTATTCAATTCTTAGTTTTTCTTCTTATTTAATTAATGCCATGTTTTTTGCTTTCTAGGATCTAGGCTGTATATCCAAAAAGATCATGGTATCAGGGGTAAAGGATGATTAATTTTGAAAAATAATGAAAATTCTGAACAACTCAAGTGAAAACACTTATATCAGATTATTATCAGAGACTCTTTCAAGGACTGACATCATAATTCTATATATATTCTTACTGAGGTTAAGCAATTAAAAAATGTCAAAGGCTATTTTTTCCCTGCCTGAATATGTTTAAAGGAAAAATCTTTGGTTTCAATATTTATGCCTTACTTAGTGCTATGCACCTCTCTTGATGCACAGTGTTGACCTTTTTAAAATAATCAAGCATCAACTCACATTTTGTCAGTGGTTCTTATTCTGGACACAGTCCATGGATTCTTAGTCTCGACATGGTCCATGGATGCATTTTGGGGCTACTTGCAAATTGATGCCTTTGTGGCTACTTGCAAATTGGAGCCTTGCAAATTGATGGAACATTTTGTGTATGTATATTCTATACTTTTCTGTAATGGTACAAGACCCAATGGTACAAAAAAAGTTTTAGGAATTGCAAATGAGATTATAGATTATAACCTAGCTATTTTTTATGCACATATTTCTGATCTGAAGGAACTACTAAAAATTGTTTTAATGAATTTATTGATTTTACTTTATCTTTTCCTTTTCTACTCTGCTTGATTTTTTGAAAAAAAAATCTATATATTTAGAATTTGTAATTACAGAGAAGTGATTTGCAGCTTTCAGGGCCTGTTAATCTTGCTCAAGGCTTCAGAGAAAATGACAATTTTTTTTAACTTCCATTAAAATGTAATCCCTGCTATTATTTTAAAGAATGATTTGGAATAATTCCTGGCAAGAAATAACTAGAAATTGTACTTTTCACTAGGATTCCCAAGCCTCTTCAAGAGTTTCTGTTACTTCTCTGAAATCTCAGTATTATTCAGGGGGAGGTAACTAGAAAAAAAAAATTCTGCAATATGCTTTTCCTCTAGTAATGATGATATAGTGGTGATATTTGTTAGTGTGAAAGTCATATCAATTTAAAGTAAGTAATTTCTTAACTGAGAAAATGGTTGCAGGGAAGAATATTAAATCTATTTTGGCAGCGTTTCACAGAACATGTCTTTGTACTAAAAATATCTTTCTTAAAACCTTTTTTTTATTCTCAAGTTGACACAAAGGAATTTGGCCTTTTTAACTGTATTGCTGAAATTAAAATATGGATCTTTTGTATATTTTGACACATTTATTGAGGCATAACTTGATTTCATACCATAAAATTCATGCATTTTAATTGACCAATTTACTGATTTTTACTAACTTTATAGAGTTGTGCAACCATCATTACATTCTAATTTTAGAACACTTTCATTACCCTCTAAATTCTCTCATGCCAGTTTGCAGTTAACTCTACTCTCATCCCCAGTCTTGGGTAACCCCTAATCTAGTTTCTATTTCTAGATTTGACTTTTCTGGAAATTCCATATAGATAAAAACATAAAATATGTCATCATCTACATTTGAATTCTTTCATTTAGTATGGTATTTTTGAGGTTTTTCCATATGGTAGCATAATTGATAGTCTGTTCCTTTTAATTGCTCTACTGTGCATTCTAAATCAACCTAAAATTAATAGTTACCACTAGCAGGATATTTTTGTGAATTTATTTTCAAAACATTATACGTGTACTACATGAAGATTTATTTTTTATGAATATGAAATATTTTAGAGAATACCTTTGAAAATATTTAAGAGGATTTTGAACTACAACTGAGTCATGCTTAATAATTAAAAGGAATTATAGGTAACAAATATTCATAGTATACTCTGCTTTGAACAATGGGATTGTATAGATATTTAAGACATCATACCTATTTCCCTGAAGCTGACTCTATAGAAAAACATATGGGCTAATTTAGCATACCATTTAATATCCATTTATTTCTTGCTGTGTAATAAAACATTCTATAATAGTAGATTAAAGCAGGGTCCATAAATGATAACCCATAGGTCAAATCTGGTCCCTGGCCTGTTTTCGTATGACCTGTGAGTTAAGAACCATCTTTACATTTAAATAATCGTTTATTTTTTAAAAAAGGAAAGAAGAATATGTGACAGACTGTATGTAACTTGCAAAGACTAAAATATTTATTATAGGCCTCTTAAAGAAAAATAAGTTCTGTCTCCTGGCTTAAGCAACATTTATTATTACCTCTCACAGTTCAGATAAGTGATTCTTGCTTTGAGTCTTTCATGTGGCAACAGTCAGCTCCTGACTGGGGTTGCATGCTCGACCTTGACTGACTGTTCATTCAGATGATGTGTGCTGTCACCTGGGAACACAGAAATTTACACTTGGCCTTTCTATGTGGCTTGTACTTCATATTCTTACAACATGGCATCTGGATTCTTAAGTGGAGCATCCCGTTGTTAAATATTCTAAGAGATCTATGCAGAAGCTGCAAGGTTGTTTTGGAAGTCATGGAGTGTAATTTCTGCTGCAATGTATTGAATATATAGCATCAGCTAAAATCCAGTGTAGGAGGAGGTATCTATCACATTGGGTAGGGAAAGTACTGGGAAGTGTGGTTTACTGGGAGGACCGGCTTTCTTGGAGATTAACTTTCATATGCCTCCCTTTGAATCCCAATGATTCTCTTCCTTCACAAGTGCAAAATATACTCAGCCCTTCCCAAGACTCCCAAAGTTTTATCTTATCAGGTTATCAGGATCAGGTTTAAAGTCTAGAATTTCATTATCTACATCAGGTCCAGGTATGAATGAGACTGGTCCAATAAGATGCTTCTTAATCTGAAGGTCTGTAAATCAGATACAATTTATGTGCCTCCCACACATCCAGCACAGAATAGGCGGACATAATTAATGCCACAGGCATATCCATCTAAAACAGTAAATAGAAGGCACATAGAAGTTATTGTTGTACAGCAATTCTGAAATCCAGTTGGGCTCAGGTGATAATTCACCCTACTTTGGATGTAGGTAACATAGGCTGATTAAGGCCCAGTTCTGCTCCCTGGGATTTATTTGCCTCTGGTTTTGGCTTTATGCTCTAGGCTCTTGGCTTCAAACTGAGTCATTCCTTCTTTTTCATAGACATGCCCCAGGCTCTTAGTTGAGTAGTTTTCACAGCCTGCTTACTGCTCATAGAAATTTGAAGGGCCTGAGACATCTTTTCAATTTGACTGTCTCTTTCAGTAAAAGTTGGTACAATTATGTTAATATTTTGTTTGTTTTTATACATCATAGTATTATGTACTTTTATAAGTCGGCTCCATTAGACAGACTCACTCACACCCACATTTCTTTCGGAGATAGTTTCTTCTCTATCCTGCATCACCCTCATGATTTTTAAGAGTCCCTATCTACTAAAGAGTGTCTAAAAGGCAAGTCTTTCAGATTCATAACAGATCTTTTTTCCTAGGCAAGAAAAATCTAAGAAGCATACCCTTAAGATCTTTGGAAAACATTTTAGCTAGCTGAGAGGGTCTAGAAGGCATGCCCTTATTACTCTTAGAAGTCCTATTTTTTCTAGTTGAGAAGGTCTACAAGGAACTGCCTTAAATCTTTCTGAAGTCTCAACAAAGGGTCTTACAGATGCTCTCTCAGTCTTAAATTTATCCTGAGGCCACATTTTACAAAAAGAGCTCTGAATTTGATCTTTACCCAAATGCCATTTCTTACTTTGAGAAACTTCTACTGTCTAGAAAGACTAGGTTTGAGAAACAGTTTTATATTTTAAGCAAGCAAGTCCTTGTTTCTTATACTTCCTTTAAATTCTGATAAAAATTTTAACAGTGCCTTCTGAAGCTCCATTTTCTCTATTTTTTCATATTGTAGGAGAGTAAAATTTGCCATCTGAGAATATGTCTCTTTGGCATGTGGATTATTTCAACCTGAAAACAATTAAAGCCCAAAGGATTCAGGAAGAACATTTGACTCTCCTCCAACCATCTAAAAGAATTTAGATAGAGGACCTGTTCCAGGAAGGGAGCTATCACCATAGATAAGTATTAGTAAAATATGAACTAGGTGTGATAAACAGGAAGGAGCCCAGAAAAGTCTGTTAAAATTTCTCTCTGTGTCTCACCGTTTCTGTATGGCCTAGCAAACATTTCTTTACCAAACATTTGCTTTTCCATCTCTATGTTAATTGCTTTCCCCCTCTCTGAAGTCCCAAACCACTACCCCATATCCTCTTGTCTTTAGCTGAAGATGATATTTAAGATGAGGGCTTTGACCATTTTGGTGAGTTACTCAGTTTTCCTAAGTCTCTCCCATGTACAGCTGACCCTTGAACAACACAGGTTTGAATTGTGTGGGTCCACTTATACATAGATTTTTTTCAATAGAGAATACTATAGTACTACACCATATGTGGTTGTTTGAATCCATGGATGTACAACCATGGATGCAGAGGAATTGCATATAAAGGAACCACATATACAGAGGGCCAACTATAAATTGTATGCAGATTTGTGATTTTGTGGAAGGTCCGCACCCCTAACCCCTGCATTATTCAAGGGTCAACCATATATATGTCATTAAACTTTTGTTTGATTTTGGCCTGTTAATCTATCTCATGTCAATTTAATTCTTAGACCAGCCAGAAGAACTTAGAAGAGTAGAGGACAGTTTCTTCCTCCCCAACAATACACAGCTAAAATAAAATAAACCAGTTGATAAACTTGTGATATTCTGCCAGAAAAAACAAACAAACAAACAAAAAAAACAACTCCTGAGCTATATCAAATATCTCATTAGGTAAATTTTTGATACCAAAAGTACCAAGTAATGTACCAAGGGGGAAATAGAATCATCTACCCAGAGTGTAGGCAATGAGGGAGTACATTGTGGAGAATTTAAAAATAATACTGAAACTAGCTAAAATTTATTCTCTATTTAATCACCATTGAGCGGCAATTATAAACAATGTCACTGAGGAAATGCTTCTCTGCTGGGGCATTCTACTCCATTACTCCCATCATTACGTTATATGGTAAAAGGGATTTTGCAGATATAATTAAGGTCTCTAATCAGTTGAGTTATTCAAAGAAGTAATATCCTGAGTGGGGCTGATCTAATCACATGAGCTCCTAAAACAGGAAAAGTGGATCTAGAAATTGGACAGAAGTCAGAGATTCAATTCTGCTCACCTTGAAGAAATACATTCCTGCTGTGAATTGCCTGTGAGGACCATGTGATTTAAGCTTGGTGACACCTGAAAAGAGAGCCTGACACACAGATATTGTGAGATAACAAGTGGGTGTTTTTTCAAGCCACTGAATTTGTTTAATTTGGTACACATCAATAGAAAAATAAGACATTTGGTTTATATTTTGTTATGCTATGGTTTTGTATGGGATGATGGTTAAGAAATGTGGAATGGGCTTCCCTGGTGGCGCAGTGGTTGAGAGTCCGCCTGCCGATGCAGGGGACACGGGTTCGTGCCCTGGTCCGGGAAGATCCCACATGCCGCGGAGCGGCTGGGCCCGTGAGCCATGGCCGCTAAGCCTGCATGTCCGGAGCCTGTGCTCCGCAACGGAAGAGGCCACAACAGTGAGAGGCCCGCGTACCGCAAAAAAAAAAAAAAAAAGAAATGTGGAATGATGGTATACTATAAAATTCATCGCAGTATCACATAAATAGTTACCCATTATTTAAGTGCTAAATGTTTCTAAAGTAGAACAAAAGTACTCTTAGGGATAAATATAATGATCTTTGAAAACACAGATGATGAAGCAATTGCTTATTCTCGAAAATTTTGAGGCAAGCTGCAGCATGTTGACATTTGAACTAGGCTTTGAAGGATGAGTAACAGCTGGCCAAGCTGACAAAGGAGGAAAGGACATTCTAGGATGAACAGCATGAGTAGTTCCCCTGAGCAAAAGTTAAATGCTTGGGATTATGGAGAACAAACACACTGAGCATTAAGGTGATCTTAATGTATAGTTACCTTTACCACAAAGAGTCTAATTTTAGAGGATACAATATTTTGTTTGATTTTATGGATAAAAATAATTTCTTTTCAAAATGTGGATACCTTTCAGGAAAAAAAAAAGCGTTTGGAAAGATTAAAATCAATCTCTGTGTTTCTGGACTTTCTTATCAGTTAATATCACCTAAAGTGTCAAGCTGGGACAGGTTAAAGAATTTGGAAATAGAAGTAATAAATATTTTCTCAGCTGTGAGAATGAACAGTCTTCATACAAATGACATTTATATCCAACTTTAAAGGGCTGCATATTTTATATAGATATATATGCTGTACTGTTAACAAGTTTTATGAGAAATCATGAGATTAATGGTATAAGATATACTGTTTTATGTTTAAAATGTTTTATGTTGTCAATATTAAATTATACATAGTCTATTTAAACATATTGTATTTTGATTGGGTTGTTTGTTTTTTTAATATTAGACCCATGAACTGTTTGTAAATTTTGGACATTAATCTTTTTACGGTCACATTGTTGGCAAATATTTTCTCCCATTGTGTGGGTTGTCTTTTGGTTTTGTTTATGGTATCCTTTGCTGTGCAAAAGCTTTTGAGTTTAATTAGGTCCATTTGTTTATTTTTGCTTTTATTTCCATTATTCTAGGAGCTGGATCGAAAAAAGATATTGTTGAAATTTATGTCAAAGAGGGTTTTGCCTGTTTACCTTGAAGAGTTTTATAGTATCAGGTCTTACATTTAGGCCTTTAATCCATTTTGAGTTTATTTTTGTGTATGGTGTTAAAGAATGATCTAATTGCATTCTTTTACATGTAGCTGCCCAGTTTTCCCCACATCATTTATTGAAGAGACTATCTTTTCTCCAATGCATACTCTTGCCTCCTTTGTCATTGATTAACTGACCATAGGTGTGTGGGTTTATTTCTGGGATTTCTATCCTGTTCCATTGATCTATATTTCTGTTTTTGTGCCACTACCATACTGTTTTGATGACTGTAGCTTTGTAGTATAGTCTGAAGCCAGGGAGCCTGATTCCTCCAGCTCTGTTTTTCTTTCTCAAGATTGCTTTGGCTATTCAGGGTCTTTTGTGTCTCCATAAAAATTTTAAGATTTTTTTGTTCTAATTCTGTGAAAAATGCCATTGGTAATTTGATAGGGATTGCACTGAATTTGTAGATTGCCTTGGTTAGTATAGTCATTTTGACAATATTGATTCTTCCAATCCAAGAACATGGTATATCTTTCCGTCTGTTTGTGTCATCTTCTATTTCTTTCATCAGTGTCTTATAGTTTTCTGGGTACAGGTCTTTTGCCTCCATAGGTAGTTTTATTCCTAGGTATTTTATTCTTTTTGATGTGATGGTAAATGGCATTGTTTCCTTAATTTCTCTTTCTGATCTTTTGTTATTAGTGTCTAGAAATGCAACAGATTTCTGTGTATTAATTTTGTATCCTGCAACTTTACCAAATTCTTTGATGAGCTCTAGTAGTTTTCTGGTACCGTCTTTAGGATTTTGTATGTACAGTATCATGTCATCTGCATACTGTCACAGTTTTACTTCTTTTTTTCCTGTTTGAATTCCTTTTACTTCTTTATCTTCTCTGATTGCTGTGGTTAGGACTTCCAAATCTGTGTTGAACAAATGTGGTGAGAGTGGACATACTTGTCTTCTTCTTGATCTTAGAGGAAATGGAAATGCTTTCAGATTTTCAGCGGTTGAGTGTGATGTTGGCTGTAGGTTTGTTATATGTGGCTTTTATTATGTTGAGGTATATTCCCTCTATGCCCACTTTCTGGAGAGTTTTCATCATAAATGAGTGTTGAATTTTGTCAAAAGCTTTTTTTCTGCACCTATTGAGGTGATCATATGGTTTCTATTCTTCAGTTTGTTGATGTGGTGTATCACACTGATTGATTTGTGGATATTGAAACATCCTTGCATTTCTGGGATAAATCCCACTTGATTGTGGTGGTGTATGATCCTTTTAATATATTGTTGGATTCTGTTTGCTAGTATTTTGTTGAGAATTTTTGCGTCTATGTTCCTCAGTGATATTGGCCTGTAATTTTCTTTTTTTTTGGTGGTATCTTTGTCTGGTTTTGGTATCAGGGTAATGGTGGCCTCATAGAATGAGCTTGGGAGTGTTTCTCTGCAGTTTTTTGGAATCGTTTCAGAAGGATAGGTGTTAACTCTTCGCTACATGATAGAATTCGCCTGTGAAGCCATCTGGTCCTGGGCTTTTTTTTATTATGAGTTTTAAAATCACATTTTCAACTTCAGTACTTGTGAATGGTCTGCTCGTATTTTGTATTTCTTCCTGGTTCAGTCTTAGGAGATTGTACCTTGCTAAGAATTTGTCCATTTCTTCTAGGTTGTTGGTTTTATTGGCATACAGTTTCTTTTAGCAGTCTCTTATGATCCTTTGTATTTCTGTGGTGTCAGTTGTAACTTCTGCTTTCTCATTTCTAATTTTATTGATTTGAGCCCTCTCCCATTTTTTTCTTGATGAGTCTGGCTAAAGGTTTATCAATTTTGTTTATCTTTTCAAAGAACCAGATTTTAGATTCATTGATCTTTTCTATTGTTTTCTTCCTTTCTATTTCCTTGATATCTGCTCTGATCTTTATGATTTCTTTCCTTCTACTAACTTTGGGTTTTCTTTGTTCTTCTTTCTCTAGTTGCTTTAGGTGGAAGTTTAGGTTGTTTATTTGGACTTTTCTTGTTTCCTGAAGTAAGATAGTATTGCTATAAACTTCCCTCTTAGAACTGCTTTTGCTGCGTCCTGTAGGTTTTGGATCATCTTGCTTTCATTTTCATTTGTCTCTAAGTACTTTTTGATTTCACCTTTGATTTCCTTAGTGATCCATTGATTATTTAGCAGCATATTGTTTAGTCTCCACGTGTTTGTGTTTTTTACAGTTTTCTTCTTATAATTGATTTTTAATCTCATAGGGTTGTGGTGGGAAAAGATGCTTGATATGATTTCAATTTTCTCAAATTTATCATGGATCATTTTCTGGCCCCCAATGTGATCAATCCTGGAGAATGTTCCGTGTGCACTTGAAAATAATGTGTATTCTGCTGCTTTTGGATGGACTGTTCTATAAATATCAATTAAGTCCATCTGGTCTAATGTGTCATTTAAGGCCTGTGTTTCTTTATTGATTTTCTGTCTGGGTGATCTGTCCATTGATGAAAGTGGGATGTTAAAGTCCCCAACTATTATTGTGTTATTGTCAGTTTCTCCCTTTATGGCTGTTAGTATTTGCCTTATTTGTTGAGGTGCTTCTATGTTGGGTGCATATATATTTACAAGTGTTATATTTTCTTCTTGGATTGATCCCTTGATCATTATGTAGTGTACTTCCTTGTCTAACAGTATTTATTTTAAAGTCTATTTTGCCCAATATGAATATTGTTACTCCAGCTTTCTTTTGATTTCTATTTACATGTAATGCCTTTTTCCATCCCCTCATTTCCAGTCTGTATGTGTCTCTAGATCTGATGTTGACCTCTTTTAGACAGCATATACATGGGTCTTGTTTTTGTATCCATTCAGCCAGTCTATGTCTTTTGGTTGGAGCATTTAATCCATTTACATTTAACGTAATCATCAATATGTATGTTCTTATTGTCATTTTGTTAATTGTTTTGGATTTGCTTTTATAGGTCTTTTTTCTTCCTTTCCTCTTTTGTTCTCTTCTCTTGTGACTTGATGACTACCATTAGTGCTGTGTTAGGGTTCCTTTTTCTTTTGTGTGTGTATATCTATTATAGATTTTTGGTTTGTGGTTACCATGATGTTTTGCTATAGCAGTCTATATATAAATGAGATTGTTTTACTTTGCTGTTTTTTAAATTTCAAATGCATTTCCAATATCCTGCACTTGTACTCTCCTATTCTCACGATTGCTGGTTTTGATATCATATTTATATGTGGAAGTGGGTATCATAACATATTTGTGGGGGGAGGGATAAATTGGGAGTTTGGGATTGACATATACATACTGCTTTATATAAAATAGATAAATAACAAGAACCTACTGAATAGCACAATGAACTCTGCTCAATATTCTGTAATAACCTAAATGGAAAAAGAATTTGAAAAAGAATAGCTACGTGTATATGTGCAACTGAATCACTCTGCTATATACCTGAAACTAACAGAACATTGTTAATCAACTATACTCCAGTATAAAATAAAATTTTTAAAAACATATCATAACCCATAATAAGATTATTCTACATTTGCACATTTCATGTCAATTATAAGAGAATTCATTATTTAATCAAAATGCATAAGAAAGTCATTTCAGATTAAACAGGAAGTTTGAAATACTTCTATTTCTTTTTTTAAATTATTTTATTTTTGGCTGCACTGAGTCTTCGTGGCTGCGTGCAGGCTTTCTGTAGTTGTGGTGAATGGGGGATACTGTTTGTTGTGGTGCATGGGCTTCTCATTGTGGTGGCTTCTCTTGTTGTGGAGCATGGGCTCTACGTGTGCAGGCTTCAGTAGTTGTAGCTCACAGGCTCCAGAGTGCAGGCTCAGTATTGGTGGCACTTGGGCTTAGTTGCTCCGTGGCATGTGGGACCTTCCTGGACCAGGGGTCAAACCTGTGTCCCCTGTGTTGGCAGGATTCTTAACCACTGTGCCACCAGAGGAGTCCTGAAATACGTCTATTTCTTATTGCATTGTGAATCATTTAAATGTAAAATCTGTAGAAAAGACACAGCAAGAAAAAATTCAGTGATGAAAATTTTAACAAATTCCTGACATATGACAATAATATTTGGATACCAAGCCAAAAGAAATAAATTATTATTGTGCTTTTCCCTCTTTAATTTAACAGTGCTGCAGAAATGAGCCCAGGTACCTTTTGCTACTAGAGTAAGGGAAGCATGAGTTAGCAATAGTTAAACTTGAAGATTAAGTTTTATAGTACATGTACCTAGTAGGGCTTCTTGGACAGAGCTCATATTTTTTCTCTCTTCATCTCCTTTTCTCAATTTGAAACTTGACTCTCTTACTCCTTAACTAAAATGACTTCTTTCTCGGATGAGGAAATTGAGGCTCAGAGAACCTCACAGAATCATAGAATCTCATATTTGGAATAGAACACAGAGGTCATCTAGACTACTCCTCTCCTGGTTTATGTCACCAGAACCCTCATGTTACATTCTTTGAATATTAAAGATTTCATTACCTTTTAAAAAGCCATTTTAGGCTTGATATCTAGAAAGCATCTTCATCTTGAATTAAAAGACCTTTGGAAGCACATAGATTAATATCTTTTGCATAAGACATCCTGTCAGATATTTAAGGATAGCTCTCATCATTGAAGTCCACTATCCACTAGACCAGTTCTCTAAGTAGGTTAATGGTTGAGTGGGGGGTAAATTTCAGGTCTCATTCTTCCCATAGTTTTTTCACCTCTCCTTGCTGTCTAAGGGGCAATTCAGGATGTTTATGTAGGAAAAGGCAAGTCATTATTACCTTCAAGAAAAATCTCAGAAGTTTTTACTAGTAGTTTTATATAGTTGAACTTCAAAAATATTCTATACAAAGGTTTACATCCAGAAATTGCAATAGAAATTATATATGATATTAGAAGTTACCTTAGTTTATACAGTTTCCAAAAGACCCTTACTATTTATAGAGAGCATCAAAGCTAGTTGAAACAACCTCCTGGAGTAATTGGGTGTACCATTTCTAAGACAGAAGAAAGGAGTATATTACATTTAAACCTCCATCTTATTTGACCAACTATAACAGAGATGCAGTATGTACATATTGGCTCATGCATTTTTTTGGTCAGTTATGAAATAATTTAAAGCTACTAGATAGGAAAATATCATGTCTCTGCCTTTCTAAACTGTCCAGGGAATATAATAACACTTGTGAAGGCATTTTTAGCCAGAATATTATGACAGTCTTAACAGTTGACAGATGTGATTAACTCCTATCTTGTTTTGGTTATATTGAATGGAGAAAGATGTGTCATTAGAGAAGAGAAGGTCTGCCAGCTAATTAGCACAATAGATGCTCCATCAGATTTGCTGTTTCTTGCAAATAGTATAGTTCAGTATATACAGATTTATTTATTTGGCATAAAGAAATGAAGCTGCCTTTTACATTTGAACTTGTATAGGTGAAGACATGTTATAGTGTGCTATGGACTAGATGTTTGTATCCCCCCAAATTCATATGTTGAAAAGCTACTGCCAGTGTAATAGTATTAGGAGGTGGGGTCTTTGGAAGGTGATTAGGTCATTAAGGCAGAACTCTCATGAGTGGGATTAGTGCCCTTATAAAAGAGGTCCAGAGAGCCAACTACCTTGCCACTTCTGCTGTGTGAAGATGCAATGAGAAATCTGTGACCTGAAAGAGGGATCTCACCTGACCATGCTGGCACCCTGATCTCTGAATCCGCCTGCCTTCAGGACTGTGAGAAATAAATTTCTATTGTTTATAGGCAACCCAGTATGTAGTATTTTGATATAGCAGCCTGAACAGACTAAGACACATTGTAAAAGATATTGAGAATTATGTTCAAGAGAGATTTATATTTCTTTACTCTCATTTGTAATTCATTAATTCTAATGTATTTCATATTCCTGTTTACACCTCAGAGTACAATGTAAATGCCACAAAATATTTTATGTCTGACTATCAAAAAATATCAATTTAACTTTAGAAAATAAATATTATAATCACATAATTATGTTATTTTACCCATTTTTCATAGAGAAGGAAAATGCTTCATTCCTTTTTTAAAAAAATTTTATTGGAGTATAGTTGATTTACAATGTTGTGTTATTTCACATGTATAGCAAAGTGAATCAGTTATACATATACATATATCCACTCTTTTTTAGATTCTTTTACCATATAGGTCATTACAAAGTATTGAGTGGAGTTCCCTGTGCTATACAGTAGGTCCTTGTTATTTATCTATTTTATATATATAGTAGTGTGTATATGTCAATCCCAATCTCCTAATTTATCACTCCCCCACCTTTCCCCCCTGGTAACCATAGGTTTGTTTTCTACCTCTGTGACTCTATTTCTGTTTTGTAAATAAGTTCCTTTGTACCGTTATTTTAGATTCCACATATAGGCAATATCATATGATATTTGTCTTTCTCTGTCTGACTTCAATCAGTATCACAATCTCTAGGTCCATACATACTACAGCAAATGGGGAAATGCCTTATTCTTGCACAATATAATACTATAAGAAGGTCATTGTAGAACTACGGTATCTAAATGATTTTATGTGGAATACTGAATGGGTTTGTAATAAAGCAGCAGTTCAGTTACTAGAGTATATAATTTTACTACATTTTGGTCAGGAAAGAAATTATAAAGGATTGTGAAAAAAGATATTCTAGCACCATATGTATAGGTTTCCAGGATTTTATTCTAAATTCTATGGAAAAAAAATCTGAATTAGGATTATGAATTGAATATTCTTGTTAATGTTTACTTTTCAAAGTAAGTAAACCTTAATATGGGGATATCAGTTTCCTATACTTATTTAACAAATTGTGAACTAGACAAATGTAGAAAGTTGTGGACTTGGTAGGTGAGACATACAAAACCCCAAAATAATAGAAAAGCACTTCAATTAGTTTATGCAGCCCAGTAGTCCTTTTCCCTTTCTTCTCTTCTTTATTGCTTACCTTATTCCACAGAGTAGCAATTACAGATACTGCATACCTCCTCCTCCATCCTTTCTCTGTGGTTGATTCATTTCCCCTGCTTAGGAACATTCAGAGACATCCTTTATCTTAAATGAGGAAACCTTTACCTGATCTTGCCTATCACAGTCTCTGTCATTAAACGAGACCTTTACATTCATATACCACACACCCCCAGGTTCATAAATGTCTTAAACAGCCCTGGCTATTCAAAGCTAAATAACCAATGTCAAGCCCTGCATCTGTGTTTTGGATCTCATTTTCCATCTTCACATTCAGGAATTGTCACTATCTTTTCTCTGTCTTATGTACGCAATCCTTTTTTTTTCTCAGGTGGAATATTTTCCCCACTAGTTTAAAAAAATTTTTCATGTTTGTGCCCATTAAAAATCAAACAACACATCTTAATCCCTTTCCCTATCATGCTCCTCCCCCCAGCCCTCTCCCCAACTGGAATAGGGGATGAAGAGGTACAAACTACTACATGTAAAATAAATAAGCTACTAGGATATATTGTACAGCACAGGGAATATAGCTAATATTTTATAATAACTTTAAATGGAGTATATTCTATAAAAATATTGACTTACTATGTTGTACACTTGAAACTAATCCAGTATTGTAAATCAACTGTACTTTAATAAAAAAATCAAATTATACATGAAAAAAATTTCCTTAGTTTACTACCAACCCCCTATCACTACTAGCTACTATGTCATCTCCTTCCCTTAAGAATCAAATGTGTTTTGAGAATTATCATTTTTGTCTCATTAATAAATCACACTGGGAAAACTGGACCACAAATCACAGCAACAGGATGAAAGTGGAATACTCTCTTATACCATATACAAAAATTGACTCAAAATGCACTAATGATTCAAATGTAAGACATGAAACCATAAATTATAGGTTGTAAGCTCCTTGGCATCAGATTTGGTGGTGGCATTTTTGCATTTGACACCAAAAGCAAAGGAAGCAAAAGCAAAAATAAACAAGTGGGAAAACATTGAACTAAAAAGCTTCTGTATAGTAAAGGAAATCATCAACAAAATGAAAAGACAACCTACCAAATAAGAGAAAATATTTGTAAATTATATATCTGATAAGGGGTTAATGTCCAAAATATATAAAGAATTCATACAACTGAATAGCAAAAAAAAAAACAAAAAAACCCCACACAATTTAATTAACAAGTGAGCAGAGGGCTTCCCTGGTGGTGCAGTGGTTGAGAGTCTGCCTGCTGATGCAGGGAACACAGGTTCGTGTCCCGGTCCAGGAAGATCCCACATGCCATGGAATGGCTAGGCCTGTGAGCCATGGCTGCTAAGCCTGCGCATCTGGAGCCTGTGTTCTGCAGTGGGAAAGGCCACAAAAGTGAGAGGCCCATGTACCGCAAAAAAAAAAAAAAAAAAAAAAAAGTGAGCAGAGAATCTGAATAGACATTTTCCACAGAAGACATACAGGTGGCCAACAAGATCACTAATCATCAAGGAAATGCAAATCAAAACCACAGTGAGATATCATCTCTCACCTGTTAGAGTGGCTACTATCAAAAAGACAAGAAATAACAAGTGTTGGAGAGGATGCATAGAAGAGGGAACCCTTGTACACTCTTGGGGGGACTGTAAATTTGTGCAGTCAGTGTGGAAAAAAAAATATGGAAGTAACTCAAAGAATTAAAAATACAGCTACCATATGATCTAGCAATTCCACTTCTGGACACTTATTTGAAGAAAATGGAAACACTAATTCAAAAGTATATATAGACACTCAGAGTCATTGCAACATTATTTACAATTGCCAAGATATGGAAACAACCTAAGTGTCCATCAATGGATGAATGGATAAAGAAGACGTGGTGTATGTATATACTGTGGAATATTAATCAGCCATAAAAAGAATGAAAACATGCCATCTGAGGTAGCATGAATGGACCTTGAAGGTATTATGTAAATGAAATAAACCAGAGAAAGACAAATCTTGTATCACCTCACTTATATGTGGAATCTAAAAAACAAACAAATAAAACAACAACAACAAAGCTAAGCCCGTAGATACTAAGAACAGTTTGGTGGTTGCCAGAGGCAGGGGGTTGGAGGGTGGGCCAAATGGGTGCAGGGAGTCAAAAGGTACAAACTTCCAGTTACAAAATAAAGTCATGGAGAATTAAAGCACAGCATGGCAACTATAGTTAGTAATACTGTATAGCATATTTGAAAGTTGCTGAGAGAGTATATCTTAAAAGTTTTTACCAAAAGGAGGTTTCAGCTTCAAAATGGCAGAGGAGTAAGATGTGGAGGTCACCTTCCTCCCCCCAAAATACATCAAAAATACATCTACATGTGGAACAACTCCTACAGAACCCTTACTGAATGCTGGCAGAAGACCTCAGACTTCCCAAAACACAAGAAACTCCCCATGTTCATGGGTAGGGCAAAAGATAAAACAGAGAAAAAAGAATAAGGATGGGACCTGCCCCTCTAGGAGGGAGCTGTGAAGGAGGAAATGTTCCCATACACTAGGAAGCCCCTTCTCTGGTGGAGACAGGGGGTGGATGGAAGGGGGTGGGGGGCGAGCACAGCAACAGGGATGCACAGGGCAAAGCGGAGAGATTACTGTACACAGGATCAGTGCTGGCCAACACTCACCAGCCTGAGAGGCTTGTCTGCTCACCCGCTGGGGTGGGCGGGGGAGGTGAGCTAAAGCTCGGGCTTCGAAGGTCAGATCCCAGAGAGAGGACTGGTGTTGGCTGCGTGAACACAGACTGAAGGGGGCTAGTGGGCCACAGCTAGCCAGGAGGGAGTCCAGGAAAAAGTCTGGACCTGCTGAAGAGGTAAGAAACGATTGTTTTGGGGTGCAGGAGGAGAGGGGATTCAGAGCACCGCCTACACGAGCATCACAGAGTGGCACAAACTGTGGCTATCATCATGGACACCAGAGATGGGTATGAAATGCTAACGACAGCTGCTGCAGCCACCAAGAATCCTGTGTGCAATCACAGGTCACTATCCACAGCTCCCCTCCCAGAAGCCTCAGCAGCCCTGGACAGTCTGAGAGACCTCTGGGACAACATTAAATGCACCAACATTTGAATTTTAGGGGTCCCAGAAGAAGAAGAGAAGAAGAAAGGGACTGAGAAAATATTTGAAAAGATTATAGTTCAAAACTTCCTTACTATGGGAAAGGAAATAGTCAATCAAGTCCAGGAAGCACAGAGAGTCCTATAAAGGATAAATCCAAGGAGAAACACACCAAGACACATATTAAAAAAACTATCAAAAATTAAATACAAAGAAAAAATATTAAAAGCAGCAAGGGAAAACCAGCAAATAACATGAGGGAATCCCCATAAGGTTAACAGTTGATCTTTCAGCAGAAACTCTGCACTCCAGAAAGGAGTGGCAGGACATATTTAAAGTGATGAAAGTGAAAAACCTACAACCAAGATTAATCTACCCACCAAGGATCTCTTTCAGATTTGATGGAGAAATCAAAAGCTTTACAGACAAGCAGAAGCTAAGAGAATTCAGCACTACCAAACCAGCTCTACAACAAATGCCAAAGGAATTTCCCTAGGCAGGAAAAACAAGAGAAGGAAAAGACCTACAATAACAATCCCAAAACAATTAACAAAATGGCAGTAGGAACATACATATTGATAATTACCTTAAATGTAAATGGATTAAGTGCTCCAACCAAAAGACATACTGGCTGAATGAATACAAAAGCAAGACCCATATATATGCTGTCTACAAGAGACCCACTTCAGACCTAGAGACACATACAGACTGAAAGTGAGGGGATGGAAGAAGATATTCCATGCAAATGGAAATCAAAAGAAAGCTGGAGTAGCAATTCTCATATCAGAAAAAATATACTTTAAAATAAAGACTATTACAAGAGACAAAGAAGAACACTACATAATGATCAAGGAATCAATCCAAGGAGAAGATGTAACAATTGTAGGTATATATGCACCCAACATAGGAGCACCTCAATATATAAGGCATATGCTAACAGCCATAAAAGGGGAAATCAACATTAACACAGTAATAGTAGAGGGCTTTAAACTCAACTTTTACCAATGGATAGATCAACCAAAATAAAAATAAATAAGGAAACACAAGCTTTAAATGATATATTAAACATGATGGACTTAATTGATATTTGTAGGACATTCCATCCAAAAACAACAGAATAAACATTCTTCTCAAGTGCTCATGCAACATTCTCCAAGATAGATCATATCTTGGGTCACAAATCAAGCCTTGGTAAATTTAAGAAAATTGAAATCATATCAAGTATCTTTTCTGACCACAGTGCTCTGAGACTAGGTATCAAATAAAGGTAAAACCTGTAAAAAATACAAACACATGGAGGCTAAACAATACAGTACTAAATGACCAAGAGATCACTGAAGAAATCAAAGAGGAAATAAAAAAATACCTAGAAAAAAATCACACTGAGAACACAATTGCCCAAAACCTATGGGATGCAGCAAAAGCAGTTCTAAGAAGGAAGTTTATAGCAGTATATTCTACCACAAGAAACAAAAAAATCTCAAACAACCTAATCTTACACCTAAAGCAATTAGAGAAAGAAGAACAAAAAAACCCCAAAATTATCAGAAGGAAAGGAATCATAAAGATCAGATCAGAAATAAATGAAAAAGAAATGATAGAAATAATATCAAATATCAGTAAGACTAAAAGCTCGTTCTTTGAGTAGATAAACAAAATTGATAAACCACTAGGCAGACTCATCAAGAAAAAAAGGGAGAAGACTCAAATCAAAAGAATTAGAAATGAAAAAGGACAAGTAACAACTGACATGGCAGAAATACAAAGGATCATGAGAAATTACTACAAGCAACTATATGCCAATAAAATGGACAACCTAGAAGAAATGGATAAATTCCTAGAAAAGCACAACCTTCCGAGAATGAACCAGGAAGAAATAGAAGATATAAACAGACAAATCAGAAGCTCTGATATTGAAACTGTAATTAAGAATATTTCAAGAAACAAAAGCCCAGGACCAGATGGATTCATGGGTGAATTCCATTAAACATTTAAAGAAGAGCTAACACCTATCCTTCTCAAAGTCATCCACAAAATTGCAGAGGAAGGAACACTCCCAAAATCGTTCTATGAGGTGACCATCACCCTGATATGAAAACCAGACAAAGAAGTCACAAAAAAAGAGAACTGCAGGCCAATATCACTGATTAACATAGATGCAAAAATCCTCAACAAAATACTAGCAAACAGAACCCAACAACACATTAAAAGGATCATACACCATGATCAAGTTAGGTTTATCCCAGGAATGCAAGGATTCTTCAATATATGCAAATCAATCAATGTGATACACCATATTAACAGATTGAAGGATAAAAACCATATGATCACCTCAATAGATGCAGAAAAAGCTTTTGACAAAATTCAACACCCAATTATGATAAAAACTCTCCAGAAGGTAGGCATACAGGGAACTTACCTCAACATAATAAGGCCATATATGACGAACCCACAACCAACATCGTTCTCAATGGTGAAAAACTGAAACCATTTCCTCTAAGATCAAAAACAAGACAGGGTTGCCCACTCTCACCACTATTATTCAACATAGTTCTGGAAGTTATAGCTACAGCAATCAGAGCTAAAAAAGAGATAAAAGGAATCCATCTAAAATTGGAAAAGATGAAGTGAAACTGTCACTGTTTGCAGATGACATGATACTATACATAGAGAATCCTAAAGATGCCACCAGAAAACTACTAGAGCTAATCAATTAATTTGGTAAAGTAGCAGGATACAAAATTAATGCACATAAATCTCTTGCACTCCTCTACACAATGATGAAACGTCTGAAAGAAATTAAGGAAACACTCCTATTTACCATTGCAACAAAAAGAATAAAATACCTAGGAAGAAACCTCCCTAAGAAGACAAAAGACCTGTATGCAGAAAAGTATAAGACAATGATGAAAGAAGTTAATGACGATACAAACAGATGGAGAGGTATACCATGTTCTTGGATTAAAAGAATTAACATTGTGAAAATGACCATACTACCCAAGCAATCTACAAATTCAGTGCAATCCCTATCAAACAACCAATGGCTTTTCTCCCATAACTAGAACCAAAAATTTCACAATTTGTATGGAAACAAAAAAGACCCCGAGTAGCCAAAGCAAACTTGAGGGAAAAAAATGGAGCTTGGGGTATCAGACTCCCTGATTTCAGACTATACTACAAAGCTACAGCAATCAAGATAATATGGTACTGGCACAGAAACAGAAATATAGATCAATGCAACAGGGTAGAAAGCCCAGAGATAAACCCACACACATATGGTCACCTTATCTTTGATAAAGGAGACAAGAATATGCAATGGAGAAAAGACAGCCTCTTCAATAAGTGGTGCCTGGAAAACTGTAAAGCTACATGTAAAAGAATGATAGTAGAACACTCCCTAACACCATACACAAAAATAAACTCAAAATGGATTAAAGACCTAAGTGTAAGGTCAGAAACTATCAAACTCTTAGAGGAAAACATAGGCAGAACACTCTTTGACATAAATCACAGCAAAATCCTTTTTGACCCACCTCCTGGAGAAATGGAAATAAAAAGAAAAATAAATAAATTGGACCTATTGAAACTTAAAAGCTTTTGCACAGCAAAGGAAACCATAAGCAAGACAAAAAGACAACCCTCAGAATGGGAGAAAATATTTGCAAATGAAGCAACTGACAAAGGATTAATCTCCAAAATATACAAGCAGCTCATGGAGCTCAATATCAAAAAAGAAAAAAAACTAATCCAAAAATGGGCAGAAGACCTAAATAGGTATTTCTCCAAAGAAGATATACAGATTGCCAACAAAAACATGAAAGGATGCTCAACATCAGTAATCATTAGAGGAATGCAAGTAAAACTACAATGAGGTATCACGTCACACCAGTCAGAATGGTCATCATAAAAAATCTACAAAGAATAAATGCTGGAGAGGGTGTGGTTAAAACAGAACCCTCTTGCACTGTTGGTGGGAATGTAAATTGATACAGCCACTATGGAGAACAGTATGGAGGTTCCTTAAAAAACTAAAAATCGAACTATCATATGACCCAGCAATCCCACTACTGGGCATATACCCTGAGAAAACCATAATTCAAAAAGAGACATGTGCCACAATGTTCATTGCAGCACTAGTTGCAATAGCCATGACATGGAAACATCCTAAGTGTCCATTGACAGATGAATGGATGAAGAAGATGTGGCACTTATATACAATGGAATATTACTCAGCCATAAAAAGAAACAAAATTGAGTTATTTTTAGTGAGACGGATGGACCTAGAGTCTGCCATACAGAATAAAGTAAGTTAGAGAAAAAGAAATACCATATGCTAATACATATATATGGAATCTAAAAAAGTCAAAAAGTGGTTCTGAAGAACCTAGCGGCAGGACAGCAATAATGTTGCAGATGTAGAGAATGGACTTGAGGACATGGGACGGGGAAAGTGTAAGCTGGGACAAAGTGAGTGAGTGGCATTTACACATTTAGCCTACCAAATGTAAAATAGATAGCTAGTGGGAAGTAGCTGCATAGCACAGGGAGATCGGCTTCATGCTTTTTGACCACCTGGAGTGGTGGGATATAGAGGGTGGGAAGGAGACACAAGAGGGAAGGCATATGGGGATATATGTGTATGTATATCTGATTCACTTTGTTATACAGAAGAAACTCACACAACAATGTAAAGCAATTATACTCCAGTATAAAAAAAAAAGCTAATAAGAAATATTAGATTTCTTTCATTTTCTACACTCTTGAGTGGTTTAGATATCATGAAAAGTGTATCTTCCTTGTAAATTTGAAAGGAATCGCCTATAAATCACTCATAAATGTCTTTCAGTGAATTTATGTCTGTGACTTTTCTAGTGTCTTCTTATTGTCATTGTTTAGTTTATATCTTCTGCTTTATGTTGAATTAATTTTGGTGTGTTTATTCCTAGAAATTGTTTATTTTATCTAGTTGTTTTTGTTTTTAAATGAGCAGGGATGGTTTTATTATTCTCCATATTATCTTGATTATTTTCTTGATTAAATTTGCCAGAAGGGTAAAAAAAAAAAAGGTTTTTACCACAAGAAAAAAAGCATTATTATTTATATTTTCTCAGAATTTCATTATTCATTATATCTGACTCCTGCCTCATTGCAGTCTAGCTTCCTGCCCATTCGCTGCCCTGGTACAGTACTCAATAATTTCACCAATGACCTCTCTGCTGCCTATCCTGATGTCTATTTACAGTAACATCTCATTCATCATTTCAGAATCATGTGAAACTGATCACCACCCTTCTCCTTGAAAACTACCTTTTCCAACTTTCCATGCGAAAACACTTTTCTTCCCCTCCACTTTTTCATCTGAATCTGTATCCATTCCTTCTCTTTCTTCTTTGCATGTTATCTCAAAGCACAGTTCTGGGCTTTCTTACTTTCTCATTCTTCACTCACTATTCCCTTGTTGATTTGATCCATATCCAGTGCTCTGATTACCCACCTATATGGAGATGAAGACTGGACTCATTATCTTTCTCTTCCAATCCTACACCTCCTATTGTTACGTAACTAAAAAATGTCACCATCCGGTTGCAAAAGCACAGGAACAAGCTTGACATCCTTTTCTCTTTCCCTTCTCATCCTTATTTAGTACTTTAACAAATCCTGCCAGAATTTCTTCTTAAATAGTATTTGAACTTGTCCCTTTATTCTTTGCCTCCACTACAGTCTCCACCACTCTTATTCAAGCTATTAAGATCTGTTGCCTGGATGATACCAGTGTCCTGTTTATCTGTATTCACTCAGCCTTTCTTTAATTAGTTCTCTGTATTGCAAATGTTAATTTGATCATGCTACTATGCCTCCCATCGTTAAAATCCTTTGATAATTTCTCATTGTTCTCTGGCTAAAGATGATTCCTTTGATATGACCTGTAAGACCCTACATAGTCTGTAACCACCAGAGAAACTCTTGGTTTCTTTACTCCCATCACACTGCACTCTTCAATCCTTTGTATCCAAAATACTTTCCCCAAATACCTCTTTATTTAACTCTTTAATTTCAAATTGCAATTCAAGCACTGCTTTCTTAAGGTAGCCTTTCCTATCTCCATGTTAGAATCATTCATCCCATGATAGTCTTTCAGGAGCCTGATAACTATTGTTTGTAGCAGTTCCTCTGGTTAGAACTTTGCATTTTTATTAGTGATTATTAAATATCTACCTTTGCTACTCAACTATCAGCTCAATAAAGAAAGACATTAAGATTTTTGTTCTTTATCATTATATAATTAATGTTCAAGAAATTATTTATTGTGACTTAATTAATGCTTCCTTGCATTAGTTTTCAGCTGCTTTCTGGAGAGTTTGTAGCTCTTGACTCCATTCATATGTTATGATCCTGCTTTTGACCCTTTGGTCGTGGCTTTTTCTTCTGTTCTCACTGGTTCTTAACTCTGTGCACTCTCCTAAGGACTTGATTTGGATTTTCCCACTGATACTCTATTCTGAGAATTTGTAGACTAGATAGTTCACCCAGTCCACCAAAATTCCAGAATTTGGGCAGATCCTTGTTGCTACTTAGAACTGCCATTCTCCATTTCCCTTAGGAAATTCTTGAATACATGATTTGTACTCAGTTTACTTACTTCCCCTTTATTTATTCATGCCTTATTTGGCTGAAACTTTTAGCTTCTGACACTACAAGTGTTCCTATGGGCACTATCAATTATCTCAATAATATTTGGGCTTTCAAATCTAGCACATTTGTTCAATGAGATTTTTGAATATATTTGTTGCCTTCTTCTATCACTTGCCCTTTAATTCTTCTTCCTCTTGCCCTTTAATTATAACTGTTCCTTGAAAGTCAGTCTCTTTGGTCCTTTGAATTTTCTTTATTTCTTTCTTATCCCTCTGGTAACTCAACTATAGTTACGCTTTTGTTTTTAGCTGCTTTATTAAGATATAATTCACATGCCATACAATTCACCCATTTAAAGCGTACAGTTCAAAAGAAAAAAAATAACGTGTACAACTCAGTGGCTTTTAGTATAGTCACAGAGTATATATCTATCACCACAAGTATTTTAATAAGATTTTCATTCCCCAGTAAAGAAAACCTGTACACTTTAGCCATCACCCTTCAATCTTCCCACCTCTTTTCCCCCAGTCCTAGATGCACCACTAATCTACTTTGTTTCTCTATATTTGCCTATTCTGGGAATTTCTTTTAATTGATCACACAATATGGTGTCCTTTGTGACTGGCTTTATAGTCATGATTTTAAATGACATTACAATGCCAATTTCTCAATCATTTATTTCTAGACATAACTCCTGAACTTCAGTATTGAGTTGACAAATGCACATTCTGTATAAATCATTCTTAGCTCAATTTAAATACCTAAAGGAGAACTGTTGACTTTACTTTTCAGCTACCTTGCTTGTCTTCATTTCTTATTTTTGTCGATGTATGTGACATCACAGACACTGTTACTCTCCCCAAAACCTCATACTTTCTGTAACCCTACCTATTCAGTGCCTAGCATGTGGGTGTTTGTTATATGCTTTTTGAATGAATGAGTGATTTAATGACTGGATGTATCAGTTTACCTTCTCTCTACTCTCATATATTTTGTCTGATATGAGAATTGCTCATATCTATTTTGTCTGATATGAGAATTGCTACTCCAGCTTTTTTTTGATTTGCATGGAATATCTTTTTCCATCCCCTCACTTTCAGTCTGTATGTGTCCCTAGGTCTGAAGTGGGTCTCCTGTAGACAGCATATATACGGGTCTTGTTTTTTATCCATTCAGGCAGTCTGTGTCTTTTGGTGAGAGCATTTAATCCATTTACATTTAAGGTAATTATCAATATGTATGTTCTTATTCCCATTTTCTTAATTGTTTTGGGTTGTTATTGTAGGTCTTTTCCTTCTCTTGTGTTTCGTGCTTAGATAAGTTCCTTTAGCATTTGTTGTAAAGCTGTTTTGGTGGTGCTGAACTCTCTCAGCTTTTGCTTGTCTGTAAAGGTTTTAATTTCTTTAAATGAGAATGAGATCCTTGCTGGGTAGAGTAATCTTGGTTGTAGGTTTTCCTCCTTCATCACTTTAAATATGTCCTGCCACTCCCTTCTGGCTTGCAGAGTTTCTGCTGAAAGTTCAGCTGTTAACCTTATGGGGATTCCCTTGTGTGTTATTTTTTTTCCCTTGCTGCTTTTAATATGTTTTCTTTGTATTTAATTTTTGATAGTTTGATTAATATGTGTCTTGGCGTGTTTCTCCTTGGATTTTTCCTGTATGGGACTCTCTGTGCTTCCTGGACTTGATTAACTATTTCCTTTCCCATATTAGGGAAGTTTTCAACTATAATCTCTTCAAATATTTTCTCAGTCCCTTTCTTTTTCTCTTCTTCTTTTGGGACCCGTATAATTCGAATATTGGTGTGTTTAATGTTGTCCCAGAGGTCTCTGAGACTGTCCTCAGTTCTTTTCATTCTTTTTTCTTTATTCTGCTCTGTAGTAGTTATTTCCACTATTTTATCTTCCAGGTCACTTATCCGTTCTTCTGCCTCAGTTATTCTGCTATTGATCCCTTCTGGAGTATTTTTAATTTCATTTATTGTGTTGTTCATTGTTGCTTTTTTCCTCTTTAGTTCTTCTAGGTCCTTGTTAAATGTTTCTTGCATTTTCTCTATTCTATTTCCAAGATTTTGGATCATCTTCACTATCATTATTCTGAATTCTTTTTCAGGTAGACTGCCTATTTACTCTTCATTTGTTAGATCTGGTGGGTTTTTATCTTGCTCCTTCATCTGCTGTGTGTTTTTCTGTCTTCTCATTTTGCTTATCTTACTGGGTTTGGGGTCTCCTTTTTGCAGGCTGCAGGTTTGTAGTTCCAGTTATTTTTGCTGTCTGTCCCCAGTGGCTAAAGTTGGTTCAATGGGTTGTGTACGCTTCCTGGTGGAGGGGACTAGTGCCTGTGTTCTGGTGGATGAGGCTGGATCTTGTCTTTCTGGTGGGTAGGTCCACATCTGGTGGTGTGTTTTGGGGTGTCTGTGGACTTATTATGATTTTAGGCATCCTCTCTGCTAATGGGTGGGGTTGTGTTCCTGTCTTCCTAGTTGTTTGGCATAGGGTGTCCAGCACTGTAGCTTGCTGGTCGTTGAGTGAAGCTGGGTCTTGGTGTTGAGATGGAGATCTCTGGGCGATTTTTGCCATTTGATATTATGTGGAGCTGGGAGGTCTCTTGTTGACCAGTGTCCTGAAGTTGGCTCCCCCACCTCAGAGGCACAGCACTGACTGCTGGCTGGAGCACCAAGAGCCTTTCATCCACATGGCTCAGAATAAAAGGGAGAAAAAGTAGAAAGAAAGAAAGAAAAGAAAGAAAGAAAGAAAGAAAGAAAGAAAGAGAAAGAAAAAGAAAGGAAGGAAGGAAGGAAGGAAGAAGATAAAAGAAAATAAAGTATTAAAATAAAAAAATTATTAAGAAAAAAATTTTAAGGTAAAAACAAACAACAAAGGAAGGACAGAACCTTAGGACAAATGGTGAAAGCAAAGCTATACAGACAAAATCTCACACAGAGGCATACACATACATACCTACAAAAAGAGGAAAAGGGGAAAAAATAATATATCTTGCTCTCAAAGTCCACCTCCTCAATTTGGGATGAGTTGTTGTCTATTCAGGTACTCCACAGGTGCAGGGTACATCAAGTTGATTGTGGAGATTTAATAAACTGCTCCCAAGGCTGCTGGGAGAAATTTACTTTTCTTTATTCTCACAGCTTCAGGATTTCAGCTTTGGATATGGCCCCGCCCCTGTGTGTAGGTCACCTTAGGGCGTCTGTTCTTTGCTCAGACAGGACGGGGTTAAAGGAGCAGCTGATTCGGGGTCTCTGGCTCACTCAAGCGGGGGGCACGGGAGGAAGGGGCAGGGATGCGGGGCGAGCCTGCAGAAGCAGAGGCCAGCATGACGTTGCACCAGCCTGAGGCGCACTGTGCGTTCTCCTGGGTAAGTTGTCCCTGGATCACGGGACCCTTGCAGTGGCAGGCTGCACAGGCTACCCGGAAGGGAGGTATGGATAGTGACCTGTGCTCGCACACAGGCTTCCTTCCTGGTGGCGGCAGCAGCAGCCTTAGCATCTCATGCCGGTCTCTGGGGTCCGCGCTGTTAGCCGCAGCTCACGCCCATCTCTGGATCTCCTTTAAGCAGCGCTCTTAATCCCCTCTCCTCTCACACCAGGAAACAAAGAGGGAAGAAAAAGTCTCTTGCCTCTTCGGCAGCTCCAGACTTTTTCCCGGATTCCCTCCCGGCTAGCCATGGTGCACTAACCCCTTCAGGCTGTGTTCACGCCGACAGTCCTCTCCCTGCGCCCCGACAGAAGTCCGAGCCTCAGCTCCCAGCCCCGCCTGCCCCGGCCAGTGAGCAGACAAGCCTCTCGGGCTGGTGAGTGACGGTCGGCACCGATCCTCTGTGCGGGAATCTCTCCGCTTTGCCCTCCACACCCCTGTTGCTGCACTCTCCTCCGCGGCTCCGATGCTTCCCCCCTCTGCCACCCGCAGTCTCCACCCACGAAGGGGCTTCCTAGTGTGTGGAAACCTTTCCTCCTTCATAGCTCCCTCCCAGAGGTGCTAGTCCCATCCCTATTCTTTTGTCTCTGTTTTTTCTTTTGCCCTACCCAGGTACGTGGGGAGTTTCTTTCCTTTTGGGGGGTCTGAGGTCTTTTGCCAGCATTCAGTAGGTGTTCTGTAGGAGTTGTTCCACGTGTAGATGCATTTCTGATGTATCTGTGGGGAGGAAGGTGATCTCCGTGTCTTACTCTTCTGCCATCTTCCTCAACTGTCCCTCACTTTCCTGTTTAGCATATACTTATTGAACTTTTGCTGGGAAAACAGCCTTGTGAAATTCAAACAACCCAAGATTTAATGTCGTAGGATCTGTGTCCAAGTCCTAATTTCATTACTTCCCTGCTGTGTGTTTATGGATTAGTTACTTCATCTTTTTTTCTTTTTGACTCAAGTTCTAAAAACTGAGAGAGATGGCATTAGTAAGGTTTGTTTCAAAGAAGCCTGAAAAATCTGCAGTACCTGCAACAGTACCTAGTATATAGCAGGTACTCAAAAAAATTGGTGGAAAAAGATTTTCAAATGTGATCATATATTTTAAAATTCTCTCGAATTTAATAAGGTTAACTTATTAATTTAATTCCCCCTGCTTCAAGCAGTTAGAGAGAAAGAAACAAATAAAAGGTCTAAGCCATTTTTTAGGTACAAGAAATTCTCTTACCTGTAGGCTTAGTACAAAGCTGAATGGTACACTTTCATTACAATGCAGTGCCTTAATTGAGGAAACAATTTCATGTTTCAAATTTTAGAGCATAGTTTTCAGCATGTTTTGAAAAGGTTGGTACATTACTTATGTTTGTACAGTCTGACCCCAGAAGTTAGGCTACTCTTAATGTGAGTGGTACCATGAATTGAGAGGGCCTTCTCTCAGGGCCATGTGAGGCAACGGGTCCTGCCTTGGTCTGTGTTGATATCTTTGCAACTTTCAAATATGCAAGACAGTATTATTAACTATAGTCACCATCCTGGACATTACATCCACATGATTATCTTAAAACTGGAATTTTGTACCTTTTGACCCCCTTCACCCATTTCACCACCCCACCCCCACTGTGGCAATCCCTTTGTTTTTTTAATCCATTTCCACATGCTCGGAATATTTTTCTGCATTAGTATGAACACTTCCAGCACCATGGAAGTCCATAATCATCTCACCTTTTCTGAAACTGTAGAATTTGTACTCAGAACCACACCCTTTTGGCACTGACTTTCTTTCCCAATGAAATTATAAAATTCTCAATAGTTTTTCTCCCTCCTTGTTCCCACCAGTGGCTAGCATGTTATAAACACAAAATGTAGTCAATATATATATTTTTGAATGGATAGGCAGAAATTTGCTATAAGCTAAGAAAAACTGATACCATTAGGAAAAATTCTCTTAGAAGGTTGATTTAAGCAATTTTAGTAAAAATTATTTTAAAAGGACTTAATTGTCAAACCAGAGAGAGAAAAACACCTAAAAGAACAATGAAACAGTTTATTAGTTAATTGAATTCAGAAATGAATCATTTTTATATGCATGCAGTGTTTCTGTTCCTACTCTAAGTTCAAGTATGAATGCCAACACTGAATTCAGATAGAGCTTTGGTGAATGAGTAAATAGCTCAAGGTCAGCAACAGACTAAACATGCAGCCTGTCTGTTTCCCAGTCAGTATCATGGAAGTTACAGGTGTAGCTGAAAGGTCACTGCAATGCCGCACAATTTGCATTTTTAAGGCTTCTGGGAATATGATTCTACATCATAATGTCACCTCCTAGACTGCTTAAGTTTTTAAAGCAGTGAGATTTTATGACCTTGGGAAATGATATCCCCTATTCAACCACTTCCTGAAGCATAGAAGAAGTGATGCTAGTGACATTGTGCATCACGGTATAATACTGATGGTTTGAAAACTATATCTAGGTGACAGAAACCTATGGATAGATAGATGTGACTTTCATTTACTAGGCACTCTAAGTCAAATCAATTAATATTGATTAATTTATCTTGCATCTAATTAAGTGGTTTTTTTCTCCACCCAGGTAATATTATTGAACGATTGTATCTCTGTGTATATGTGTGTTGGTGGTAACGATGTTGAAAGCTGTGTTCTCTGCTCATCACCTGCTCAATATTGTAGACATTCTAGAAATAGAAATGTGGTCCCCCCCCGCTAGGAACACATGACTGCAAACCTCGCTTGAGACCTTCTCTCAACCTGGTGATTGAATCCAATCATTTTAAAGCAAAATGTTTTGAAACCTGATATTAACATTGTTGGATTTTTAAACTCATTTTTTATTAATTTTATGTTGAGTGCATACACAAGGCATTCAGAACCAGAGTCACATTATTATCTATTTAAAAAGTAAATAATTATCATGTTGTTCCCCGCACTCTTGTACTTACCCCAGGGGCAACTCTATGTAGACAGGTCAAACATCTATGCATACAGATTTCAAAGTATATCATAGCTGAGGAACAGAGAACATTGGATTTTCTCTATTTATGTATGGGAAAGAGACAACTGACCCTTTCTTTAACCTGAGATGGGATGGAAAGAATCTTAGGCTTTCATTCTAATCTTTGAACCATAAATGCGTCTTTCTAAGAGTCATATAAACCATGGGTCTCCTACTTTTAAGATCTAAAGATATCACCAAGTTGTAGGTTTCTACCTCTTGAAATGTAAATACCTAGAGAGATAGTGCTCCTGTCTTTCTGGTACCTTGGGGCTTAACCTAAGGACCTAGTCCAGAGCATCTGGCACTTTTGGATCAAAGCAATTAACTACACAAATGGCTGCAGAACTAATTCTTATGGTGTGTGAAGAATAAAATGCTTCTAGGGGAATTGAAAGCACACATTCCCTATCTTATACACATTTCCATGTCTCAGGAGGTCAGGGCTTGTCACAAGAGCCCTGAGAAATCTAGGGGCATTTTATCTCCCCACAGGCTAGACTCAGAGACAGGTACTTTCCAATATATTACTCGATTGTCACAAGAAGTCTCCACAACAGCTGTCATGATGATAGTTTTTAAAGCTCAGAAGAATGAGTCTTATCAAGTTTAAACAATTGGCCCAAGATTACGTAGCTAGGATAGTTATTGGTTTAGTGAAAATAAAGTTCTGCCTGGTGCCAAGCCTATCCTCTTTCTACTATGGGAAAATAAGGTGAAGGAGAACAATTTTAAAGCATCTCTTGTCCCAAGAATTCTTTGACAAATAAAACAGATTTCATTTTATTTATTACTTTCACTTTGCAGAAAGTTAAAACCTAAAGAAATATGAATCCACATTGGTGCCTCGGGTCTGTGTCAAACTTAGGAAAAAAAACCCACAGAATTTTTCTTGTATTTTCAAAGAAAATTTTATAAGTATCTGATAGAGAGGGGACCTTTCTAAAAGCTTCAAAATGTGTTATTTGCTGGAGCTAGTTACTTCCTCAGATGGACACATCTTCTCTATCTTTTCAATGACTTCCTGTTCTTCCAAGTTATCATGAAGAGACCCACCTGAGAGCCAAGATAAGTACTGCTAAGAAATTGTACAATAGGACATCATAGATCTAAGAGAAGTTTCTCACATATCCGAAGCCTAATGATAGAATTTAAATAAAGGAAACATGCTGAAGTTGGAAAGCTAGGTGTTATTACTATATGGAGGGCAGTTTTTCATCCTGAAGTTGAATGCAAGGCAAGAAACAATATCTTTCTTTTCTTTAAATAAATAATTCTTATAACCTAAGCAGAGCAGATCAACCAGCAAACTCTTCATTTCCTTAGTACGCATCCCTCATTCCACAACAAAACAAACCAAACCAAAACAAAAATAGTGGCTTTATAAGATATTAAAATTCCTTTGCCTTTTTGAAAAGTGAAAAAAAGGAATCAAATTCATAAACTAAAAAACTCTTCCAATTTAATTTAGAGAGTTCTAGAAATATTTTTAAACAACAAATAACACATAATATTTTACAGTCTGTCCTCAGATTGTAGCTTTGTATTTTAGTAATTGAGAATAGAAAAAGATTTATTTGTGTAAAGTCAAATGGCTAACAGCTGATTTAAGGGCCCATTTGAAGCAGAAAGGAAAGAATAACATGAATGATCAAACTGGAATTGAGATATTGTCCTTTTTTAACATTGACATGATGTTTTGTGAGGAGGAGAAGTGACAGTATAGAGATATGTGTATAATTTATTGATATCCTCCTAATAAATTACACATGGTAGAAAAAAATTAGAAACAAATCTGAGATTCTAAAACATTTGTAAAGGACTTATCAAGATTATTTCATTTTTAGAAAAGACTACAAATTATAAGTAGGGGCTGAGAGAATTGTGTCAACAGGGACATGGGGAATATATATGTTTCTCCTCCAGATATACTAATATTGAACCTAGTCTCTTTCCAAATCCACTTTATTGTGAAGCTTTCCATCACACAAAGCTGTTTCAGCCTAACCTTCTATGCCACCTAACCTTTCAGTACCTCAAGAATCTGCCTGAGTTTTGTTCCCCAGGCTCAGATTCTTAGTTAAATATCCACTTGCCTTTATCAAAGAGTATATTTAGTTGATCCATAACTTTTCAGTTTGGTTTTTTTCCTTTAGGTTGAAATCCCTCGACATCATGTGTTTTCTCTTACATACTGTGTAGCTCTACCCAAAACCCAGTGAAACTAAGATGTTATTTGCAGAAAGAACTGTTAAAAGAAGTTTTTGGAACTATGAGATGTGAGTCTCCAGCCCTGAATGAAACGTGTTTAAGCAATTCGCTTAAATAGAGATCGGTCCCTCAGAGATATTCTAAAGAAGTGAACACTAAATGGGAGGGTGGCTTTTGTTAAATGTGAAATATATGATTGCCCATTTGTCCTTGACCTTGGGAAAATCAACATGTTATATTGACAGGTAGGCATTTGACTAGCTAGGCATAACATCAGGGGATTTTAAAAAAATATTAGCATGCATCAATACATATCAGGAGAGTCATATTTTAAATAACATATGTAATAGAGATCAGATAAAGCAGAAGATAGAAAATGCTTAAAATCCTATAATAATAGAATCTCCAAATGATTTATTCACTAACTCTACTAAATAATGAAGTTGAAAGTGGTTTTTACTTTTCCCAAGTGAACAATATTACTACAGGGTGCTAAATTACCCCCATTACAATTTGTTTGATATGGTAATTTAGAGGCAAATGGAATGGGGGAGTAAGAAAAAGGAGTCCCCCCAAAGTATGAGTTAAAACAGGTACAGCAGACGTCAGGAAACCTCATATGGGTGCTTTTACAGTAGTTACGTAAATTGCTTCTTTCATACATCACAAGACTTAATTCCTTTCTTCCAAAGAGCTAGCACCAGTTTATTTCCTTCTTTGAAATGTATGATAAAATACGAAACCTCTTAAAGGCTCAATAAGATTAAAAATAGATCAGTATTAAATAGGGTGCCAAGATTCATTGTACTGTAGGTGATGGGAAAGAGGCTTTATGGATACATTTTTCTTTCCTAATCTACACAAGTCACATAGGATTTAGTGAAGAGTTTGCACTACATATAAAGCAGCTGAATTGATCACTTCACATTCTAAGGTTCTCACACCATGGATAATGTTTATCTTTTAGTCCTATATACTACCACCCTTCTCAAGAAACAGGTCTCACTAGCCTTTGGTGATCTTTGAGCCATACTCTGCCTCTCCTCATATTCTTTCTTTGATGTGTAATGTTCTTTGGTTCATTCTCATCTATTCTTTGTTTCAAAAGCCTAATAAATTTTTGATGCTAGCTCAAGCTAACTCTTACCTTGGTGGATTATGTCATGACCAATTCCAGTGCATCTTGCCCAATCTATTTGGTAAGAAAGTTATTTTGAGAGGCAGATGAGTAGGGCAGCAACAATTCAGCTGTTAGATAATCTCCAGTTTGTGGTCTATTTACTGGCAATGAAAATCACTCTGGAATTCACTTCCTCTGTGCCTCCTTTCACTCTGACAGAGTAGAACATATAGATGAGCTAGGTCAGACCACAAAGCGCTGGTCTGACTGCAGTTTTGCAAGAAAGATGACTTGTCTCTTTTTTTTTTTTTTTTTGCGGTACGCAGGCCACTCACTATTGTGGCCTCTCCCGTTGCGGAGCACAGGCTCCGGACGCGCAGGCTCAGCGGCCATGGCTCACGGGCCCAGCCGCTCCGCGGCATGTGGGATCTTCCCGGACCCGGGCATGAACTCGTGTCCCCTGCATCGGCAGGCGGACTCTCAACCACTGCGCCACCAGGGAAGCCCGACTTGTCTCTTTTTAAGATTTATTTTCCTTTGGGTTACTATGGGAAGCAAATACTCAGAATAAAAGATACATACTGCATAACAATAACTGAGCAGGCACAAAATGATTGACCTCTCCTGCATTCTTTTGTTACTCTTTATCTTCCCTAGTTCTTCTTGGAGGTGCTGTTGTTCTTAATCAGAAAACTACTGCAGCCTGTTTCTAGAAAGGAAAAAAAAAAAAAGATTTAAATTGGAGGTAGAAAGAAACCAGAAACTTCTTGCCCTTTATATGGATAGTAAGGGCATATGCCAATTACTCTAGATTCTATCCACCACCAAATAAGGCAGTTGTTGCTGAGCTACAGTTACATAACTGGTACTCTAATATTTTTGATAACACATTGACCCTTCAGCTGCTCTGGCCATGCCTACCAAAAACGTTTTAGCAGCAGTGATATTTTGGCATCAGCCAGAGTAGCTTCTTGACAGAAATGCCTAAGAATGAATGCATTTACAAATAACTCATCTACCTGGAAATGAACAACACATACTAATGCCCAGAGATACAAGCATGTTTACAGTTAGTGAATTAAAAAAAAAAAAAGGTGAAACAATTTTACTTAATTGTTAAACACAGTTGTTCTCACCTTAACTGCCTTGCCTTGCCTTATCATGTGAATTAAATTCTTTTTTCATTTTGTGTCCTTTCAGAGCATTTTTTGCTTCTTTTTGCTCTGGTCAATTGACTAAATTCCCATCTATTATTCTGTACTTTGTTTTGCTCTCCATTTATTCCTTCAGGATTTCCTATTTTTAGATGGTTATGGAAAATAGCATAGTAAATTTAATTAATTACACCTTTTTTTTCTTGGTTAAGTTGTACATGGCTCACTGCCCTTGTGTTTTGAAAATATCTTACCTGAAAAATTGCTCAACACTACTCATCATCAGGGAAATGCAAGATATCACCTCATATTTGTTACAATGTCTATTATCAAAAGATAAGAGATAATAAATGCTGACGAGATTGTAGAGAAAAGGGAAGCCGGTGTATTGTTGGTGGGAATGTAAGTTGGTGCAGCCACTATGGAAAGCAGTGTGTAAATTCCTCAAAAAATTAAAAATAGAACTACCATATGACCCAGCAATCCCACTCCTGGTTATATATCTAAAAGAAATGAAATAAATATCTCCAAGAAATATCTGCACTCCCATGATAATTGCAATTGCAGCATTATTCACAATATCCAAGATATGGAAACAACTTAAATGTCCTTTAAAGGATGAATGGGTAAAGAAAATGTGATATATATATATATAAAGAAAATGTGATATATATATAATTTTATATATATATAATTTTTATATAAAATAGAATAATAGAATATTATTCAGCCATAAAAAGGAAGGAAATCCTGCCACTTGCAACAACATGGATGAAGCTGGAGGGCATTATGCTAAGTGAAATGAGCCAGATAGAGAAGAGGAAATACTGACTGGTATCACCTACATGTAAAATCTTAAAAAAAAAAAAAAAAGAAAAGCTGATTTTGTAGAAATAGTGAATAGAATAGTGGTTGCCTGGGGCTGGGAAGAGTGGGAAATAGGGAGATGTACGTCAAAGTGTACACACTGTCAGTTGTAAGATAAATAAGTTCTGAGATTCTAATGTATAGCATGGTGACAATGATTAACAATATGGTATTGTATACCTGAAATTTGCTGAGAGTAAACCTGAAGTGTTCTCACCACACACATAAAAAGAACTAACTGTGTGTGGTGTGGTGGTGATGAATGTATTAATTATCTTGATCTTGGTAATCATTCCACAATGTATATTGTGTCATATCATATCATCATGTTGTACACTTTAAATACAATTGTATTGTCTATTATTTCCCAATGAAGCTGGGGAAAAAAAAAAAAAAACAGTTTATTTCTAATTTGTGAAAAGTCCATGCAGTAATTCAGGGATCCAGGCTCCTGACCTCTTGTGGATCTGTCAATCAACATGCAGCTTCTGAAATTACTTTGGTCATCATTAAGCTAGCCAGAAGGTCAAGGTCATGCAGCATAGATGAAGGAGATTTTAATGGTACTACTTAGGCAATGGTATACATTATTTGTTCTCACATTTCGTTGGCTAGTGCTTTGTTGTATGGTTGACCTGAACTCAGCTAACTATAAAGGAGTTGGGGAAATTTAGTCTAGCTGTGGGCCTGGAAATAAAAGGTTAGACAGACAGTTTGCAGGTTTCTGCCACATTTGCTAACGTAAACTCTTATTTTATGGGCTTTAAAACTACCTAATTCTAGTTCACACACTGATTGAATACAGTATGAAAATAATAATTTTTTTCTACATAGGAGTATGGTGAAATAAACCTTTTGGAAGTAATCTTACTTCTTCATTTATTTTTGGTGTTGGAAGTTTGAGAAATTAGCATTTATTAAGTGTTTAAGTTCTGTAAATGATGAACCCAGTAGATATAAAGCATATTGCTAGATTTCTCTGAGCATCTTTTAATAAATAAGAGAAATCCAGTTTATGACAGAACTGAGAAAAAACATGCTTTGCATAAAGACAAATATGAACAACAAATTTACATTGATAGTTAGTATTCCTAATATGGAGAAAATTTTAATTTAATAGAGGTCTATTTTCCAAAAATAACTCCTAAAATACTAGTAGCAAATAAGGGGACAGGAATCTATGTAGCTAATCAAAAACTTGCATTTTCCTCATTCATTAAAGTGGGAGAAAAAGATCAAAACATTTTCCCTGTTTTATCTCTGCTCTCTTATCTTGCTCCCCACTCCCCCATCCCTCCTACACAAACATATAAGACAAGTAAATAACCTGAGCAGAAGATGAAAATCATACACATACACAGTTTTTCTTATTTGTTTCCATGTATATGGAAACAAAATAAAATTTGAACTATAAAAAATAGCAAAAGAAACATAAATGTCTCTCATCCTGTGACACAAGTATGACAATTATTTTCCCTTGAACATCTATTTGAATTCTTCTAGTGACACTAGGTATACAAAATTACTAGTCATTATAGTTATGATTCACCCTGAATTCCTGAAATTGCATAAAACAAGAGGTAGTCTTCTTTCCTTTAATAAGTTAACATCTAAAAAGAGTGGGTTTTGTTAGAAACTGGGGCATCATGCTCGAACTTTGAATATTCTAACTTGATATCCTAATTATATGCATTATACAAATGAAAAGCTGTAGGGACTAAAGTACAGTAGAGGGAGACAAGTGACTGAAAAAAAATCAGGTCTGTGTACATTATTGTGAAGATTTTAGCATTAATAACTTTATTAAATAAAAAATTTAGATGCTGTTTAGAGATTTTAAAAATATAGCTATATTTAGGCATTCCTAAGAAATATAAGCAGAATGCCCAACAGATTGTAATCATTAAATACTTTCTTGTATTTCATCATTTCTATAGTTTCCATTCCAAATTTGCTTTCGAACACTTGTCTTTTGCATACCTCACAATGGAGTGTGAAATTACATCATGCATGTATTTACATTTGAATTTCGGAATGAACAATGTGTTCTTGGAGGGAGAGAAAGAGAAGGGGAAGAGATTGTGGAGAAAAATTAAATAATGAAAGAAATTCAACTGCTTTTGTACTCAAGGCCCTTATGCCCCAAGGTGAACCTAAGGAAGAAAGTGAGGTTTTTGCTGTTGGGGATGAGGGGTGGGATGAGTGCGGGCTTAATGTCAGTTTCAGAAGCCCTCTCATTGTTTAAGTGTCTTGTAGCCTAAGTGTAATTTTAGTGTTTGAGGACTCAAAATTGAGATACTAATGACTCTAAGTGCCAGTCAAAACTTCCATCTGTTGCCAGCTGACAAAACATCTGTCTAATCCATTGTTAGAGGAAAAGCTAGCTTTGGTAGCATTATTGCAGTATGATCTCTTATTACAAAATTTTCATGGGATGGTCAAAGGGATTACTCCCTTGTGTATGATTTGATTACATATGACTTAGGAATTAACTGATTTTAGAACATTTACCCTGTATGAGATGGGATTCCACTGGATGGGATGTAGTGCTGTATCATTTTTCCTTGTTCCATTTGTATGTTCACAGAGGTCCCCATATTAAATGGGTTTATTTGTATTCTTCTCTTTATTTTTCCAAAGGAAACTTACTGTCATTCTTTCAGCATCGTTTATATGTCCTATTTTTCATGTCTTTACTTGATTCACTTACAGTTTCCTGAACTCAATCTTTAAAAGAGTCACAAGGCAACGAGATGTAACACTTATAATTTTAAAAAAAACCCTCTCTTAAATTAGAAAAAACTTCAAAAATTATATACCATAAATATTACTGGAGAAGGGTCAATAAATGCATGTTAAAATTCATGAAATATTTTATATTTCCAAATGCGTAGTGTTTGTTATGAACCATCTAGTATAGACAATGTTAAAGTGTGGGAATAATTTTTAAAGATTTGAGCTTCAAGAAGATATCTCTTAGAGTTAGATTAGGACAGCAAGAAAGAAAAACCTGGGAAGCTCAATAGGAAGCTTTATGGTAGTGACAATGGTGGTCACCAAAGTGGTGTGGCTCTTGCCTGTGCTGATGCATATTGTGCTGGAAGGGTATTAGAACTGCCTGTATTTTTAACATATCATTAAAATACCTTTGAATGTTTTAAAATAAGCTTAATATATTAATGTAATATTATGTAAATGATTTATAAATTGACATACGTATTTGGGTTAATCCTAAAATTCTTTTATTCTTGGTGGTGTATTTTCATTTTGGAGATTGCCAAGCCAGAAATCAATACTCAGAATACAAGGGTGTCTAAAAGAGACTTTATGGAAACTTATGGAAATAAAACCTTTTTTTTCTTGTAAGCATTTCTTACTGCTTTTAACATGACTGTACTTTTCTCTTGTAGACTAAATCTATAGTACAATATCAGAATTGATTTTGTAACTACTTACTGTAATAGTAAAAGCTTTATCTGAAGTGGTTATGGTATATAAATACTTGCAGAAGCTGAGAGGCTTCAAATCATGTTATATGACTTGTTAAGTTTATAGCATATTTATGTAGGTTATTAAGTAGGAAAACCCCACTTCTCCTGTTTGTCTCTCCTTTATTCTCACACTGTTACCACTCTCACAACACTTCTGACACCAAATGCCTAGTTTTTTTTCCCCACATCAAGCAGTTCTCTTTGATACCAGCAGGGTGTCCTACAATTTAACTAAATTCTGACACTATCTCCAGGTAGATAGTGTCAGATCCCACAGGTTAAGGGCTCAGTCTCTCAAGACTGCTTCCCACTTCATATGCCAATTACAAGTAGTAGATTCCCAGGTTACCCACACCCTTTTTCCAACTTGGCTATAAATCAGAAGTTTCTATGACCTCCTCCCCCTTAGATTTGATTATTTGCTATAATGGCTCATGAACTCAGGGAAACACTTACCTATGTTTACCAATTTATTATATAATAAAGCGTATGATAAAGAATACAGATGAAAAGTCAGATGAAGAGATACATAGGGTGAGGTCTGGGAGGGTCCCCAGCACAGGAGCTTCTGTCCCCGTGGAGTTGAGGTATACCACTCTCCTGGCACGTGAATGTATTCCCCAACCTGGAGACTCAACAAACTCCAGTACTATTGGAATTTTTATGAAGGCTTCATCATGTAGGCATGATCCATCATTAACTCAATTTCCAGCTGTCCCTTTCCTGGAGAATGGGGAGTAGGGCTTGAAAGTCCCAAGCTTCTAATCGTGGTTTGGTATTTCTGGTTCCATCCAGGAGCCCATACCACTTCTTTAGAACAAAACACACTCTTATTACCCAGGAAATTGCGAGGAATTTAGGAGCTCTGTGTCAGCACCTGGGGACAAAGACCAATTTTAGAACAAAAGATGCTCTGAGTGCTCTTATCACTTAGGAAATTAAACAGGTTTTAGGATTTCTGTGCCAGGAACCAGGGGCAAAGACCAATGTATATATTTTCTAAATATTATTTAACAGTCATGGCCTATAATCACAGTTCCTCTATGGACCTGAAGTTAGCACTCTTGCAGTCTTGTCAGCATTACACGACCTGCAGGAGTTGCACTGGAGGAACCTATACATATAATTGAAAGGAGCAGGCGATAGTTTCCAAATATGCAGAAAAAGTGAAATAAAATTAACAGTGCTTCTAAACTCTTGAACTTAGGTGAATAAGGTGCTAGCCTTACTGACCTGAATACCCAGAATAATGGATGACAGTCAAAAGAAGGACCTCTGTTAGTTGCAGTAGATAGATCATATCGTAAGGATAGTGAAACATGTTGTTTTGATTATCATTTATGATAAGTTATAAATTACAGGTTTTTTGGCTATATAAAACTTAGGTAGCCTTTTAGTATCCTAGTGACATAGGTGGTGGTGGTTGTTTTTTTGTTTTGTTGTGTTTTTGTTTTGTTTTGTTTGTTTTGCTTTTTAAGAATAACCCGATACAGTAAGGAATCTTCTAAGAGTCATAGGGAAAACTAATGAAGAACTAGGAAGAAATACCTCTTCATTCATTTCTATGTCATTTATATGTTCCTTTGAGTCAAAAAGCTAACTGAAGACAAGTTTAAAAATTAGAATGCTCCATTCATGATCCTGCTTTATTTAAATCTTTACTTTTGAAAAATCTTTACTTTCTTGTAAGCTATATTTTTATTTATGTAGAATTATTTGAATCTTTCTTAGGGATATATGATTATGAACCAATTCTAATTTGGCTTCACAGGTTGAGAATCTGGCCAATGAAAAATGAGCTGCTTTTTCTGATATTGTTTCACTTCTTCTAAATGCTAATGAGAATTCAAGTTTTCTTCTTATTTTTAGGATTATATTTTGAAGAGACATTGTTCCTTGTGAATACAGGCTGAATCCTTAGAACAGAGCTTCTCAAAATATGGTTCACAACCACCTAAGCTGCCTATTAAAGGGTGGAGTTCTAGATCCAACTGCTGATGAACTAAAAGAGAATTTCTGCATACAGGGCATAAGAATATGTGTTATAATAAGCAACATCAAGAGATTCTTATGTACATTAAAGTGGGAAAACCACTCTTTTAGAGTATACAAAGTTTTCTGGAAAATGTGATATGAAAAAAAAATCTATGCATTAATTCCATGCCTATTTTTCAGGGAAACATAACTTGAAAAAGTCTATATTTATATATAGAGATACATATATTTATGTCTGGGATATTTTATCACTTTATTTCAGGATTTCAAAGATGCTGATTTTTAAAAAATATATTAATTCCTCAGTATTGTAAATCTATGTTAGGGATATTTATTGAATACATCATTACTTGTCAAACAGTAACATGTAAAAATCTTACAGAAAAATCTTCTCAGGTATACAGCATGGATATATATGTGTTAAGTTAGAGAAAGGTATTAGCTGACAATAACTACAAGTAAGATATATCATACTTTATGCCCATTAAGTGTATCGTTATAAATTTTTTCAGTTGTAGTGTAACCTATGAAATTGTGATAAAGCTCCTATAGTACTGTAATGGCATTTCATTACACCACTGAGCCATATTATTGTGCAGTCAAAGTTTCTGTACAAGTGAAGGACTTGTAATGAAAAGCAGTCAAACAAGGCATGCAGAACATGGATATTTCATTTGTATCAGATAAATGTGTGTCTAAAATATAGAAAAGTGTGAACCTATCGTTATTAACATTGCATGAATTTTGTTCTTGGCATTTTAATAATCTTCAAGTGTAAGAAAATACTTCTTCCTTTATTTCTCTGTCTGTAAATCCAATTATTTGACACATCTCAAACCATTATTATTTCTATCAAGAATGTGCTTGTATTTTTTAATACATCTTTATTGGAGTATAATTGCTTCACAATGCTGTGTTGGTTTCTGTTGTACAACAAAGTGAATCAGCCACATGCATACATATATCCCCATATCCCCTCCCTCTTGAGCCTCCTGCCACCCTCCCAATCCCACCCCTCTAGGTCGTCACAAAGCACCGAGCTCATCTTCTTGTGCTATGCTGCTGCTTCCCACTAAATATCTATTTTACATTTGGTAGTGTATACATGTTGATGCTACTTTCACTTCACCCAAGCTTCCACCGCCCCCTCTATGTCCTCAAGTCCATTCTCTATTTCTACGTCTTTATTCCTGCCCTGCCACTAGATTCATCAGTACCATTTCTTTTTTTTTTTAGATTCCATATATATATATATATATATATATATATATATATATATATACACGTTAGCATATGGTATTTGTTTTTCTCTTTCTGACTTACTTCACTCTGTATTACAGACTCTAGGTCCATCCACCTCACTACAACTAACTAAATTTCCTTCCTTTTTATGGCTGCGTAATATTCTATTATATACATGTGCCACATCTTCTTTATCCATTCATCTGTCAAGGGACACTTACGGTGCTTCCATGTCCTGGCTATTGTAAATAGTGCTGCAGTGAACATTGTGGTACATGTCTCTTTTGGAATTATGGTTTTCTTAGGGTATATGCCCAATAGTGGGATTGCTGGGTCATATGGTAGTTCTATTTTTAGTTTTTTAAGGAACCTCCATACTGTTCTCCAAAGTGGTTGTATCAACTTACATTCCCACCAACAGTGCAGGAGGGTTCCCTTTTCACCACTCACTTTCCAGCGTTTATTGTTTCTAGAATTTTTGATAATGGCCATTCTGACTGGTGTGAGGTGATACCTCATTGTAGTTTTGATTTGCATTTCTCCAATAATTAGTGATGTTGAGCATCTTTTCATGTGCCTCTTGGCCATCTATATGTCTTCTTTGGTGAAATGTCTATTTAGGTCTTACACCCATTTTTTAATTGGATTGTTTGTCTTTTTGATATTGAGCTCCATAAGCTGTTTGTATATTTTGGAGATTAATCATTTGTCCATTGTTTCATTTGCAAATATTTTCTCCCATTCTGAGGGCTGTCTTTTAGTCTTGTTTATGGTTTCCTTTGCTGTGCAAAAGCTTTTAAGTTTCATTAGGTCCCATTTGTTTACTTTTCTTTTTATTTTCATTACTTTATGAGGTGAGTCAAAAAAGATCTTGCTCTTGTTTATGTCAAAGAGTGCTTTCCTATGTTTTCCTCTAAGAGTTTTATAGTGTCTGGTCTTACATTTAGGTCTTTAATTCATTTTGAGTTTATTTTTGTGTATGGTCTTAAGGACTGTCTAATTTCATTCTTTTAGATGTAGGTGTCCAGTTTTCCCAGCACCACTTATTGAAGAGGCTGTCTTTTCTCCATTGTATATTCTTGCCTCCTTTGTCATAAATTAGGTGACTAAATGTGCGTGGGTTTATCTCTGGGTTTTCTATCCTGTACCATTGATCTGTATTTCTGTTTTTGTGACTGTACAATACTGTATTGATTACTATAGGTTTGTAGTATATTTTGAAGTTGGGGAGCCTGATTCCTCCAGCTTCGTTTTTCTTTCTCAAGATTGCTTTGGCTATTTGGGGTCTTTTGTGTTTCCATACGAAGTGTAAAATGTTTTTTTCTAATTATGTGAAGAATGCCATTGGTAGTTTGATAGGGGATTGCGTGGAATCTGTAGTTTCCAGTTGTTTCTAAAAACACATTTTAAAAAGCATCCCGTTGATAGTCAATGTTACCCTTTAATATTATAATTAGGCATACCAAAATCTGCCTACTTATTTAGTAAATGAGGCAATTTTCTCTAGCAAGAGAAGGAAAAAATATAAGGAACACATTTTCAAAAAATAAACATTTCTTGAATTTCTTAACATTCTAAGATGACGAATATATCCACAAAGTTCCTTGATCTTTTAAAACATTTTTCTGTATTCATAATTTTTTAGTTTTAATATAACATACATATACAGAATACAGAAGCATGTACAACTCCATAATTTATCACTACACTGACACTCTTGTAATCTTTACTCAGGTTAAAAAAAAATAAAAAAGAACTACCACCCATAGGTATCCCATGTGTTTCTTCCAAATTATAAATTCTGATCTTCTTCCCAGAAGAAACCTGTCCTGAATTTTGCCTCCTGTATACGTCTGTTGGTTTATGTCAGCAAATAATTCAAACATATACATATATATTATTTACATGCTATTTCCTTGAATTCAAGAAAAACAATTATGGACTGGTTTCTCCTAATAAATGCAAAAACAGAATTTATATATACGAAAGAAGAGAAATGAAGAAGGAAAAACTACAATTAAAATAGCACACTTTATTTTCCTTTCCTTCAGTAAGATGCTGATTTATCTGGCAATAGGTAAAGAGATCAGTTATGTTCTTCTGTCTTTAGACATTGAAATGATAACCAAAGAAACCAATTTCAGTTGATTAAGGATTCTTCAGAATATGTTGGTTATATAACCATGGATATATAAGTAAAAGAATGCCTCTGTAGTCTGACTGCCACTATCTTTTTTTAGCCCCTCTGTCACAATTATGCCAGACCTGTACCATTTCGCATAAACACTCATGTACTTAGGTATATGTTTCTGTTGGATAATATATTTTAGAAGTGGAAATATGGTCTCATAGAGAATGTGTGTGCTTAACTTCAGTGAACACTGCCAAACAGTTTTCCAAAATGCTTGTACAAATTTAAAATCCCACTGGTAGTTAGAGTTCCAGTTGTACCATATCCTCTCCAACACTTTAAAAAAATTTTATTGAAGTATAGTTGATTTACAATGTTGTGTTAATTTTTGCTGTATAGCAGAGTGATTCAGTTATACATATATATGTTCTTTTTCATATTCTTTTCCATTATGGTTTTTCACAGGATATTGACTATAGTTCCCTCTACTATACAGTAGGACCTTGTTTTTTATCTTCCAACACTTTTTAATTACCTCTTCTGAAGGGTGTGTAACAGTATCTTATTGTAGTTTAAATTACATTTCCTAATAAATAATGGAACGTTATGTTAACAGCCTTTCCTCTCACCTCAAGGATAACCTCAGGATTTGACTATTCATTGAATCCTCCTTGCAACATGAACTCAATGAGTTTATGGGAGTGTATATAGCATCCAATATAAATGTTATGTACCAACCCAATCACCTGTACCTCATTGTTGAGACTGTTCATTGAATAATAGATTACTGACAAGTGACATGTAGTTGATGAGGTACAGAAAAACTGGAAAATGGCAGCTAGTCATATACTCCTAAAGGGGCCAAAGGGATAGCAATATGTCTAGAAATGATAGCTTTACAGGTACTCCAGGCCCAGTTGTTCTTCTCCCTTGACTACATGAAACCCAAATGGGGAGTGGGACCTTAAGAATCATACCTGGGAGTTGTAAGCCTCCTGTATGTTGTTACTGTACATGTTGTTCTGTATTCTTTCTTGAGGTTTGGGTTCTGAGTAAAACCTATTGTATCTCATGAATTTGTCCTTCCATAGCTGTATTAGTGTTGGTTGATCAGAGTGGATTATGTAATTTATGAGTTACATAATTTGTGGTCACCTGTTCATACAATTTTAGAAAGTTTCTATTCAATTTTCTTGTCCATTTTTCTATTGGGTTGTCACCTTCTTCATACTGATTTGAAAAAATTTGCCGTAAATTCTTGATATAAGCCCTTTGGCTGTTACATTTATTCTAAAAAACTTATCCTTGCCTTTTCATTCTCTTTATAAAGACGTCAGTCACAGGAAGTTCAAAAATTTTAATATATTCTAACTTATTAATATTTTTCATTTTGTTTAGTGCTTTCTGTGTTCTGTTTAATAAATCTTTTACTACTCTAAGGTCATGAAGTTATTCTCCAGTGTTAACTTCTAAAGTCTGGACATTTTACCTTTTACATTTGGATTTGTAATCCACCTGGAATTTATTTTTGTGTGAAATTAAGTAGCAGTAAAGTTTCATTTTTCCTATGTGGACCTCAAATTGATCCAGCACCAATTCTTGAAAAAACTGCACTTCTCCCACTTTCTCTATCGTACCCCTTTTATTATAGTTGAAGGGAATATATGGATTTGGGTCTCTTTCTGAATGCTTTTCTCTGTTCTGTTCATTAATTTCTATCCTTGGCTACATCACAGTCTTTTTTTTTTTTTTTTTTTAGTTTCTGCTTTATAACAAAGTGTATCAGTCATACATATACATCTGTTCCCACATCCCTTCCCTCTTGCGTCTGCCTCCCTCCCACCCTCCCTATCCCACCCCTCCAGGTGGTCACCAAGCACCAAGCTGATCTCCCTGTGCTATGCGGCTGCTTCACACTATCTATCTACCTTACGTTTGGTACTGTATATATGTCCATGCGTCTGTCTCGCTTTGTCACAGCTTACCCTTCCCCCTCCCCATATCCTCAAGTCCATTCTCAAGTAGGTCTGTGTCTTTATTCCTGTTTTACCCCTAGGTTCTTCATAACATTTTTTTTCTTAAATTCCATATATATGTGTTAGCATATGGTATTTGTCTTTCTCTTTCTGACTTACTTCACTCTGTATGACAGACTCTGGGTCTATCCACCTCATTACAAATAGCACAGTTTCATTTCTTTTTATTGCTGAGTAATATACAATTCTATATATGTGCCACATCTTCTTTATCAATTCATCCGATGATGGACACTTAGGTTGTTTCCAGCTCCGGGCTATTGTGAATAGAGCTGCAATGAACATTTTGGTACATGTCTCTTTTTGAATTATGGTCTTCTCAGGGTATATGCCTAGTAGTGGGATTGCTGGGTCATATGGTAGTTCTATTTTTAGTTCTTTAAGGAACCTCCAAACTGTTCTCCATAGTGGCTGTACCAATTCATATTCCCACCAGCAGTGCAAGAGTGTTCCCTTTTCTCCACACCCTCTCCAGCATTTATTGTTTCTAGATTTCTTGATGATGGCCATTCTGACTGGTGTGAGATGATATCTCATTGTAGTTTTGATTTGCATTTCTCTAATGATTAATGATGTTGAGCATTCTTTCATGTGTCTGTTGGCAGTCTGTATATCTTCTTTGGAGAAATGCCTATTTAAGTCTTCTGCCCATTTTGGGATTGGGTTGTTTGTTTTTTTGTTATTGAGCTGCATGAGCTGCTTATAAATTTTGGAGATTAATCCTTTGTCAGTTGCTTCATTTGCAAATATTTTCTCCCATTCTGAGGGTTGGCTTTTGGTCTTGTTTATGGTTTCCTTTGCTGTGCAAAAGCTTTGAAGTTTCATTAGGTCCCATTTGTTTATCTTTGTTTTTATTTCCATTTCTCTAGGAGGTGGGTCCAAAAGGATCTTGCTGTGATTTATGTCATAGAGTGTTCTGCCTATGTTTTCCTCTAAGAGTTTGATAGTTTCTGGCCTTACATTTAGGTCTTTAATCCATTTTGAGCTTATTTTTGTGTATGGTGTTAGGGAATGACCTAATCTCATACTTTTACATGTCCCTGTCCAGTTTTCCCAGCACCAATTATTGAAGAGGCTGTCCTTTCTCCACTGTACATTCCTGCCTCCTTTATCAAAGATAAGTTGACCATATGTGCGTGGGTTTATCTCTGGGCTTTCTATCCTGTTCCATTGATCTATCTTTCTGTTTTTATGCCAGTACCACACTGTCTTGATTACTGTAGCTTTGTAGTATAGTCTGAAGTCAGGGAGCCTGATTCCTCCAGCTCCGTTTTTCGTTCTCAAGATTGCTTTGGCTATTTGGGGTCTTTTGTTTTTCCAAACAAATTTTGAAATTTTTTGTTCTAGTTCTGTGAAAAATTCCAGTGGTAGTTTGATAGAGATTGCATTGAATCAGTAGATTGCTTTGGGTAGTAGAGTCATTTTCATAATATTGATTCTTCCAATCCAGGAACATGGTATATCTCTCCATCTATTTGTATCATCTTTAATTTCTTTCATCAGTATCTTATAATTTTCTGCATACAGGTCTTTTGCCTCCTTAGGTAGGTTTATTCCTAGATATTTTATTCTTTTTGTTGCAGTGGTAAATGGGAGTGTTTTCTTGATTTCACTTTCAGATTTTTCATCATTAGTGTACAGGAATGCCAGAGATTTCTGTGCATTAATTTTGTATCCTGCTACTTTACCAAATTCATTGATTAGCTCTAGTAGTTTTCTGGTAGCATCTTTAGGATTCTCTATGTTTAGTATCATGTCATCTGCAAACAGTGACAGCTTTACTTCTTCTTTTCCGATTTGGATTCCTTTAATTTCCTTTTCTTCTCTGATTGCTGTGGCTAAAACTTCCAAAACTAAGTTGAATAAGAGTGGTGAGAGTGGGCAACCTTGTCTTGTTCCTGATCTTAGTGGAAATGGTTTCAGTTTTTCACCATTGAGGATGACGTTGGCTGTGGGTTTGTCATATATGGCCTTTATTATGTTGAGGAAAGTTCCCTCTATGCCTACTTTCTGCAGGGTTTTTATCATAAATGGGTGTTGAATTTTGTCGAAAGCTTTCTCTGCATCTATTGAGAAGATCATATGGTTTTTCTCCTTCAATTTGTTAATATGGTGTATCCCATTGATTGATTTGCGTATATTGAAGAATCCTTGCATTCCTGGAATAAACCCCACTTGATCATGGTGTATGATCCTTTTAATGTGCTGTTGGATTCTGTTTGCTAGTATTTTGTTGAGGATTTTTGCATCTATGTTAATCAGTGATATTGGCCTGTAGTTTTCTTTCTTTGTGACATCCTTGCCTGGTTTTGGTATCAAGGTGATGGTGGCCTCGTAGAATGAGTTTGGGAGTGCTCCTCCCTCTGCTATATTTTGGAAGAGTTTGAGAAGGATAGGTGTTAGCTCTTCTCTAAATGTTTGATACAGTTCACCTGTGAAGCCATCTGGTCCTGGGCTTTTGTTTGTTGGAAGATTTTTAATCACAGTTTCAATTTCAGTGCTTGTGATTGGTCTATTCATATTTTCTATTTTTTCCTGAGTAAGTCTTGGCAGGTTGTGCATTTCTGAGAATTAGTCCATTTCTTCCAGATTGTCCATTTTATTGGCATAGAGTTGCTTGTAGTAATCTCTCATGATCATTTGTATTTCTACAGTGTCAGTTGTTACTTCTCCTTTTTCATTTTTAATTCTATTGATTTGTCTTCTCCCTTTTTTTCTTCATGAGTCTGGCTAATGGTTTATCAATTTTGTTTATCTTCTCAAAGAACCAGCTTTTAGTTTTATTGATCTTTGCTATCATTTCCTTCATTTCTTTTTCATTTATTTCTGATCTGATCTTTATGATTTCTTTCCTTCTGCTAACTTTGGGATTTTTTTGTTCTTCTTTCTCTAATTGCTTTAGGTGCAGGGTCAGGTTGTTTACTCGAGATGTTTCCTGTTTCTTAAGGTGGGATTGTATTGCTATAAACTTCCCCCTTAGAACTGCTTTTGCTGCGTCCCATAGGTTTTGGGTCATCGTGTCTCCATTGTCATTTGTTTCTAGGTATTTTTTAATTTCCTCTTTGATTTCTTCAGTGATCACTTTGTTATTAAGTAGTGTATTGTTTAGCCTCCATGTGTTTGTATTTTTTACAGATCTTTTCCTGTAATTGATGTCTAGTCTCATAGCATTGTGGTCGGAAAAGATACTTGATACAATTTCAATTTTCTTAAATTTACCAAGGCTTGATTTGTGACCCAAGATATGATCTATCCTGGAGAATGTTCCATGAGCACTTGAGAAAAATGTGTATTCTGTTGTTTTTGGATGGAATGTCCTATAAATATCAATTAAGTCCATCTTGTTTAATGCATCATTTAAAGCTTGTGTTTCCTTATTTATTTTCATTTTGGATGATCTGTCGATTGGTGAAAGTGGAGTGTTAAAGTCCCCTACCATGAGGGTGTTACTGTCGATTTCCCCTTTTATGGCTGTTAGTATTTGCCTTATGTATTGAGGTGCTCCTATGTTGGGTCCATAAATATTTACAATTGTTATATCTTCTTCTTGGATCGATCCCTTGATCATTATGTAGTGTCCTTCTTTGTCTCTTCTAATAGTCTTTATTTTAAAGTCTATTTTGTCTGATATAAGAATTGCTACTCCAGCTTTCTTTTGATTTCCATTTGCATGGAATATCTTTTTCCATCCCCTTACTTTCAGTCTGTATGTGTCTCTAGGCCTGAAGTGGGTCCCTTGTAGACAGCATATATATGGGTCTTGTTTTGGTATCCATTCAGCCAATCTGTGTCTTTTGGTGGAAGCATTTAGTCCATTTACATTTAAGGTAATTATTGATATGTATGTTCTTATTCCCATTTCCTTAATTGTTTTGGGTTTGTTTTTGTAGGTCTTTTCCTTCTGTTGTGTTTCTTGCCTAGAGAAGTTCCTTTAGCATTTGTTGTAAAGCTGGTTTGGTGGTGCTGAACTCTCTCAGCTTTTGCTTGTCTGTAAACGTTTTAATTTCTCCATCAAATCTGAATGAGATCCTTGCTGGGTAGAGTAATCTTGGTTGCAGGTTTTTCTCCTTCATCACTTTAAATATGTCCTGCCACTCCCTTCTAGCTTGTAGAGTTTCTGCTGAGAGATCAGCTCTTAACCTGATGGGGATTCCCTTGTGTTTTTTTTGTTGTTTTTCTCTTGCTGCTTTCAATATGATTTCTTTGTGTTTAATTTTTGACAGTTTGATTAATATGTGTCTTGGCGTATTTCTCCTTGGATTTATTCTGTATGGGACTCTCTGTGCCTCCTCGACTTGATTAACTATTTCCTTTCCCATATTGGGGAAGTTTTCAACTATAATCTCTTCAAATATTTTCTCAGTCCCTTTCTTTTTCTCTTCTTCTTCTGGAACCCCTATAATTCGAATGTTGGTGCGTTTAATGTTGTCCCAGAGGTCTCTGAGACTGTCCTCTGTTCTTTTCATTCTTTTTTCTTTATTCTGCTCTGCAGCAGTTATTTCCAGTATTTTATCTTCCACGTCACTTATCCTTTCTTCTGCCTCAGTTATTCTGCTATTGATCCCATCAAGAGTATTTTTCGGGCTTCCCTGGTGGCGCAGTGGTTGAGAGTCCGCCTGCCGATGCAGGGGAAACGGGTTCGTGCCCCGGTCTGGGAAGATCCCACATGCCGCGGAATGGCTGGGCCCGTGAGCCATGGCCACTGGGCCTGTGCATCCGGAGCCTGTGCTCTGCAATGGGAGAGGCCACAACAGTGAGAGGCCCACATACCGTAAAAAAAAAAAAAAAAAAAAAAAGAGTATTTTTCATTTCATCTATTGTGTTTATAATCGATGCTTGATTCATGTTTAGTTCTTCTAGGTCCTTGTTAACTGTCTCTTGCATTTTGTCTATTCTTTTTCCAAGATTTTGGATCTTGGAAATAGAATCTTGGATCATCTTTACTATCATTTTTCTGAATTCTTTTTCAGGTAGACTGCCTATTACCTCTTCATTTGTTAGGTCTGGTAGGTTTTTATCTTGCTCCTTCACCTGCTGTGTATTTTTCTGTCTTCTCATTTTGCTTATGTTACTGTGTTTGGGGTCTCCTTTTTGCAGGCTGCAGATTCGTAGTTCCCGTTGTTTTTGGTGTCTGTCCCCAGTGGCTAAGGTTGTTTCAGTAGGTTGTGTAGGCTTCCTGGTGGGGGGGGGGACTAGTGCCTGTGTTCTGGTGGTTGAGGCTCGATCTTGTCTTTCTGGTGGACAGGTCCACGTCTGGTGGTGTGTTTTGGGGTGCCTGTGGCCTTATTATGTTTTTAGGCAGCCTCTCTGCTAATGGGTGGGGTTGTGTTCCTGTCTTGCTAGTTGCTTGGCATAGGGTGTCCAGAACTGTAGCTTGCTGGTCATTGACTGAAGCTGGGTGCTGGTGTTGAGATGGAGATCTCTGGGCGATTTTTGCCATTTGATATTATGTGGAGCTGGGAGGTCTCTTGTGGACCCGTGTCCTGAAGTTGGCTCTCCCACTTCAGAGACACAGCACTGACTCCTGGCTGCAGCACCAAGAGACTTTCACCTACCCGGCTCAGAATAAAAGGGATAAAAGGTAGAAAGAAAGAATTAGTAGAAGAAAGAAAGAGAGAAAGAAAGAAGGAAAGAAAGGAAGGAAGGAAGGAAGAAAGGAGGGAGGGAGGGAGAAAGGAAGGAAAGAAAGAAGGAAAGACAGAAAGGAGGGAGGGAGGGAGCAAGGTAAGAAAAAGAAAGAGAGAAAGGAAGAAAAGAGGGAGGGAAGAAGGAAAGAAAGACAGAATGAAAGACAGGAGGGAGGGAGGAAGGAAAGAAAGAAAGAAAGGAGGAGTGGAGGGAGGGAGGGATGAAGGGTAGGTAGGGAAAAAGAATGAGAGAAGATAAAGTAACATAGAATAAAGTATGATAAAATATAGTAGCGTTATTAAAATAAAAAATTAATTAATTAAAAAAAAATGGACGGATAGAACCCTGGGACAAATGGTGGAAGCAAAGCTATACAGAGAAAATCTCACACAGAAGCATACACATACACATTCACAAAAAGAGATCATGGGGGAAAAAATCGTAAATTTTGCTCTCAAAGCCCACCTCCTCAATTTGGGATAATTCGTTGTAAAAAGAGGAAAAGGGGAAAAATCTTAAATCTTGTCCTCAAAGTCCACCTCCTCAGTTTGGGATGATTCGTTGTCTATTCATGTATTCCACAGATGCAGGGTACATCAAGTTGATGGTGGAGCTTTAATCCACTGCTTCTGAGGCTGCACAGAGAGATTTCCCTGTCTCTTCTTTGTTCTCACAGCTCCCGGGTCTCAGCTTTGGATTTGGCCCCGCCTCTGCGTGTGGGTTGCCGGAGGGCGTCCGTTCTTCGCTCAGACAGGACGGGTTTAAAGGAGCCGCTGATTCCGGGGCTCTGGTTCACTCAGGCCAGTGGGAGGGAGGGGCACGGAGTGTGAGGCGAGCCTGCGGCGGCAGCGGCCAGCGTGACGTTGAACCAGCCCGAGGCGCTCCGTGCGCTTTCCCGGGGAAGCCGTCCCTGGATCCCGGGACCCCGGCAGTGGTGGGCTGCACAGGCTCCCCAGAAGGGGGGAGTGGACAGTGACTTGCGCTCGCACACAGTCCTCGTGGCGGCGGCAGCAACAGCCGCAGCATCCCACGCCCGTCTCCGGGGTCTGCACCTTTAGCCGTGGCTCGCGCCGGTCTCTGGAGCTCCTTTAAGCAGCGCTCTTAATCCCCTCTCCTTGTGCACCAGGAAACAAAGAGGGAAGAAAAAGTCTCTTGCCTCTTCGGCAGCTCCAGTCGTTTTCCGGGACTCCCTCCGGGCTCGCCGTGGTGCACTAACCCCTTCAGGCTCTCTTCCCGCCGCCAGCCCCAGTCCTCTCCCTGTGCTCCGACTGAAACCCGATACCCAAGCCTCAGCTCCCAGCCCCGCCCGCCCTGGCAGCCGAGCAGACAAGCCTCTCGGGCTGGTGAGTGCCTGAGGGCACCGATCCTCTGTGCGGGAATCTCCGCTTTGCCCTCCACACCCCTGTTGCTGTGCTCTCCTCCGCTACTCCGAAGCTTTCCCCCTCCGCCACCCGCAGTCTCCACCCGCGAAGGGGCTTCCTAGTGTGTGGAAACCTTTCCGCCTTCATGGCTCCCTCCCACTGGTGCAGGTCCCGTCCCTATCCTTTTGTCTCTCTGTTTATTCTTTTTTCTTTTGCCCTACCCAGGTATGTGGGGAGTTTCTTGCCTTTTTGGGGGTCTGAGGTCTTCTCTCAGCGTTCAGTAGGTGTTCTGTAGGAGTTGTTCCACGTTTAGATGAATTTCTGATGTATCTGTGGGGAGGAAGGTGATCTCCGCGTCTTACTCCTCCACCATCTTCACCCACCTCTACATCACAGTCTTAATCATTGTTCTTTTGTAGTAAATTTTGGTTTGTGGTATGGAAGATCTCCTAACTTTGTTCTTATCCAAGAGTGTTTTTCTCTTTGTGGTGCTTTGCATTTCTATATGAATTTTGAATCAGATTATCCATTTCCATACACATGTATACATAAAAATATACACACAAACACTGTTAGCATTTGGCAGGGGGTTTCATTGAACTTATAAGTTATTTGGGGGAGAATTGACCTCTTTACAGTAATGAGACTTCAATCCATTAAAATAGTTTATCCATTCATTTATTTAGATTTTTTATACTTTTCTCTCACTTAATAATTTTCCATGTAAAAGTCTTACATACCTTTTATTAGCTATATTCCTACATATTTGTTATTTATTGATGCTATTTTTAATGGTATATTTTATAATTTTATCTTCTTTTATGGTTAATATATAGAAATTCATTTGGTTTTCGTATATCAACCTTTGATTCAACAATCTTCCAAAATCCACTCTAATTCTAATGTTTATCTGTAGATTCTTTTGGACTTTCTATATAAACAAATCATATGATCTACTTAGAGTAACGTTTTTATGACTTCTTTTCCTATCTGTTTGGCTTTAATCTGTTTTTCTTGCCTATTTGCATTAGCAAAGACCTGTAGTACCTAAATAGAAGTAGCGAAGATGGATTGTGATAGCTTGGGTGTTTTTTAAAATTGTAGTGAAATGTGCATAACAAAATTTACCATATTAATAATTTTTGAAGTGTACAGTAGTGATAAGTGCATTTACTTTGTTGTGCAGCCATCACCACTGTCAATCTTCAGAACTATTTCATCTTGCAAAACTGAAATTCAGTACCCATTAAACAATAACACTCCATTGCTTCCTCCCTTCAGCCCCTGGCAATCACCATTCTACTTTCTGTCTCTATGAATTTGACCTACTTATATAAGTGGAATCAAATAGTAGTTGTCTTTTTGTGACTGATTTATTTCACATAATGTCTTCAAAGTTCATTCATGTTGCAGCATGTGTCAGAATTTACTTCTTTTTAAAGGCTGAATAATATTCCATTTTATGTATATACCACATTTAGTTTATCCACTTATCTGTTGATGGATCCTTTGGTTATTTCCACCTTTTTGGCTATTGTGATTAATGCTGCTATGAACAGGTAGCATTACATGTTGCACTGTTTTTTTTTTTTTTTTTTAATGCGGTATGCGGGCCTCTCACTGTCGTGGCCTCTCCCGTTGCGGAGCACAGGCTCCGGATGCGCAGGCTCAGCGGCCATGGCTCACGGGCCCAGCCGCTCCGTGGCATGTGGGATCTTCCCGGACCGGGGCACGAACCCGTGTCCCCTGCATCGGCAGGCGGACTCTCAACCACTGTGCCACCAGGGAAGCCCTGCACTGGGTTTTTTAAAGCAAACCTTTACTCTCTTTCCACTATGGATTGATTATACTTTTCTGCTCCATTAATGTTGGGGTTGGTCCTATGAATTGTTTTGACAAATGCAACAGTGGTAGATGTGACACAAGCAAAAGCTTTAGAAGAGCTTTCTCAGTGGAACTTGTCCGCTTCTACCATCATCATGAGAAAAAAAATGACTCAAGCAGCTTCCTGGTTTTTGAAGGATGTACGTCATGTTGAATAGACCTAGACAAAACCCCAGATTGAAGGCAAGTTCTTTTGGTGATGAACCACAGTTGTTCAAATACAAATAAATGATTGTTATTTTAAGCCCATAGGTTGGGGAGAGGGGTGTTATGCATCATTATTATGGCAATACCAATTCTTGATATTTTATCATTAAATATGATTGTTGTAAGTTTTTAAAATAGGTATAATTTGTCATATTAGAAAGTTTCCTTCTATTTCTAGGTTTACATTTTTTCCTTTTTAAATAAACAATCTTACTGAAGTATATTTCACATATCTTAAAGTTCACACATTTCAAACATTATAATTCAACTATTTTTAGTAACTTTACTTTTCTCTCTTCCTAGCTTTCTAGCTTATTCATTTTTTTTAATTGGAGGAAAATTGCTTTACAATAATGTGTTAGTTTCTGCTGTACAATGAAGTGAATCAGCTATATGTATACCCATATCCCTTCCCTCTTGAGCCTGCCCGCAACCCACCCCTCCAGGTCATCACAGAGCACCGAGGTGAGCTCCCTGTGCTATACAGAATCTTCACGCTAGCTATCTATTTTACACATGGTAGTGTATTTATGTCAAACCTAATCTCCCAATTCGTCCTACCCCCCCTTCCCCCCCCATGTCCACATGTCTGTTCTCTATGTCTATGTCTCTATTCCTGCCCTTCAAATAGGTTCGTCTGCACTATTATTCTAGATTCCACATATATGTGTTAATATACGACATTTGTTTTCCTCTTTCTGGCTTACTTCACTCTGTATGACAGAGTCTAGGTCCATCCACATCTCTACAAATGACCCAATTTCATTCTTTTTTATGGCTGAGTAATATTCCATTGTATATATGTACCACATCTTCTTTATCTATTCATCTATTGTTGGATATTTAGGTTGTTTCCATGTTCTGGCTATTGTGCTTTCTAGCTTATTCATGAACGGAAGTTTAGATGTTGAATCCCATCACATGCCTTTTCTATGTCTATTAAGAAACCTGTAGTTTTTTCTTATTTTCTAAATGTGATGAATTCCATAATTTTAGTTTCATATAAAAAAAGCATTGTAAATGTAATATAAAGACAAGATAGTAGTGCCAAATTGTCCTTATCTATATATCTGTGGATTTAGTATTTATATTTATGAGGTATGTTGTATTCTTATTTTTTCCTTTTTGTAATGCCCTTATCTTGCTTAGGTATGCTTAGGTGACTAGGCTATTTTGGCCTTCTAATGTGGGTTGAAAAACATCACCTTTTCCATGTTCTCAAAGCTTGTTTAAAATTGGTAATAATTCTTCCTTAAATGTGTGATAGAATTCACTGATGACACAAATACATTTTCCTTCTTTCAAAGAAAATTTTGTTTGTGCTGGAAATTCATTCATAAGACATTTATGAAAAACAAATACAAAGACTAATCCTCTGCATAGCTAATTTACAATGTAAATTGAATCCCTAAACTTAGAGGGTCCATTTGATACTGTTAGGGCATTTATTAGGAAAGATGGGATTCTTAAATTTTGGATGGAGTCTGTGTTAGAGTACCCAAGACTACCCTCAGGCTTGATGATTCACTAGAAGGACTCACAGGACTCAGAAAAAGCTGTTATACTCAGTTCTGGTTTATTAGAGTGAAAGGATATGTATTAAATTCAACAATGGGAAAGGACACATGGGGCAAAGTCCAAGGCAAACCAGACACAAGCTTCCAAGTTTTTCTTTCCAATGTAGTTACACAGGGACACAATTAAATCTTATATCAGTGGTGTGTGACAACAAGGGCAAAGTACTGCTAACCAGAGAAGCTGCTCACCTGAGCTTTGTTGCCCAGGGTTTTTATTAGGGGTCAGTCATGTAGGCATGTAGCATCCAGTCCCCTGAGCAAAAACAGGTATTCACCATAAGTCACTTTGTTAGGATAAACTTATCTGGTCACACTAGCCTTAGCATGGCCCAAGGCCCGAGGCATACAAAAACACATTATCAGGTAGAATATTCCAACAGCTCAGAGGATATCTTTCAGGGGCTGTCCAAGGGCCAGTCCTGGAGACTTTTTATTTGGAAAAATGTTTTCCAAAAGAAATTTCTTTGGAATGTACAGGATTTGAGTAACCTAGTCTTGCTGGGTTAAGTATTTCAGATATACCTTCTTTATGTCTTGGTCTTAAAGTCTATTGTATATGATAATAATTTAGCTACATCAAGTTTTTAACATTATTTTTATTGTGCATATTTTCCATATTTTTAACCATACTCTGTCCTTATATTGAAGATTTGTCTCATAAGTAGCATAGAGTGTCTCCTTTTTTTGTTCATTTATTTTCATTCTTTAGTTTGAAATTTTAGTCATTTATATTTTTAAAATTACTGAAATATATAGGTTAAATTGAACAAAATCTTCAATTTATTTTCCCTTTACTTTTAATATTATGTGCTTTGTGTTATTCCATTTCCACCCTATATCAACTTGTTAGATACACCATATTTTACTATTTTATTTGTTATCCTAGAAACTAAAATATGAATTCTTGACATTTTAAGTTTGAAATGTTATAGCTTGTTAAACAATGAAAGGGCTTTCAACCCTTTAACTCCCTCTTTTGAGTTATGTCTTATTTGTGTGTGTGTGTGTGTGTATGTATTTAAATCTGTATACATATTAAACACTACATGGTTAGCTTGGTAATTTATATAATAGTAAGTTTGTATTTGTAAGTTTCTTGAGAAAATTGCCTGGCCATGCTATATAAGAGTTTGATTTTATTACTTTTACAGAAGAAATGTGATAAATTTTCCTCTATAATCAGTTTTGTTCTGCATTTCTTTACTTCATACATTTACCACACAACTACACTTTTATTGACCTTTATTCCTTTGTTGTCTTTCTTAGCTTTCATCTGGGGGGATTTTCTTGTGCCTGGGAAACACTTACTAGCATTTTCTTCAGTGCAGATCTGCTGGTAATGAATTCTCTCATTTTTTGTTTGTCTGAATATTCCTTTAGTTTGCCTTCATTTCTAAAGAATATTTTGTTAATAGAGAATTTTATGTTGAAACATTTTTTCTCTCATTAATTTGGAGTTTTCATTATATTTTATTTTGACATTCCTTATTTCTCTTGAGTAATATGTTGTTGGTTTTTCTGTTATTCCTTTAGAGGTAATGACTTTTTTCCTTGCAGCTTCCTGAGATTTTTTCTTTTTCATTGTTTTTTTCATCAGCTTTATTTTATTTATTTATTTATTTATTTTTGCGGTATGCGGGCCTCTCACTGTTGTGGCCTCTCCCATTGCAGAGCACAGGCTCTGGACATGCAGGTCCAGTGGCCATGGCTCACAGGCCCAGCCGCTGCATGGCATGTGGGATCTTCCTGGACCGAGACACGAACCCATGTCCCCTGCATTGGCAGGCAGACTCTCAACCACTGTGCCACCAGGGAAGCCCCATCAGCTTTATTCTTAAATGTGTGTGTTGTTATTTCTATTTATCCAACATGGTATTTAAAAAACTTACTTAATATATGGCTTGATTTCTTTACTCAGTTTGGGAAGTTTCTCAGTGTTTACATTTTATTCAGTGTTTTTGCACTATTTTATCCTTCAGTCCTTCTGGGTCACTCTTTTCTGAACTTTCCATCTTTTTTGTGTGTTTTTGTGATTAGTCTATATATTTTATTCCAAACAAATTTTTCAGTTCATTAACTCTCTCCTCAACTATGTATTCCAGTTCATTGAGTGTCTTATTTCAATTATTGTGTTTTCAGTTCTAAAACCTTCCATTTTATTCCTTTTATGGGATAAAATTTCTCTCATGGTATTTAATTCCTTGACATGTTAATTATAGATTTTTTTGAGTCCATGTATGAGAACTCTGTTCTCTTGTAGACTGTTTTTACTGTCTGAGGGTGTTGTTTGTTTGCTTGCTTTGTTTTATAGTACAGTCTTTAACTTCTATGTGCTACTCCTTAATTTCAAGAGTTACTTTAAAGTTACAGTAATCAAGAGAGTATAATATTGATAAAAAAGTAGGGTAACTGATAAATGGAACAGAATAGAGTCCAGATATAGACTCTCAGTTACATAGTAAATCTGTTTTCAATAAAGGTTCTATAGTAGTTTCCTATAGCTCTTGTAACAAATTATCACAACTTTTGTGGCTTAAAAAAATGTATCCTGTTACAGTTCTGGAGGCCATAAGTCCAAACTGGGTTTCACTGGGCCAAAATCAGGGTGTTGCAAGGGTTGCACTCCAGGTCTCTAGAGGAGGATTGGTTTCCCTGCCTTTTCCTGTTTCTAGTGGCTACCTGTATTGCTTGGTTTGTGGCCTTTTCCTCTATCTTCAAAGCCAGTGGCTTAGCATCTTCTCTTTTGGACTCTACTTTTTGTCCCCAGTACATGGCCACCTTTTATTCTGTAGTAAAATCTCTCCCTTCTTATAAGAACTCTTGTGATCATACTTAGAGTCCATCTGGATAATCTGAGATAATTTTCCCATTTCAAAATTCTTAAATTAATCTGCAAAGTCCCTTTTTCATATAAGGTGACATTCACAGGTCCCAGGGATTAGGACCTGGATATCTCTGGGGTCATTAGTCAGCCTATCTAGATGCTAAGGCAATTCGATGGGTTTTTAATATTTTCAGCATATAGTCCTAAAAATATTGGAGAACCATAAACTAGCTAGCTAGCTGGCCAGCCATCTAGCCAGCCACTCAAAGGAAGGAAGGAAAGTGGGAAGAATGAAAAGAAGGAAGATCTCTTTACCTGATACCTTATAACATTTTTAACTTACCATGGATCATTGAGTTAAATATGAGATTTAAAACTATGTAACTTTAAGAAAGATTTCCTAAATATGACAGATTTCCAAAATATGACAAAAACTCATGAGGTATTAAAGAAAAAAATCAATAAATTGGACTTCATCAAAATTAAAAACTTCTGCTGTTGGGCTTCCCTGGTGGTGCAGTGGTTAAGAATCTGCCTGCCAAGGCAGGGGACATGGGTTCGAGCCCTGGTCCGGGAAGATCCCACATGCTGTAGAGTAACTAAGCCTGTGCACCGCAACTACTGAGCCTACATTCTAGAGCCCGTGAACCACTGCTACTGAGCTCACATGCCACAACTACTGAGGCCCGTTTGCGTAGAGCCGGTGCTCCACAACAAGAGAAGCCACGGCAGTGAGAAGCCCACGCACTGCAACAAAGAGTAGCCCCGCTCACTGCAACTAGAGAAAGCCTGCACGCAGGAACGAATACCCAATGCAGCCAAAAATAAATAAATTCATTAAAAAATTTTTTTTGCTCTCAAAAAACACCATTTTGAAAATGAAAAGACAATCTCCAGACTGGGCATAAATATTTGTAAAACATATATCTGAGAAAGGACTTGTCTAGAATATATAAAAACCCTTATGACTCAATAAAACAAATAACTCAATAAAAATGTGCCATAATTTCAACACTTACTTAACAAAAGAAGATATACTGATGACAAATAAGCCCATACAAAGATGCTCAAAATCATCTAGATCTCCCTATAGGTAAGATTTATTAAGATACCAAATCATAGAATTGTCTCTGTATTTTACACTGAAAACAAACCTCTGCTTTCTAGACCTTCCTCCAAATCACCCTAAAATCCAAAACCTACAATAAGTAATTTCTAACACCTTCCTACTAAGATTCGACACAGATCCCCATGGTGTACAGTATTCCTCATAACAATGAGTAGTAAACCCAATTTGTTAGCTGGAAGGAAGGCATCAGTGGTTACTGATAGTTTCAAGATTGTGTTTCTGAAGAGAGAGGGAAAGAGAGAGGGAGAACCTTCAAAACTCCCACCATCACATCACATCTAACTCTGTTCTAACATTGACACTAACACCTTCCAACTTATTATATATGTTTCAGTCTAACACTAATGCCCCCTTTTGTGCACTAGAACACATTCACTTGTAGCCTACTCAAAACCATTATTACAGCAAGTCTTTCCTAAGGACTAGCCCAGAGCAGCTGGTATCAACATGGACTCTACAGCTAGATTGCCTGGATTTATATCCCAGCTCTGCCACTCTTTGTATGACCTGGAGTAACTTATTTACCTTCTCTGTGTCTTGTCTCAATTTTCACATCTTTTAAATATAAGGATATTAATAATACATCATAGTATTGTGAAGAATAAATAAGTTATTTTTGTAAGTGATTTATAAGAGGGCTTTGCTGATTGTGAACATGATAATGACTTTAATACATCTCTCTGCATCATCAAATTTCATTCTCTATTAAATCATTTCCATTAATACAAAACATACTTCTTTATTTTCTCTCTTATTTAAAAAATAAACTTCCTCTTAATTCTTTCTCCCCCAGCAAATGCCCCATTTTTAAAATCTCCTTTATAGCCAAATTCCTGGAGAGTTAACTCTACTCCTTGTCTCTAAATCCTTTTCTCCCAGTCTCAGGTTTTGGCCCCCACCATGACTCTGAATTTGTTCCTCTCAAAGTTACATATCACCCCCTGCCTATTTTGTAAATACAATGGTTAATTCTCAATTTTTATTTTACTTGCACTATTAGAGTTATGTATAGTTATAGAGTTAATTTCTCCCCTCTCTTAGATATTCATTCTTTACTTGGCTTCAAGTACTCCATACACTTCTGCCATCTCATTGGTCCCTTTTTATAGTTATTTCCTTTCTCCCTGGCTTTTTAATATTGGTGAGTGCCAGGGCCTCATCATTGGTCCCTTTCTCTAAGTGTCCTCACTCTCTTGGTGAGCTCATATCTTCCATTGACTTATAATGTGATCACATGCCAGTGCCTCTTAAATATGCATTTTTGCCAAAACCCATCTCCCAAAGTCTAGGATAATAATAGACCAATACCCTCCTGAACACCCCCAATTCAAAGTACTTGGACCTCAATATCCTGATATTCCCTCACCAGATATGCTCAGCCAATTACTCCCCCTACCCCCAATTTTAGTTGTTCTCTATACTTCGAGTTGTTCAGGATAACTTGGTGTTACCCATGACTCCTTTCTTTCTCTCATACCCCATATCAAATCCTGTTGCTCCTGCCTTTTTTTCTTTTTAACACCTTTATTGGAGTATAATTACTTTACAATGGTGTGTTAGTTTCTGCTGTATAACAAAGTGAATCAGCTATACATATACATATATCACGTTATCCCCTCCTTCTTGCATCTCCCTCCCACCCTCCCTATCCCACCCCTCTAGGTGGTCACAAAGCACCCAGCTGATCTCCCTGTGCTATGTGGCTGCCTCCCACTAGCTATTTATTTTATATTTGGTAGTGTATATATGTCCATGCCACTCTCTCACTTCGTCACAGCTTACCCTTTCCCCTCCCCGTGTCCTCAAGTCCATTCTCTACATCTGCGTCTTTATACCTGTCCTGCCCCAAGGTTCTTCAGAACCTTTTTTTTTTTTTTTTTAGATTCCATATATATGTGTTAGCATACGGTATTTCTTTTTCTCTTTCTGACTTACTTCACTCTGTATGACAGACTCTAGGTCCATCCACCTCACTACAAATAATTCGATTTCATTTCTTTTTATGGCGGAGTAATATTCCTTGTATATATGAGCCACCTTCTTCATCCATTCATCTGTCTATAGGCATATGTTGGTTCCATGTCCTGGCTGTTGTAAATAGAGCTGCAATGAACATTATGATACATGACTCTTTTTGAATTATGCTTTTCTCAGGGTATATGCCCAGTAGTGGGATTGCTGGGTTGTATGGTAGTTCTACTTTTAGTTTTTTAAGTAACCTCCATACTGTTCTCCATAGTGGCTATATCAATTTACATTCCCACCAACAGTGGAAGAGGGTTCCTTTTTCTCCACACCCTCTCCAGCATTTATTGTTTGTAGATGATGGCCATTCTGACTGGTGTGAGGTGATACCTCATTGTAGTTTTGATTTTCATTTTTCTAATGATTAGTGATGTTGAGCATCCTTTCATGTGTTTGTTGGCAATCTGTATATCTGCTTTGGAGAAATGTCTATTTAGGTCTTCTGCCCATTTTTGGATTGGGTTTTTTTTTTTTAATATTGAGCTGCATGAGCTGCTTGTAAATTTTGGAGATTAATCCTTCATTAGTTGCTTCATTTACAAATATTTCCTCCCATTTTGAGGGTTGTTTTTTCTTCTTGTTTATGTTTTCCTTTGCTGTGAAAAACTTTTAAGTTTCACTAGGTCCAATTTGTTTACTTTTGTTTTTATTTCCATTTCTCTAGGAGGAGGGTCAAAAAGGATCTTGCTGTGATTTATATCATAGAGTGATCTGTCTATGATTTCCTCTAAGAGTTTTAGAGTGTCTGGCCTTATATTTAGGTCTTTAATCCATTTTGAGTTTATTTTTGTATATGGTGTTAGAGAGTGTTCTAATTTCATTCTTTTACATGTAGCTCTCCAGCTTTCCCAGCACCACTCATTGAAGAAGCTGTCTTTTCTCCATTGTGTATTCTTGCCTCATTTATCAAAAATGAGGTGACCAGAGGTGCATGGGTTTATCTCTGGGCTTTCTATCCTGTTCCATTGATCTATCTTACTGTTTTTGTGCCAGTACCACACTGTCTTGATTACTGTAGCTTTGTAGTATAGTCTGAAGTCAGGGAGCCTGATTCCTCCAGCTCCGTTTTTCTTTCTCAAGATTGCTTTGGCTATTCGGGGTCTTTTGTGTTGCCATACAAATTGTGAAAATTTTTTTTCTAGTTCTGTAAAAAATGCCATTGGTAGTTTGATAGAGACTGCACTGAATGTGTAGATTGCTTTGGGTAATACAGTCATTTTCACAATGTTGATTCTTCCAATCAAAGAAAATGTTATATCTCTCCATTTGTGTGTATCATCTTTAATTTCCTTCATCAGTGTCTTATAGTTTTCTGCATACAGGTCTTTTATCTCCTTAGGTAGGTTTACTCCTAGGTATTTTATTCTTTTTTTTGTAATAGTAAATGGGAGTGTTTCCTTAATTTCTCTTTCAGATTTTTCATCATTAGTGTATAGGAATGCAAGGGATTTCTGAGCATTAATTTTGTATCCTGCTACTTTACCAAATTCATTGATTAGCTCTAGTAGTTTCCTGGTAGTCTTTAGGAGTCCCTATGTATAGTATCATGTCATCTGCAAACAGTGATAGCTTTACTTCTTCTTTTCTGATGCAGTGGGCATCCTTGTCTTGTTTCTGATCTTGGTGGAAGTGGTTTCAGTCTTTCACCATTGAGAATGATGTTGTCTGTGGGTTTGTCATTTATGGTCTTTATTACGTTGAGGTAAGTTCCCTCTATGCCTAATTTCTGGAGGGTTTTTATCATAAATTTGTGTTGAATTTTGTCAAAAGTTTTTTCTGCATCTATTGAGATTATCATATGGTTTTTCTCCAATTTTTTAATATGGTTTATCACATTGATTGACTTGTGTATATTGAAATATCCTTGCATCCCTAGGATAAACCCCACTTGATCATGGTGTATGATCCTTTCAATGTGCTGTTGGATTCTGTTTCCTAGTATTTCATTGAGGAGTTTTGCATCAATGTTCATCAGTGATATTGACCTGTAGTTTTCTTTCTTTGTGATATCTTTGTCTGGTTTTGGTATCAGGTGATGGTGGCCTCATAGAATGAGTTTGGGAGTGTTCCTCCCTCTGCTATATTTTAGAAGAGTTTGAGAAGGACAGGTGTTATCTCTTCTCTAAATGTTTAATAGAATTAATCTGTGAAGCCCTCTGCCCTGGGCTTTTGTTTGTTGGAAGATTTTTAATCACAATCTCAATTTCAGTGCTTGTAATCAGTCTGTTTATATTTTCTATTTCTCCCTGGTTTAGTCTCAGAAAGTTGTGCTTTTCTAAGAATTTGTCCATTTCTTCCAGGTTGTCCATTGTTGGCATATAGTTGCTTGTAGTAATCTCTCATGCCCCTTTGTATTTCTGCAGTGTCAGTTGTTACTTCTTTTTCCTTTCTAATTGTACTGATTTGGGTCTTCTCCCTTTTTTTCTTGATGAGTCTGGCTAATGGTTTATCAATTTTGTTTATCTTCTCAAAGAACCAGATTTTAGTTTTACTGATGTTTTATTGTTTACTTCTTTTTCATTTATTTCTGATCTGAGCTTTATGATTTCTTTCCTTCTACTAACTTTGGGGGTTTTTTGTTCTTCTTTGTCTGATTGTTTTGGGTGCAAAGTTAGGTTTTTATTTGAGGTGTTTTTTGTTTCTTGAGGTAGGATTGTATTACTATAAACTTCCCTCTTAGAACTGCTTTTGCTGCATCCTATAGGTTTTGGGTTATCGTGTTTCCATTGTCATTGTTTCTAGGTATTTTGTGATTTCCTCAGTGATCTCTTGGTTATTTAGTAGTGTATATTGTTTTGCCTCCATATGTTTGTATGTTTTACCTTTCTTTTTCCTGTGATTGATATCTAGTCTCATAGTGTTGTTGTTGGAAAAGATACTTGATACAATATCAATTTTCTTAAATTTATGGAGGCTTGATTTGTGACCCAAGGTATGTTCTATCCTGGAGAATGTTCCATGAGCACTTGAGAAGAAAGTGTATTCTGTTGTTTTTATGGAATGTCCTATAAATATCAGTTAAGTCCATCTTGTTTAATGTATCATTTAAAACTTGTGTTTCCTTATTTATTTTCATTTTGGATGATCTATCTATTGGTGAAAGTGAGGTGTTAAAGTCCCCTGCCCTGATTGTGTTACTGTTGATTTCCCCTTTTATGGCTGTTAGCATTTGCCTTGTGTATTGAGGTGCTCCTATTTTGGGTGCATAAATATTTACAATTGTTATATCTTCCTAAATATTTACAATTGTTATATCTTCTTGGATTGATCCCTTGATCATTATGTAGTGTCCTTCTCTGTCTCTTGTAATTGTCTTTATTTTAAAGTCTATTTTGTCTGATATGAGAATTGCAACTCCAGCTTTCTTTTGATTTCCATTTGCATGGAATATCTTTTTCCATCCTCTCACTTTCAGTCTGTATGTGTCCCTAAGTCTAAAGTTGGTCTCTTGTAGACAGCATATATATGAGTCTTGTTTTTGTATCCATTCAGCCAGTCTGTGTCTTTTGGTTGGAGCATTTAATCCATTTACATGTAAGGGTGTTATTGATATGTATGTTCCTATTATTATTTTCTTAATTGTTTTGGGCTTGTTATTGTAGGTCTTTTCCTTCTCTTGTGTTTCCTGCCTAGAAAAGTTCCTTCAGCATTTGTTGTAAAGCTGGTTTGGTGGTGCTGAATTCTCTTAGGTTTTGCTTTTCTGTAAAGGTTTTAATTTCTCCGTCAAATCTGAACAGGATCCTTGCTGGGTAGAGTAATCTTGATTGTAGGTTTTTCCCTTTCATCACTTTAAATATGTCCTGCCACGCCCTTCTGGCCTGCAGAGTTTCTGCTGAAAGATCAGCTTTTAACCTTGTGGGGATTCCCTTGTATATTATTTGTTGTTTTTCCCTTGCTGCTTTTAATATTTTTTCTTTGTATTTAATTTTTCATAGTTTGATTAATATGTGTCGTGGCGTGTTTCTCCTTGGATTTTTCCTGTATGGGACTCTCTGTGCTTCCTGGACTTGATTAAGTATTTCCTTTCCCATATTAGGGAAGTTTTCAACTATAATCTCTTCAAATATTTTCTCAGTCCCTTTCTTTTTCTCTTCTTCTTCTGAGACCCCTGTAATTTGAATGTTGGGGTGTTTAATGTTGTCCCAGAGGTCTCTGAGACTGTCCTGAATTCCTTTCATTCTTTTTTCTTTATTCTGCTCTGCAGTAGTTTTTTCCACTATTTTATCCTCCAGGTCACTAATCCATTCTACTGCCTCAGTTATTCTTCTGTTGTTTCCTTTTAGAGAATTTTTAATTTCATTTGTTGTGTTTTTCATCTTTTTTTTTTTTTGATGTTTAGTTCTTCTAGGTACTTTTAAAACATTTCTTGTATTTTCTGGATTATATTTCCAAGATTTTGGATCATGCTTACTATCATTACTCTGAATTCTTTTTCAGGTAGACTGCCTATTTTCTCTCCATTTGCTTGTTCTGGTGGGTTTTTACCTTGCTCCTTCATCTGCTCTGTGTTTGTCTTCTCAGTTTGTTTAACTTACTGTGTTTGGCAGCTTCTTTTCATAGGCTGCAGGCTCATAGTTCCCGTTGTTTTTCGTTTCTGGCCTAGTGGCTAAGTTTGGTTCAGTGGGTTGTGTAGGCTTCCTGTTGCAGGGGCCTGGTACCTGTGTTCTGTTGGATGAGGCTGGATCTTGTCTTTCTGGTGGGCAGAACCACATCCAGTGGTGTGTTTTGGGGTGTCTGTAACCTTACTATGATTTTAGGCAGCCTCTCTCCTAGTGGGTGTGGTGTGTTCCTGTCTTGCTAGTTGTTCAGTATCAGGTGTCCAGCACTGTAGCTTGCTGGCCGTTGAGTGGAGATGGATCTTAGCATTGAGATGGAGATCTTTGGGAGAGCTTTTGCCATTTGATATTACGTGGAGCTGGGTGGTCTCTGGTGGATCAATGTCCTGATCTTGGCTCTCCATCCTTAGAGGCCCAGGCCTGACATGCATCCGAAGCACCCAGACACTGTCAGCCACATGGCTCAGAAGAAAATGGAGAGGAAAAGAAAGAAAGATAGAAAAAAAATAACGTTATTAAAATAAAAAAATTAAAAATTATTAAATATAAAAAAGATTTAAATGTAATAAAAAAAGAAAGAAGAGAGCCATCAAACCAAAAAACAAATCCACCAATGATAGCAAGCCCTAAAGACTATATAAAAAATAAAAAATGAAAAAAAAAACAGACAGACAGAACCCTAGGATATATGGTAAAGGCAACGCTATACAGACAAAATCACACAAAGAAACATACACACTCACAAAAAGAGAAAATCGGAAAAAAATATGTATGTCTTTTGGGAAGTCTGAGGTCTTCTGCCAGCGTTCAGTAGGTGTTCTGTAGGAGTTTTCCCATATCTAAATACATGGATGTATTTCTGATGCATTTTTTTGGGAGGAAGGTGATCTCCACGTCTTACTCCTCTGCCTTCTTGAAAGTCTCCCGCTCCTGCCTTTAAAATATATCTAGACCTTGACTGCTTCTTATCCTATCCAATGTTACCACTTGGTGCAATCTCTCATCAGAGATTCTTGCCTGAATTTCTACAATAGCCTCCGAACTGGTAGTCCTGCTTCTAACCTTGACCACTGAAAAATTCAAGTCAGATCACATTACCTATCTACTCCAATCATTATCATTTTATTGAAAGTCCTTAAAATTATCTGTGAATCCTTATCTCTTCTCCCTGCTTCCCCCTACCTAGCCAAGTCATGTTTCCCAACTCTTTCCCAGTTGGTTTTCTTCTCTTTTTTGTTTGTTTACACTTTAGTCACATTGGTCTCCCTGCCATATTTTGAACATTATTGGAAAGCACCCATTGTATTGCTTTTGTACTGCAGGGTCTGTCTTCTCCACATAGCCACATGGCTAACTCCCAAACAATTTTCAAGTGATTGCTCTCATTTCACCTCCACAATGAGGCCACTTTCTCTCCTACCCTGTTTAATCCTGCAGCTGTTTTTTTTTTATGCAGGTATATCTTCATGCTCTTTACTCTGCTATTCTTTGTCATTTTTATAGCACGTAAACACTGTAATATATTATACAGTTGACTTATTCATTGTTTTAGTTATTTTATTTTCTGTCTCCCTGCTGGAATATATGTGCTATAAGGGTACAAATATTTACATATTTTTCACTAATATATCTCAAGAACCTGATTAAGTACATGTAATAAATATTTACTAAATGAATGAATAAATAAAAATAAAGGGGTGAAAAGGAGATCTGAAACATTGTCTTACCCTTCCCCTCAACTATATTACTTTACTATCTTTGTCTAGGAAGTCCAGTAAAATAAGTAAAAGCTTATAATATTTGGGTGAGCAAGAACAAGGGATGTAACAACCACCTCATCATTCACTGACAAATGCAGACTACTTGTGATTTGATGTATATGAGGGTTTTGATTATCTCCTACAAATTAGTAGTCTAAAGAACTATTTCCTTAAACCTGTTGATTGCTTAATAGAGTTTTTTACATTTCCAAACATTAATAATTCTGGTTTAAACTTTACATGTTTCTTCAAATTTATTTACTTCACAGTCTAAGTGTGGCGTATCAAGAAGCCAGTGTGTTGTATAAGCATCTACTTTGTGTTTGTGCAAGAGAGAGTTGTATTTCAACTCAGCTAAGGCAGGTAGCTCTATGCTTATTTCCAGGAAAGCATGGATGACTATTACAGACCCTTGTCTAAGATAAGGAGGAGGCAGGTAGCTAGTGAATTTCAAAACTCTCCTGGAGTTACCCAGAGCTAGTTTGTTTACATTTTTTCTCAGGGATATATTGATGAATGGCGTACCCCAGGTTTAATAGGTCATATACCCTGGCTTTGTTAGAAGACCCTGCTGAAAACATGTCCAAACTCTCCTGAAACCAAGATTCCTTACACATATCTTGGTGATTCACAATTATAACATGCAGCGCATCCTGTGCTAATAAGAATGGATCCCAGGGAGCTGTGCCTGGAATTCTCTTGGGCTCCCCAGTCTTGACTGTGCTTTCTTTCTGTTGATGTGCCAGATCTTTTACCTTTGTTAATGGTATAATGTATGCATGTAATCTATAGAGTCTTGTGAATTCTTAATTGTACTGTGTAATTGATATAGTATTTATGTTTTCTTTCAAGGAATAAATTATCTCTTTTCAGTTTTGTTTTATACCATAACTTTTTATAATGTTTAATTAGAAAAAATAGATAATATTTTCACAGACTATCTTCTGTAATAAACTTCAGACTTCTCATTTTTTCTCATTCTTTTGAAACATCATAAAATAATTAAAGACTTTCAGAAGGAAAGGCTGCAAATCAGATTTTCATTATTATAAAATGATTTGGCTATATTTTGATCACTTCTTAACTTCTGTATGTCGTATAAACTTTTAAGGCCATGATATATTAGCTTTTAAATGTAAGTCTCCCTTCTTTTTCTTAAATAATAACATGGGATTATATTTTACTATAACTTCTATAACTCTAATTGTCAAATAAATTTTTAAACTTTGCTTCTGTTAAATAATTGAAAATGAATTACTTTTTCCATTTACCCACAAAGTCTAGAAGGAATACTTCTTAGAAATTTACTCTCTGTTAATATGCTGCATTTATTAGATGATTTTTACACAGCAAGAAAATTCCTAAGATGAACTTTAAGGCAAAGTCATGTCATCATTGATCTCCTGCTCAACAATCAATCCTTGAAGCATTAATAACTCAAAATGGTTATGCTATTTCATTACCATGGGAATTGGAAGTGATGGCTGTGACCTTGGTGTATGTGTTGGTGACCCAAAACATAATGGATTCAGAGTCTCAGGGTGCTTGGAAATTATGTTTGTATAACATTTTGGGATCAAAGTATTTTGATCCTAAAATGAATCCACTTAAATTTGTTGGTAAGCTGCATATTTAGAAAATGACATTGTTACTCTGCTGCTTTTTTTCATTTGAATACAGATTTAAATTTTCTAATAAGAGGCTATTTGTTGAATCAAAAACTATAAAATCATCTTGAAATAATGCTATGCTTTAAAGGAATGTTTGGATAGAAAACTTTAAAATAGAAAGAGTAAGAGTTAGCTCACAGCCATGCTTATTGGTTTATCTGTAATATGTGCCCTTTATAAACCATGCATTTTGTTTTCACCATAACATTTTTTTTTTAGCATTTTGAAATAACCATTTATCTATTCCCAAATTTTACTATCCCTTTATGGCAAACACTGGCCATGTGGTCACCATAGCCATTTCATCTTCCCAGCCTTCCTTGCAGTTGCAAGGGGAGAATATGACTGATTATGGCTAATAGAATATTGGCAGAAGTGGTGAACACCATTTGTAGTCCTAGATCTCCAACGAGATTTTCTACATTCTTTTTCCTTTTGTGTCCCATCTGGATGAAGAAGATTCAGCATAGGACTCTATAGCCCTAGAGTACTATAGCAACATAAACCTTAAGGACCCTTGATTACCGAAATACTGCTAGTAGGAGAGCCAGTCAGCCAGCAATATCCATTCTATAATTTGCATGAATGAGGCATACACTTTTATTGTCTCAATCCACTGAGATTTTAGGTTAGTTTTTAAAAAAGAAGTTAGCATATCTTAACTAATATGCCACCTTACTTTCTATTTTAAAAAACGTTTACCATCCCTAAATTGTCACACTTGTGATATGAATTTTGGCACGTCAGGACTTTATTGGTTAAAGTTTTCTAAATTGTTTATCCTAAAACACAGGTACACTGATAGGAGATGTAAAATATATTTTCTTATTTTATTGCTTTATTTTGGGGAGGATAGACAATGTCAAGATAATGTGTAATTCCTCTTGCGTCTAGATTTATGACTATAATTTTAATACAAAATGTTATCTGATTTTCAAACAAACAATTCTTTAAAATGATGATCCTAAGCTTTCATATTATCCTTAAATACTTTGAAAATCCAGCAAAAAAACCTCTCATTTCAATACATTTTCCTAGGTTACTCTTTTTTCTTTTGCCATCATATCCATGATTCCCTTTGCTTTGATAAAACACTGCAAAGTGAGGCACAATTTTGTTCAACATTTACTTAGTACAAATTTATCAAAGACTTAACATCTGCCAGACAACATGTTAAATTGCTGAATTATATAGCAGTGAACAAACCACACTTGAATCTTGCCTAATAAACTTGAGATGTAGTAGGGAAACAGATTCCTGACAATTAATTATATAAATAATCTTCAATTATAATTATGATAAGTAATGGGACATGTGGAGGGAGCTATGAGGGTGGGACATAATCTAATATAGAGAAATGGAGAATACTTACTGAGAAAGGGACATTTATATTGGGACATTACAAAAGGAGAAGGAAGGGAAGGAGGGAGGAAGGAAGGAAGGGAGGGAGCGAGGGAGAAAGGGAAGGAAGGAGGGAGGGAGTGAGGGAGGAAGGAAGGAAGGAAAAACCCATTCCAGGCCTAGTTAAGTTTGTAAGGAGATTTACCTGTCAGTTTAATGAGTTTAGGTCTACATAATACTGATCACAAAGCATAGATCTATATTATCCAGGAGGGGATTTTAACTCACAATTTTTATGATGAAATTTCTTTGAAGAACCATATTTATTTAAGGAATTATATTCTGAATTCTCCTGCAGTTTGTTAAGATGGGCTCTCCAAATTTCACTGCCCAAGATAAACGCTAATAGCAATTGAGATCACTTTATCTATTAGGGAAATGAGATTTTCTTTTATCAGAGGGTGAATTGAAGTGATTTACATTGTAATTTAAAGTTTGAGATTCAGAGACAAGAACAATTTTTTTCACATTCAATTGGACTTTCACTCAACCTAATACCAAAATCGTGCATTAGTGGCATTCTGTCCTTCTCTCCCCTCTGTACTTCCAGCGTTCTGCTGCAGATTCCTCTGAAACCCCTATTGGAAGATGCCTGTAGAAATCCATTCAGCCTTCATGCTGAATGGGAAAGGTTATGCCCAATGGGGCATCCCTTCACTAATGGGACATAGGCGCTGATGGGTAAAATTCCCCCTGATTTCATCCCTTGAGAGGACCATTCTAAATCATTATTAGAAGGTCTTAGCCATATTGAATGATACTTTTCCACAACAGTGAACAACTTGATAATGCATCCTAGAATTGGTTTCCTGTTTTACTTTCCTCAATCCTGCTAGAATCACTTCCAGAAATAAACTACCTTCATGCAAGCCCTGTTCTCAGGTTCAGCTTTTCAGCAGGGGACACTAGACTAGGATGATTGCTTCTCATAGTGGCCATAGAAAGCAAGCCCTCAATATGAAATACTGTAGTGGAAGCACTAAGCACTTTGATGATAAGCGTCCTGTATTGGGCACTATACTAACAGATAGGTTAAGTGAGATGCAGCCCATGTTCATGGACTGATATCATTTCATTCATGTGTCGATTGTTCCAGAAGAGGGAGGCTGACTGACATCAGCAGGATATCTTCAGTAGTTTCCTCTGTCAAAGTCAGCTCAATATTTAGTGCTTAGCTAAACTACATCTGCATTACAGCCAGACCCATAGCTGACCCTGAAAGGTAATAGTGAAAGGAAATTCTTCCTGCAGACATATCTGTGAGTAAGGAATTTATTCATTTACTTTTTATGGAGGGAGAAATGGCATGGGTATACATAGGCTACTGGGTAGAGATGAACAGCTTAGCTTATTGATCAGGACTGAGCCTGAAAAGAGCAAAATTGGAAAACTGAAGTAAGAATGTTAGTGGAGGAGTCATTTGTATGGATTAATGGAAAGGTGTCTCATTAATGCTTCCTAGAGTTACATCCACGGAAAATAAGACTAAATAACCAAATAGATAGTATGACTTGTTTTGTGGATGTCACCATCCCTTAAAGAGACCACCCAGCTGCAATTGGACACCTTTTCCCATGGAGGTGGTTTGTCCTTAATGGAATTGACAGCTACTGTGGCTATAGGTTTGCTTTCCCTGCCACCCTCCCTGCATTGCCAGTACCGCCCCATATTCTAAGGACTTAGAATGCCTGATTTATTAATTGTATATACATAATTTAAAATAAACATAATCTTCAACTCTGCAATTCTATTAGTAGAAATAGATCCCACAACAAATATGGTGCTAACGTAAGGAGTTATGTGTTAAAATAGTCACGACGGTTTTGTTTTTAGTAGCAAAACAACTAAATTAGAAAAAATTTTTATGTGTTTATCTATAAAATGAAATTCTGAATAGTTGATAAAAATAATAATGCAGACATAAATGGAATAATATGGAATTAGTATTATAATTATATATCTCTAAGATATAGTGTTAAATGGAAGAAGTTGCTAGGTATGTATAATGGTACTATTGGTATAAAGAAAATGTATGTCCATGTCTAAATTATTACTTCTACTTATATTTATATACACACACATTCTTGTATATGAATGAAATTAATTGAAACATGACAATGGTTACTCTTTGTAATAAAGAGAGATTGGTGGTAGAAAATTCAACTCACTCCTCTAAGAGTTAATAATATTTTTATAGAGATAATGTTAATTAGTTAAATACTAATACTGTTTTAATTTGATCTTTAGTAAATATGGTTACATTTATTTTATTATATATACTGAAATACAGTTGACCCTTGAACAACGTGGGGGTTAGGGCAATCTAACCCTCTGTACAGTCAAAAATTTGCCTTAACTTACATTTGGTCCTCCATATATGCCATCCTATATTTGCAGATTCAGTCAACTGAGGACTGTGCAGTATGTATTTAATGAAATATGTATTTAATATGAAATTGTAATATGTAATCTGTAATATGTATTTAATGAAAGAAATTCATGTATAAGTGGACCTGTGCTGTTGCAACCCATGTTGTTCAGGGGTCAACTGTATTTAGTGTTTCTACCATGTTCAAATTTTGGTTAAAATGTGAATTTGGTTGTTGTTTGAGAGAGAAATATGAGAATACAGGTAGACCTATTGAATTAATAGTCTCTTGACTGGCTTCTAGGTAGAAGTAGTTGACCCCTGGTACATGACCCTAGTTATACAGAGACAAGGACTGGGAAAAAGGATTTGGAAATTACAGCTCCATTTTTGGAGAAAGGGAATTATGAAACAGTGAGTTAATTTAATATAAATGTATTAATTCTCTCCTATGTGCTTAGTACTGTGACGGACATTGTAGAAAGAACAATGAACACAACACTGGGCCTGCCCCATGAAGGTCTGCTTGCCTTCTTAGGCTAGATCCCAACAACGTTCCTTCCATTACAATTAAACTGGAGGTTCAGACTACTAAGAAAAAAAGAAAAGTCAAAATGTCTTAAAGTCCTCTTTCAATTACAGTGCTAAGCAGGGTTCAGATATTATCAACAACACACTGTGCCCAAGGCTGGTTTATCCAGAACCCCAATATGTGGGGCTCATTAGCTTTGAGGAGACAAGGAGGTGTTTGCCACATCCCAAAGCTAGACTGTGGAGAAAACAGGCAACTGTTTTTTCATTAGCAACTCTGAGACAAAACATGCAACTCTTTTTAACATGAAATCATCAACTCAATTTCATCATTCAAGGGATGTTGAAAGCCGACATTTCGCTCATTTTTTTAAAAAAATTACTTTTTTATTGAAGTACAGTTGATTTACAATATTATATAAGTTTCTGGTATATATATGTATATTATTTTTCATATTCTTTTCCATTATGGTTTATTACAGGATATTGAATATAGTTCCCTACCCCAATTGCTAAGTTTTTCTTTAATTTGTAAAAGAAGAACAGAAAGCAAAGATATGATCTCCAAAAAAAGGTTTAAGCAAGAGATTTAGTGAATAACTTTTCTCCTTTTTTGGAGTGTCAATAACCATGACACATACAGAATCCTTGTATCAGATGTTGCTGACTGCCTATGCATTTATTTCCCCCTTCTTTTTAGCTAACTAAACCCCATTTTCAGGTAGCCACCCTTAAGAGAAGGACACTTACATTCTTAACTTAGGGATAAATAATCATTTCCATTAGTCTGATGCATGGTTATCAAACATTTTGTTCTCAGTTTTTGTTGATGTGGGTTAAATAAATCAACATTTACCGTATTCTAAATTAAAACCTATGAGATTTTAAAATTATTTTTAATTAATTTACTTGAAAATAACAATGTGTATGCCACATCAATATAAATAACATTTTAACAAAAAATAACTATCTCAAATAAAATTTATGAGGTGTGAAATTGTTTTATACTTTTGCAAATCTCTTAATATTTGTCTTTAATAGACATCTTCATAACTACTTCTGCAAACAATCTATTGTAGTATGTGGTTTTAATTTATGTATATGAAGAAAATCCAGTCTCATAGAGATGTGTAGTTGGAAATAGAGGTATTTTAATCATCTATGTAGAAAATTGTGGAAATTCTTCTTTGATATTATACCAATATGCATCAAGTGGTATTTTCTTAGATATTAGTTGCAATGTGGAATTTGAATACTTATCAATGAATATTTCATACCCTATTGCATAAAATCCATTGGTTTTCTTGCAGTTTGAATAATTCCATAATATCAAGTTTTGGCCATTGGAAAATATTTTGATTCACTGAGACCATAGAACTTGAAAAATATTAACATACTTTATTATGATAGTTTAAAATTTTATATTCATTAATATAATTTGTAAATATCACCACCAATATCATCAGGAATATCTTTAAGTATGAGAGATTGTCAAGCTCCTGCAGGCAGACACAAATTTTCCAAAATTCTAATTTTCACTTGAAAGTTCACATTTTATCTTTAGCAACACATACTGTCAGTTTTCTTTGAAGTGACAGGCTAACTTTGTTTTTTGAAAATGTTCACCAACTATCCAAATCTGAATTCCCATGTCTTTTCTGCCATTCTTTCAAGTAAAAATGGGGTTCCAACAAAAATGTACTAGTTCAGCTTATGACGGAATCAACAAGAGCTTTTCCTTGAGACAACCATTGTACTTCATTAAGCAGCAGAAGTGTTTTATGCCCGTTTCCCACTTACACAGAATGCTAAACAGTTATATACTGAATGGTTAAAGTCGAATAAAATAGTTTTTTTTCTGTTTCACCAAGGACAGTCTTGAGTGAAACTGGTTTTGTTTTTTGTTTGTTTTTTTTATCAGCCAGTGCATGGCAGTGAATAATATGATGACCACTAGTATAGTTTGGAAGCACTGCCTTGATTTGTGCTAAGGTGCTGGTAGTTTTACACACCATTACTTTAGTATGTTAGTAAAAATGGGTTTGACTTTCTAACCTCCACCCAAGGATTGATTCATTTGGTTGAGGAGTAGCATGTTACCAGTTAAAATCAGTAAGATATGAGGGAGAATATGCCAAAGGGACTTTAGACTAGTTTCCTACCTCATAAGTAGGCATAATGAAAAATAGCACTTTTTATCCACAAGATATTTTCTTCTCTGGATACTTAAGTGTATGAATTTGAGTCAGAACTAAACCAACCTGAAACCATGTTGGTTGTTAAAGCCAAAGAAAAAGCTGACACTGAAAGAATGGGAAAAACAAAAATAATAATAATAATAAGGAAAGAATCTGGTTCCTTGATTATGTCATTGAGCTACCATGAATTAACTAATCATAAAGCTGGCTAAACACCAAGTACTGTTATGTGAGACAATAGGTAGCCTTACTATTGAGATACATAAGAGTTGAGATTTTCTGTTACTTTTAGTAAGAGGCATCCTGATGATAAGTGCCATTTTCCTTTTACCTAAGAAATGGAAAAACAGTCACTACATGGTTATAAGGGAAATTCTCCCTGGATCACTTATTATACAAGGAGTAAACCTAATCCCACAGGAAAATCTCTATGATTAAAAGTGGGAAATTGGGCTTCCCTGGTGGCGCAGTGGTTGGGAGTCCACCTTTCGATGCAGGGGACGCGGGTTCATGCCCCGGTCTGGGGAGGTCCCACGTGCCATGAAGCGGCTAGGTCCGTGAGTCATGGCCGCTGAGCCTGCATGTGCGGAGCCTGTGCTCCACGGCGGGAGAGGCTGCAGCAGTGAGAGGCCCGCGTACCGCAAAAAAAAAAAAAAAAAAAAAAAAAACAAGTGGGAAATTATGTCAGATTGCTACAAAAACAAGTGTATTTGAAATTGGGATACTCCTCAAATTCCTTAGATTACCTATTACTAGAGTTAAGGTTATTTCTAGGTCATGGGATGGAATTAAATCTCTAGGAAGAAGCTAACAGTTTTCAATTTGTAAAATTATTAGGTATAAAGGTAGGGGAATTTAAAAAATCCACAAAGATCAATTAATGTTACCCACACATTTAGATGTTTAGTAACTTGGAGTGTTCATTTACCAGTTTTTACCTGTATCATAAGAGACTGAGGTTACCATAGAACATGCAAGTTGGGAAAAAAAAATGTCCTGTAAACAAATTAGGCAACACTTGTCATAAAGTTTCTCTGTTTAATAACATTGATTTCAATTCAAGTAATACTCATTGCACTCACTGTTGCCTGGAGGTAAAGTACCTTAATGAAACTTGTCAAGTGAATTGATGACCAAAATAAGACAAGAAAAATACCTATACTGTGACAGTCCTTTGGTTTGCACAGGGGAAAGTTACCCAAATGCTAACATTTTAGTAAGTGTTGAAATTGTTTTAAATAAGCACATTAAGCACCACTTAAAATAGCAGGAAAAAATACATGTTTTCTCCCTTAAACCATGTATTCAGTTTAAAAATAACATGTTTATGATAAAGAAAATTTAGTAAGTGAAAGAAAGATGGAAAATGTTCATTCATAATCAAACTATCCAATCACAGTTTTCATATATTCTCAGTTTAATACCTTTTTAAAAAAATAGTATCTTTTTACAGTTAAAATCACATCACTGTATATATATATATAATTTATATTTTATACCTTCTATATTATACTATTATTCAACTCAGTAAAATGATCACAAAATAAAACACTGAATGAATTTACACAGGTGACTTAGCTACTTACCTCTTGTTGAATATTCAAATTGTTTCTTAGTATTAACTGTAACATATAATAATGAGATGAAATCCTTTGGGATAGTTTTTATATCTAATAAACATATAGGGCTACCACTTTATTATGGTTTTCCAAAGCATAATTAACATATCAAATAATATTAAAAATAGCATATTGTTATTTATGTATAATCTAAAGGCATTTTCAATATACTGTACCTATTTACACAGTATATTTACAGTATGAGAATGACTATTAATTCCTTCTCATGATATTATAATTTTAATATTTGATGATAGAAGTTGAAGAGTTAATAGTATGATATTACCAGCTTCTTTAATTTTTATACCCATCTAGACATTTGTGTCTAATATAGAAAATTCCTTGGGCTGTTCAAGAATCTATAAGATTATAAGGTATATTTTATTATTTCTGCTTTCATTTTTGTCCAATATTTAAAATTTTGACAAACATGAAAACTGAAATAATAAAATGATAAGGTCTAACAGGACCTGGTTAGCTAAGGGATTTGAATCACACAAGTATAGTCAATGACTGAAATATGAAATACCCTAGAAGAAATCAGCAGTAGATTAGATGATACAGAGGAATGGATAAGTAAACTGAAAGACAGAGTAGTGGAAATCACTCATGCTGAACAAACAAAGGAAAAAAGAATTTAAAAAGATGAGAACAGTTTGAGACCTCTGAGACAACATCAAGCTTACTTACATTCACATTATAGGGGTCCCAGAAGAAGACAAGAGACTGAAAAGGGGCAGAGAATATATTTGTAGACAAAATAACAGAAAACTTCCCTAACCTGGGAAAGAAAACAAACATCCATATCCAGGAAGCACAGAGAGTCCCAGACAAGATCAATCCAACAAGGATCACATCAAGACATATTATATTTAAAATGGCAAAAATTAAAGAGCGAATATGAAAAGCAGCAAGGGAAAAGCAACAAGTTACATACAAGGGAACGTCCATGAGACCGTCAGTGACTTTTCAGATAAAACTCGGCGTGATATAAGAGAGTGGCACAATATATGTAAAGTGATGAAAGGGAAAAGCCTAAAACCAAGAATACTCTATTTGGCAAGGCTTTCATTCAGATTTGAAGAAGAGATCAAAAGTTTTTACAGACAGACAAAAGCTAAAAGAGTTCAGCACCACCAAACCAACTTTACAAAAAATGTTAAAGGGACTTCTCTAAGTGGAAAGCAAAAGACCACAACAAGAAATATAAAAATTATGAAATGAAAAATCTCATTGGTAAAGACAAATATCCAGTAAAGTTAGAAGATCAACCACTTACAAAGCTGGTAGGAGGGTTAAAAGACAAAAGCAGTAAAATCATCTATATGCACAATAAGTAGTTAAGGGATACACAAAACAAAAGGATGTAAAATAAAATATGATGTGAAAAACACTAAACATGGGGAGAAGGTAGTGGAAACAGGGTTGTTAAAATGCATTCAAACTTAAGAGATCAGCAACTTAAATAATCGTGTATTTACATATATATATAGCTATATGTAGATATATATAGCTATATATATATATATAGAGAGAGAGAGAGAGAGAGAGAGAGAGCGCTATATTTAAATGATATGGTAAACACCAAAAATCTATAATACACACAGACAAAAGAGAAAGGAGTCCAAACATGACACTAAAGGTAGGCATCAAATCACAAGAGCAAAAGAAGAAGAAAGGAACAAAAAAGAACTACAAAAACAACCAGAAAACAAATGAAATGGCAATAAGTACATATCTATACATAATTACTTAAAATATAAATGAACTAAATGCTCCAAGCAAAAGATACAGAATAGCTGAATAGAAAGAAAGCAAGACCCACATACATATTATCTACAAAAGACTCACTTCAGATCTAGAGACACAGACTGAAAGTGAGGGGATGGAAAAAGGTATTCCACACAAAGGGAAATAGAAACAAAGCTGAGGAAGCAATACTTATATCAGACAAAATAGACTTTAAAATGAAGACTGTAACAAGAGACAAAGAAGGACATTACATAATGATCAAAGGATCAATCCAAGAAGATATAAGAATTGTAAATATTAATCTATGCATCCAACATAAGAGTATCTTGATACATAAAGCAAATATTAACAGGAGCAAATTAATAATAACACAATAATAGTAGGGGGCCTTAACATCCCACTTATATCAATGGACATACCATCCAGACAGAAGATCAATAAGGAAATACTAGTGCCTAAGTGGCACAGTAGACGAGATGAATTTAATAGACCTATATTATATAGAATATTTCATCCAAGAGCAACAGAATACATTCTTTTCAAGTGTTCATGGAACATTCTCCATGTCAGATTACATACTAGGCCACAAACAGGTCTCAGTAAATTTAAGACTAAAATCATATCAAGCATTTTTTCTGAACACTATGCTATGAGACTAGAAATTGATTACAAGGAAAAAAAACACTGCAAAACACACAGGTGGAGGCTAAACAGTGTGCTATTAAACAATTAATGGGTCACTGAAGAAATCAAAGAGGAAATCAAAATATACCTGGAGACAAATGAAAATGAAAACACAATGATCCAAAATTTATGTGAAGCAGCAAAAGCAGTTCTAAGAGGGAAGTTTATGACCATTCAAGCCTACCTCAGGAAACAAGAAAAATCTCAAACAACCTAACTTTACACTTAAACAAACTAGAAAAAAATAACAAACAAAACCCAAAGTTAGTAGAAGAAAAGAAATCATAAAGATCAGAGCAGAAATAAATGAAATAGAGACATTGAAAACAATAGAAAAGATCAATGAAGATAAGAGCTGGCTCTTTGAAAAAATAAACAAAATTGGTAAACCTTTATCCATAATCATCATGAAAAAAAAAGAGAGGGCCCAATCAATAAAATCAGAAATGAAAAAGAAAAGTTAAAATCTACACCAGATATACAAAGATCCTAAGAGATTACTACAATCAGTTATACACCAATAAATTGGACAACCTAGAAGAAACAGATTCATAGAAATGTACTATCTCCTAAGACTGAATCAAGAAGAAATAGAAAGTACGAGTAGAAAAATTACTCGTAATGAAATGGAATCAGTAATAAATTCTCAAAAAGAAAAGAAGTCCAGGACCAGATGGCATCACAGGTGATTTCTACAAAACATTTACAGAGAGTTAACACCTGTCCTTCTTGGAAGGAATTCTTCTGAACTCATCTACAAGGCCAGAATCTCTCTGATACAAAAACCAGAGAAAGCTATCACAAAAAAAGAAAATTACAGGCCAATATCACTGATGAACATAGATGCAAAAATCCTCAACAAAATATTATCATACTGAATTCAACAATACACTAGAAGGATCATACACCATGACCAAGTGGGATTTATCCCAGGGATACAAGAATGGTTCTATATCTGCAAATCAATGTTATACACCACATTAGCAAATTGAAGAATAAAAATCATATGTTCATTTCAATAGATGCCAAAAAAGCTTTTGACAACATTTAACGTCTATTTATGATAAAAACTCTCTACAGTGTGGTTATAGAGGGACCATACCTCAATGTAATAAAGGCCATATATGACAAGCTCAGAGATGACTCATACCCAACAGTGAAAATCTGAAAGCATTTCTTCTAAGTTCAGGAATAAGACAAAATATCCCCACTCTCGGGCTTCCCTGGTGGCACAGGGTTGAGAGTCCGCCTGCTGATGCAGGGTACATGGGTTCGTGCCCCGGTCCGGGAAGATCCCACATGCCGTGGAGTGGCTGGGTCCATGAGCCATGGCCACTGAACCTGTGCATCTGGAGCCTGTGCTCCGCAATGGGAGAGGCCACAACAGTGAGAGACCCGCGTACCAGAAAAAAAAAAAAAAAAATTCCCCACTTTCACCACTTTTATTCAACATAGTATTGGACATCCTAACCACAGCAAACAGACAAGAAAAGAAATAAAAGTAATCCAAAACTGGAAAGGAAGAAGTAAAACTGTCACTGTTTGCAGATGACATGATCCTATACATAGAAAATGTTAAAGATGCGACCAAAAAACTACTAGAACTTATTAATGAATTCAGTGAAGTTGCAGGATACAAAACTTAGATGCAGAAATCTGTTTTATTTCTATACACTAACAACAAACTATCAGAGAAATTAAGAAAACAATCCTATTTACAATTTCATCAAAAAGAGTAAAACAGGGCTTCCCTGGTGGCGCAGTGGTTGAGAGTCCGCCTGCTGATGCAGGGGACACAGGTTCGTGCCCCGGTCTGGGAAGATCCCACATGCCGCGGAGCGGCTGGGCCCATGAGCCATGGCCGTTGAGCCTGCGCGTCCGGAGCCTGTGCTCCGCAACAGGGAGAGGCCACAACAGTGAGAGACCCGCGTACCGCAAAAAAAAAAAAAAGAGTAAAATACCTGGGAATAAATCTAACTAAGGAGGTAAAATATCTGTACTCAGAAAACTGTAAGCTACTGATGAAAGAAATTAAAGATGACACAAACAAATGGGAAGATATACCATGGAGTGGAAGAATTAATATTGTTAAAATTAATACCCAAGGCAATCTACAGATTCAGTGAAATCCCTACCAAAATATCAAAGGCATTTTTCTCAGAACTAAGACAAATAACTCTAAAATTTGTATGGGAACACAAAAAACCCTGAATAGCCAAAACAACCTTAAGAAAGAAGAATAAGGAGAAGAACAAATCTCGCATTATCACACTCCCTGATTTCAAACAATACTACAAAACTACAGTGTCCAAAACAATATGGTACTGGCACAGAAACAGACACATAGACCAATGGAACAGAATAGAGAACACAGAAATAAACCCACACTTACATGAGCAATTACTCTATGACAAAGCAGGCAAGAATACACAATGGGGAAAAGAGAGCCTCTTCAGTTGGGAAAACTGGACTACTTTCTCATACCATGTACAAAAATAAACTCAGAATGGACTAAAGATTTAAATGTAACACCTGAAACCATAAAAGTTCTAGAAGAAAACATAGGCAGTATACTCTTTTACATCAGTCTTAGCAATAATTTTTGTATATGTCTCCTCAGGCAATGAAAACAAAAACAAATGTGACTACATCAAACTAAAAATCTTTTACACAGTGAAGGAAACTATTAACAAAACAAAAGTGCTGCCTACTGAATGGGAGAAGATATTTGTAAAAGATATAGGCAACAGTGGTTAATATCCAAAATATTTTTAAAAAACCAACTCATAAAAGTTGACATAAAAAAAACCAATTAAAAAATTGGCAGAGGACCTGAATGTACATTTTCCCTAAGAAGACATACAAATGGTCAATAGGCACAAGAAAAGATATTCAACAACACTAATCGTCAGGGAAATGCACATCAAAACCACAATGAGATATCACCTCACCCCTCTCAGAATGGCTGTTATCAAAAAGACAAGAAATAACTAGTGTTGGCAAGGATGTGGAGGAAAGGGAACCCTGGTGCATTGTTGATGGGAATGTAAGTTGGTGCAGCCACTATTGTAGACAGTATGGAGACACCTCAAAATATTAAAAATATAGCTGCCATATGATTCAGCAATTCAACTCCTTGGTATTTATCAGAAGAAAATGAAAACACTAGTTCAAAAAGGTATATGCACCTCTATGTTCATTGCAGCATTATTTACAATAGCCAATATATGGAAGTAACCTAAGTGCCCACTGATAAATGAATGGATAAAGAAGATGTGCGATATATATACATATAAATGCACACACATACACAGACACACAGAATATTAGCCATAAAAAAGAATGAAATCTTGCCATTTGGGGCAACATAGATGGACCTAGAGGATATTATGCTAAATGAAACAAGTCAGACAGAGAAAGACAAATACTGTATGATTTCATTTATATGTGGAATCTAAAAAACAAAACAAATGAACAAACATAACAAAACAGAAACAGAGTCATAGATACAGAGAACAAGCAGGTTGTTGCCAGAGGGGTGGGGATGAAGAGAAGAGAGAAATAGATGAGGGAGATTAAGAGGTACAAACATTCAGTTACAAAATAAATGTCACAGTATGAAATGTACAGTGGAGAATACAGTTAAATAATTATGTAATATCTTTTTATGGTGGCAGATGACAACTAGACTTACCATGGTGATCATTTTGAAATGTATGGAAATATTGAATCATTGTGTTAGTGTAACAGGAACTAACATAGTGCTGTAGGCAACTATATCTTACAAACAAACAAACACACTTATAGAAAAATAGATTAGATTTGTTTTTTCCAGAGGCAAGGGGGTGGGAGAAGGGGAATTGGATGAAGGTGATTGAAAGATATACAAACTTTTAGTTATAAGTACTAGGGATGTAAGGTACAACATGATAAATATAATGAACATTTCTGTATGTTACATATGACAGTAGATAAGAGAGTAAATCCTAAGAGTTCTCATCACAAGGAAAAAATATTTTTTCTATTTCTTTAATGTCATATCTGTATGAGATAATGGATGTTCACTGAATTTATTGCAGTGAACATTTCATGGTTTATGTAAGTCAAATCATGATGCTATACACCTTAAACTTGTACAGTGCTGTATGTCAATTATATCTCAATAAAAATGGAAGAAAAAAATCAGATGTTACCTGGGCCTATGGATTTTCAGAAACCCAGTGTCTGCAGCTCAGGAATTGAACTATATATTATGTATCTTTTAAAAAGTAAGGAACTTGGAAATTTGATGTGGAGTATTTGACAAATAAGTCCCATCAACCACCTTTTTTATTACTTTAATAATAATAATAGACTTACAATATTGTTTTACTTTTAAGATGTACAACGTAGTGATTCCTTATTTTTATACACTACAAAATGATCACCATGATAAGTGTAGTCACCATACAAAGTTAGTACAATATTATGGACTATATTCCCTATGCTGTATATTCCTGTGACTTATTTATAACTAAAAGTTTGTACCTCTTAATTTTTGTTTCACTTATTTCACTCATCCCCCCCATCCTCCTCCCCTCTGTCAGCCACCAGTTTGTTCTCTATGAGTCTGTTTCTGTTTTGTTATGTTTGTTCATTTGTTTGGTCTTTTAGATTCCACATATAAGTGAAACCACATCAACCACACTTTTCACAGATGCATAATGGCTTCTGCATATGTTGCAAATTATTCCCAGTCTTCTGTTTTTAGGAGTTTATAATGGAAGAGCCCAAAAGTACACAAAAGGACAGACAGGTCTTAGGCAAAATATGATGGTCCTCTTGTCAGGTGTATAATTCTATTTAACAGTGTTGACTAATGACATCAGACAGTGACCATTAATTACATGAAGTGATTTTAAGTAGATTGCTTTGAATAATTTGTTTCTTTAAATGATTAACAACAAGATTCAAAGCTCCTTCTGATGGATTTTGCACATAGTACCTGGAAATTAAAAGAAAGCATAGTCTGTTGATAGACAATGGAACTCTGTATAAGGATCTGTGGGCTACTCTTTTATGCATTTCTGTGAATTTCTCCTTGTGTTTTGAATGGATGTCAAAATAATTATTTGCATGCTACAACATGGCCACTATGGATTCCATCTTAAATTAAGAAAAATGGTCCACTTAAAAAAAATAGAAGACATGGAAAGCAAAACAAACAATTTTAGAAAAAACCATAAAAAATATATTTTCATGAATTCAAGGTAGGGAAGGATTTCATACACAAGCCATAAAAGTACCAATCATTAAATAATAAACATGATTGATAAATTATACTATATTTTGTTAAGAATACTGCACATCAAAACACATGATGGAAAAAGTAAAAAAAAAAAAAAAAAAGCTACAACCTGGGGGAAGATCTTTTTCACACATTAACCCTCAGAGGGTTATATAACCCTCTATAAAAGGGTTTTATATATTGCAGTTTTTATATATTTTATATTTATATAAAAATATAAAAACTACAAATCAATTATAAAATGAGCCAGTAGAAGAATAATCAAAACACAATAATAATCAGTATATAAAAGAGAAAATAGGAACAAATAAACATAAGAAATATTTTTTTATTTCATTAGTATTAGGAAAATGCCAATTATAGCCAGAGTGACATAGCATTTTATACAATCTAGGATGACAAAAATTAACAAGAGCTTCTGAAGCATGTGAATGAAAGAAAACTCATGTAGTGATGTTGGCATATAATTGGTACAGCTACACTGGAAATCATTTGGGAATTATCTTGTGAAGCTGAATATGGTCATCTGTTAGAGCAATTTCACTTCTAGGACTATTATACAGATACATTCTTGCATAGATGTACCGGGGATACAAGCAAAAGTGTTCACAACTAACAGTGACTTTGTTATAAAAGATAGGAAATGACATTGTTTTGAAAGTAGAATGCACACAGTGGGATGTAGAACAATGAAAACTCAATGAACCATTACCTGCAATAATTTAGATGCAATTGAAAAAATATGTCAAGTGAATTTTTTTATGAAGGTATCATTAAATAAAACCCTCAACTTAAGCACTATGTTTTTAATGATTAATATATATTTTTTAAAAATAAGAACTACAAAAATGATTTTCTAAAATGACAAAAATGGTGGTAATTGAGATGTATACAAAGGTACTGGGTAGAGTCATTACTGGTAATATTTAATTCTTTGGTTGGGATTTGAGGTTATGGATTTATATTTAATAACTGCTGATTATGCTAATTCAATTCTTATATTTTACAAGTATTATATTTGAAATTAAGGTCAGTAAACCTTAATATATTTAAAAACATCCCATATTTGGACCTAGGACTGATTTGTTTTACCAATAGATATATGAAAAGACTTAATAACTGCTTCTTGAAAACAGATCATAGTCTTCCCTTTATCTGGATTAATTATTTCCTGTGAGAAACTATATTTCATTCTTTAATTATTGGTCAGGACATCTGATGATTTAATATATAATATTCGTGGTAGTTTTCTATCACATAAATTCATTTTATTTAACCATTTATATTTGGCCCTTTTCACTATATAATTTAAAATACTTTTAGCAGAAAAATATTCCTAAGCAGATTAAGCCTCATTTTAACACTGATTTCAAAGAAATGATAAAAAGCCATCTCGCTGCTTTTCTAAGTAAGTAAGTAGTATCATCTGTCATTATTGGGTTCTAAAGGCATGAACCTAATACAGAAATACAGGGGGATGCATTATTTTGTAATGAAATGATGTAAACTTTGCAATTTATTTTATTTTTCCCAGGATTTTAAATAGTTTGTTGATACAATCCATGCTTGCTCAGGTCTGTATTTTTGCCTGCCATCCAGCTGATATTTCTAGAATAGTGTTGAGCAAGTGAAAGATTAAAGCATTATCAGTATAAATATTTTTCTTTAATTGTACTTTAATATTAAAAGATTATTACATAATTTATTATGTAAAGAATCATTACATAGTTTCTTATTAAGATACAAATTATACTCTCAAGGAAAGATGTTTCTTCCACTTTTCAAGTATTTCATAGTGAGAGTTTATACTTTTCAAAATGGAAAATATTTTAGCATAGCAAGCAACTAGGAAAAGAATTATTGTAATAAGTTATTATGCATAAAACTGGATACCTAAGTCAAAAAAGTCTCCTGTTTGAAAAATTTGGTTAAAACTGGATAACAATGGTGAGGTATAATTTTTATAAATTACATAAATTTTTACAGGATATTATTTTAGTATTTATATTTTTATAAGAGAAAAAAATAAATAAGATTTCCAAACTATACATTTTTACTAGTCTCATAACTAAAATAGTCTTTACAATTGGTTAATATAATTTGACATTTCTGCTTTGCATAAAATGGGTTTAAACATTAGGCTGTATCCAGGTGATAGCAAACTGCCCATTCTCATATTCTTTGTCTTCTGTTTTATGATTTGAATTTAAGCTACTTAAATATTTTTTGAGATGAATATTGCATACAATAAAATGAGCCTTCTAGGCTGAACCAACTAGATTAGTTACAGCTCAGGGGAGAGTTTGCAAAATAATATTTCTATTGTTGCCTTGTGCTTTCCTATTTGCTGTTTTTATTTTTATATCAGTGAAAGCACATTCCACACAAGAGCTTTATAAAAAATAAAAATCATGCCTCCTGCAAAAGTACACTCTGTGTACTTTAGCACCAAGCAAAATATTCTACCAATAAAATCTGATGTTTGTTTCCAGCTGTTAAAAGAACTTGATATTCAGAGAGTTCATTAGAAGATATATGAATCAAACTGAGTGAACCCAGAACTTCATCTAAATTAAATCTATTTCATCTTCACATATTAATATTTATTGAATTAATATGTCAAACTTAAATGAATTTAATTAATGTTGGTATGGTACTCCAATATTTCTTATATTTTAAATACCTACATATTTACTACCTTATTAGGGTATCTTACCTGATTATATTAATTAAAAATACAATTCAATTGCTGTTATGTTAAACTTACAGTTACATACTTTGTTTTACATATCTCAAGTCTAAAAATCATAAAAACGAATCCAAATATCAGTTAACTTAGTAAGTTGTAACTTTATTTGAAATAGTATTAACCCAGGAGAGTTTCTTCCTAAAGATATCATCTGTAGTTACTACCTGTATACTATTTGCCATTCTATTTCATTAATAATTTTTTCACAACACCCTTGTCTGTTAGGCATAGTTATCTGCAATGTACCAATTAAAACTGTTGGTCAAAGAGACTGAGAAATTTATCTGTGGATTTAAGTAAAATAAAAGTCCAGAGTAAAAGGATCTGCTTTTTAACAAGTTTTGTGGACTTTTTAATATGACTTTTGTTTGACTTATAAATTTAACAATCACTTACAAGAAATGAATTAAATATGTAATATTATTTTGAAAGTTTAATGCTTGCTACATTTTTTTGTGATATAATAACATGCTACTCATTTGGCAAATACGGTGGTGGAAAGTTGCTCTCTGTATTAGTCCGCTGGGTCTGCCATAACAGAGTACCATAGACTGGGTGACTTACACAGCCACCATTTATTTCCTTATAGTTCTGGAGGCTAGCAGTCCAAGATCAAGGTGTCAACAGGATTGGTTTCATCTGAAGGCTTTTTTATGGGTCTTGTAGATGGCCATCTTCTCCATATGGCTTTACATGATTTTTCCCCTGAGCAAATCTTTATCCTAATCTTTTATAAGGACACCAGTCCTACTGGATTAGGGCCCATCCTACTGGCCTCATTTAGCCTTAATTACCTCTTTTTCTTAAAAAAAATCTTATTTTTTTAAAATTGAGGTATAGTGATGTATAATATTTGTTACAGGTGTACAATATAGTGATTCACAATTTTTAAAGGTTATACTCATTTTATAGTTATTATAAAATGTTGACTATATTCCCTGTGTTGTACAATATATCCTTGTAGCTTACTTTATACAAAATAGTTTTTCTAAAATATGTTAACTCCAAATGTAGTCACGTTGTGAGATACTGAGGGTTAGGACTTCAACACATGGATTTTGTGGGTATACAATTCAGCTCTTAACAATATTAAGGACTCTGGCTTTTGCTTTCTACATTGTATTTGCTCTACTGTGTGGATTATGTATAATGAAAACACATTACATTGCAATCTGAAAAAGTATTTTTAAAGGAATTGAGATATATTGAGTGGCCAAATAATGTCAACACATTCATGTTAAAATATGTAAACTTTATGTACAAACAAAACCACTTAAATCCTTCTCTCACAGGAAATTTGCTCACCTTTAAACACACATTTAAACATGTTTGGTTATGTGTTTTTCTAGCTTACTGCAAATTGCAAAACCAGCAAACTGTAAAGAAAAAGAAGTATACCAATTAGAGGCTGGAAAATTGATAGCAATTTTAATTTGTGGAACTCTAAGAGTAGGGAGATGTTAACACACACTCACAAGCACATATGCATGTAGAAGTTTTCAGTCATTTAATATAAAGGCAAACATTTAGACACCTCAAAATTTTCTATAATATTACTATTTTTAGAAGGTATTAACATAATAATGGTAAACATCAGTCAATAAGAAAAATGTGAAAAAATGATCCATTGTTAAAGAACACAGATAATAAGACTACATTTATTGAGAGAACATTAGGTTTAATGTGCATATAGATTCTTTTTGGTTTTTTTTTTTTTTGCGTTACACGGGCCTCTCACTGTTGCGGCCTCTCCCCCTTGCGGAGCACAGGCTCTGGATGCACAGGCTCAGCGGCCATGGCTCACGGGCCCAGCCGCTCCGCGGCATGTGGGATCTTCCCGGACCGGGGCACGAACTCATGTCCCCTGCATCGGCAGGCGGACTCCCAACCACTGCGCCACCAGGGAGGCCCTTAGATTCTTTTTATCTTTATAAATATATAAAACATTTTGTCTACAAGAGGTCTACTAATTTAATCAGAATGTGTTATTTTTTTCAAGTTGCTAGATTGGTTTGCTAATATTTGGGAAGTTTTAGCATCTGTGTACGTAAGTGAGATTGATGTGTATATCTCCCTTTCCATAGTCCTTTTATAGTTCCATAATCTCACAGCCACTATATCATAGAATGGTTTGGAGAATGTTTCCTCATTTTGTAGGCTCTGTAAGTAAGACTGGAGTGATTTGTTCCTTGAAAGATTAGAACTTGCCTTTAAAATTCTGAGCCTGGAATTTTCTTTGTGTGAAAAATAATATTAAAGTTTCTTTAGGAGAATAATTATTCTTCTCATATCAATTTTTCTAAATTATATTATTCTAGGAATTTTACCATTTCATCTTTCAAATTTCATGGCATGATTTTAAAAAAATAATTTCCTTTCATTTACTAAATTTTTAGTCTGCTTAAGATACTAGAAGTTTAGAACACCTTAATATACAGGATTTTATGATTTCCATGCTATTGTTTAGTGTTTTATTTCTGTCATTTTAATATGAATGTACTCATTAGCTACTATGAATGACTAATCACCCTAAAACCTAGTGGCTAAAAACAAACATTTATTTAGCTCACAGTTCATGGTTTTGAAATTGATGCTGGTCTCAGCTGGATATCCCCAAGTGTCCACAATCAGTGGACTCAGCTAGGTGTCTCTGTACCTGGGGTTGGCTGGCTATTGGCAGAGGGGTGTAGGTTCTCATTTACGTGGGCTCTTGTCTTCCAGCAGGCCAGACTTGACCTGTTCACATGGAGTTGGTAGAATTCTAAGAGAGAGAAAAAAAGCACACAAAATCTTTTGTGGCCCTAGGCTTGGAACTGGCCCATCACTTCTGCTATATTCTATTGACTAAAGCCACCACAAAAGATTTGATTCACGGAGTTAGAGAACACTCTCCATCTTTTAATAGGTGTAACTTGAAAATCACATTGCAAAGGGCAAAGATACAGAGAGGGGTGAAGAACCCAACATTTTAGTCTAGCATTATTTTTAGTATTGAAAACATTTGTTTATATTTATCTGCATTTTTAAAAGAATTCCTCTTCTTATTCTTTCTTCCATCTCAATCATACTTTAGGATAATTATCTTTATTATTTTATTTTTAAAATTTATTTATTTATTTTTGGCTGTGTTGGGTCTTCATTGCTGCATGGGCTTTCTCTAGTTGCAGTGAGCGGGGGCTACTCTTTGTTGTGGTGCGCGGTTGTCTCATTGCAATGGCCTCTCTTGTTGCGGAGCACAGGCTCTAGGCACACAGTCTTCAGTAGTGTGGCACGTGGGCTTCAATAGTTGTGGCTCGCGGGCTCTAGAGCACAGGCTCAGTAGTTGTGGCGCACAGGCTTGGTTGCTCTGTGGCATGTGGGATCTTCCCAGACCAGGGATCGAACCCCTGTCCCCTGCATTGGCAGGTGGATTCTTAACCACTGTGCCACCAGGGAAGCCCCTAGGATAATCATCTTTAGTTCTCAAATACAGCAATTAGAATTTCCTTTAGTGAAATTTTCTTTGTTTTGTTTTGTGAACTTTGTTTTGTTTTGTGAATTTTTAAAAGAGAGATTTTTCTGGGAACTCCATTCCATGCTGTCATCTCGCCATTTCTAAGAAAATGTTCAGTGTTACCTGGATTTCATTATTGAGATGTCTAATTGTCATTCTTTTGTAAGTCTTTTCTCTGGGGCTTCTTTAAAATCTTTTAGTTGCTTTTGTACTTCGTAGCTTCAGTGGAATATACGGGAATGTATTTCTTTTTAATTTATCCTGTTTGTACTTTATATCTGTGGATTTGCAATTTCATTAGTCCTAGGCAATTCCCAGCCCTTGCTTCTTCACTCTAGTCACCTATTTCTATGTACTGAATTGACATCTCATTGCCAATTAGATATATGTTATACTTTCTCATTTCATTCTCTGAATCTTTTAATTTCTTCATATTTTTCATTTCCTTGCTCAATATATTGCATTCTAGATAACCCCTTAAATTTATCTTCAGATTTATTCATTTTCTCTAATCAGCTCTTTAAACCATCCATTCAGTTTTTAATTTCAACACTTTTTAAAATTTTATTCCTGAAAGTCCTTTCTCATATTTTCCTGAACATTTTTGGCAGTCTCTTGCTCTGATATCAATGTTTATTTAGTTTTTTACTTTTTTTTGTGTGTGTGTGTGTGGTACGCGGGCCTCTCACTGTTGTGGCCTCTCCCATTGCAGAGCACAGGCTCTGGATGCACAGGCTCAGCAGCCAGGGTTCACGGGCCCAGCCGCTCCGCGGCATGTGGGATCTTCCCAGACCAGGGCACGAACCCGTGTCCCCTGCATCGGCAGGCGGACTCTCAACCGCTGCGCCACCAGGGAAGCCCTAGTTTTTTACTTTTTAAAAGCATTTTATACTAAGTTGTATACATTATATATAAAAATATGTAGTTCTTTCAGTTGACTGTCACTCATGATTTTACCAGTTGTTTAGTAATTATTGTAAACTTATATTGTTCGAAATTCTATCCCTGGAAATCTTGAGGAGCTTTTAACTTTCTCCATAGAGGATTTGTATGTTAGATTCCATCAGAAGCTAGGAGTCATTATAGTCTAAGAGCCATGTTGTCCTACCTTCAGGATCTTGGCATGATGTGGGATTCTCAGATTAGTTTCTTAACTCACAAGTTCCAGGGCTTAGAAACCTGATCACTGCAGAGCGAATATTGGCACTTACCTTCGGAGACACCCCATGTTATTGATCCCTCCTCAATTGCTTGCTTACTGCTCCCTCCCTTGTCTCAACTGTTATATTTGTGTATCTGCATATGTATAACAGTTTGACCCTAGAGATTTAGATTATTTTCTAGTGAACTCAATAATGCAATAAGTTATATTTTTTTATTTCACCAGAGATACAGTTGTACTTTACCAGGAGGGCTCTTCAAGTATCTGCTCTACCATCCTGTCATGCAAATTATCATCCAGAATTCTTACATGCAAAGCATAATTTAAATGATAACATGTAATTATCAGTAAACTTAGCTTACATAAGATAAATATATGATATATATGAAAAAAGTAATGTTTAATAATTTGGTATTATTATTTCCAATAAGTACATCTCTGTTCTGAATGGGATACCGAATTTTTGGACATTACTGGGGGTGTGATTAAATCAACAGTGTATGTAATAGTCTTGAGATCAATGTGGGGAAGCAATGAAGCATAATAAAATGCACAGAGGTCAGACAGATGACTTAGAAGCCACATCCTTTGAGCTAATTAGTTGAATTCTCTAAATTGCAAATATCTCCTTATGTAATGGTGATAAATAATATTTTAAGTACTGTTTAAAACATTAATTGAAATGCTAAACCAAATCTGAAATATGGCACATCTCAAATATTCAATACATAACATAGTGATTTGATAAAAGCTTACTTACTGAACACCTATGTGCTAGGCATTACTTTGCTGTTTCTTTGGAGGCAGAGTATGACTTCGGAGGATTACAGATTCTTTCAGTTTTTGAAATCTTATTGTAGAGACAGTATAAAACCACATAAAATTAATTCAAGGAAAATTAGTGAATACTCAGTTTTTAGAACTGTACCAAAAATGAGGTATGCTGATAATAAAGTAGGAGAATGAGGTAAAGAAAAGAAAGTTTCAAGACGACCTTTTGTTAGGTAAGATGTGAAGACAGCATTCAGATTCTGATTTAAAAAGAAAACAAGACATCAGTGTTTCCTTTTACTGCTCTAGACATACAACAATATTTTTTATGATTCTATATTCAAAGATTAAAAGATTGACACATGAATTTTAAAATTCAACTGTTTGCTAATTAATCAGATATTTGCTATTAAAAGAATTGTGAAAATGTATTATCCTTAGAAACTGTAAATTATATTCTTCATGGAAGAGATAATAGCAATAGTAATTTACTGAATATTCTGCTTGTCTCATAAATATAGCTGTGGATGAAATATGTTAATTTAGTAAATCACAAGTATGTAATCATAGGAATTTTCTAAATTTGTGATCCCTACAAATGTCTGTTTTAATTTCATTAAAAAATGATATAAGCAAATGAGCTCTGTTCAACTTTATTTATTTATTGCCGAAAATTGCTTTGGGCAAAATTTTCCAGTACAAAGTAAGAAATGAGATGGAAAGCATTAATGAGCCAAAGCAAAACTTAAAAATAAAAGAAAGCTTATGGGGTTTCTTTCATTTCTTTTATAAACTATAAATATATTCCATCAGGTGAACTGTAGCAGAATTATAAGGCAGAAAAATGAGATGCTCCCTGGAGCCTTGTGGGGGGGTATTAATTTGAATTTAATTGGAGTAAGAAGAATTTCAATTTCTACATTGCATATGTTGCCCCCTGCCTTTCAGTTTGAGGGTTTTGCATTACCTCAGGAGAGAGGAATGTAGTTCGATTTCATGTGCTCTCCTAAGTCTATTAGCTTCGTACTACCTCAGGTTTTTTTATCCGTTTTTAAAAGATGCATATAAAATATTTTATGTAAGCATCCAGGAACTTCCCTGGTGGTCCAGTTGTTAAGACTCTGTGCTCCCAATGCAGGAGGCCTGGGTTTGATCCCTGCTTGGGGAAATAGATCCCGCATGCTGAAACTAAAGATCCCACATGCAGCAAAGTAGATCCTGCATGCTGCAACTAAGACCCAGCACAGTCAAAATAAATAAATAAATATTAAAAGAAAAAAAGGAAGTATCTGATAACTAATGAACATTCTTCCTGAATGTCACTGGTAAGTGCATGCATGCTGGTGGCAGAGCTAGTGGTGATGGGATGGTAGTACAGAGGACTAGAACAAAACAACCTCTTGGAAAGAAGGGAATTCTCTTATGTAGTTACCTTGGCATTATCTCTTGTACTTGATTGATATTTTTTATGGTGATTTTGGCCTACGTGACACTTTTTCAGAGTACCAGTGCCAAAAGTCATTAAAATAAATTGATATTTCTATCTGTACTGTCATTTAGTGGGAACAAAGATGCACTAAGGAAAGCAAGGGGTCAGGGACAAATATACATAAGTAGGGAGGGAAAGGAATTTTATAATGTATCGAGAGGAATAGAAGTATTTCATTTTTTAATCAGCATTCTTGAGATATAATTTACATATTATAAATTCAACAGTTTAAGTGTACAATTTAATGTTTATTAATGTATTTCTCAGAGTTGTGCAACCATCATCATATCCTAATTTTCATCTTCAAAAGAAATCTCATATTCCCTAGAAATCACTTTTTGCTGTACGCGGGCCTCTCACTGTTGTGGCCTCTCCCATTTTGGAGCACAGGCTCTGGACACGCAGGCTCAGCGGCCATGGCTCACGGGTCTAGCCGCTCCGCGGCATGTGGGATCTTCCCGGACCAGGGCACGAACCCGCGTCCCCTGCATTGGCAGGCAGACTCTCAACCACTGCACCACCAGGGAAGCCCTAGAAATCACTTCTTATTCCTCTTCCCCCTAGCACTAACCCCTGATCTACTTTTTGTCTCTAGGATTTGCTTATTCTAGAGTTTTTTAATAAATTGAATCATTCAATAATATGTGATCTTTTGTGACTGGCTTCTTATCATAATGATTTTGAGGACCACCCATGTTATATATAACATGCATCACTATTTCATCTTATTGCTGAGTATTATTCCATTGTATGGATATACCACATTTAGTTTATTCATTCATCAGTTGATGAATATTTAGGTTGCTTCCATTTTTCTGGCTGTTACTAATAAAACTGCTATGAACATTTACATACTAATCTGTGTGTATAAATCTGTTTTCATTTCACTTGGGTAGATAACCAGGAGTGGAATTTCTAGGTCTATGTTTAACATTTCTTAGAAATTGCCAAACCGTTTACCAATTCAGTGGAGTCTTTTATATTCCTATCAGAAATGTGTGAAAATTCACGGGGCTTCCCTGGTGGCACAATGGTTGAGAATCTGCCTGCCAATGCAGGGGACACGGGTTCGAGCCCTGGTCTGGGAAGATCCCACATGCCACGGAGCAACTAGGCCCGTGAGCCACAACTGCTGAGCCTGCGCGTCTGGAGCCTGTGCTCCGTAACAAGAGAGGCCGCCACAGTGAGAGGCCAGTGCACAGCAATGAAGAGTGGCCCCCGCTCGCCACAACTAGAGAAAGCCCTCGCACAGAAATGAAGACCCAACACAGCCAAAAATAAATAAATTAATTAATTTTAAAAAAAGAAAGAAATGTATGAAAATTCAAATATGTCCACATGCTTTTTTTTTTTAATGATAGCCATTCTAGTGAGTATGAAATGTTATCTCATTGTGGTTCTGATTTGCATTTTACTAATACCTAATAATTTTGAGCATATTTCATGTACTTATTGAACATATTCATGTACTTATGGACTTACATAAGTCAAATGACTTATTCATGTAATTTGCATGTCTTCTTTGGGGAAATATTTATTCAAAACCTTTGCCTATTTTTAATTGGGTTGTCTGTTTATCATTGAATTTCTTATCATTTAATATCATTGAATTCTTTATATATTCTGTATATAAATCTTTTATGAAGTATTTTCTCCCATTCCATGGGTTATCTTTTCATTTTCTTGATGGTGTTATTTGAAGTTTAAAAGATTCTAATTTTATGAAGTGTAGTTTATAATTATTTTTGTTTTATCACTGTACTTTTGATGTCTTACCTAAGAAATGATTGCCTAACCCAAGGTCATGAAGATTTAATCCTTTTTTTCCTAAGAGTTTTATAGTTTTGGCTCTGACGTTTAGCTCTATGATTCATTTTGAGCTAAATTTTGTGTATGGTATGAAGTATGAGTCCAACTTTATTCTTTTGGATATGGATATTTAGTTGTCCCACACCTCATTTTGCAAAGAGACTTCATTGCAACTTGAATCTGCTAAAATACCTATTGTTTACTTTTGAAGCCTCTGTGAGCCTTACTGCTCTTATGAAGAAACAAACACATGCATCTTATAAACGTCTACATTTTTTTGCTATATGAAATACCTGGGATATTTACTATAGGAAAGTGGGCTTTATTCTTACCCCCTACACAAAAATATAATTCTTTGCAGTACTGTAGAATAACCTTATAGTATGGTGTTAAAATAACTAAAATATTTTGTAACATGTAAGTATTTGATAAAAGAAGAACTTAACTTGATCCACAGTCTAGTTTTGAACTATCAGGAGGGTGAATGATTTTCTGTTTTTCCTTTCTTCTAACAGAGAACAGAAGAGGGAATCCTATCTAAAAGAAGTTATGTTAAAAAGAAAATTTCAAGGCTTCTGAATGTATTTTCTAAAGAACAGAGACTGTGAGTAGATGATTCTCTTGTTTAAGAGCAAACTTTAATGATTTTTCCTGCTTATAGGATGTAAATGTTAGTGCCTTTTCTGGGAAGCTAAACTGCTCAACGAAAATGTTATAAAAGATTATCCACACTGTGAGCAGCTGTAACCTTTCCAGATTATGTTTTTTTGCCTTTAAAAAGAAATTCATTTTTCTTATTATGGTTTTATATTCTTTTATTTCAGAAAATCTATGTGTGTATGTGTGTGTGTCTTATGTTAAGGTTACATAGTAGAGACCAAAACATGGTAGAAATAGGGAGGAATATTTTATCCTCATAATGTACCAAAGGTCCATACTCAGTTGATTTGCTGAAGCACCTTCATGGTGATATTCTTCTAGAGAGAATAGCTTTAACTCTGATTAACATTTTGTTGAATATTCACATACTATGCATATACAGGTTGGGAGGAAGTTGCTTTAAGAAAAGGTTGTTAGAAAAGGTTGTTAATTGGTATGAGTGAAGTTTCACCAGCAAGGAAAGTGGAGGATTGAAAAGGGGGTGCAGAACTTCAAGGAGGAAAAACTAAAGGAAAACAGAACTCATCAGAGGAAGCCAGTCTAGGAACTGGAGAGGAGCTGCAAAGGGTTTAACATTATTCCAAAATTTTCCTTGGCCTTTGTTGACTATTTATAATGTAGTTGCAAGGATACTTTTTCATCACTGCATTTTGAGATATTCTCAAATTTCTAATTAAAAAAAATGTGTGGTGTTAGGAAATATTCAGAAACTATTATAAGCAAGGCATTAAACTCAGCTCCAGGCTGTATGGAACCAGCAATATCATTTTGGGTAGAAGTCATGCTTTATTTGGGGAGCAGGTGACTGTGTGGACTTAGTCGTGTATTTGATATGTAACTGAGACCCTCCCAATCTCTTCCCCTCACGTGTACTTGAAGAAGCTCATTCTGGAAAGGGAGGGGTGTATACTTTGTTTGCTCATATAATGAAACATTAAGGGTGTAGGCTTCTTGACATCAAGTAATTACTAGGTAATCTGTTTTTAAATATCAAATTACCTCAATCAAATTTTCCTGTTTCCAATGTCACATCCTTTAAATTGTTCTCCCTAGGGAGGGGAGAGCAACAAAGTGATCTCTCTCCAAAAACATATTTAATAATCTCATTTCCTAACTTAAAAATTCTTCAATAACTAATAGTGACTTGCAGGATAAAATCCAAACTATTTTGTAGGATATCCAGGGCTTTCCAGCATCCCACCCCTTCCTTCTTTCTCATTTCCACATCTTCTCCTTCAGGAAAAGCTTCCTTTAGTCCATTTCCTACTGGTCTTGATAGGTCTGGTGTATCCTATCTTAGGATATCGTATTTCACCATAGCAGCATCTGCATTTTATTTCCTTTACTTGTTTTTCTCCTTCACTTGTCTGTGAACTCCACAAGAGCAGGAATTATGTCTTCCATCTCTATATTCTCTCTGCTTGGTTCCTTGGCTAACATGCAGTAATTAACAAGGAATATTTTTGAATGAATTGGCTTTGTGGTCCTGATATCTATTTCCCTCTTATACCTTCTTCAGTGTTAAGCTGTGCTCTTAGCCATCCAGGTCCAGGTGATATTTTCAGTCTCCTTTTTAGCTAGGTATGGGCGTATGAAGACATTCCAAACAATGGGAAGTGGGTGGAAATGCTGGATACAATTATAGTGTGAGATTACATTTCTGAAAATGGAAACTCTTCATTTTTTCTTTCTCCTTGCTGCAGGCTAGAAAGCAGATATGCTGATGAGTTAGATTTAACTTTCATGAAGGGCCGTCATTCTAGAAAAGGTAGAACATGTAGAAGGAAACTTGGAAAACTTTATGGAGTAATTCCCCGTATTTTTCTTGGACTGCTTACATACCTTTGGACATGAGGAAGAAATCTTTTTACTTCAGCTTAGCCTGTACTCTAACTGGCATATCTGGGAGTGCATTGGAGACTTTGTCTATCTATGTTGCTTCTTTTGTGGGACTGAGCAGAGGTTCATTCTATTTACAGATATTACTCATCTGCAAGAACCACCCTGCATCCTTCTCATCAAGGCAACTTCCCCGGGACTGATCTTTAAAACAGTCATGTACTTAATTTTGGAGATAGGTAGAAAAATATTTACTCTCTTAGGAGTTTTTGCCATAGTTCTTGCTTATATAACATTAAATAGAAAAAAAAGTCCTTCAGCTAGCAACTCTGCAAGTAACTAGGACTGAATTGTCCTCTAGCACTTCTAAGTTATACCATATACCCAAGATTTTATGGGATCTTTACTCAGCTTTTTTTATTTTAAACAAACTGTCCTCACAGAGTGATTACAGTGAAGATCTAGTATAACTAACCTCCACCTAACAGGCTTGTTGAATTAATGGACATTCTGTTTTCTTTGCAAGCATGATGACTAGGGTTTATTGTATGCTGAATTTTTGATGATGCTGATGTACCACCATTTGGGCTGCAATCTTAACAAGAGTCACTTATACCTGTTTCTAAACCTGTCTATGCCAGTTAGGAGCCGCATAATACACTAGTGTAAAGCAGCTACTCTGGAGTAGACAATTCGTGTTTAAGTACTGGCCTGCTGTGTGCCAGCTGTATGGTATTGGGAAAGTTACTTCTGTTATGTAGTACTTCCTCATTTATTAAATGGGGATAATAATAGTAACTATGTCATCGGGCTCTTGTGAGGACTGTTTGTGTAAATATAAATAAATCTCTTAGAACCGTATAAAGAGAATTATGAAAAATTGGCAATAAGTAAAAACACTTAAGTGTTAACTAATTGTAATCATGTAATTGAATTGACTATTGTATAAACTGATGAAATTTTGCAAAGAAGTTGTTACATCTATAGAAATTAAGTCAAATCCTTTGGAATCATTCCGAAGAGATAAATGTCACACACACACACACACACACACACACACACACACACATCAGAGTCTAGTCAGGGAATTGTAACAGTTTTGGGAAAAAATTCATGATATTCTATAGGTGTTCTTTATTCAAACAGCTTTGCAACTAATATTAGATAAACTAAGAGGAATTAGAATAAGTGTTTTTTGTACAAGAAAGCAATGCAAAATCCCACTCTAGGGAGTCATAACCAAAGAAAAGGCCTTGATCCCACTGCAAAGAATCAATGAATAAATGCTCATTAATATGTTTTAGGTTATAGTAAAATTTTTAGGTCTGTATATAGTTCTTTTTAAAAATTTTATCCTATTAACCAAATAGTTATCAATCAACTGAGTAGTAGTGTTTCTGTGTTGCTCTTCTCTTAAAAGGACCCAGTCTTGTTTTCGTTATTCAACCAGTTCCTATTACCTTACTCCAGGTCATTTTTGTTGCTTTACCTAGATATAAGAGGGAAGAGTCCTCTCCCAAAATTTTGTTTAAAAAGTCACATTTTTTTCCTTTTTCGTTAGATAGGTTGTAATTTGAAGATGGTTGTTCCATAGATTAAATAATAAGATAATTAATAAGACAACAACAACAATGGAGTAGATAAAATCTGAATTTATTCAGGCATATAAATGGCCTACTGACCACCCCAAATCTCTTCTACTTAAATATTAAAATTCAAAATTAATCTCTACTGTTATAAGACAGAAAAAATATTTTCAGAAAATTCAAACCAGATTTTAGTCTTTATGGCAATTGTAAGAATTCATACTAATTATTTTAAATCAATTTTGTCCATTTCTTTAATGTACTAACATTTGAAAAGGAATTCTTTTAAATTTAATATCAGAAAAATATGTTAAAGTATGTGGGACTTGAGATTTAAAAATAAACATTAAAAAGTTCCTTCTAATTTTATTAGATTAGTGGGTACAACTAAGTGTAAAATAAACCCTCCCATCTCTAAGGCGTTCTTTCTCTTGCTCATTCTGTTAGTACAATTTCTATCTCCATGCCTGGTACATATTAGATGTTTATTAAATACTTGTATATATAAATGAATGATTGAATCAATCAATCAATAAATGTAGATGTGGTCACTGATCTTACAGAGGTTACCATTTAGGAAAAAACACATATAAATACAGATAAGACGACTATTAAAAAAACAATTTAGGTCATAAATGCTAAGTAAGTAAAAAATGCTAGGGTATATTCAGTCAACATTGAAATATTTTGGAATAAATAACTAAGGGAGGCCAGAGCTTTCCTCTCTGGTATACTATAAAATTGATTTTAATGCATGTGAACATGTTTTCATTTTTTAAAAATTTCACATCAGATCAGATATCTAAATATTCAGATATCTAAATAATTAAAACATACTTACCTAATAGGTTAGAGGAAGATTAGGTTTAAAGTGTTTAGTGTTTCAGATTGCCTATCTATCTACCTTTCATTAAAGTTATTTGATTATGCAAATTCATAAGCTTTATCAAAAGAATTTCCTTTAGAATCAAATTTTGCAATGGTCTTTTTGTCTTCAATTGGTTTTGGATGATTTTCAGCGTAACTACTGGAAAACTGGTTTTAGACTCTATAGTGCTGATGCACACATCAGCAATATTTGCAATATTCATTTCCCATGTGTTTCATATTATAAAAGCAACAAAACAGGCAATTAGTTTCTAATAAGGATAGGTTTGTTTGACATCTGCTCTTGCCTTTTTTTTTTTTTTGCTTGTCTAGAGTCACTTAGAAACTATAGTTAGAAACTCTCTAAGCATAGAATAGATGAGCTTCTAATAAGCCAGCACCTCCTGCTTCACTAAATAGAGCAAACAGTCTTTTATTATAGTTTACAGTTTTTTGAACTTTGGTGAAAGGCAGTAGATTGTATACTTTGGTTTTTACTTTAGTTCTTTTCTTATAGATAATAATGCTGTTTTTAAAAGGTTATAGTTACAATGCAATTTGTAAAATGACAGACCTCATAGTTCTTAGTTTTCAAAGAAAAATTTTCACTTATACTATTTATAAGATTAAAACTGACTTGCAAATTTAAATTTTACATTACATGTTTTTCTAAGTTTTGATATGTAAGTTATTCATAGAAGGTGATAGTTATAGAGCTATAACATCATATCAAAATTTACTTGTAAATCTTGTGCTTGATGATAATTCCAGGCATGGGACTAGTGAACTGCAGAAGCATTACCTTTTTTGAATCACTGGTGAGTATGTGAGAGTGTGATGGTCAAAATTCGTCCAATTTTTGACAAAATCAAAATATCAAAAACAAAACAATTGTGCTAAATATTTCTGTAAGGACAAAGGGAAGTTTTTGATGATGGCCTTTTTAAAATTATTTTAAGATTTTGAGAGTAGTTATATATTTTAAAGCAAGCTTTCCAGCCAGAACTAAAGAAAAAAGATGTTAAGCGTGCACAGGCATAATGATTGTGCTTTTCCACCTTTACTCTGCTAGGCTTTAAAGTCTAATACAGTGAGTTTGAAAGTGGTGGCCAGAAGGTTTTTTTAATTATGTTTCTTACTGGGACTCTACAGGGTTTATTGCCACTACCTGAAACAGTGTATTTTCTGGTGATAAGAGGAAGCTTTAAAAACTTATTTATTTTTCTTCAGAATAGGTAAAAGAAGAGCAGTTCTCAAGGTCTATTGATAATTTTAATACCAAGCATTTGAATATGTCTCTATCATGGATTCTAATCTCATAATATACTCAAAATAAAAAGGCTATTGTCTGATTCATGTAATAAATGCTCTACTTGCAATGATAGCTGGGTTGTGACAAGACACTTTGATGAGATTCCCAAGGCTGCTGAGCTCAAAGAATTAATTTTAGAATCTCTACCTAAGACATATCAAAAGCAATTCAGGAAAGAATAATTGATAGAGAAACTGCATGATGAGTTCAAGACCTTTATTACTTATCAGTACCAGTTATTTTCCCAAAGAGGATATTTTGGAACAATGTTTGTTCCAAATGTAATGTTTGTTATATAAGAATATGGTATTACATTGTTTTGGAGAATCTTCAAGTAACCATCATGTCCAAATGAGAATGCTCATAATTAGCTTCTATTCCTCCTTTCTCATTATCTATAACCAAATAATCCTATGACTTTTACTTCACATTTTTTCTTTATTTAAACTCCCTCTCTTAATTTCCAGTGTCTTTGTTTCTACCTCAATTCAAGCCTACTGAATAGTCTTGCAGAGGTTATTTTTCCAATAGCTTCCTATCATTTCCTTTTTTCAAATATGTCAGTCTATTCCATGCTTTGTTACCAGAGTAATCAAAAAATAAGTTATCATGTGACTGTCATAGTCAAAATTTTTGAGAGTTCTGTAGTAATGTTTCATATTATGGTTTTGGAGAAAAATATAATAAATTTAATGGTAATTTTGTGGGTATTTAAACTCCCTAAGCTGGAGACTTCTGGTTTCAACTCCAACATGTAAAGAGCTTATTACAAAAAGAAAATAGCTGAATTAGACAAAAATTAACACTTTTCTTGGACCCATCACAAAACTGAGATCACAGGGCAAACCACCACCAGGAAATATGGAGAGGCAGGCAAATCCAGAAGGTCATGGCTGAGATATGCTTTCCTGGATGGAGCAGAAATCCCTGGAAAAATAAACTGATAGTGACGCTTAAATGGTAATTGAGACAAATGGCCAGAGGCTGAGTGTGGACTAGCAGGAGAGTAAGAAACACTTAGGGACCACAGCCTTGGAGAGTCTATAACTTTGTGTGTTTTAATTCCAAGAACCCTACAAGGTTCTCATTGTGAAGATCTGATTAAGGTTCCCTAATGACTCTGGGAGGGAGAGGGGAAGAGTAACCTAGGGAACTATGCCTAAACAGTCTTCATAACAAAGGCTTGCTGATAGGGCTACCAGACACTTGTTCCACCTGAGGCAAAGGTATTTTCCTGATTCCATCCCTCTCTAGTTTTCCTGTCTTACCGAGGTGGGGAGAAGTTATGCAACACTTGTGAAGGACACGGCCCACGGATACAGGTCCCCTGAAAAGACTGATTTTAATTATAAGACCGTAGGAAGCTTTCCTTCTTCCACATCTTACCACAGCATCAGCAGGGCTCCAGTATAATAACTTTGGATTACAGATGAAAAAACGGACAAATACAGACTATCTAAAGAGGAGTTCTTACAGGAACCTAAAGGTAACAGGAGAAACAAAAACAAGGAAACAAGAGGAATTTCAAGCCAATGGCACCTACAGTAACATCAAACACAGCCCACCTCCTAGCCAGATTAACAGAAATCCTCAAACTAAAGGCCTATTTACCTCTGTTCCTATTATCCAATACTTCATGTCCATCATTCAACAAAAAATTACAAGTCATGCTAAGAGGAAAGAAAACACATGGTCTGAAGAGACAAAGCAATCATCAGAACCAGAATCAGATATGACACAGATATTAGAATTATTAGATGGTAAAAATTTTAAATAACTATGATTAATATGTTATAAGTGTCCATGGAAAATGTAGACAACAAAAAAAGATAAGTAATGTGAACAGAGAAATGGAAACTCTAAGCATGAAGTTTTACATGCTAGAAATAAAAAATACAGTATTTGTAATTAAGAATACCTTTGATGAGTTTATCAGTAGACTGGACACAAATGAGGAAAGAATCAATGAGCCTGAAGATAGATCCATAAGAAGTCACCAAACTGAAATGCAAAGAGAAAAAAAAGAAAAACTCCCCAGAACATTCAAGAGCTGTGAGTCAATTTAAAAGAACATCTTGAAAAAAGCCAGAGGAAAAAAAGATCATTTTACCTATGGAGAAACAAGTTTAACAGCAAATTTCTCAACAGAAACTATGTGAGCAAGAAGAGAGAGGAGTAAAATATTTAAAATGTTAAAAGGAAAAAACTCAGCAATCCAGGAGTCTAGTGACATTATTCTTCAAAATTGCAGGAGATTAAAGACTTTCTGAGACAAAAACAACAGGGTGTTTATTGCCACTGAACCTTCCCTGCAAGAAATGTTAAAGTTGTTCACAGAAAATAAAGATGACCCAGGTCAGTAAAATGTAAATTTTCTAAATATATTAGAAAATATATTAGATTGTCAGAGTGGAAAAAAAAAACCCAACAAATACGTTATCTACAAGAAACTCACTTTAAATGTAAAGACGCAGGTTAGAAGTAAAGGGATCGGGGGTGCGATATACTAAAGTGAAAGGGAGCAGGAGAAGCTATGTTCTTTTCAGATGAAACAGGCTTCAGAACAGGAAATGTATTAGGGATAAAGAAGGGCATTTCATAATGATAACAAAGTTAATTCTCCAAGAAGACATAACCACCTTTAATAGTGTGCAGCAAAATTTCCCAAGCCTGTTCCTGCATATGTAAAGCAGAAAACATCCATTAAAGAATTTTGTAATATTAGAAAATATGTAAAATGACTACTCAGTGGTCAATGTATCTTATTGTTTCTTAGTGTAGTATACTTGCCATCGACAGTCTGCCCCCACTTTCATTTCCACTCTCAATTACTACTACTCTTCCCTAAGCCTCCTTCCTGCAGCCAGGTGAATTGCCAGTGGTTTCATGAATAAACCCACATTCTTGCTCAGGTATTCGCTTTTCACCTGTGCAGGTGTCCTTCAGCATTCACAGGGGATTGGTTCCTGGAGCCACACTGTATACCGAAATCCATGTATGCTCAAGTCCTTTATATAAAATGGTCATAGTGCAATGAATATAGTTGACCCTCCATATCTGCTGGTTTGGCATACGCCGATATTGAGGTCCAACTGTATATTTACTGAAAAAAAGTGATGCATAGTGGACCTGTGCAGTTCAAACCCATGCTGTTCAAGGGTCAACTAGTTTCTTCTGAATGGAGTGATCTTCTCTGCCACCAGACTCAACCTGTTCACCTTACAAAATCTTCACAAACTTGCAAGAAATTGATATGGAATTCATTGCTATGTTCTCACTGTTTTCATAAAAATTGTAGTTAACTTTAATAGAATTTATTTCATTGAATTATGTACCATTCCCCTCATATCTTTTCCTCCCTTCATAATGGGAGTTCCTGATATAAAAGGACTGCATGGTATTTTTTACCCTTTGCACTTAGCAAAACAACTTGCACAGGACAGTGCTTAATAAGGAAAGGACACTAGACTACTCATCATTCCTAGAACAAACAATGAATATACATTTTTCATATCTTTGCATGGATTATTTTTCTCTAATTTGGATCTTTGTTTCCTCACTATGGCTGATAAACTCTTATTCATAATTCATGATCTTGCTCAACTATAACTCTCTTCTGATTTCTTTTAGATGTTTTGTAATTGTAGATTCTATGTTTAGGTTTTTGATCCATCTCAAATCAGTTTTTGTGCCTGATGTGTGAAGGGGTGAATACTTATTTTGTCCCCTATTCTTTATTCCATTGCTTAAATACACCACTTGCTGAAAAGGTTTTTATTTCACCGGTGAATTACTTTGTTGCCTGTCAAAAATTTTTTGATTGTAACTATGTAGAGCTATTTCTGGAATCTCTTTTGTTCCATTGATCTCTTTGTCTGTTTTATTATGCCCACACCATAGACTTGGTTACAGTAGCTTTATGGTAAATCTTGAGGTCAAGAAGTATAAATCCTCAAATTTTCTTTTTCAATAATGTTTGACTCTTCTATATAGATCCTTTGCATTTCCATATATATTTTAGTATTAATTTTTCAGTAATCACAGGAAAGCCTGTTAGGATATTGATTGAAATTGTATTGTATCTTTGATTAATTTGGAAAAAATTGATATCTTTACAGTATTTATTTGGGCCCTCTCAAATTTTGTAGTTTTCAGAGTAGAGGTCTTGCTCGGCTTTCATTACATATATCCCTAGGTATTTTTTTTTGTGATATTGTGAATGGCATTGATTTTTAAATTTTATTTTCCAATTGTTTGTTGCTACTTTGTAGAATATAATTGATTTTTATATTGATCCTGAAACCCAAGACCTTGCTGAATTCACCTATTACATCTAGGATGTTTTACTATGAAAAAAAGGTTACTTTTTCTTTCTCCCTCCTTCTCTCTCCCTCCCTTTTTCCTTAGATGTACTAAGACTGCCACAAAATACAGTGTTGAATAAAAATGGTGAAAAATTCAGAGCCTTTCCTTCTCCCCAATCTTAGTGGTGGTGAGGCATGTCTAATATTTCATCAATAAATCTGATGTTAGCTGAAAGTTTTCCACATATTTTTTTCTTTTTCAGATTGAAGGCATTTTCTTCTATTTCTAGATACTGAGAGTTTTTTTTAATAATTAATGAGTGTTAGATTTTATCTAATACTTTTTTTTTGGCCTGTTAAGATAACCATATGACTTATCTCCTTTATTCTTTTTAATGAATTACATTCATTGATTTTTGCATGTTAATAAAACTTGAATTCCTGCATAAACTCTACTTAGCCATTATATATTTTCTAATTACACATATTTTAGATTGCCTGAAATCTTCCCACAGGTAACTATCATTCTGATCAGTTGTTTTTACATATTTCTTCCTCTCTAATTCCTTTGGCATAAACTTTATCAACCTGTCTTCCTTCTGCAATGAATTTAATTCTAGTGTTTGAGTGTTAGGCCTATTTTGTATTGCAGATTCTAGAATTCTATACTTTAGTAGTTTTCTTTTCTCTGCTGAGATCTGTTAATCCATACTTTATATCTGTCTTGTAAATCTTTGTACTTATGAAGGCTAGTTATTTTATTTTTTAATTTATTTTATTGAAGTGTAGTTGATTTATAATGTGTTAATTTCTACTGTACAGCAAAGTGATTCAGTTTATATATGTATACATTCTTTTTCATATTCTTTTCCATTATGGTTTATCACAGAATATTGAATATAGTTCCCTGTGCTACACAGTAGGACCTTGTTGTTTATCCATTCTATATATAATAGTTTGCATCTGCTAATCCCAAACTCCCTGCCCATCCCTCCCCCACCCTCCCTCCTCCTTGGCAACCACAATTCTATGTGAGTCTGTTTCTGTTTCATAGATAAGTTCATTTGTGTCATATTTTCTGACTTACTTCACTTAGTATGATAATTTCTAGGTCCATCCATGCTGCTGCAAATGGCATTATTTCATTCTTTTTTATGGCTGAGTAGTATGTCTTTCTATGTGTGCACCACATCTTCTTTAAGGTATAGTGATTTTATTTCTTTTATTTTTTAAATGAGCAGTATAAATAGTAATTTACTTATATTTTCCAGAAATTTCATACATATAAAATGTTTCTATAAACCCATTTATGCTCGTTTCAGCAGGATTACTGATGGTACTGTTGAAATAGAATGTGACAAATAATAGTTAAGTCTGGGTAACTGCATACAAACCAAGTATTTCTCTATTCCTTTATATTTTTTGCTCCTCTCTAGAACAGATTTGTGTTTGCTAATTTTGTAATCAGGAGAGATAAATTTAAAAGACACAAGGAAAAAAGGAGTTTCTTTTTTTTAATCCCTAGTACTTATTTAAGGGGATAGTTATTTTAAAGTTCATGTTTACTATTACAATATCTAGGTTATCTGTAAATTGGATTCTTTTAAGCTTTTTTCTTGATTGTAGGGCCCAGCTTTTTTCTTCATATCATTCTTTTGTAGCATGCCAGCCACTTCATGTAGAAGAGCCAGGGATATTGGGATACACTATTGTTTTGTTTTCTCAGAGAATGCAAGCTTTTCTGTGTCTGGTAGCTAAAATGAGAAAGTGATCATTCAAATTTTACCAATTGTTGAATAACTTATATTAACTGAGTTATAGCTTTATGATTAAGCTCATTTCTATTTAGCCCAACCCCAAACATCCAATCTGTGGCCGCTGCCAGTGACATTAATGTGGAGAAGCTGCTTTCTTTGTTTTATCAGAAGTCAAATGAGGAATCAGGAGAGAGTTAGATAGAGGTATCCCCTTTGTATTTACTGGCTCCAGCTACTATTAGAATGGCTGATAGAGCTTTTCAAATAAGTTATTTCTGAAACTGTAAGTTATTTCTGTTTTTCACTCTTGACTGCACTGCCTTTATCTCAGCAAAATTGGGAAAGAGTGAGTGAGATCAGGAAGATTATTATACCAAGAAAATTTTTGTTGTATTTGGGGTTTCTCAGACTCCAGTCATTTCTGCTTGCTCAACAGTTACCAGTATCTTGCCAGACTTCTTCCCCCATAGGTAGAGTCACTGGATCTCTGGTAGGTCTGCCTAAACCCAGACCTAGTGTTTTCCCAGAAGCTGTTGAAGGAAGCTGCTGATGGAGACGTCTATAGAGATCAGTTTATCAAGGCTTTCTTGCATCTACCACTCTTTGATAATCCTACAGATGAGTATGGTTTTCATGTTTTCTAGATTTGTCTTGGTGTTACCACAGAGATAAAGTTCTTCTTCACCCCTTTATATCCAGAAACAGAACTCTGCAGTATGTATGTCTGGGTTATCCTGATGTTGATTTTTCAGCTGTGACCTCTGTAGAGTCACCAGATCCTCAATATAAAGGAATAAATATTCCTCTAGACCCATCTTACTCAACAATACCTTGTGGAAAGTACACCGGAACAACTTTTGTAAATATATTTTTTAATAGCCTTATATTACATAGTGTGAATATATCATAATTTACTTAGCCATTCTCTTAAGTGAAGTGAAATCACTTTGTTTCTATGTATTTACAACTACAAACAATTCTGTGATAAATATTCTTGTGTGTATATTTTTAGATACTGACACAGTTCTATGGTATAGAATACTAAAAGCATGATTGATAATTATGTATAAAGTGATTTTTATAGATGTTGCTAGGTTTTTTAGTGGTAATGATGTAGATTTTCACTCATAAAGTGGAGTGTTTTACATCCAAGCCAACAACAATTATCATTCTTATATAACTTTCATTATTTTGGTGGGTGTAAAATGGCTGCTCATAACTATTTTATTGTGTACTTTCCTGACTACTAGAAAATTTTGAGCATTTTAAAATTTATCTGTTATCATTTGGTGTATTTTTTCTGTGAATTACCAATTCATAGCATTTTATACTTTTTCTGTTGTTGTCAATTATTAGGAGTTCTTTGTATATTATAGGTAAGAGTTCTTAATTTATTACCTAAATTGCAAATCAGTTTGTACGTTTGTATACCTGAGTTTGTGGCCTGTAAAACTAAAAAAATCCCTAAACCCACTACATATATAAATAGGTAGGACATATGAGTGTGTCTAGGACTGTCTCAATTTGCTCCTGTCTTCCCAATGTACTGGCTGGTTAATGTTCCCTTTCATTCTCAAAAGTTTCCTCATATAGTAAGTTATATGGTTACCACATATATGAGGAATATTTGAAGGAACTAGAAATGTTCAAACTAGAGGAAAGAAATTCTTGCTTACATATATTACCTGTGTATGTGTGTGTATGTGTGTGTATGCACATGTGTGCAGTCTTTTCCCATTATAGACACTAAGATTAAAAATAAACCACTGTGTGGGAAACACAGGATGATAGATTTTAGTTTACTCTAAGGGAAAAAATATACAGATTTCTCAAAGTTGGATTAGGCCACTTTGGGAAATGTTGAGCTCATCATTGCAGGCCATAAATTTTATACTGAATAACTATTTAGTGAAAATAATAGTATGAGATTAAGTTCCCCAGAAATCTTCTATGCCTCCTGAGTCTATATGTTATGATTCCACATAACTGTTATAATGGAAGTAACTTTGAAAATGGTTAAAATGTATTTGGATATTCCATAGACGAAGTGATAGGGATTACAAGCTTTGGAAGATAGAAGAGATCTAATTATGGCTAGGCCACTTGCTTTCTACCTGGTCTTGATAGCATTACTAGAAATCTCTGATCCTTGATTTCCCACTCTTATAAAGTGATGATAATAATAATAATAACTTCACATGGCAATTTTAAACAAAGCTGTGAAAATTAGTAGGTAGCCTAATGTTTGGTATGTAGTAACCACTGAATTCATGGGGATTACTCATTAATATTCTTAGCCAGGATGTACTGTGCTGCACTGAACAAGAGAGTTCTCTATGGATTACTGTTGACATACTGACCTTTTAATTCTTACAGAATTCTTACAGAAGCTTGCTTATTGTGGAGTCATAGACTAAGGTTAGTAAAAAAAAAAAGTACTATATAAAGTACTATATTACTTAAAGTTTTCTTAGGTATGGAAGCAGGTAATAAAACTGAACACAAATGCTCAAATATGGACAACTTGGTTTGGTGCTTTTATAGATCATACTAAACTATGTTTGAGGCCATTCCTGAATAACATGAACTTACAGATATAGGGTCTTATAATATCTTCTCTTTTTTTTAGAAACAAGCAAGCAAAAATGAACAAGAAAAAGAAATGCAAGCTCTATATTTGATTAAACTAAGGACATCTGTATCCTTAACAATCAGGTATCCAAAAGGGCTGTTACAGGTGTAGGGAAAATGCTGAAAGGTGTTTTAAAAAATTTTTATTGGAGTATACTTGATTTACAGTCTTGTGTTAGTTTCAGGTGTACAGCAAAGTGAATCAGTAATACATACACATATATTTATTCTGTTTCAGATTCTTTTTCCATATAGGTTATTACAGAATATTGAGTTCCCTGTGCTATACAGTAGGTCCTTGTTGGTTATCTATTTTATATATAGTAGTGTGTGTATGTTAATCCTAAGCTCCCGATTTATCCCTCCCCACGATGTATCCCCTTTTGTAACCATAAGTTTGTTTTCAATATCTGTGAGGTTGTTTCTGTTTTGTAAATAAGTTCGTTTGTATCATTTAAAAAAATCAGATTCCACATGAGTGATATCATATGATATTTGACTTTCTCTATCTGACTCACTTCACTTAGTATAATAATCTCTAGGTCCATCCATGTTACTGCAAGTGGCATTATTTCTTTTATATATCTGAGTAATATTCTCTTGTATATATGTACCACATCTTCTTTATCCATTCCTCTGTTGATGGACATTTAGGTTGCTTCCATGTTCTGGCTATTGTAAATAGTGCTGCAGTGAACATTGTGGTGCATGTATCTTTTCAAATTATGATTTTCTCTGGATATATGCCCAGGAGTGGGATTGCTGCATCATATGGGAGTTCTATTTTTAGTTTTTGAGGAACACCCATTCTGTTCTCCATAGTGGTTGTACCAATTTACATTCCCACCAACAGTGTAAGAGGGTTTCCTTTTCTCCACACACTCTCCAGCATTTATTGTCTGTAGATTTTGTTGATGGCCATTCTGACTGGTGTGAGGTGATACTTCATGTAGTTTTGACTTGCATTTCTCTGATAATTAGTGATGTTGAGCATTTTTTCATGTGCTTTTTGTCCATCTGTATGTCTTCTCTGGAGAAATGTCTATTTAGAGCTTCTGCCCATTTTTTGGTTGGGTTGTCGTTTTTTGACATAGAGTTGCCTGAGCTATTTGTATATTTTGGAAATTAATCCCTTGTCAGTTGCTTCATTTGCAAATTTTTCTCTCAGTCTGTGGGTTATGTTTTCATATAGTTAATGGTTTCCTTTGCTATTCAAAAGCTTATAAGTTTAATTAGGTCCCATTTGTTTATTTTTGTTTTTACTTCCATTACTGTAGGAGGTGGATCAAAAAACATCTTGCTGTGATTTACATCAAAGGGAGTTCTGCCTATGTTTTCCTCTAAGAGTTTTATAGTGTATGAATTTACATTTAGGTCGTTGATCCATTTTGAATTTATTTTTGTGTTTGGTGTTAGGGAGTGTTCTAATTTCATTCTTTTACATGTAGCTGTCCAGTTTTCCCAGCACGACTTATTGAAAAGACTGTCTTTTCTCCATTGTACAGTCTCACCTCCTTTGCCATAGATTAATTGACCATAGGTGCATGGGTTTATTTCTGGGTTTTCTATCCTGTTCCATTGATCTGTATTTCTTTTTGTGCCAGTACCATACTGCTTTAATATGACTGTAACTTTGTAGTACAGTCTGAAATCAGGGAGCGTGGTTCCTCCAGCTCTGTTCATCTTTCTCAGGATTGCTTTGGCTATTTGCGGTACTTTGTGTTTTCATACAAATTGTAAAATTGTTTTGTTCAACTTCTGTGAAAAATGCAATTGGGAATTTCATAGGGATTGCATTAATCTGCAGATTGCTTTGGGTGGTATAGTCCTTTTCACAATATTGATTTGTCCAATCCAAGAACGTAGTATATCTCTCCATCTGTTTGTGTCATCTTTTACTTCTTTCATCAGTATCTTATAATTTTCTGACTACTGGTCTTTTGCCTCCTTAGGTAGATTTATTTCTAGGTATTTTATTATTTTTGTTGCAATGGTAAATGGGATTGTTTCCTTAATTTCTCTTTCTGACTTTTTGTTGTTATTGTACTGGAATGCAAGAGATTTCTGTGTATTAATTTTGTATCCTGAAACTTTACCAAATTCATCGATCAATCCTAATAGTTTTCTGGTAACATCTTTAGGATTCTCTATTATAGTATCATGTCATCTGCAAACAGTGACAGTTTTACTCCCTCTTTAACAGTTTGGATTCTTTTTCTTTCTTTTTGTTCTCTGATTGCTTTGGCTAGGACTTCCAAAACTATGTTTTGTACTGTTTTTTTTTAAACTATGTTGAATAACAGTGGTGAGCGTGGACATCCTTGTCTTACTCCTGATCTTAGAGGAAATGCTTTCAGTTTTTCACCATTGAGAATGATGTTTGCTGTGGGTTTGTCATATATGGCCTGAGGTATGTTCCCTCTATGCCCACTTTCCGGAGAGTTTGTTTCATAATGTTGAATTTTGTAAAAAGCTTTTTCTGCATCTGTTGAGAGGATCATAAGCTTTTTATTCCTCAATTTGCTGATGTGGTGTATCACACTGATTGATTTGTGGATATTAAAAAAATCCTTGCATCCCTGGGATAAATCCCACTTGATCATGGTGTATGATTCTTTTAATGTGTTGTTGGATTCAGTTTGGTAGTATTTTGTTTAGGACATTTGCATCTATGTTCATCAATGATATTGTCCTGTAATTTTCTTTTTTGTGTTACTTTTGTCTGGTTTTGATATTAGGTGACAGTGGTCTCATAGAATGAATTTGGAAGTGTTCCTTCCTCTGTAATTTTTTGAAATGGTTTCAGAAGGATAGGTGTTAACTCTTCTCTAAATGTTTGATACAATTCACCTGTGAAGCCATCTGGTCCTGGACTTTCATTTGTTGGTTTTTTTTTAAATGACTCTTTGAATTTCAGTACTTGTGATTGGCCTGTTAATATTTGCTATTTCTTCCTGGTTCAGTCTTGAAAGGGGGTACCTTTAAAAGAATTTGTCCATTTCATCTAGGTTGTCCAGTTTACTGGTGTATAGTTGCTTGTAGTACTCTCTTATGGTCCTTTGTATTTCTGTAGTGTCAGTTGTAACTTTTTTCATTTCTCATTTTATTGATTTGAGTCCTCTTCCTTTTTTTTCTTGATGAGTCTAACTAAAGTTTTATCAATTTAGTTTACCTTTTCAAAGAACAGCTTTTAGTTTCATTGATCTTTTCTATTGCTTTCTTCATTTCTATTTCATTTATTTCTGCTCTGATTTTTATGATTTCTTTCCTTCTACTAACTTTGGGTTTTGTTTGTTCTTCTTTCTCTAGTTGCTTTAGGTGTAAGGTTAGGTTGTTTGAGATTTTTCTTGTTTCCTGGGGTAAGATTGTACTGCTATAAATTTCCCTCTTACAACTGTTTTTGCTGCAACACATTGGTTTGGGATCGCCATGTTTTCATTGTCATTCGTCTCTAGGTATTTTTTGGTTTCCCCTTTGATTTCTTCAGTGATCCATTGGTTGCTTAGTAACATATTATTTGTCTCCATGTGTTTGTGTTTTTTTACATTTTTTTCCCCCTGTAAATGATTTCTAATCACATTACATTGTGGTCAGCAAAGATGCCTGATATTATTTCAATTTTTAAAAATTTACTGAGGCTTGATTTGTGGCCCAAGATGTGATCTATCCTGGGGAATTTTCCATGTACACTTTGGAAGAAAGTGTATTCTGCTGCTTTTGGATGGAATGTTTTATAAATATCAATTAAGTCCATCTGGTCTAATGTGTCTTTTAGGCCTGTGATTCCTTATTAGTTTCCTTTCTGGCTGATCTGTCCATTGATGAAAGTGGGATGTTGAAGTCTCCCACTATTATTGTGTTACTGTCAATTTCTCCTTTTATGGCTGTTAGTATTTGCCTTATTTGTTGAGTTGCTCCTATGTTGGGAGCATACATATTTACAATTGTATCTTCTTCTTGGATTGATCCCTTGATCATTATGTAGTGTCCTTCCTTGTCTCCTGTAACAGTCTTTATTTTAAAGTCTATTTTGTCTGATGTGAGTATTGCTACTCCAGCTTTCTTTTGATTTCTCTTTTCATGCCATATCTTTTTCCATCCCCTCACTTTCAGTCTGTATATGTCCCTACATCTGATATGTGGGTCTCTTGTAGAAAGCATATATATAGGTCTTGTTTTTGTATCCATTCAGCCAGTCTGTGTCTTTTGATTTGAGCATTTAATCTGTTTATACTTAAAGTAATTATCAATATGTCTGTTCTTCTTGCCATTTTGTTCGTTTTGAATTTATTTTTGTAGATCTTATGTCTTTCCTTCATCTTTTGTTCTCTTGTGATTTGATGACCATCTTTAGTGTTGTGTTTGGATTCCTTTTTCTTTTTTTGTATCTATTGAAGATTTTTAGTTTGTGGTTCCCATGAGGTTTTGATATAGAAGTCTATATGTACATATGATTGTTTTAAGTTGCTGGTCTCTTAATTTCCAATGTGTTTCCAATATCCTGCACTTGTACTATCCTGTTCTCACAGTTGCTGGTTTTGATATATTTGTGTGTTGATGATTTACTACCTTACTTTTTGTTTGCCTTTACCACTGAGCTTTCTCATTCAGAATTTTCTTGAATCTAGTTGTAGCCTTTTCTTTTCTGCCTAGGGAAGCTCCTTTAGGATTTGTTGTAAAGCTGGTTTGATGGTGCTGAATTCTTTTAGCTTTTCCTTGTCTGTAAAGCTTTTGATTTCTCCATCAACTATGAATGAGAGCCTTGCTGGGTAGAGTATTCTTGGTTGTAGGTTTTTTTGTTTCACCGATTTAAACATATCATGCCACTCTCTTCTAGCCTGCAGAGTTTCTGCTGAAAAATCAGCTGATAACTTTATGGGGATTCCCTTGTATGTTATTTTTTTATTTTAATATTTTTTCTCTGTCTTTAACTTTTGTCAGTTTGATTAATATGTGTATTGGCATGTTCTTCTGTGGGTTTATCTTGTAGGGGACTCTGTGCTTCCTGGACTTGAGTGTTTTCTTTCTCATGTTTAGGAAGTTTTTGGCTATAATCTCTTCAAATATTTTCTCAGGCCCTTTCTCTTTTCTCCTTCTGGGATCCCTATAATGAAAATGTTGGTACGTTTTAATGTTGTCCCAGAAGTTTGAGATTGTCCTCATTACTTTTCATTCCTTTTTCTTTATTCTGTTCCTTGGCAGTGATTTCTACCACTGTGTTATAACTCATTTATTCATTTTTCTGTCTCGTTTATTCTGCTATTGATTCCTTCTTGTGTATTTTTCATTTCAGTTATTGTATTCATTTCTGTGTGTTTGTTCTTTAAATCTTCTGGCCCTTTTTTAAACATTTCTTGTATCTTCTTGGTGTATGCCTCCATTCTTTTTTTTTGAGTTCTTGGATCACCTTTACCATCATTACTCTTTTTCAGGTAGATTGCCTATCTCAACTTCACTTAGTTGTTCTTGTGAATTTTTATATTTTTCCTTCGTCTGGAAAATATTTCTCTGCCATCTCATTTTGTCTAACTTTCTGTGTTTCGGGTTTCTTTTCCCCAGGCTACAGGATCATAACTCCTCTCACTTCTGGTGTCTGCTCCCTGGTGGATGAGGTTGGTCCTGGGACTTGGGCAGGCTTCCTTTTTAGAGGGACTGGTGCCTGCCCACTGGTGGGTGGAGCTAGGTCTTGTGTCTCTGGTGGGCAAGGCTGTGTGAGGGGTGTGTCTGTGAGCTCAGTATGGCTTTAGGCAGCTTGTCTGCTGATGGGTGCGTCTCTGTTCATATCCTGCTGGTTGTTTGGCCTGAGGTATTCCAGCACAGGCGCCTGTAGGCTGTTGGGTAGGGCCAGGTCTTGATGCCAAAATGGCAACCACCAGGAGAGCTCACGCTGATCAGTATTCCCTGGGGCCTCTGCCACCAGTGTCCTTACACCTCCAGTGAGCCACAGCCAACCCCTGTCTCCCCAGAGGACCCTCCAAAACTCACAGGCAGGTCCAGCCCAACTGCCTATGTAGTCACTGCTCTGCTCTGGGTCCCACTGTACATGAAGCCCTGTGTGCACCCTCCAAGAGTGGAGTCTCTGTTTCTCCCAGTCCTTTGGAGCTCCTGCACTCAAGCCCTGCTGGGCTTCATAGCCAAATGCTCTGGGGGTTCCTCCTCCTGATGCCAGACCCTCATCCTGGGGAGCATGATGTGGGGCTCAGGACTCTCAGTCTTGTGGGAGCACCCCTGTGATATAATTATTTTCCAGTTTGTTGGTTGCCTACCTGGCAGGTGTGGGATTTGATTATGTTGCAGAAGTGCTCCTCCTTCTGTCTTGTTGTGGCTTCTTCTTTGTCTTTGAATGTAAAATGTCTTTTTTGGTAAGTTCCAGTCTTTTTTGTCAATGGTTATTCAGCAGTTAGTTAGTTGTGATTTTGGTGTTTTTGTGATAGGTGAGCTTAAGTCCTTCTACTCTGCCATCTTGTGCAGAATCAAGGGGCTGCTTTTAGTTTGGATGCCTGCTGTTTCTTTCCTCAGTGTGTGCTGTTCGTTATTCCCTTGATATGGAGTGTGCAGGTGTGGCGTCCCTTGTGTGCTCCTGGCATGGTGGGGGCAGAGATTGGCACCTGCTTGCAGGTCTCATAGCAGTGGGGGCCTGTGCCTGCCTCTGGAGCCCACAATGGCAGCAGTGACTGCACCCACCTCTGGAGCTCCTGTAGGCAGTGTCCTGTTGCCTAGGAGTGCTCACAGGGAAAGAAGCTCTTACGGTGTTCCCACCCCTCTCTTCATGCACCCCCCCAATAATGGCACCTTTCCTCTCTGTGGGCTCAGGCTTCTTCTGAGTACACCCTCAGTTGCCACAGTGCAGCCTCTTCAGGCTGTCTCTGTGCAGGCAACCCTGGTCCTCTCCCTGGGTCTGATCTCTGAAGCCTAAGCTTCAGCACCCAACCCCCACCTGCACCAATGGACAAGCATCTCAGGCTGGGGAGTGCAGGACAGTTATGCTGACCTTCTGTGTAGGTTACTCTTCACTTCCCCTTCTGGAAATTGGATGCTGTGCTCTCCTCCTAGGCGCCAAAGCTCCCCCTCCATCCAGGCTGATCTTCCCAGTGGTGAGGGGACTTCCCAGGGTGCAGGGACTTTTCCTCCTTTACAGTACCCTCCCTGGAGTGCAGGCCCCATCCCGATTCTCCTCTTTTTCTTTTTCCTTTTGTCCTACCTGGTTACGTGGAGGTTTTCTTGCCCTTTCAGAAGTCTCAGGTCTTTTGCTGGTGCTCAGTAGATGTTCTGTGTGAATCATTCCACTTGTAGATGTACTTTTAATGTTTCTGTGGGAGAATGTGAGCTCCTTTGTCCTCCTCGGCCATCTTGGTCCTCCTGCCCCTAAAAGTGGCCTTCAATCAAGCTGACCGAGCAAAGTTCTTACTCTGTGGAGCAAAACAACAATCTTTGTTTTGTGAAATGGGAATGGGTTACACAGGCAGGATGTTTCATCCCCCTGACCCCATGGAGTAACAGGGAAAAATAAGTGCATTGGAAATGTGGCATAGCAGATGTTATATACAGCACTGTAGCTGGAGATCTCTTTTTAATGGGAAGGAATAAAGTTAAAACAACCTGGACATGAAGACAATGTATGTCATAACTCAGGGAAAATTCTTGCTAGTTTGTAAGCCTACTGTAGTGTCAATCTAATAAGTACTCTAGAAATAGTGATAGATAAACATTTGTTTTCATTTGAAGACAATAAAGGTAATAAAAAATGTTAAAAATAGTCAGTGTAAATATATTACATGGAAAAAGAAGAAAAGGGCAAGACGGATAAAGAAAACTCACCCCCAAAACTTGTCAATGATCAGATAAACTGATTTAAAACACCAGCATGAATGAGCACAACTTAATAAAACAAGCATGAACTCATGGCTGAGAAATAAAAGCTCAAGAGTATAGGGTGAGACCATAGATGCAGAAGTAGCATGAAAAACAGAAGCCAGGGAATGCTTAGAAGATAAAAAAATTACAGAAATAAAGTTACCACTGGCAGTTGTATATACAAACACAAATATTTGTCAAAAATACAATAAAAGTCATGAAGGATAGGATTTTTTTAAAAAGTGAGCAAAAAGGAATGAAAATGAACAAGTAACTTTTTAAACATCTTTATGGAGTATAATTGCTTTACAATGGTGTCTTAGTTTCTGCTTTATAACAAAGTGAATCAGCTGTACATATATACATATTTACATATACATATTACCCCATATCTCCTCCTTCTAGAGTCTCCCTCCCACCCTTCCTATCCCACCCCTCTAGGTGGTCACAAAGCACCAAGCTGATCTCCCTGTGCTATGTGGCTGCTTCCCACTCACTATCTATTTTACATTTGGTAGTGTATATATGTCTATGCCACTCTTTCACTTTGTCACAACTTACACTTCCCCCCACTGTGTCCTCAAGTGCATTCTCTATGTCTGCATCTTTATTCCTGTCCTGCCCCTAGGTTCCTCAGAACCATATTTTTATTTTTATATATTTTTAAGATTCCATATATATGTGTTAGCATATGGTATTCTTCTCTTTTTGACTTACTTCACTCTGTATGACAGATTCTAGGTCTCACTACAAATAACTCAGTTTTGTGTCCTTTTATGGCTGAGTAATATTCCATTGTATATATGTGCCAAATCTTCTTTATCCATTCATCTGTTGATGGACACTTATGTTGCTTCCACATCCTGGTTACTGTAAATAGAGCTGCAATGAACATTGTGGTACATGACTCTGTTTGAATTACGGTTTTCTCAGGGTATATGCCCAGTAGTGGGATTGCTGGGTCATATGGTTGTTCTATTTTCAGTTTTTTAAGGAACCTCCATACTGTTCTCCATAGTGGCTGTATCAATTCACATTCCCACCAACAGTGCAAGAGGGTTCCCTTTTGTCCACATCCTCTCCAGCATTTACTGTTTGTAGATTTTTTGATGATGGCCATTCTGACTGGTGTGAGGTGGTACCTCATTGTAGTTTTGACTTGCATTTCTCTAAAAATTAGTGATGTTGAGCATCCTTTCATGTGTTTGTTGGCAATCTGTACATCTTCTTTGGAGAAATGTCTATTTAGGGCTTCTGCCCATTTTTGGATTGGGCGGTTTGTGTTTTTTTGATATTGAGCTGCATGAGCTGCTTGTAAATTTTGGAGATTAATCCATTGTCAGTTGCTTCATTTGCAAATATTTTCTCCCATTCTGGGGGTTGTCTTTTGGTCTTGTTTATGTTTTACTTTGCTGTGCAAAAGCTTTGAAGTTTCATTAGGTCCCATTTGTTTATTTTTGTTTTTATTTCCATTTCTCTAGGAGGTGGGTCAAAAAGGATCTTGCTGTGATTTATACCATAGAGTGTTCTGCCTATGTTTTCCTCTGAGAATTTTATAGTGCCTGGCCTTACATTTAGGTCTTTAATCCATTTTTAGTTTATTTCTGTGTATGGTGTTAGGGGGTGTTCTAATTTCATTCTTTTACATGTAGCTGTCCAGTTTTCCCAGCACCACTTATTGAACAGGCTTTCTTTTCTCCATTTTATATTCTAGCCTCCTTTATCAAAAATAAGGTGACTGGATGTGTGTGGGTTTATCTCTGGGCTTTCTATTCTGTTCATCTATATTTCTGTGTTTGTGCCAGTACCATACTGCCTTGAGTACTGGAGCTTTGTAGTATAGTCTAAAGTTGAGGAGCCTGATTCCTCCAGCTCCGTTTTTTCCCCTCAGGACTGCTTTAGCTATTTGGGGTCTTTTGTGTTTCCACACAAATTTTAAGATTTTTTTTCTAGTTCTGTAAAAAATATCGTTGGTAATTTGACAGGGATTGCACTGAATCTGTAGATTGCTTTGGGTATATAGTCATTTTCACAGTGTTGATTCTTCCAGTCCAAGAACGTGGTATATCTCTCTATCTGTTGGTATCAACTTTAATTTCTTTCATCAGTGTCTTATAGTTTTCTGCATACAGGTCTTTTTTCTCCTTATGTAGGTTTATTCCTAGGTATTTTATTCTTTTTGTTGCAATGGTAAGTGGGACTGTTTTCTTAATTTCACTTTCTGATTTTTCATCATTAGTGTATAAGAACGCAAGAGATTTCTGTGCATTGATTTTGTATCTGCAACTTTACTGAATTCATTGATTAGCTCTAGTAGTTTTCTGGTAGCATCTTTAGGATTCTCTATGTATAGTATCATGTCATCTGCAAAGAGTGAAAGCTTTACTTCTTCTCTTCAGATTTGGATTGCTTTTATTTCTTTTCCTTCTCTGATTGCTGTGGCTAAAACTTCCAAAATTATGTTGAATAGTAGTGGTGAGAGTGCACAACCTTGTCCTGTTCCTGATCTTAGAAGAAATGGTTTCAGGTTTTCCCCATTGAGAACAATATTGGCTGTGGGTTTGTCATTTATGGCCTTTATTATGTTGAGGTAAGTTTCCTCTTTGGAGAGTTTTTATCATAAATGGGTGTTGAATTTTCTTGAAATCCTTTTCTGCATCTGTTGAGATGATCATATTGTTTTTCTCCTTCAGTTTGTTAATATGGTGTATCACATTGATTGATTTGCATATACTGAAGAATCCTTGCATTCCTGGGATAAACCCCACTTGATCATGGTGTATGATCCTTTTAATATGCTGTTGGATTCTGTTTGCTAGTATTTTGTTGAGGAGTTTTGCATTTAATGTTCATCAGTGTTACTGAACTGTAGTTTTCTTTCTTTGTGACATCTTTGTCTGGTTTTGGTATCAGGGAGATGGTGGCCTCATAGAATGAGTTGGGGAGTGTTCCTCCCTCTGCTATATTTTGGAAGAGTTTGAGAAGGATAAGTGTTAGCTCTTCTCTAAATGTTTGATAGACTTCGCCTGTGAAGCCATCTGGCCCTGAGCTTTTGTTTGTTGGAAGATTTTTAATCACAGTTTCAATTTCAGTGCTTGTGATTGGTCTGTTCATATTTTCTATTTCTTCCTGTTTCAGTCTCTGAAGGTTGTGCTTTTCTAAGAATTTGTCCATTTCTTCCAGATTGTCCATTTTATTGGCATATAGTTGCTTGTAGTAATCTCTCATGATCCTTTGTATTTCTGCAGTGTCAGTGGTTACTTCTCCTTTTTCATTTTTAATTTTATTGATTTGTCTTCTCCCTTTTTTTCTTGATGAGTCTGGCTAATGGTTTATCAATTTTGTTTATCTTCTCAAAGAACCAGATTTTAGTTTTATTGACCTTTGCTATTGTTTCCTTCATTTCTTTTTCATTTATTTCTGATCTGAAGTTCATGATTTCTTTCCTTCTGCTAACTTTGGGTTTTCTTTGTTCTTCTTTCTCTAAATGCTTTAGGTGTAAGGTTGGGTTGTTTATTTTAGATGTTTCTTGTTTCTTAAGGTAGGATTGTATTGCTATAAAGTGCACTCTTAGAACTGCTTTTCCTGCATCCCATAGGTTTTAGGTCATCATGTTTTCATTGTACTTTGTTTCTAGGTATTTATTTTTTGCTTTCCTCTTTGATTTCTTTAGTGATCTCTTGGTAATTTAGTAGTGTATTGTTTAGCTTCCATGTGTTTGTATATTTTACAGTTTTTTCCTGTAATTGATATCTAGTCTCATGGCACTGTGGTCAGAAAAGATACTTGATATGATTTCAATTTTCTTAAATTTACCAGGGCTTGATTTGTGACCCACGATATGATCTATCCTGGAGAATGTTCCATGAGCACTTGAGAAGAAAGTGTAATCTGCTCTTGGATGGAATATCCTATATATATCAGTTAAGTCCATCTTGTTTAATGTATCATTAAAAGCTAGTGTTTCCTTATTTATTTATTTTCATTTTGGACAATCTGTCCATTGGTGAAAGTGGGGTGTTAAATTCCCCTACTATGATTGTGTTACTGTCAATTTCCCCTCAAGTAATTTTAAGGTTTAGAAATAAACCAGTGTTGTTGATATAACAAGATCCTACATTAAGCTTAATTGGTGTCCCTCATGAAGAAGTGAAAAATTAGCAGAGAAATTAAATATGTAATAATAATATTTCCAGTGGAATTTCCACAAATGAAAGAAGATGAATTTTGTAGTTTAAAATGAATACTCTGTCATGTGGAAAAATTCACACAGAATGAGTAATAGTAATACAAAGCCTGGTGATGATTTTTTAAATATATATAAAAAAATTCTTTTTAGTATCTGAGCAAAGTGATCAACATACCAATAGGTAAGTGGGAGGTAGAAACTACTGGTTCTAAGTTAGGTTCAAGGATGTATTACACAACATGGGGAATATAGCCAATATTTTATAATAACTGTAAAAATAAAGTAGCCTTTAAAAATTGTATAAATTTTTTTAAAAAATTTGAAATTTACAAAAGTTTTTAAAAATGCAAGCTGATCTTTTAAAAAACTTATTCCACACAGGATGTGGACCAATGCCCATAAATTACTCAGCAAAACATGACCTAGAAATATCATGCACAGCTAAATCATCATTTAACTCTAGATGATATATGTATATAATTTTCACATGTGAAAGAATTAAATGACAGTTGTCATTGACACTATTTGAAGAAACTGTTCCTCAGCCAAAGGAGAAAAAAATGAATAAACAATAATGAAATACTGGTGCTCAGTCTTGAACGCATTTCCTGAAAAGGAAAAGATGGAAACAATTGTAGGTTTTTTCATAAAATTGGAAATAAATTTATATTGTGTACAGATGATTTGATTGCATGCTAGGAAATTCGGGGGAATCAAACAAAAGTATCAGAGAATTTGGTAGTTACCAAGTTATGAAATTAATAAATGTCAACGGTCTTTCCCTATAAAAATATTTAAAATAATGGGCCATGTGGAAATATTTGCAAGAGCAAAGGAAATGATGAAGTAGCTAGGAATAAAATTAAATATGTGTGTAAGATGTATGTGAAGAAAACCTGAATTATTTACTCACAGACATAGAAGAAGTAGTAGGCAGGCATACCTGTTAAGGATAGGAAGATTCAATGGTAAAATGATGTAAATTATTCCTACACTAATCCATAAAAGATACAAATAGAAACTTTTAAAAAACAGGAAAGGCTCAGTACAATATTTGAATGGGAAAACAAACAATATTTTATAAAGAAAAATAAAAAGCAAAACAAGCACTCCTAAACAATAGCACATATTACCCATCTAAAGAAATGAAAACCATATGGTGCTCATAAATAAGTGACAGGTTCATCAAAGGAAAAGAATAGAGGGTCTGTAAATAGACCAAAGCCATACAGATACTTACTTTAGTATAAAGTCAGCCACCTTAGATATCACCTGAGGCATTAATTTGATCCTTATCTCACCATTTATGCAAATAAGAATATCCAGATAAATCTAAAACCCTAAAATTCCTAGGTAATACGATAGGTGATCTTCTCCCATAATTTTAGTGTAGAATGCAGAATTTTAAAATTATTGATATATTTAACTGTTTAATAATATAAAAGAAGAAAAATTCTGCATGTCAAAATTCTACTTATATTCAAAATACATGACAATCAAAAGGATAACTTCATTTACAGATGAGGAGTTGTTAAATTGGTTAGAAAAAAATAAACCTCAGTAAGAAATTGGAGAAAACACATAGTTCAAAGTAAAAAACAAATACAAGCACAGGCAACCATCTTTAAAGTCCTTGAAAAAGAGATTTGAAAATTAAAGTTATATGAAATTTTTCAATTTTCACTCCAACATACTCTATATGTAAGTGACTACTTTAGGCTACATCAGTGAAAATCATGGTTTTCTCTTTCTATAGTGATGAATTGGATTCTTCTGAATCCAACTTCAACTTTTCAGATACTTGGTGTGATGCTCAGGTTTATGTATCAACTTGGCTAGACTACACTCTTCAGTTCTTTAATCAAACCCTAATCTATGTGTCATGAAGATATTTTGCAGATGTGATTAAAGTCCATAACTGGTTAACTTTAAGTAGGAAAGATTATCCTAGATAAACTGGGTGGGCCTGATTCAGCCAGTGGAATCTGCCAGTGGAAAGCTGAGGCAAAAGAAATTCCTGCCTGTAGATTGAAGTTTCGCCCTGTGCTGGAGAGTTCCAGCCTGCCCTTCCTGACAGGCTGTCCTAAGGATTTTGTACTAGCCTAGGCAGCCCCACAATTACATAACCCAATTCCTTGCAATAAATCTCTTATTAACACTTAATATATATTTCCTACTGGTTCTGTTTCACTGGTTGAACCCTGACTAATAGACTTGTATATAATTGGCATAGTTGATTTTTTTTACAGGCAACGAGATTCCTTCACATAACAGAGGATTAAGTTCCTGAGCCCTGTTCCAGGTGGGTCTATACTTTTGTTTCTAAGTTTAAGTGTGGAAGTGAGCTTAAATGATGTACCACGAATGATCCTAATTTTGCCTTGGGACATTGATATCAACAACATGATATTTTAGGTAAGTATAGAGTACCTAGGAAAACTGAAGTAAATGAAACTCAAAGTCAGATGAGTCCAATTTATCATTCTATATTTATCCACTCTACTGTTGATGGACTTCTGTTTTTCAGATTTTTTCCCCTTATTTTTCTTATAATAAAACAGAAATGTTGCAAGGAGAATTCCTGCTCCCAGTTTCTGGTACACATGTATAAGAGTTTCTTTACAACAACGGTTCTCAACCCTGGCTGTATACAGAAGAAACCTAAAGAGCCTTTAAAAAATGTAGTGATTTCTAGGTTCCATCCTCAGAGATTCTGAATTAATTGGTCTAGTGCCTAGGAAAATAGGACTTAAAATCCTTCCCAGATTGGTCTAATGTGACAAAAGGTCTGACAACCTCCCATAACTTGTAGTGAAATTACCCGATTATAAGATGTGAATATGTTTATTTTTAGTAGGTAAAGACAAATTGTTTTCCAAAGTAAAGTAGTTATATTATCTTTTTTTTTTCTTACCATCCGTGTAAAGGACTGCCCTTTGTTTTCTTAGTCATCTTTGTCTTACTTCTTACCTTTTTCCAGTAAGGTGCTTATAAAGATAACACATTATGATTTATATTTCCTCGATTACACTTGATTTTATTTATATTTTAATACTTTATAAGGTTTATAAACATTTCAAGCTATCCTTTCTTCTAAATACCAGTTCCTATATTTTGCCTACTGTTCTTTTGGGTAATTTATATTCTGTATGAATTCACAGGAATTATTAGATATTGTGAATTCTAATTCACTGTCATTTATGCAGATATCTTCCCCAAGTTTGCAGAGTTTTTTTTGTAGTAAAGAGGAAAACTCCTGTTTTGATGTTTTAACCCTAAACAGCTTTCAAGCCATCCCCTCTCTCCTGCCTTACATCCAAACAAGCAAATAAGGAAACTCAAACCTTCCCCTGGTGCTTGTGTGAAGTTGAGACCAGTCCCTGGAACCTTCATCTGGCCCCATTTTCTAGCCACAGTACAATCTAAATCACCAGGTTGCTCTTGCCATCACCTCAGATCAACCTGTCTCTGCCTTGCTCTCCTTAGAAAGTCCAGTTGTGTAAGTAACAAATCATTTCATATCCTTCTGTTGTCTGCAACAGATTGTTAAAATTTTTAACTATAATTATTAAAAATTATGTTTTTTGTTATAACTGTATTTAACAAGCCTAAGTTGTTGGTTGTTCAACTGGATAGCTGCATTGCATCCATTGGTTTCCTTACATATTTTAGATTCTTGGTAGTCTGCTCATATTTATTAAGGAGGACCAAGAAGGAAAAGAATTGACAGCTGTAGTAGATATCACCAGCATAATTAAAATTTCTCCCTATAGTAATGTATGCAGATTATGATCATAGAAATCTTCATTCTGATGACTGGGCAGGAAAAAGGTTTGTATGCAATTTTCTGATTGTCAGTTTTCTTTAGAATGTTAAGTCAGTTTGCTTTCTGGGTGTGGAGCCAGACATATTCCACTGTGTCCAGAGTTTATCTGATCTACAGCTTGATTTTATCTCCAACAAATTGTTTACCAAACTTCTGTTTCAAATTGCATCTTTACTGACCAAGAGCAAAAGCTATTGGCAGCAATGTTGAGATCTGATATAACCAGTATGTAGTTCTTTCGTCAGTAACCTAATGACAAAATACAAATTCTACTTTTATTTTTGTAACCTGATTACAGTAAGTCCCCTACATACAAACCTTCAAGTTGCAAACTTTCAATGAAGCTAATGTGTGTTTGCATGTCCAATCATGTAAGTTAGTTCACGTGTCTGGCGTACACTGTCATATGCATGAATCCTCTACAAGTGGTTGTGCTTTTGTATACTTTACTGTACAGTACTGTATAGAGTTCAGTAGTACAGTATCTTTTTTTTTTAAATTTCAAGCCCAGGATGTCTGGAAGCAAGCATAAAAGCAGTGGTGATGTAGCTGGTACAGTACTAACCAGACATCACTGGATCATTTTTTCAAAAGGGTAGATAAAATTGAATCCAGCAAGGAACCAGAACCTGTGCCATCAATGTCAGGCATGAATGAAACTGCAGCTTGCCCTCTGTCTCCTATTGCTGATGATCCTTCAGCTCTATAATCTCCCACCTCCTCTTCCTTCTCCAGTCATTAATTCTTCTTGCCCATTCACTCGATGCCAGCCCCCGTATGCCAGCTGTTGTACTGTACTACTGTACTTTTCAAGGTACTGTACTATAAGACTAAAAATGTTTTATTTTTTGTTTTTTATGTATTATTTGTGTGAAAAGTATTATAAACCTATTATAGTACAGTACTATATAGCCGATTGTGTTAGTTGGGTACCTAGGCTAACTTTGTTGGACTTATGAACAAATTGGACTTATGAACATGCTCTCAGAATGGAACCCGTTTGTATGTAGGGGACTTACTGTACTCTGTTCCTGGGGTTATTGTAAGGTTTTTCTTTGATACCTTACTTGTTATGATGTCTTTTTGAACACTAAGTAGTTTCGAGTTCCTAATTTCTCATGAGTTTCTTTTAATATTTTTATATCAAACTTATTTTTCTAGAAATTCTTCAGCATTATACCTGCTAGTGACTCTCACCTCAGTTCTCTACCATGGCTATGGATGCATTTGTATTTTCATAGTCCTTCTGTCATTCCAGTGAAATTTTAAACTGGAGGGATAATTGCCTATCAGATACCTCGAATTGCCCTTTTACCATGAGTCTTACCTTTCTCCTTTTACTTGCTTTAGGTACTGGTTCTCTCCTTTAAGTTTGCCTACTTCTAATCTCATGGTAATATTTCTGGCTTGCCTTTCCTAAGTAGGCTCAACCTCTTCAAGACATATTTCTGCTCATTAGATCTTATGGAACTGTGCTTTATGAAAATATGCATCGTAATAACAGTCACAGACCCTATTAATTTCTGCCTAACAATGAATGTGTAGAGATTCAAGACCATCACTGCCATCTCTACCCCTATCCCCCCAAATGAAAATAGTACAGTAAAGTTCTAGGAACCTAAGCAACTTTTTTCAGATATCTTTTATGTAATTAGGCTATGGCATCTAGAGTTAAGTTCTTCTTCGGCTTGTTTTAATAATGTCTCGTTATTCTGATGAAAGTGACAGTATGCCCTTTGAAGCCTAACAAAAGGGCTGTCCTTCTAATGCCTACCAAAAGCATCATTGACACAGCCTACGTGCTATCTGCTCTTATCTCTATTGAGTTTCCTGATCTCCCCATTCGTGAGAACTGATTTCTATTCTGTGGCTCCTTTACTTCTTGATTTTAACTACCTCTCTCTTTGATTTTTGTCCTGTTTGATCTCAAGTGCCCCTGATTTAGAAGCTTGTCTGAACGCTTGTAGGGTTGACCTTGACAACACTTCACTCCTGCTTCCTTTCCTCATAATAACCTAGACCACTAACCTGGCTCTTTAATATGTGAAATGGGAGGAAAACATGTTGAATTATAATAGAGAAGTTAATTGTGTAAATGTTAAGTAATTAAGTTTGATAAGAGATTTTGGAGTATAATGATATAATTCACTGTGGCCAGGGCTATGATTTGCTTGTTTTGCTGCAGTGTTTCAAGTTGAAAACACATTCATTCTCAAAACCTGAGTTTTGTATGTTTAAATACTGCAAGACTAAGATTAAATTGATTCTAATAATAAGCATCCCTATTTCAGCTGGGAGAAAAGACAAAGTTATTCAATACTTGGACACTGAAGGCATGATATGGCTGACATAGTTTTCCTAATCTATAAAGGCTCAGTAATGCCATTTGCAGTAACATGGATGGACCTGGAAAATATCATACTAAGTGAAGCAAGACAGGCACAGAAAGACAAGTATCGTATCATATCACTTATATGTGGAATAGAAAAAAATGATACAAATGAACTTAATTACAAAACAGACTCACAGACTTAGAGAACAAACTTATGGTAACTGGGCGGAAGTGTGGGATTGACATGTATACACTGCTATGTATAAAATAGATAACCAACAATGACCTGCTGTATAGCGCAGGGAACTCTGCTAAATACTCTGTAATATCCTAAATGGGAAAAACATTTGAAAAAGAATAGATACATGTATATGTGTAACTAAATCACTTTGCTGTACACCTGAAGCTAATGAAACATTGTTAATCAACTCTACTCCAATATAAAATAAAGAACTATCAAAAGAAAAATATATAAGAACATATAGCTGAACTCAGAAAACCCACACTCCAAAGTATGCCTTACCTGTTGCCCTCAAAACATTATCTCCCATTTAAATATTATCTCCCTTTCTCTTTAAATGTATGATGCTGATTTTGCTAAGGGATTATATAGAATACTGAAAATTATTCATCATTTACAAAATAGAATATGCAGTATAAGGGGAAATAGCAATTATAAAATAAGTAGTCACAGTTACAGTGAAATTTATAAAGGTTAAAGTAGAATAAATCCTTTGGAAATATGACATTTTAAAAATGTATTTTAATGAAACACACATCTCACGTGATTAATGGAAGGAAAAATCCATTACATTAAATCTTCAGACTGCTGAGAGTAAAGATGGCAGAGTAAAAGGACATGGAGATTGCCTTCCCCTACAAACACATCAAAAATACATCTACATGTAGAACAATTCTGACAAAAAGAAACAACTGAAAGATGGCAGATGATCTTTTTTACAACCAAAGCTGAAGTAAAGATCCCCACATAAGTGGGTAGAACAAAAGGAAAGAAAAAGGAATCAGGATGGAACCTGCACCCCTGGGAGGGAGTCATGAAAGAAGAAAAGTTGCCTTGCCCTGGGGACCCCCTTCATGGCTGGGAGGCCCACAGGGGCAGATAGGGAACTGGAGTGGCCTGGACATTGCTCAGAAGGAGTATGCAGATGCTGGCTTGCTAACAATCAGGGCAGAGAGAGGCTGGCACTGAAGGCCATGTCACCTTAATTCCTAGCCCCAGACACACTCCAACTAGTATGTGAAGTGGCTAGGTACTGAAAATCAGGCTTCAGCAGACAGACCCAAGGAGAAGACTTGGTTTGGCTGTGCTGGGACAGCCCAAAGGCCCTGGAGTGAGGTACCCACTACTGTTGTCACACACAGGACAGGGCAGGGGCCCACAACAGACACCTCATCGGTGCATGCTGGGTGGGGCATGGGTCCAACATAAGACCCCCGCTATGAGTGTGCTTAGGGTGGGGAGTGGCTCTGGTGGCAGAGACATGCCAGAGGCAGGACTGACAGCCCACCTAATTGTCATCAATTCCACAGTGGGGATAGGGCTGGGGGGCTGGGCCAGCAGCAGTGGAATTTGTGAATGCACACAACAGGTGGCAGCCAGCATCACAGGATTGCACATCTCTGGGTGGACAGAACCTGGGGAGGAATATGCAGTGGCTCCCTTCACAGGGGGAGCACACCCGTCCCACCTACCTCACACTGCAGCCTAGAACCAGATCTGGGGAATTCTACTCCAACAACTAGGGAGCAGACCCTGCCCCTGACAGGGCTGTGAACAGCCACAGAGCAAAATGGAGGCCCCACCTAACATCCAGTACAGGATCTAGTCACTACAACACCAACACACCGCTATCAAGGGGACAATAGCCAGCAAACTCAAGGAATGATGTGGTAGGCATACATAACAAAAACAGACCTCCTACCAAAAACATTGGATTCATACAGTTTTCACAAGGACACTCCCACTTTAAAAAAGTCCTTCAAGGCCACAGTAGATAACTGTTTCTCCTAAATTTGTAGATTCAGAGAAGTTCAAGTAAAATAAAAAAGTAGAGGAACTACTCCCAATTAAAAGAACAAGAGAAATCCCCTGAAAGAACAATGAAACAGATCTCTCCTGTTTACCAGACCCCAAGTTCAAAAAGGAAGTAATAAAAATACTAAAGGAATTAAGAAAGATTACTGATAGAAGTGCAGATGACTGTAACAAGGAACTAGAAACTATAAAGGCAAACCCGTCAAAATGAGACAACTCAATTCCTGACATAAAAATCAAGCTAAAGGCAATGAATAGCATACTAAATAATGCAGAAGAATAAGTGATCTGCAAGATAGAATAATAGAAAATCACCCAATCAGAACAGCAGAGAGACAAATTAAAAAAAAGCAACATACATGATCTATGAGATAATATAAAGCATGCCAACCTGTGCATAAAATGGATTCCAGAAGGAGAAGAAAGAGAAAAGGGGATCAAAAATGTATTTGAAGAAATTATGGTTGAACATTTCCCACACCTAAAGGACACAGATATCCAGGTAGAAGAAGCATGGAGGGACCCCAAAAAGATGAAAACAGACAGACCCACAACAAGAAAAAGCATGATTAAAATGGCAAAATTTAAAGATAAAGAGAGGACTCTAAAGACAGCAAGAGAAAAACAAAGTGAGTTACAAGGGAACTCAGTTGATTTCTCTACAAAAACTTTGCAGGCCAGAAAGGAATGGCCTGATATTTTCAAAGTCCTGAAAGAGAAAACCCTGCAACCTAGGAAAATCTACCCAGCAATATTATAATTTAGAATAGAAGGAGAAACTAAGAATTTCTCAAAGAAAAACTAAAAAAATACAGCAATATTAAACCTAACCTAAAAGAAATACTGAAAGGTCTTGTCTAAATAGAAAATAAGCAAAAATCTATAGGAAAGGGAAAAACACAAAAGGAAAATATATAAAAGGACTGAAGATCAATTAAATAATAAGTCATACATAAATTAAAAAACAATCCAAAAATTTTTAAAAGTGATAACTACAATGAACAGCAAAAGGATAAACATAAAGATGTACAATAGGACATAAAAATCACAAAATGTGGGGGAGGAAAGTAAAAAATGTAGATCTTATGGAATGTATTTGAACTTATATGACTATCAGTCTAAAGCAAGTAGGTATAAGTTATGGGTTAACATATTTGAAAACCAGGGTAACCACAATTCAAAAACATATATTAGAATCACAAATACAAAAAGAAAGGAACTCAAGCAAAATATGAAAGAAATCTATCAAACCACAAAAGGAAAAACAAAAGAAAAAGAAAGGAACTACAAAAACAACTGGAAAATAAGGTTTAAAATAGCAATAAATACATACTTATCAATAATTACTTTAAATGTCAATGGACTAAAGGCTCTGGTCAAAAGACATATATTGGCAGATTGGATAACAAAACAGGAACTAACATTAAGCTACCCACAAGAGACTTGCTTTATGGAGAAAGACACACATAGATTAAAAGTGACAGGATGGAATAGGGTAATTCATGTGAATGGAAATAACGAGAAAGTGAGGGTAGCAATACTCATTTCAGATAAAATATACTTTAAAACAAAGTCCATAAAGAAAGACAAAGAAGGACACTATATAATGACAAGGGGATCATTACAAGTAGAGGATACTACATTCGTTAACATATATGCACCCAATATAAGAGCACCCAAATACATTTAAAAAATACTAACAAATACAGAAGGAGAAACTGACAGGAATATGACAATAATAGGAGACTTTAACACCTCACTGACATCAGTGGGCAGATCTTCCAGACAGAAGGTCAATAAGGCAACAGAGATACTAAATGACACAATAGAACAGTTTGATTTAATTGATATCTACAGGACCATACATCCAAACAAACCAGAATACATTCTTTTCAAGTATTCATGGAACATTCTATAGGATAGAACACATACTGGGACACAAAACATGCTTCAAAATACTTAAGAGGACAGAAATGATTTCAAGCATCTTTTCTGACCACAATGACATGAAACTGGAAATTGATCCCAGAAAGAAAAATGAGAAAAAAAACCCGATTACATAGAGACTAAACAACATGGTACTAAAAAACCAATGGGTTAAGGATGAAATCAAAGAGGAAATCAGAAAATACGTCTACACAAATGACAGTGGAAACACAACCTTACAAAATCTATGGGATGCAACAAAAGCAGTTCTAAGAAGGAAGTTCATAGTGATACAGGCCTTCCTCAAGAAATAAGAAAAATCTTAAATAAAAAACCTAAACTACAATCTAAAAGACCTAGAGAAAGAAGAATCAAAACCCACAGTAGAAGGAAGATAATAATAAACCTCAGAGAGAAAATTAACAAAATATAGATAAAAAAATAGAAAAGATCAATAAAATCAAGAACTGGTGTTTTGAAAGGGCAAACAAAATCAACAAACATTTAGCCAGGCTCACCAAAAAGAAAAGAGAGAGGACAATAAATAAACAAAAGAAATGAAAGAGAAGAAATAACAACTGATATGGTAGAAATACAAAAAAATTGTAAGGAAATACTATGAACAGTTTTATGCCAACAAACTGGACAACCTAAAAGAAATGGACAAGTTTCTAGAAAACATACAGTCCACCAAAACTGAATCAAGAAGAAATAGATGATTTTAACATAGCTATCACTAGAAGTTAAATAGACTCTCTAATTAAAAACAAACAAACAAATCTTCCTGTAACAAAAATCCAAGACCAAATGGCTTCACTAAGGAATTCTACCAAACAGACAAAGAAGAACTTATACTGATCCTTCTCAAACTCTTCCAAAAGAAGCAAGAGGAGGGAACACTCCCATAATCGTTCTATGAAGCAAGCCACCATCACCCTGATACAAAAACCAGACAAAGAGACAATCAAAAAATAAATAATAAAATTAGAGGCCAATATCTTTGATGAATATACATGTAAAAGTCCTCAACAAATTATTAGCAAACTGAAACCAGCAACACATAAAAAGGATCATACACCATGATAATGTTGGATTAGTTCCAAGGTCACAAGGATGGTTCAACATATAAGAAATCAACGTGATACACCACATCAAAAAAAGAAAAGACAGGGCTTCCCTGGTGGTGCAGTGGTTGAAAGTACGCCTGCTGATGCAGGGGACACAGGTTTGTGCCCCAGTCCAGGAAGATCCCACATGCTGCGGAGCAGCTAGGCCCGTGAGCCATGGCCGCTGAGCCTGCGCGTCCAGAGCCTGTGCTCCACAACGGGAGAGGCCACACAGTGAGAGGTCCATGTACCGCAAAAAAAAAAAGACAAAAACTACATGATCATCTCAATAGATACAGAAAAAGCATGATAAAATTCAACAGCCATTCATGATAAAAACAAAGTGGGTATAGAAGTAACATATCTCAACATAATAAAAGCTATTTATGATAAACCCACAGCCAATATACTTACTCAATGGTGAAAAGATGAAAGCCTTCCCACTACATTTTTCAAGACAAGGATGCCCATTCTCACCACTACTATTCAACATAGTATTGAAAGTCCTACCCACAGCAATCAGGCAAGACAAAGAAAATAAAGGCATCCAAATTGTAAAGGGAAGAGTTAAAATTGTCATTACATGCAGATGACATGATACTCTATATGAAAAACTGTAAAGACTCTGTAAAGAATTATTTGAACTAATAAATGAAGTCAGTAAGGTAGGATACAAGTTTAACATAGAGAAATTGGTTGCATTTCTTTACACTAACAATGAAATATCAGAAAGGTAAAGTAAAAAACAAATCCCTTTGAAAGTCACATCAAAAAATAAAATACCATCAAAGAAATAAAGATCTGTTACAGGGTACTTAATTTTCAGGGGAATATGCAAATTGAATTTCTGAATTTGGCATGCAGATATCTTTGAGAGACCTAAAGAAGAGGAGCAAGCTGTCTCTAAAGAGGGTCAGACAAGAAGCAGAAGTGGAATGACCACGCTTCCCAGACCTGGCTGATGAACATCAAGAACAGTAATTGTTTGGTGGGTGAAAAAGATGGTGGAGTAGAAGGACCTTGGTCTTAGCTCCCTTCACGAGCACACAAAAAACACAACTAACTGCTGAACGGCCATTGATAAAAAAGATTGGAAGCCCCCTAAAATGATATTCTACATCCAAGGATATAAAGAAGAAACAAGATGGTAGGAAGGGTGCACTCATGATAAAATAAAATCTCATATCCCCTGAGTGGGCAATCCACAAACTGGAGAATAATTATATCACAGAAGGTCTCCCACAGGAGTGAGAGTTCTGAGCCCCATGTCAGGGTTCCCAGCCTCAGGGTCTGACACTTGGGAGAGAACCCCCCCACCAAAGCATTTGGCTTTGACAGCAAGCAGGGCTTAATTGCAAGAGCTCCACAGGACTGGAGGAAGGGAAGACTCCACTCTGGAGGGCACACACAAGGTCTCCTGTGTACAGGGACCCAAGGCAAAGGCAATGACTTCATAGGAGCCTGGGCTGGACCTACCTGTCTTCGAGGGTCTACTGGGGAGGCAGGGTGTAGCTGTGGCTCTCCTTGGGGATGTGGACACTGGTGGTGGAGATTATGGGGATTGTTCAGCTATATGAACTCTTGAGGAGGAAAACATCTTTCTTGGGTCATCAGCACCAAGGCCTGACTGCACCCAACAGCCTGTAGACTCCAGTACTGGGATGGCTCAGATCAAACAACAAACAGAGCGGGAACACAGTCCCACCCACCAGCAGACAGGCTGTGTAACGACATCCTGAGCCCACAGGCACCTCTAGACACACTCCTTGACAGAGCCCTGTCCACCAGAAGGCCAAGACCCACCTCCAACACCAGTGGGCAGGCACCATCCCTCCCACCAGGAAGCCTGCACAAGCTTCTAGACCAGCCTCACCCATCAGAGGGCAGACACCAGAAGCAAGAATACTACAATACAGCAGCCTACGGAACTAAGTCTGCAAACACAGAAATTTAGACAAAATGAGACAGCGGAGGAATATGTTCTAGATGAAGGAACAAGCTAAAATCCCAGGAGAACAACTAAGTGAAGTGGAGACAGGCAATCTACCAGAGAAAGGCTTCAGAAGAATGATCATAAAGATGACCCAAGACCTCAGAAAAATGGACACAGTGTGTGAGAAATTATAAGAAAATTTTAACAAAGAATTAGAAAATATAAAGAACAAACAGAGTTGAAGAACACAATAACTGAAATGAAAAATACACTAGAAGGAATCAATAGAATAAATGAAGAGGAAGAATGGATAAGCGAGTTGGAAGACAGAGTGGGGGAAATCACTGCCATGGAAAAGAATAAAGAAAAAAGAATGAAAAGAAATGAAGACAGTCTAATAGACCTCTCGGACAGCATTAAATGTGTCAACATTTGCATTACTGAGGTCCCAGAAGGAGAAGACAGAGAGAAAGGGCCTGAGAAAATATTTGAAGAGATAATATCTGAAAAATTCCCTAACATGGGAAAAGAAACAGTCACCCAGGCCCAGGAAGCCCAGAAAGTCCCATATAGGAAAAAACAAAGGAGAAACATACCAAGACACAACCAAACTGAAAAAAAGACAAAGAGAAAATATTAAAAACAACAAGGGAAAAGCCACAAATAACATACAAGGGAATCCCTATAAGGTTATCAGCTGATTTTTCAGCAGAAACTCTTCAGGCCAGAAGGGAGTGGTATGATATGCTTAAATTGATGAAAGGAAAAAACCTACAACTAAGAATACTCTACCCCATGAAGGCTCTCATTCAGAGTTGACAGAGAAATCAAAATCTTTACAGACAAGCAAAAGCTAAGAGAATTCAGCACCACCCAACCAGCTTTACAACAAATGCTAAAGGAACTTCTCTAGGCAGAAAAGAAAAGGCCAAAACTAGAAGTAAGAAAATTATGAAATGGGAAAGCTCAATGGTAAAGGCAAAAACACAGTAAAGGTAGGAAATTATCCACAGACGAATATGATATCAAAACCAGTAATCGTGAGAGCAGGAGAGTACAAATGCAGGGTATTTAAAATTCATTTGAAATTAAGAGATCAGCAACTTAAAACAATCATGTATTTGTAGAGACTGCTACATCAAAACTTCATGGTAACCTCAAACCAAAAATCTATGATAGACATATGAAAACGCAAAAAATGGAATACAAACGTAACATAAAATAGATAACTAAAAATACTTATCAAATCACAAGAGAAGAGAACAAAAGAGGAAAGAAAAAACATGTATAAAAACAAGTACAGAACAATTAACAAAATGACAATAAGAATAGACTTATCAATAATCCCCTTAAATGTAGATGGATTAAATGCTCTGACCAAAAGACAGACTGGGCTGAATGGACAAAAAAAATGAGACCCATATATATGACCCACTTCAGATATAGAGACACATACAGACTGAAAGTGGTGGGATGGGAAAAAGGTATTCCATGCAAATGGAAATCAAAAGAAAGCTGGAGTAGCAATACTCACATCAGACAAAATAGACTTTAAAATAAATACTGTTACAAGAGACAAGGAAGGACACTACATAATGATCAAGGGATCAATCCAAGAAGAAGATACAAAAATTGTAAATATATATGCAACCAACATAGGAGCACCTCAATATATAAGGTAAATGCTAACAGCCATAAAAGGAGAAATTGACAGTAACACAATAATAGTGGGGAAACGTATCACTCACTTTCATCAATGGACAGATCATCCAGACAAAGAATCAATCAGGAATCACAGGGTTAAGTGACACATTAGACCACATGTACTTAATTGATATTTATAGAACATTCCATCAAAAACAGCAGAATACACTCTCTCCTCAAGTGTACATGGAACACTCTCCAGGACAGATTGCATCTTGGGCCACAAATCAAGCCTCAGTAAATTTTTAAAAATTGAAGTCATATCAGGCATCTTTGCTGACCACAATGCTATGTGATAGAAATCATTTCCAGGGAAAAAACTGTAAAGAATACAAACATATGGAGACTAAACAATATGTTACTAAGCGACCAATGGATCACTGGAGAAATCAAAGGGGAAATCAAAAAATACCTGGAGACAAATGAAAACAAAAGCATGATGATCCAAAACGTATGGGATGAGGCAAAAGCACTTCTAAGAGGAAGCTTACAGCAATACAATCTTATCTCAGGAAATAAGAAAAATCTCAAATAAACAACTTAACCTTACACCTAAAGCAACTAGATAAAGAAGAACAAACAAAACCCAAAGTTAGTAGAAGGAAAGAAATCATAAAGATCAGAGCAGAAATAAAAGAAATAGAGAGTAAGAAAGCAATAGAGGGACTTCCCTGGTGGCACAGTGGTTAAGACTTCATGCTCCCAATGCAGGGGGCCCAGGTTCAATCCCTGGTCAGGGAACTAGATCCCACATCCAAGCCACAGCTAAGAGTTCACATCCCACAACAAAGGAGCCCATAAGCCTCAACTAAGACCCGGCACAACCAAATAAAAATAAATAAATAAATAAATCTTTAAAAAGTAAATAATTAAAATAAAAGTTCATGTATTCAATTTTAAAAAAGATCAATGAATCTTAAAGCTGGTTCTTTGAAAATATAAACAAAACTGATAATCATTTAGGAAGACTCATCAAGAAAAAAAGGGAGAGGGCCCAGATAAATAAAATTAGAAATAAAAAAGGAGAAGTTACAACTGACACCACAAAAATACAAAGGACCATAAGAGACTACTACAGGCAATTATATGCCAATAAATTGGGCAATGTAGAAGAAATGGACAAATTCTTGGAAAGGTATAGTCTCCCAAGACTGCATCAGGAAGAAATAAAAAATATGAACAAACCAACTACAAGTACTTAAATTGAAACTGTGATTTAAAAATTCCTAATAAACCAAAGTTCAGGACCCAGTGGCTTCACAGGCAAATTTCTACCAAACATTTAGAGAAGAATTAACACCTATCCTACTGAAACTATTCTGAAAAACTGCAGAGGAAGGGACATTTCCAAGCTCATTCTATGAGGCCATCATCACACTGAAATCAAAGCCAGAGAAAAATACCACAGAAAAAGAAAATTACAGGCCAATATCATTGATGAACATAGACGCAAAAGTCCTCAACAAAATACTACCAAACCGAATCTAACAATATATTAAAAGGATCATGCACCATGATGAAGTGGGTTTATCCCAGGGATGCAAGGATTTTTCAATAGCTGCAAATCAATCAGTATGATACGTCACATTAATAAACTGTAGAATAAAAAACATATGATCATCTCAACAGATGCAGAAAAAGCTTTTGATAAAATTCAACATCTGTTTATGATAAACACTCTTCAGAAAGTGGGCATCGAAGGAACCTACCTCAACATAGTAATGGCCATATAGGATAAACCCACAGTTAACATCATACTCAATGGTGAAAAATTGAAAGCATTTCCTCTAAGATCAGGATCATGATAAGGATGTCCACTCTCATAAGTTTTATTCAACATAGTTTTGGAAGTTCTAGCCAAAGCAATCAGAGAAGAAAAAGAAATAAAATGAATCCAAATTGGACAAGAAGTAAAACTGTCACTGTTTGCAGATGACATGATACTATGCATAGAAAATCCTAAAGATGCTACCAGAAAAATACTAGGTCTCATCAATGAATTTGGTAAAGTTGCAGGATACAAAATTAATACACAGAAATCTGTTTCATTTCTATACACTAACAATGAAAGATCAGAAAGAGAAATTAAAGAAACAATCCCATTTACCATTGCATCAAAAATAATAAAATACTTAGGACTAAACCTACCTAAGGAGACAAAAGACATGTACTCCAAAATCTATAAGATGCTGATGAAAGACATCAAAGATGACACAAACAGATGGAAAGATATACCATGTTCTTGGACTGGAAGAATCAATATTGTCAAAATGACTATACTACCTAAGGCAATCTACAGATTCAGTGTTATACCTATCAAGTTACCAATGTCATTTTTCACAGAACTAGAACAATAAATTCTAAAATTTGTATGGAAACACAAAATACCCTGAGTAGCCAAAGTAATCTTGAGAAAGAAAAATGGAGCTGGAGGAATCAGGCTCTCTGATTCAGACTATACTACAAAACTACAGTTATCAAAACAGTATGGTATTGGCACAAAAATACTTATAGACTAATAAAACAGTAAAGAAAGCCCACAAATAAGCCCATGCACCTATGGTTAACTAATCTATGACAAAGGAGGCAAGAATATATAATGGAGAAAAGACTGTCTCTTCAACAAATGGTGCTGGGAAAACTAGACACCTACGTGTAAGACAATGAAATTAGAACATTCTCTAATACCATACACAAAAATAAACTCAAAATGGATTAAAGACCTATATGTAAGACCAGATATTATAAAACTCCTAGAGGACATCATAGGCTGGACACTCTTTGACATAAATGGCAGCAATAGCTTTTTGGATCCGTCTCCTAGAGTAATGCAAATAAAAACAAAAATAAACAAATGGGACCTAATTAAACTTAAAAGCTTTTTCACAGCAAAGGAAAATATAAACAAAAAGGAAAAGAGAACACACAAAATGGGAGAAAATATTTGCAAACGATGCAACTGACAAGGGATTACTCTCCAAAATATACAAACAGCTCATACAGCTCAATAGCCAAAAAACAACCCAATCAAAAAATGGGCAGAAGATCTAAATAGACAGTTCTCTGAAGAAGACACACAGATGGCCAAAAGGCACATGAAAAGATGCTCAACATGTCTAATTATCAGAGAAATGTAAATCAAAACTACAGTGAGGTATCACCTCATAGCAGTCAGAATGTCCATCATCAAAAAGTCTACATATAATAAATGCTGAAACGGGTGTGGAGAAAAGGGAACTCTCCTAACGTGGTTGGTGGGAATGTAAATTGGTACAACCACTATGGAGAACAGAATGGAGGTTCCTTAAAAAACTACAAATAGAGCTTCCATATGATCCTGCAATCACACTCCTGGGCATGTATCTGGAGAAAACCATAATTCAAATATATATATGTACCCCAATATTCACTGCAGCACTATTTACAATATCCAAGGCATGGAAGCAACCTAAGTGTCCATCAGCAGGTGAATGGATAAAGAAGAAGTTGTATATGTATACAATGGAATATTACTCAGCCATAAAAAATGAAATATTGCCATTTGCAGCAACATGGATGCAACTAGAGATATCATATTAAGTGAAGTCAGACAGAGAAAGGGAAATACCATATGATATCACTTATATGTGGAATCTAAAATATGACACAAATGAACTTATCTTTGAAACAGACTCACAGACACAGAGAACAGACTTGTGGTTACCAAGGGGGAGAGTACTGGGGGAGGGACGTATAGGGAGTTTGGGATTAGCAGATGAAAACTATTATATGTATGTAAAACTGAATCACTTTGCTGTACACCAGAAATTAACACAATATCATAAGTCAACTATACCTCAATTAAAAGAAAAAAACGTTGTCACTGAGTCTTATGTACTTCCTTAAAGATTTTTTGCCTATGTTAAGCTTAGAAATTCCTTCCTCACTGTAAGATTACATATGTATATTTTTGTTTAATTTGCACTTATGCTTTAATTTTTACATTTCAATTTTCACTAGAATTAAATTTTTATAGCAATATTTTTCCTGTATGACTAGTCAATTATCCCCAAACCTTTGTAGGGATCTATGTTTGATTTATGTTTATACTTTTAACAATTATGGTAACTAGAACTTCATAGAGATATTCTATGTCTTTAAACATTTTTAGAATCTAAAGCATTCCTTTGATGTGCCTCTCTGTACCTCCTATAGTACTAAGCCCTATGGAGTAAAGCACTGGAAAAATCACTACTTTTGGTAGTTGAGTCTCTCATCCACCCAGTGGAAGCTATGCTGGACCCATCATTGTTCCTGCTTAAGGATGCACAACCACACTATAATACTTAATCTCTTTATGATATTTTCTTCTTCTGCACTCCCTAGTAGCCTTGGTAACAGTGGCCTTGTGTCTATTTCTAATCTCCCCCTTCGAGCCAAATGACTGAATATATTTTTCAGAGGGGCTGGCATCTCCCCACTTACCAAATATTTGATCACACAACAAAGATTTTAATATATAACCAATATCTTACTCTAAGTATACCACTCATTCTAGCATGAGCTTCCAAAATTAATTCACTGGCAAAGATTTTACAAAGTTTTCTCTTTTTTCTGCTGTCCTCCCTCTCTCTCTCCACTGGTTCATTTTCAAAAAAGAATATAACCAATTTTTTCTATTTATAAAAATAACAAAATGACTTCTTTAACTTCTATTCTAGTTACAGTTGCACATTTGCACTCTATTTAAAAAAATGTTTAGTCTGTAATCACTGTTCATGCCTCTGCACTTCAGGTTCTCTTCAACTAACTCATATTGGGCTGCGGTCCCACAACACCCCTGAAAATGCTTTAGTCAAGATCAGCTACAGTATGCAATTGCCAAGGTTCTCTTTTTATCTTACTTGACTTCCGAGCAACATTAGTTACAGTTGACAATTCCCTTTACATTTTTCTTTTTTCAGCTTCCATGATACTTCTTTCTCTTCTATTTCCTCCTACTCAGTGTCCTCTCAGTTTCTTCTGATGCTTCTTTCCTACTGGCTTGATCTCTAAATATTGAAATTCCCAGGACTCTGGGAACTGGCCTCTTCTTTTCTACTTCCATATTCTGATTCTTTATGATCATTTGGTTTCATGGCTTTAAGTGTGCTTATAGCTCCCCTTCTCTGTAGCATGGCTCTCAAATACTCATGTTCTTCCACGAATTCATCCCAGAAGTCTAAACACATATATTCAATTATTGCCTCCTTGGTTCTTCCTCAAGCTGATTAATAGTTACCTTAAACTTAACATTTCCTGAAAAATATCCTTTTCTCTTTCTAACCAGCTTCTCATTCCATAATCTGTACTATCTCAGTGGATGGCAGTACCCTCTACTCTGTTGCATCAACTGATCCCTCTTTTTCCCTTGCCACTTATGCACAACCAACCAGCCCATTAGAAATCTTGTGGACCCTACAGACCCATTCTCCACATGAAATTAAAGTTCTCTTTTAAATGTAAGTAAGATTTTTTCCATTGTTCTGGTAAAACCCTGCATGATTTTTACAGAATCTATATGTGGAAAACTGTAAAACTCTATGAAACACATCAACAAAGATCTAAATAAATAGATATTTCATGTTCATGGATTGGAGGATTCAATGTTGTTATAATGTCCATTCTTCCCAAGTTGACTTAGAGATTCAACACAATCCCAATCAAAATTCTGTAAATTATTTAGTAAATATTGAAAAACTGATTTCAAAATATATATGGGAAGGTGAAAGATCTAAAATAGCAAACATAATGCTGAAGAAGAACAACAAAGTTGAAAGACTCACAGTATTCAATTTCAAGACTTATTATAAAGCAACAGTGATAAGGACAGCATGATATTGGCAAAAGAATAGATACACCAATAAACAGAAGAAAGAGTCCAAAAATAGAACCATAGAAATATAGTTAACTAATCTTTGTCATGGGAGCAAAGACATGTCATGGAGAAAAGACAGCATTTTTAACAAATGGTACTATAACAACTGGACATCTGTATAAAAAATGTATCTAGACACAGAACTAACATATTTTCCCAAAATGAATTCACAATGGATGGATGTAAGTGTAAAACTCAAAACTTGAATATTTCTAAAAGAAAATATAGGAGGAAATTTAGATGACTTAGCATTTGGCAATGAGATTTTGATACCACATGAAAAGCATGATCCATGAAAAAAAAAATTAGGTACAAATCATGAAAATTTGACCACTCTGACACAACTTGCTTATACCTCTTTATATTGTATATGATATATTAGGTTATTTTTCTAATTTTCCCTTTAGATATAGATCTAAAATTTTCCTTCAATTTTCAGTCTTGAAAGTGACAGTGGCTCTTTGTGCATTTCTCTATTAGTCAGCTTAGACTTCCATAACGAAATACCATAGACTGGGTGATGTAAACAACAGAAGTTTATTTTCTCACAGTTCTGGAGACTGAGAAGTCCAAAATCAAGGTGACAGCCAGCTGATTTCTGCAGACTGCCACCTTCTTGCTGAGTTATTGCATGGCAGAGGGAGAGAGCTCTAGTGTCTCTTCCTCTTCTTTTAAGGGTACTATTCCTAACAGATCAGGACTTCACCATTATGACCTCATCTACCCTTAGTTGTCTCCTAAAAGCCCTATCTCCAAATACAGGCACATTGAAATTTAAGGCTTCAATATATGAATTTTGGTGGGACACAATTTAATCCATGGCATTCTGCCCCTCCCCCCAATTCATGTCCTTCTCACATGCAAAATACATTCATTTCATCCCAATAGCCCCCAAACTCTTAATTCATTCATCCCAGAATCAACTCTTAAGTCCAAAGTTTCATCAAAATAACACTAAATCAGATATGGGTGAGATTCAAGATATGATTCATCTGAAGGAAACATTCTCTAGCTGTGAACCTGTGAAACCAGGCAATCTATGTACTTCAAAGATACAATGATGGAAAAGGCATAGGATAGATATTCCCATTCCAAAAGAGAGAAATCAGAAAGAAGAAAAGGGTGCTAGTGTCCAAAAGCTATCAAGACAAGCAACACGAGATCTTAAAGTTCCAGAACAATCCTCTTTGGCTCTATAACCCACCTTGCAGACCCACTGGGGTGGTGGTCTCACCTTCTGGACCTACTGGGATGACAGTCCCACTTCCATGGCTCTGCTGTGTGGGGATTATGCCCCACAAGCTTCGCCAAGTGGGGCCCTATCCCTGAGGTGCCACAGGACGGCCCTGCCATCAATCCAGAGACCTTCTGACCTGTTCAAACAGAGGAAGTGGCTCCATCCTTTAAAACCAATGAGGCAGCCCTGGTGGTCTCTGAATCACCTTCAGAGTTATTTTTCCCTTTTTAAAAAGAATGGTGCATAATCACAGCTGAATTGCTGTATGATCCACTACTGTAGGATCTAAGAAGTCAAACAGTCTTCTTTCATTTACACTTTTTCCCCTCATTTAGTTCAAAATGTCAGTGTATATTCTGGTATAATTCCATCTCAGTTCCTGACTTCTGCTGAGATAGCTGATTAAGTCCCTGAGTCACACCTATTATCTCTTTATCAAGTGGTTATACAGCTACACTCTTAGTATTCCCTTCAGAACAAGCATTCTAACTTTAGGATAGGCTGACAATTTTCCAAATTTCCAAGTTGTGTTTCTTTTTTGCTTAACAATTTTTTTTCAATTCATTTCTCTTTTCTCACATTTTACTGTTAGTGGTTAGAAGGAACCAAGCTGCTCCTTCAACACTACTTGGAAATCTCCTCAGCTAATTATACAGTTTCATTGCTTGCAAGTTCCACCTTCCACACAATACTACAACACAATTCAGCCAAATTCTCTGCCGCTTTATAACAAGGTTCACCTTTCCTCTAGTTTCTAATAACATGTTGCATTTCCATCTGAGCTCTCACCAGAATGGCCCTTAACATCCACATTTCTACCAACATTCTGTTCATGATTATTTATGTATTCTCCAAGAAGATGGAAGCTTTCTCTCCAGCTCTCCTTTTTTACTTTCTGAGCTCTCACCAGAGTTGCCTTTAACATTCATATTTCTAACGTTCACCTCAAAACTCTTCCAGCCTCTACCCATCACCCAGTTCCAAAGCTGCTTCCACATTTTTAGGTATTTGTTCCAGTAGCACCCACTTCTTCATACTAACATTTGTATTTTGTCTGCTCAGGCTGCTTTAACAAAATACCATAGACTGGTAGCTTAAACTACAGAAATTAATTTTCTTATAGTTCTGGAGGCTGGGAAGTCCAAGATCAAGGTGCCAGCCGATTTGGTTTCTGGTGAGAGCTCTCTTCTGACTTGTAAATGTCCACTTTCTGTGTTCTCGCATCATTTTTTTCTCAATGTGTGCGTGTGGAGAAAGAAGGATCTGTCTTCTTCTTATAAAGGCATTAATCGTATTGAATCAGGGCTCTACTCTTATGACCTCATTTAACCTTAATTACCACCAAAAAAACCCTATCTCTAAATACAGTCACATTGGTCTTCAATATATGAATTCTGGGGGAACACAATTCAGTCATAGCAATTTCCAGTTGATCTTTGTTAATAACACTTATTTACGTTTTGTAAATAGCAGCTCTTGGATTGGAAAAAAGGGCACTGAAACCACACACTTAGAAATTCTACCTGTTGCTCAAAGGACGGTAGCATTGTGATTCAGCATAGGAGTCTGTCTTTGGGAACATATTTGTTGTAAATCATATCTTTCACACCTCATGTTACAGATTCTTGGGGACAACTCTTCTTCATGAAACTCAAACCTAGCTTATAGGAACCTCCTGATTGATAGTTAAGCCTACAGAAGAAACAAAGAAAAAATTACACTCTAAATTCAGAGAGAAAAAAATGAAATCAATAACACATATTTTTATCACAACCATCCATCTTTCCTAGAAATTTAATATCATGACATTATATTTATTTGGATTTTAACAGTAAGTAAGAAACATGTGCTTTATGTATTAGCACAAAATAGGGTATCCCTACACATGCAATAAAATGAGATATTCAGGCAACTATTTAGAAGATTTAGAGCCCCAAATATTTTTTTCTAATAAATTTGGGAAATATAGCATTTCTATGTTACTTTAGAAATACAGAAGCAATAGGCTTCTGGTTAAAATGGCAATTTGAATGCAAGGACCTATTTGCTTTTTAGAATTTAAATAATTAAGTAGATGTAAATGTACTTGAATTAATTCTGGAACTCCTTATGTTTTAATCTTACTGCAGTATTGAATTCAGAGAAATATTATATACAATCCAGTACATACAATATGTACTTTCATCTCCCCAAATCAACTTAAGGCTAATTTGTAGCTCACAGCATGAGCTATAAGTCCTCTTGCCTTCCCTTTCCAAGGTCCTGCTACCTTAAGCACTTGAAAATCATCTCACTCAGTAACTCTCACTCTGATCTCCTCACCAAAACACTCACCTTCCTTATCTCCTGTGTTTTTCAGTATATATTTCCTGATCCACACTCTCTCTCAGGTATCTGTTATCTACACTCCTGTTATATGCATTAATTTCTTTGATAATGATGATAACATGTGAGCATTGGAGAGGAGCTGGGATCCCTCTGATATTCGTGAACTCTTTAGGTACAGTGGGACTGGACAGGTGGGATGAATGGTTCTCGGTCCACACAGATGGAAAAGGAAGGCTGCTTACTCTGGGGAAGACTAGAGCATGGGGAAACTTCCTTTTCACTCCCAGAAGTATCTGAATTTTCAGGTTTAAATATGCTCTGCCTTCCACCACTCGATTATTTTCCAGTGCTCAAGAAACACTACAACACTACAGCCTGTTTGACAGCTAAGGGAACACAAAGCCTTAACACTTTTGAATGGTTTATTAAATCACAAGCAAAGATGCACATACATTTAAACTGGAAATATTTCCACTATAATATTCTACATTTAAATTAAAATTCTATGTTCTTTTCCAATATGGCAACTTGTTGAAATTTTCAGATTCCAACCAACCTCACTCCTTGAAAATATAAATTATTCTTGAAAATATTTAGGTAATTTAATGACAAAAACACAGAACAATATAAACTGCAAAGTAATAAAAGGTATATATAAAAGACTACCATGTGGAGATTCTGCTTCCTTTTATTCCCCAATAACCAAAAGCAAACTCTTACATTTGCTCTTGCTTGATCCAGACTGTTCAGAAACTGCTCTCCTGTGATAAATGTTCTTAACCACATTTTTCAAAATTGATACCACAAAAGCTTCTTATTGTTTTAAAACAATACATTCTTAGCTGAAAATTATTTTAATCAAACAAGTGTGAACAGCACTGAATATTTCTGTCTTAGCATTATGTATAATATAAGACAAATGGCTCATATGGTGTTTTATTGGCACCTGTATAATTAATCCAATCAGCCTTTTAAGAAGATGGTATTTTCTTTTTGAAAACTTTCTGAAAATTTATAGATTGGCAAAATATTTCATAGAAGTGTTTCAGAAGACTGATATAATGCAATCAATACATTCCCCCTGCTGATGTACTTAGAGCACTTCCAAACAGTTTCTCTGTCACAAGGAAGGCATCTTTGTAAGGAAAAAATAAGTAATTCTTCATGATGTTCTTTGATTCTTAACAAAAGAGGACTGATAGCAATCAGACTAGTAGAAGTCAAGAAAGCAAGAGTAGCAGAAGCATGGAAGAAGCCAACTCTAAAATCAATCCTTTAGTCCTTATGATTCCAAATATCCACAGAAATTAATAATCACGTTGAAGACAAAAATAATATTTTTGCAATTATTTCAGTCTTCACTGAATATTTATGATTCAATATAGGTAGGTTGTTGATAGATTGAAATCTGTTAATCCAAAGCCTAAATCCCCTGTCCCAGAATTCTCCATGTTGTTAATTTTTGAACACTAACCTTCCTCTAACTCTCCCTAAGGTGAACAGATGCCTTATCCTTGTTTCTTGGACATTTATGTCTCTGTAGTTGTGGGTTTTATAAGAACTAAAAAAATCTTTGCCTCTTTTAGGCTCTCTGAGGGTCTAATTCCTCTTAAGAGGAAAGGTTTCTCTTCATTACTAAATCATATATATACATTTATATGTATGTATATGTATATATATATGTCTATATATGCATATATATGAATTTTTGGAAAAATATTTTTAAAGGCATTGAAAGCACAAAAATATGTCATACTGTCATATGTGTCTAAAGCATCACTGTATAATACAGGATCTATCCCCATTTTTGTAACCCACTGATGTCTATAGAATGAATTCTGCAAAAATATTTTCTTTATTTTAAAAAATGATCAAATTTGCTAATTCTTATAACTTGAGAATTGGATTGTGTTATAGCCACATTAAATTTAAAAATAATTTAAATGCAATATTTTTGTTGAAACATGATTTCTCAATCTTGGTACTATTGACATTTTTGGCCTCATAATTCTTTACTGTAGGGGGATGTCCTGTGCATTGTAGGATGTTTAGCAGCATCCCTGTCCTCCACCCACTAGATGACACTAACATCCCTCAGTTGTGACAACCAAAATGTCTCCATTTTTGACAAATGCCCCTGACAAATGTCCCCTGGGCAGTAAAGTCACACTGAATTGAAAACCACTGCCTTAAAAGAAAATATTCTATTATTTGTCATCATTAATATATGACATTATTAATAATAATATCCACATTTGGTGGATAACTGTGGTTGTGAATACATATAAGACTATATCCTAATAGAAATCAACTATTTGTTCCCATTCAGTAGACATTTCCCAATTTCAGTGAATCTTGTAGAAATAAATGCAAATTTGAAGCTCAACCAAATAATCTTTTTTGCTTTTGGATTAAAATTATGGGGACATTTAAATTCCTCTTCCTGTGTTTATGCCCTTTTCTTTCTTTTTTTCGTATGTTAAAGGAAGAGGAGATGATTTGATTATTGTCTCTACACAGTTCATTGATAGCATCTGCTACTTTGCCCTCAGCATCTCACAGAAATTTCAAGGCAAATTAATGACCAGATGGCTTTACCTCTTAAATAGGCTGGATATCCAGCCTATTTCAGCATAGTGCCTTATGTCTTAAAAGGAAAGCCAAAGTAATGTAATGTCATTAGGCAGAGTAAAATTTAGACAATGTGGTCTACTCTTTAAAATTCTATTTCTTCTAGTTACGTATTTTTTTTCACTTCTATAAAACTGCATCATCTCTTTGTGGTGCCATCCTCCAGTTAATATTGACTGCTGTGGATACTGTATTTTTCTTCCTCATTAAATTTTTGTAAAATATTATTTTAGCAACTTTCCAAGCCAATTTGGCTTTACATAAAGAAGGAGGTACATCCATATTTAAGAAGCAACTACATGCTCGTGGGCTTTATCTAGCTCTGGCTCCTGTCACTGGCCTATACATCTAGTTGCATGTACAGATAGCTCCTGCAGCTGTGTATTGAATACAGCCAGCTCTAACTCCTGTCACCCCTCTCTACTGTAATGTGTTCACCCATGTGAGCCCCTTAGCCACAGGAGTGGACACTGACAGCCAAGGCCTCCACAGCTGCTCTTAGGCCAGGACCTGGCCCCAAGTCATGTCACTGGCATGCAGTGCTGCCTATGTTCATAGCTAGCTCCTGCAGTTATGCACCTGAATGCTCCCAGTCTCAACACCTGTCACTTGCCTCCACTACTGTGCATGTGCCCGTAGCTAGCCCGTGTAGCTATGCACCTGGGCACCACCAGAGCCAACTCTCATCACTAGCCTTTACTGCCATACACATACCCATTGCTAGCCCCTGATGCCACATGAGTGCAGGCTGAAATCCTGGCCCTTGCAGGGGCTCAGGTGCCCTGAGCTGTCCTGAGCTGTCCTGACTTCTGTCAATGGCCTGACTCCTGCCAGTGCTGACGGCCAGCTCCTATAGCAGCACACTTGCTCACTGCTTGCTCCAACTCTCATCACTGGCACCCACCATTGAGAACACACTGATGGCTAGCCCCTGCAGTCACAGTGCATATGTGCTGCAGATTCAATGCAATCCTTTTAAAGTTACAATGTTACTTTTCACAGAAATAGAAAAAACATTTCTAAAATTCAAATGGAACCCCTAAAGACCCCAAATAGCCAAAGCAATCTTGAGAAAGAATAAATCTTGCCAAATCATACTTCCTGACTTCAAACTATATTACACAAAGCTATAGTAAACCAAACAGTATGGTACTGGAATAAAAACACTCTCATACTAATGGAAAAGAATCAAGAACCTAGAAATAAACCCCCACATACAAGGTCAACTAATTTTGACAATTCAGCCAAGAATACTCAGGACAGTCTCTTCAATAAATGGTTTTGAATATTTACATGCACAAATGAAATTGGACCCCTATCTCACACTGCTCAAAAATTAACCTGAAATGTATTAAGGACTTAAATGTAAGACTAAAATTGTAAAAGTCTTAGAAGGAAACAGAAAGCTCCTTGATATTAGTCTTGGCAATGATTTTTGGATATGACACCAAAAGCATAAGCATTAAAAGCAAAGATAAACAAGCTGAACTACATCAAACTAAGAAGCATCTACACAGCAAAAGAAATAATCAACAAAACTAAAAAGGCAGACTAAAAATGGGGGAAAATATTTGCAGATTATACATCTGATAATGGATTAATATCTATATAAAACTCATATAACTCAATAGAAAAAAAAGCAATCTGGTTAAAAAACAGGCAAAGAACATGAACAGACATTTTTCCAAAGAAGACATACAAATGGCCAAAAGACTCATGAAAAGATGCTCAACATCACTAATCATCAGGGAAATGCAAATCAAACCCACAATGAGATATCACAACACTACTGCTAGAATGGCTACTATCACAAAGACAAGAGATAAGTGTTGGCATGGATGTGGAAAAAAGGGAACCCTTTTACACTGTTACTGGGAATGTAAAATGGTACAATCAATATACAAAACAGTATGGAGATTCCTCAGAACATTTAAAATAAGAGCTACCATACGATCCAGCAATCTCATTTCTGGCTATATATCTGAAGGAAATGAAATCAGGAACTCAAAGAGATATTTGCACTGCCATGTCCATTGCAGTATTATTTGCAAGAGCTAAAACATGGAAACAACCTAAGATTCTATCAACAGATAAACTGATAATAAAAATGTGATACCCACACATATACACATACAGTGGAATATTATTCAGGCATTAAAAAAAGGGAAAATCCTGCCACTTGCAACAACATAATGGAATTTGAGGGCATTATGCTAAGTGAAATAAGTCAGAGAGAAAGACAAAAACTCACTTATGTGTGGAATCTAGAATAGCTGAACTTGTTGGGTTTTGTTTTGTTTTGTTTTGTTTTGATATTGAGCTGCATGAGCTGCTTGTATATTTTGGAGATTAATCCTTTGTCAGTTGCTTTGTTTCCAAATATTTTCTCCCATTCTGAAGATTGTCTTTTCATTTGTTTATGGTTTCCTTTGCTCTGTGAAAGCTTTTAAGTTTAATCAGGTCCCATTTGTTTATATTTGTTTTTATTTTCATTACTCTAGGAGATGGTTCAAAAAAATCTTGCTGTGATTTATATCAGAGTGTTCTGCCTATGTTTTCCTCTAAGAGTTTTATAGTCTGGCCTTACATTTAGGTCTTTAATTCATTTTGAGTTTATTTTTGTGTATGGTGTTAGGGAGTGTTCTAATCTTATTGTTTTACATGTAGCTGTCCAGTTTTCCCAGCACCACTTATTGAAGAGGCTGCCTTTTCTCCACTGTACATTTTTGCCTCCTTTATCATAGATTAGGTGATCATAGGTGTGTGGGTTTACCTCTGGGCTTTCTATCCTGTTCCATTGATCTATAGTTCTGTTTTTGTGCCAGTACTATACTGTCTTGATTACTGTAGCTTTATAGTATAGTCTGAAGTGACGGAGCAATATCAAAAAACAAACAACTCAGTCAAAACATGGTTGGCATCTTTATTCTTGTACTGCTCCTAGGTTCTTCAGAACCCTGTTTAATTTTTTTAGATTCCATATATATGTGTTAGCATACAGTATTTTTTTTCTCTTTCTGACTTACTTCACTCTGTATGACAGACTCTAGGTCCATCCACCTCACTACAAATAACTCAATTTCGTTACTTTTTATGGCTGAGTAATATTCCATTGTATATATGTGCCAAATCTTTATCCATTCATTTGTCCATGGACACTTAGGTTGCTTCCATGTCCTGGCTATTGTAAATAGAGCTGCAATGAATGTTGTGGTACATGACCCTGTTTGAATTATGGTTTACTCAGGGTATATGCCCAGTAGTGGGATTTCTGGGTCATATGGTAGTTCTATTTTTAGTTTTTTAAGGAACCTCCATACTGTTCTCCATAGTGGCTGTATCAGTTTACATTCCCACCAACAGTGCAAGAGCGTTCCCTTTCTCTCTCTCCACGAGTGCACAGAGAAGAAAGGTCATGTGAAGACAACAAGAAGACAGCTGTCTACAAACCAGAGAGACAGTCTTCATCAGAAACTAATCCTGTTGGCACCTTGATCTTGAACTTCCAACCTCCAGAACTGTGTGAAAGTAAATTTCTGTTGTTTAAGCCCTGCCCCCAAAAAAAATTTTTCGGAAGACCTAAATAGACATTTCTCCAAAGAAGACATACATGTTGCCAACAAACATGTGAAAAGATGTTCAATATCACTAATTATTAGAGAAATGCAAATCAAAACTACAATAAGGTATCACCTCACACTGGTCAGAATGTCCATCATCAAAAAACTCTACAAATAATAAATGCTGGAGAGGATGTGGAGAAAAGGGAACCCACTTGAACTGTTGGTGGGACTGTAAATTGATACAGCCACTATGGAAAACAGTATGGAGGTTCCTTAAAAACCTAAAAATAGAACTACCATATGACCTAGCAATCCCACTACCGGGCATGTGCCCAGAGAAAACCATAATTCAAAAAGACACATGAACCCCAATGTTCATAGCGGCACTATTTACAATAGCCAGGATACGGAAGCAACCTAAATGTCCATCAACAGAGGAATGGATAAAGAAGATGTGATACATATATACAATGGAATATTACTCAGCCATAAAAAGAAACAAAATTGGGTCATTTGTAGAGACCTGGATGGACCTAGAGAGTGTCATACAGAGTGAAGTAAGTCAGAAAGAGAAAAATAAATATTGTATATTAATGCATCTATGTGGAATCTAGAAAACTGGTATAGATGATCTTATTTGCAATGCTGAAATAGACATAGAGAACAAATGTATGGATACCAAGGGGGAAAGGGCGGTGGGAGGAATTGGGAGATTGGGATTGACACCTATACACTCTTGATATTATATATAAAATAGATCACTAATGAGAACATACTGTATAGCACAGGGAATCTACTTAATGCACTGTGGTGACCTAAGCCGGAAGGAAATCCAAAAAAGAGGGGATATATGTATATGTATGGTTGATTCATTTTGCTGTACAGTAGAAACTAACACAACATTGTAAGGCAACTATACTCCAATAAAACTTAATTTAAAAAATAAATAAAATAGCTGAACTTATAGAAACAGAGTGTATAATGGTGGTTGCCAGGGGCTGGAGAAAATTAGATTTAGTCAAAGGGTACAAACTTCTTGTTATAGAATGAATAAGTTCTGGAGATCTAATGTACAGCATCATGACCAGGTTAACAACATGATACTGTATACTTCAAAGTTGTTAAGACAGTAAATCTTAAATGTTCTTCCCACAACAACAATAACAAGAAATGGTAATTATGTGAGGTTATGAATGTGTTAACTACTCTTTTTGGTAATAATTTTGCAATATATATGTATCAAATTATCAAGCTGTACCTCTTAAACTTATAAAATGTTATGTCAATTATATCTCAATAAAATTGGAAAATAAAAGAAGCAATACATGCCAATCTATATTTACAAAATCTAAATTTAAAAATCTGTAATATTTGCTATGAAAATGATTATTTTTGTTGCAGTATGATTTCAAATATTTTGCTAATTATATATGTCCATTGTGTAAAAAGGTTTAAATAGAATAACTCAATGAAGAAAATAAAAATCATCTGTAAAACCAGCCCAGAGATAATTATTGCTAACTCCAAAGCCTGAGACCCAGCCTAGCTATAAAAATAAAATATATACACACATATTCAATATATACATAAATATTTGATACTTAAAAGCCACATATATAGAATATACTAATGAGTCAAATAAATAATGTATGTTTTACTCTGTAACTATCTTACTTTTTCTAAGAGAGAAATTTATTAGAAGCACTTTATACTCCCCTTGGAAATAATATGCCAAAACTCTAATTACACTAGAGAATTTTCTGATCATTTTAAAATACAGTATTCTTGTATGATGTTTGGGAAGGAGTCTCAAAACTATATTCAAACATTATTTACAAATGTTGAGGGGAATGGAACAAGTGGTGTGTTTCCAAAGAAGTGGGCAGTGAACCTTGTTCTGTGTCCAGGTGCACATGTGCTTCTCTAGCCCTGATTCTGTGATCAGATTTGTGAAAAATTGGAAAAATTACATTAAAAATAAATAAATAAAAATTGCACCAGTTATATACTTCACACCATAACTTATTTGATTACTTATTATTTTGATTTGTTTTGGTTGGGTTGACAATTACAAATTGCAACATATGTAACAGGTTGGCTGGATTAGTATTTGTAACACTTAAGAAACACTTATCTAAAAATTAGTGGCTACTAGGGTTGTTAATCAGGAGTTCTTTGGACAAAAGCTTTTCTTTTTCTGTCACCATCAGAATGACTTATGAGTTTCTGCATAGTTTAGGCTCAAGGAGAATGGATGTGTCTCATCAGGGTGAATGAGTTATGGCAGGAACCATTTAGAAAAGCAATGTAGCCACAGACACAGGAACTGCTTAAGTGGTCTATCTGTGTGCAACTTTTTATCTCCAATGACTCCTCTCCTGTGGTACCAGTTACTGTTCATACCATTGTGTGATTTCATGCTCAATTTCTTTTTCTGCTATACAAGCTGATAGATTTTGTTTTTGTTTGTTTTTTACAAAGTGCACTTTTTTTAATCTACTTTCAGTTTTGCTGTGGTTTAAGTTACCAAGCATTGTTTGTCCTACCAAATGTTTAGTACTATTGCTGTTATATATTAAAATGATTTACTATATTTGTTGCAGTTAAAACTTGTTAAAATTGCATTTTGGGGAAGTATTCTACACTTTGATATTTAATTCAGTTCTAACAGTGTGATGGGAATACATTGCTTATGTACTAGAACTATTCAATAAAGGCATTAAAGTGCAACAAGAAAATTGCCAATTCCAGTAAAATTTATGACAATGTGGTGTCTTGAAATGGTTGATAAACCTTAAAAAGAACTATTTCCTACTGAATAGACAGCTATAGTATATGCTTACAATTTTTTCAAAAACCAATTCATATTTAACCAAAATTGTAGGATATATATAAAATTATATTTGCACTTGATGGAATGAACAACAACAGAAGTACTTGCTTTGTCCTAAGGTAACTATTGATATTTTAGTCATTGTAACTAGAAAACACTTCTTTATAGTCATTGCTAGTAGGACAGAATAATTTTATTCCACTCCTGATCTTCAGGTTTTTTCCTTGTAAATATATTCAACTATAAAAACAGTGCTTATACAAATTTTGAAAAACTTTAATAAAAATGATAGTGAAGATAGAGCATTAATAATTTTGTACACACACAAAACCCACACATAATCAATGTTAATATTTTGAAAGACTTCCCTCCTATTTCTGTTTTATATAATGAGAGTCCCATCACTTTATTTTGTGTGAGGCAGCATAGAATAAATGTTAGGTATATGGATTCTGGATCCAGACTGCCCAGGTTTGAATCACAATTTTGTGATACTGGGCTGGTTACTGGTTACTTAACCTTTGATTCTCAGATTCTGCATAAGGTAGGAATAATAATGGTACCTAATTCATAGGGTTGTATAAGAGAAGAGAATATTTACTACTGAATAAGAAGATTAAGGAACAGAGAAAAAATAAATGGAAAATGAAGAAAGATTATGTGATATGATCAAAAAAGGACTAGCATATATAAAATAAAGAACAAAGTAGTATATTGGTTAGGATATTTATAAAACTAATAAAACATAAAAAGAGGAAAGTTCAAGAGACTTAATAAACCACACTTGAATCTGTAACTGTAAAATCAAATAACTGAAAAATAAGATTCAAAACACAGAATAATATCAGATTCATGTAAAGTTCATGGAACCTCTTGAAACTACTTTTTATTGGCATACCCAATATTTTTCATAGAATCCCTGACATTGGATGGGAAAATTGTAGAGGACTTGAATGCTGTTTACTTCTTCATTGCTTTGAAAGGATTGTATTTCTTCTGGCAGAGAGGGAGATTACATGCAGATTTACTTGTGTGAGCTCCATAAGAAAGTCAAAATCCCTGCTTAGATTTTTAGCCTACAAGGGCTGTTTTCTGCTTGTTTTATTTTTCAGCATTTTGTTCATTGCATTAGAGGTTTAGCATTCGGCAAATACTTAGAGGAGAAGTTAATGGAGAATTTCAGGCTCACATCTATGATTTCTCTCTCTAGTATCATGACCCCTCAAATCCCTGCCCTTTGGCATTTCTGAACTCCAGTCTTTGCCTCCATAGCCCAGTGAAACTCTCCCAAGTACCTAGCTGCATACACACTTGCCCTTTCTTCACAGCATGGGAAATTTGCAGGTACCTGGAGGAAGTACACACCACACCTCAATGTCCTTCCCTTCTTTGTTGGATCTTGGTCATGCAAATCTTAAAACTTGTTGTTTTAATTCCATGTTTTAGACTTGCATTCATTGGGAGTGTCAGTCTGATACAAGTTTCTCTACTGAGACCAAAGAACCAGTGATTTTTAAATCTGGAGTATATTCTAGTGTCTCTACTGGCACCAACAGGTGATAGGATACTAAAAGTGCTCAGCCACTATAATACAAATACCCTCTTCAATTGTAGCCTTTGAGTACAATATTTAAAGTAGGTATTCTTAGTACACAGAACATGGGATTGACAGACTGTCTGATCAGGAAAATTTATTCATTCACAAGGCAGGGAATCCTTGATACTCTTCCTAGTAGGATTTCGTAATTACTGGAGACCAGTGAGGGCTGTTCACTTCCCATTTATTCTCCATTCTTTATGGTAGTTTAATATTTATTTTCCTTATTCTCCTGGATCATTTTTCAAATGTATCATGAGCAGGTAACTTGTAATTTAGTTTACGTATCATCAAACCACAAGGAATTATAGCCAGGCCTGATAAGAAAGATTAAACATTACCCAGAGAACTTATATTTTGACCTGGATGCCAAAAGGATAGGGCTTTGTGGCTGTCTCCTTTGAGGAGGTGGGAAGACATGTGTGTGTGAATGTTTTGTACAAATGTTAGGGAGCCAAAGTATCAACTGCATGAGAGACTCTTTATTGCTTACATAATAAATAGCCTTAGGTACTAATCAAACTCCTTACTAATCAAACCCTGATTTGTTGTAAGCACCAACAACCTCTAAAAATTTATTTTTCCCAAACTTCCTTGCAGACAGAAATAGCCACTGATTCAGTTCTACCAAATTACATATAAGCAGAAGTCATTGACTAGAGAGTTTCTAGAAAAGGACCCTAAAAGAGGGGAAGAATCAGCTTCCTGATAGAAAGGTCCTTTGTTCTATTCTTTTGCTTCTCCTCTTTCTTCATGCTTCAGATACTAATGTGAGGATTGTAGCATCTCTCTCTTCACATTATGAAGGTAAACCAAGATGACCTTAGTCCTGGGCCCTGACAGCCACCACCAGTTGATAAAAATGTCAGCACCTGCCTCCTTTTTGGCTTTTTATAACATGGAAAAATAAAGCTCTGAGTTGTTTGAAGCATTATACAATGATCTCTTTTCTTTATAGGTAAGCTGTACAGTTTCAAATTTGCATTATTATGAGTAGAAAGCAGTACACAATATTCTGTTTTCCTCAAAGCACCCTCAAATCTATATTTTATGGAACTGAATTTCTATAAAACATATCTGTTTGTTTCACTAATACTCTAGCTATTAAGAAAAAGGCTTGAAATAGACTAGCTATGATTTGTACTTTGGGGATTAGATACATGGTCCAATATTTTTTCTAAGACATGTCTTGGAAGTTGCTTAAATTAGAGGATTTAGAATAAAGGTGGTCAATAAATCAAAGACAAGAAATTATTTAAATTTATACATTTTTTGCAACCTGTGTTCTAAATATATGAATGCATAACTGAACATCTATTCAATGGTAAGCCGTTAACACCAAGATGTTGCACAACTTTGTTTGCTAATGTTTGACTCTAATGCTGTTTATATGCTCACAAGAAACAGCCCATTGTATAGCTGTTAAAACTTGTTCAGCCTTATTTTTATTTTTTTTTATTTTATTTATTTATTTATTTATTTTTTTTATGGTACGCGGGCCTCCCACTGTTGTGGCCCCTCCCGTTGCGGAGCACAGGCTCTGGACGCGCAGGCTCAGCGGCCATGGCTCACGGGCCCAGCCGCTCCGCGGCATGTGGGATCCTCCCAGACCAGGGCACGAACCCGTATCCCCTGCATCGGCAGGCGGACTCTCAACCACCGCGCCACCAGGGAAGCCCCAGCCTTATTTTTAAATCCCTAGGTATTTGTGTCTAAGTCTCAGATGAGTTTTGTTTTCATTATTTTTTCTCTAGTGTTCCGTTTTGTGCACTCATCAAATAAATATTCTATCTAATGTTTATAGAAGCATCCAGATTCTTGGGGATAAAAAGGGGGTAGGGGAAATACAGAAGAGAGGAAGAAGACTGGAGTGGGTAGAAGAAAAAAAAAAGAAAGAAGAGGAAAGAGGGAGCAGAGTGGTAGTATTTTTTCTGTATTTGCTTTTTACCATGTACTAGGGTAATGTCATTGTATATATAGTCATTTCATCTTCTCAACATTATGAAATAGGTACGATTATGATAACCATTTTAAAGAACATCAAGATTTAATGTTTTATGAGATTTTCCCCAAGTTCAGACAAGCAGTAATAGAGAAGGGGCTCAATTCACTGTGCCTGTCTCAGAAAGAAATGCACCTTAGTGACACATAAAATGTGTTCTCTTAGACCTTTCCTTATTACCTAAGGTCCAAATGTGGCAGAGGGTGATACAAGACAAAGATTTTCTTCTCCCACAGATCTTCAGTTCATTCTACTGCTGACTTTCTAGGATTTAATACACTACTGCCTGGGTAGCTCTATCTTGGTCTGAAGTTTTACTGGGATTTTTTTCCCTAAAGAATATTGAAACTAAGAAAAAATATTCTAAGACATTTCTTATTTGAAATGGGCCTAGAAGCTTCTACACCCAGTTCCTTCACAACTGAAGGATGCATAACTCTCTAACTAGCCTGTGAATAATTTGTATTTCTGAAATGGGTGTATCAGGTCACAAATTTTGCATACAGTACAGCCCTTTAGGGAATCTGATGTTCTTTCAAAGTCTGTACTCCATAGTTAGAAGGGATTCTTAGATTTTCAATGAAGATAACTCAGTTCTTATCACTTTTGGCCATGTGTAAATCACACAATTATAATTACTTGCTTGACATTCTGCCCAATTCTACCACCGACAGCTTAGAGTTACATTAGCAATACATACAGATATACGTGCAAAAATCCAACACAATGTTTTAAGGTTTCATGTTACTGTATTACCATTACTCTGTTACTTTAGTGCTATTCACAGCTACTTTACCCTGTCCATTGGTAAAAGATCATGTGCCTCCAGACTGTGTGAGATCCTGAGATCACTGCCAAGGCAGCAATGGCTTCCATAGCTGCACCTGCAAAATTAGCTACATCTATAAGAGCAGATACAGTGGAGGGAAAAGTAAGAAATCTCTTTATGTTGGTTTCTGCCTGAAGATCAAGAAGCTAAACATATGATCACTAGATAAAGGGTACTTTATAATTTTGGCAGCTGTCACTGCCAGATTAAGTGGGAAAAACCTATTCTACTCCCCAGTTCCAGGCCTTGGCATTAAATGATTCCTTCAACATATCTTTTTGATCAGGAATAATAATATATATAATGACTGACATTAGCAGATCCACTGTACTTATTACCTTTGCTTGTCACCAACTACAGAAGGATTTTATATCACCAATATGCTGGCCAGAACCACCTTTGCAATGGATTTTACATAAAGCCTAACACTTCAATGTCAACAAGTTGCTATATCCATCTACCACCAATACATTGATATGAACAATACCTAAACACACACACACACACACACACACAATTTGGATTATGCTACTGGGAAAGAGCTGGTATCCTCTTTTCCACACTCAAAAGAGTTGGTTGTCTCAGAGGGATGAGAGAGGTATAGAATAGACTAAACCAAACATGTAGCTGGGAACTAAACCTAATTAAGACTTGCTGGTAACAACAGAGACACCCCCATATGACTTGCAGACACATGAATAGAATAACTGAGTGTTATTTTAAGCCACTGAGTTTTGGGGTGATATAGCCTGCAGCTTTACTATGGCAACAGCTGACCATTACAGAAGTTGGTACTGGGAAATGAGGTGCCATTTCAACAAAACATGATTTTGATCAAGGCTGTAGGCTGCAAGAAAACCGCTATAAATGGCCAGAAAAAGTGAGGAAACTATTATGAGATACTAGAAAAATTTGACCTGTGGATTTCAGTACTGAAACGTTTACTAAAATTATTGCCTGCAACTGGAGGATTATGTTTCTGATAAACAGAGGTACCAAAAATGATGAAATCTGAAAAGAAAAAGCCAATTTTTGAGCAGTATTTGGAAGTAGTAGAGACAATACAGAATTGCAGAGCTGCTAAATTAAATTATTTTTCAACAAATTAAAGTTGCGGCTAATAAGACACAACCTCAAGGAAAAGGCCTAACTCAGAGGTTATCATTAAAAATCACCTCAGGATAAAGATCCAGTGAAGGGTGTTATCATTAAACCTTTTGTTAAAACTTCTAAATTAATTAACATCCCTTATAGATCATGCCTCTAAAATGAACAACATGCCATTCAGCAAGATAAAAGTGATGCTAAGATGAATAAAGTAGTATTTTAGTACATCCAAAACACACATAATTGAATCTAGAGAAAGAGGTTTGTGGAAAGAATTATGGACATAGGTTTTGGCAGAGTGGACCTGAAAAATAAAGAGAAAACCCATAACCTTGTAAAATATAGTTGTGTTAGCAAAAATCACCACCACCCTAAACTAGAAGAGATTAAGAGTTCTCGGGATTTTAAATACTTCTTGGTCCCCAAATTTCTGCAGATGGTTAAACAGATTGCCAAAAAGACATGTTTTCCAATCTTCTCTTCATAATTGGCCAAGGAGGTGATAAAAAAAGAAATTAATTCCTAGAAGGCAGGGCTGAGAACAGTGGTCTATGGACCTATTCCCAGGATTTAAGTCAAAGAATATTTTCTAGCCCCAGATAATGTCAAGTGGAATTTCAGAATCGTTATGGACCAGTGACTACCAAATTCTTCCCATCCTTTCCCTTTTAAATGGGAGAGTTTGTTGTAGTTATCCTGTCACTTTTCTGCCATCATATAACAGATAATTTGACTCTTTTAGTTCACAGGTCTTCAGATCAAGAGACACTGCAACTAGACCTCATCCAGATCAAGAGATACTGGACTTTGTTTCTGATGTCATGATTGAGTGAAACTTTTCCAAGTCCTGTGATAAGGAAAGGAGAATCAGATGCTTTCTGGAAGACATGATCTTTACTCTAACTGTACAGCTAAAAATGAAGCCATAGCCTAGTGGTTAAGAGTATATTGAGTAGCTAAACCAGAATTTTAAATACTAACTCTTGGTTGTACTTTATATTTAAAATGGTAGTAATAATATATACCTAATCTTATTGTAATGAATATATAATGCACTATAGCAAATCTCCAATAAAGATTTGACATAGCATAATGACTCAGTATATTGTGGTCCATGTTGTTCTCAACTGGATTACCAGTTTTAATTCATTTTATAACCATTTTTGGCATATTAAAAACCTACATTTTCATAAAAACAATAAATAGTCATGATGACACACACAAAGGTTTTGAAAGCTGATGAAATATTTTAACAATAATTTTGTTCTTATATATAATTCTACCATTAAAAGATATTTAGGCTGTTAGAATATCCTATTTTTAATGACATAATGATACACTTATATAGCTATGCTAATGATATATGCTAATTTCAACTATGAATTCTGGTTATTAAACTTTTGTATTACTAATTATAAGAGGAACATATTATTAATTGCTAATAAAAGGTATATTTAATACAATAATTTTAGGTTAGATTTTCCTCTTTGAAATGTTTCTTTAATATACCTTTGAAATGTTTCTTGAATATACCTATGTTAACAATTTCTATTTGCTAAGCAGATATAATAGTTTTGCAATTTTCATTTCAGTTTTCTATTTTTAAATTTTGAGAATAAGCATTCAACCATTCTTTTGTACAACAAAATGCTATAACAGCACTTGTAGTGTCCTATTAATCACTGTATTGTACTTATGACAAACCTATTCAGCCAACATTGTACTATTTCTTTCAGAAACATATCATAAGTTTTAAAAGGGGCCTGCTCCTTATTTCTGCCACACACACAAACAGCCACAAACACACCCAAGTTTCGGGGAGGTAAATCTAAGTCTTAAACCCTGATTGTATGTAAAAAGAAGTTATTATTATTACTTTTACAGGTAAATTTAAAAATTGGTTACATCTGGTACAAAAAGAAGCAAAAATTTTAGTAGGTTAATATTACTAAGCAATTATGATAAACAGAAGAACCTTGCACTGGACCGTCTCTCCTTAAGATCTGTGTTCACAGGTTTAGAAGTGATGTGGTTTTCTAATCCCTATTGTCAAGTGTTCCTATCTACACTGTATATCCAGAAAAAAAAAAACAGTAATTCAAGAAGATACATGTACCCCAATGTTCGTAGCAACACTATTTAAAATAGCCAAGACACAGAAACAACACAAGTGCCCATCAGCAGATGACTAGTTTAAGAAGATGTGATATACATACAATGGAATATTACTCAGCCATAAAAAAGAATGAAATATTGCCATTTGCAGCAACATGGATGGACCGAGAGACTATCATACTAAGTAAAGTAAGTCAGACAGAGGAAGACAATTATTATATATATCACTTATATATAACTGAATCAGTCTGCTGTACACCTGAAACTAACAATATTGTAAATCAAGAATACTTCAATTAAAAAAAAAGAATGGGTAAGCAACTGAGCCTGTTTCAAATCCTCTCTTGCACCTTTATGCATAAGGAGATTTACATTGTATGGTAAAGGCTAATATCCCATAAATATGCTTATCTGGTTAGTCCCTTGGGGAGAGTGGTCTTATGCTTTATTTTAGCTGTCTTTACTCAGAAGATCTTATCTATAATTCTCTTCTAGAGCAGGAAATCCTTTCCTCTAGAATAACCGGGTTTTTTTTTTTTTGGCTGGGTTGGGTCTTCATTGCTGAGTGTGGGCTTTCTCTAGTTGTGGCAAATGGGGGCTACTCTTCATTGTGGTGCATGGGCTTCTCATTGCAGTGGCTTCTCTTGTTGTGGAGTACAGGCTCTAGGTGTACAGGCTTCAGTAGTTGTGGCACGCAGGCTCAGTAGTTGTGGCGCATGGGTTTAGTTGCTCCGTGGCACATGGGATCTTCCCAGACCAAGGATCAAACCTGTGTCCCCTGCATCGGCAGGTGGATTCTCAACCACTGCACCACCAGGGAAGTCCCCCAACTGCTATTTCTCAACCTGTGGTGACTAAGGAAATCATCTCCCATCTTGAGTTCATCCTATTTAATCCTGAGAAGTAGAGTGTCTTCTGAGACTTGTGTCATTTAAATAGTTTGTTGCTTAATTTCATCACTGATTATGTCCTATATATAACTGACAGGATAAGTCATAGACATACACTTTTTAAGTATCAATATATTCCATACAGTTTATAGTATATCTACACTTCTGGTATCTTTTGCTTCCTCTTGTATAAGGCCACTGGAATTTATTTATATCTTTATTTGAAGGAAAGTTGTTCATATTTTGATGTGTTGTTACAGTTAACTATCGGTTATTTTCTTTCTTCTTTCCTTAGGCCTATTACTACCCAGTGAAATATTCCTTTTACCATTAGTACAATTGTAGCATATGGAACATATAAATCATTTCACTCTCCTCTTTAAAATTGCTTGTGACAAAGCTTTACTCAGGGATGGGAACATGAGATAAAAAATCCTTAGCTCAACAACTGTCAACTCGTAAGCAATTAGTCAACTGTAAATTCTATAATTCATGGCATTTTGCGTTAGTGGAAAAGTGAGCTACTTTGGAAATCTAACTTCACATAATTTTCCAGCCTCAATACTGTTTTTTTAAGGAAACCATTTGGTACATATAACCCTCAGAGACAACCAATTAGGCAGCCAGCATAAGGTTTTGATAACATATGGGTTAATTAATAAAGTCTAACCAGTCAGGGGAAGTGTTGGATTTAAAGGCATTTAATAAGATTAGACTTTCAAACATTATTTGGTGTATTAATTCAAATATACAAATTGGCACAGCCCAGAGGCCCAGGCATGAAAAAAAAATGAGGATAGATAGGAATAAAATTAAATTTTAGGAAGGTATTAAAATAAAAATACACTCACAACCTGAAATTGAGACTTGGAATCAGAGTTATTCAGCCTGTTAAAACTTACCACTATTAGTATATGAGGCCACTAAAGTAGGCAGATTGGTAATTGTGCAAACAGGTATATATTTAAAATTAGAAATTATCATTTTTTTAGGCATTAAATTTGAATCTTCAATACAGTCTATTCAGATAATTGCTACCAATAGTAGAGTATCTTTATTCTTAAAGTATTAAAAATAATACAGTATTCTATGAATTATAATTGAGGATTTTTGTTCTATAACTGGTTTGGTTTTTCAGACTCATCATGCTAATACCTACATGTTTACTTCTGCTGCCTGCAATAGTCTATTGATAATTCAGATTCAGGTTAGTGTGGGAACCATAGAAAGAAAAAGTAAGCTTTTGCTCTGAGAACTCAATACCACTGAAATCAACTTTGAAAACAGAAATAAATCATTAGAAGAATATCCTGCCAGGCTCTTCTAAAATGTAATATGTGTTATATTTATGAGACAGCATGCATTTTCTGTACTGTAGTTAGTAAATTAAAACTAAAATGAAATTAAAATAGAGCCTGTTCCCACCATGTTGTAAATAAAAGTTATTATAATTCAATATCAGATATGAGTCAGTTAATTCTACCTCAGCCAAAGATCTGATATTTCAGAGAACGACAGATGTTACCCTTTCTACTACCCCATTAATATACCTAGTCAGTTATTTCACCATCCTCCCTAGGGCAGAGAATAAAGGCATATTTTCCTTTCTGTTCTTTAAGCAAACCTACTTGCTCCCTGAAGCACAAGATTTAATTATCCTTATTGCACTATATTTGTTTGAATAGCTACAGAAGTTATTAATGGGCATAACATTTACTGATCTTTTTCATGAAATTCAACTATGATATTTATGCTGATTTAATTACGTCTAGCACATTAATTAGTCTAGCAGTAAGAATTAAGGACTTAGGATTTACAAAAAAATTTATTTCTATTGATTATTATGATATGTGACAGTTTGGTTAATGGGACAGTTTAGACATAGAATTCACGTATGTATGTAAGTGTCTGGGAAGAACGAATTGGTGACCTACTATATTAACTAGCTTTTTATGGGAACATCTACCAAGAAAGGACCCTGGAGCCTAGTGTGTGCTAGATCAACCACTAAATGGCTGTGTCACCTTAGGCAAATAATTTAAGCTCTCTGTGTCTCAGTTCCATCATTTATAAAAAGGAAATAATGATAATCTCTGTTACAGGTTCTTTTTATATTAGTTTAATATCTGTAAAGCACTGAGAGAAATATCTGGCACATTGTACCTTCTACATAAGTGTCAGTTGTTTTTATTATTATTATTATTGAAAATAAGCAAAAGAGACAGACTTTGAAAAACAGAGTAAATTTATGTTTGGTCACTTTGACTGCTAGATAGAAATCTAATGAATAAAGTACACGGGCTATTATGACTATGGATCTGGACTTATGAGTATGTCAGGATTATTGGAGTTAATAGTTGTGGGTAACATCAAATTGCAGTTACTATTTGAAGACAAGAAATGAAGGAGAAAACATGAAAAATTAAGGAGAGAGTTAGGACCAAACATTGGGCATTGAAAGAATTTTGTCAGTCAGGAAAGGAATAAGGAATGTGAAGGATATTGGGGTGTAGAGGAGATGGGGTGTAGGAGGAGCAAGAAAAAATGCAGTACAAAAGACATGGAAAAAGTGATATATAGTATTAAAAGCCGTAAAATAAAGACATTAAAGGAAGCCAGTGGCTTTGAATATGAAATTTATTGGTAGTCCTTGAGTGTAGTTTCAGAAGAATTCAGAAGACACTGACTGCAATAAGTTGGGGAGTAAATGTGAGTTGAAGCAAAGGAAACATTTTAGAAAACTTTAAAAATTTAGGTGGTCAGGCTGGCCTTAAAACTTGCTTAAAAAATGGAAGGGAAACAATAACCACAAGCCAGCCATAACATGAGATTTCACCACCGGATTGTCTTAAAACCCTCAAGCTTTGAATTTAGTTTGAAGTGACTGAGTTGATTGTGGAGAAGCAAAAGCAGAGCATCTCTGGAGAAATCCATTTCCACACAGACCTCAAATAATTCGCATACTTAACGTTCCAGAAAACGTGAGCCTCTCGTAGGAAATCAGAAAACTCATATGAAAACAAAGTATCATGAGCAAGATCCAGCAGAAGCAATGAAAAGCAGGCTCACAAACACAATAATGTGAGATACTGAATATCAGAAATAGTTTAAAACAAGTACTTCTTAAAATAATGAAAGAAAGGAGGAATTACAAATATGAGCAAAAAGAAACAGATTAGAACACGACCAAGCATATCTGAAATGAAATAAAATACAAATTCCAAAAATGAAAAACATATATAATTTTTAAAAAGCTTAAAATGTTTTATTGTTAGCCTGTCAAACATGAGAATGTAACTTCTTAATATATTTTTATAGTTTAAAGCTATATATGCATGATTATGTATGTTTTCCATGCTGTATAACAAATTATTGCAAACATAACAATGTAAAACAACCCACATTTCTTTTCTCATAGTTTCTGTGGGTCAGGAGTCTGGCCATAGATTCTGCAAGACTGCAATCAGTGTGGTGGCCAGGACTGGGTTCTCCCTGGGAAGCTCGACATGTAATGAATTTGCTTTCAATTTCACTCAGCTTGCTGCAGAAATCACTTCCTGGCAGGTGTAATACTGAAGGCCCTGGCTTGTTGCTGACTGTTGTCTAGAGGCTGTCCTCAACTCCTTGGCACATGGGCCTCCCAACATAGTCACTTACTTTATCAAGCCAGTCAAGAGAGAGCCTCTAGAGTGAGCCTGCAAGCAAGATGAAATCTCTTATAATGTAATTACGGAAGTGACAGTTCATCACCTTTGCCCTATTCTATTGGTTAGAAGCAAGTCACAGGCCTCATCCACACTCAAGGAGAAGGAATTAGATAAGAGCAGGGAATTATACACAGGCATAAGTACCAGGATACAGGCATTATGGGGAGTCACCTTAGAGTCTGTCTACCATATGGTAAAAATTAAAGCCATACAAAAGTATATAACATGAAGTGCATAAAAGAAAATGAAAAGTAAAAGTTTCCCTCCTCCTCTCCTAACCTCTTGTTCTCCCAATAGTGTCTGCTATATATAAGAGTCTCTTGTGCATCATTCCTGAAAATAAAATAGTCTGCTCTCTATTCCCCTAAATGAAAAATGGCCATTAGTAGATGTTACAGACTGAATTGTGTCCCCTTCACCCCCAAATTCATATGTTGAAGTTCTAACATAACTGTATTTGGAGATAGTGCCTTTAAGGAGGTAGTAATTAAGGTTAAGTGAGGTGGGGACCTAATCCAATAGGACTGTTGTCCTTCTGAGAAGAGGAAGAGACATCAGGGATGCATGTGCACAGACAAAAGGCTATGTGAAGACACAGTAAGCAAATGACAGTCTGTAAGCCAAGGAGAGAGGTCTCACCAGAAACCAACCCTGATGGTTGATCTCGAACTTCTGGTTTTCAGAATTGTGAGAAAAATAAATTTCTGTTGTTTAAGCCACCCAGTCTGTGGTATTCTGTTATGGCAGCCCTAACAGATCAGTACAGTAGATGATAGTTTTAGTGAACTGGAAATTATATCTGAAGACATTAATTGGAATGTGGCAAAGAAAAAGATGAAACACATGGAAGAAATATCAAGGAAGAAAAATAGAGTAAAAAGTACTAACAATATTGCATTAGGGTACCAGAAGGAGAGAAGAAAAAGAATGTGACAAGGGGAATAAACAAATAAATAATGGCTTCAAGAATTATGCAGAACTAATAAATGTCTTTCAAGAGCTTTGAAGGGTTTGAGATTTTATACTACTTTCAAATTAGTTGGCCACAGAAGACACAACATGCCCTGGTCAGAGAAAGGACTTTATTACTCATGGACCAGGAGGGATCTGGAGCTTCATGTTTGCTTAAGTTCTTCCTGACCTCCAAATCTGACAAGGGAGATGCAGAGGAAGATCTAGGTGGATGGTGTTCACAGTATATTGTGTGACAGCTGGGGAACTCCGAATTTAGGGAACACAGAAGTTTAAAGGTGATGTTAGCAATCCTGCCCAATTTACCCAGAGGGACACATCGTTTTTATTATTCTTATCAGGAAACAAATTTGTCCTTTGACCTGGAGAAAAACTCTCTCTATATTCCAAGGCTGTTTTCTATCAGACACTCTTAAAAAGATAATCCAGAACAAAGCTGCCAAAATCTCTTCACAAGATGTACAGGAATGTAAGAGACCCATGGAGAACTGCTTATCAACGAAGTCACTGCCTCCCAGAAAGTCCACTGACTTCCAAGATGAAAGTGTTTAATGAAATGCTCACCAGATATATATCAAAATGAAGCTACAGAACACCAAAGGCAAACAGGAATCTCAGAAGCAGCCTGAGAGAAAAGACAGTTCACCTCCAAAGAATGGCAGCAGTCAGTAGCTGACTTTTCAAAAGTGTCAATGGAAAGCAGCGAGCAATGAACTAAAATGAGATAAGAAAAAATAACTATCAACCTAGAACTGAACATCCAGTCCCATTTTTCCAAACAAAACATCAATAACAACAACAGAACTGAGTTTGCTACCAAGAAAACCTTGTTAAATAAAATTCTAAAGGATATTATTTAGCCAGAGGAAAATGATCCCACTAGAAGGCCTGAGATACATAAAGATATGATGAGCAAAGAAAGTGTCAAATATAGTTATAAATCTACAAAAATATTGACTCTAAAAAGGAATAATAATTTTTCTTTGGGTTAACATAAGATAGAACTCAAATACACAAAAATAACAGCCTGTAAGTCAGGAAGGGGAGGATAGGAGATAAAGTGCTCAACAGAAGGGTAAATATGTAACTTTGATTTTAGAATTTGATAAGTTTAGAAGGCATGTTAAAATTTCTATAAAGGTTACTAAAAGATCAGAAAGAGAGTATATATCTTTCAGAAGAATAAAGGGAAATAAAGGGACTGTCACTGCTACCATGAACATCCTAGTAAAATGTTTGATATAGTAAAACTGAACTTTAGATTATTGGATGGACTCTGAGTAAAACAAATAGAACAGTATTATTTCTCCAAAGCAAAAGCCTACAAATACCTCTGCTGAAAATATTTTCTCTAAGATTGCTGATATACCAATAGTTGAAATAAGATAGTTTCTCTAGATTAGTTTTATTAATTACAAGGAATAGACTTTGGAAATGGACCATCAAAATCATTGTTTTTTATACTTTTATATGTCAGTACATATCCATCTCAAGCTTTGTTTCATACTGGGCAAGCTGATTGATAATTTTTGTGGATTATTTTATCTATTAGTCAAATTATATATATATATATATATATATATATATATATATTTTTTTTTTTTGCGGTATGCGGGCCTCTCACTGTTGTGGCCTCTCCCGTTGTGGAGCACAGGCTCCGGATGCGCAGGCTCAGTGGCCATGGCTCACGGGCCCAGCCGCTCTGCGGCATGTGGGATCCTCCCGGACCGGGGCACGAACCCGTGTCCCCTGCATCGGCAGGCGGACTCTCAAACACTGCGCCACCAGGGAAGCCCAAATAATATATTTTTTTCAGGAACGTTTTCCAGCCTATTATTTACATATTTATTTAAAGTTGCCTTGTAGCAACTTTACGTATTTATTTCAGTGCCTTGTAGATTCAACTTCAAAATGATGCAGACACTTAAATTTTCCATATTATATCAATTTATGTGTAGATATTTGCAAAAACAAAAAATCATGTTCTTTTAGTGAAAATCTATCTAAAAACTACATAAATTAAATTTATCAGGATACAGAAATAAGTGTTTTGTGATTCTGACCATTTTGACTTGCTTTATCCTATTAATAGGTGCTATTAACTCATATCTGCAATGAAAACAGAAAAATACAAAGCATATTTAATATAAAAAAGATTTACATGATTCTGATATCATATACCAATATACTTTTAAAAATTGATGAAAAGAAGTGGAGAATAAATCAAACATTCACAATTTCAATTGTTGTACATAAAAATATTTTTTAAAATGTAGCAGTGGCATTTAATTTATCCATTTCAAACATTGATAGCATTCCTTATGAAAATCTGTAATTATATCCTTTGCATGTTAGAAATTAGAGGCAAGGTATGTATTACAAATATAAAAAAGGACTTTCTTAAATGTAAAAAAAATGCAAATGTAGAAAAGGACTAACGAGGACCCAATGCAGCCAAAAATAAATAAATAAATAAATAAATAAATAAATAAATTAAAAAAAAAAAAAAAAAAAAAGAAAAGGACTGAATTTCAAAATAAATATATCGCTATTTTAATGTGTTCTTTTCAGTACTTAGCATTATCTATAATGGTACTCTTCCCCAGAGGCTCAGTACCTTGACCTGATATGGGTAGTGTAAGGATTTAAGAAGTAACTTGTAAAAGGTCTAATTATTGACAGAAAGTATTTGCCCTTTATTTTCTAATACACAGGGACAGCAGAGTAGTATGTTAATTATGGAACAGAGATTGCTTTATAGGTTCGATTTACTGGGCAGCAAAAATCTATTCTCTCAAAAATCAGTGCAAATGCATGTGTTGTATAATTTCATGCAGCTGTATCTCTCTGACCCATCTTCTAGCTAATCATATGTTGAATGGAAAGGAGGCTGAAGTGCTGACAGGGATCAAGTGGTATCTTCTGGTGACAGGAGAAAATGAGTAGGCACACCAATATCTAATGATATGCCTTGAAGCAATTTTCTGCCATTGAAAAAAGTTAAACTAATGGACAAAAGGTATTCTTTCTGTCCTGATAGGAGGCTAACTCTAATTAATGAAAGTTTCAAAACAAACAAAAAAATGAAACTCTGTTCAGTTTCTCCATTCAAGATTTGTTATAATATTGGAAAGTTTTACAGTGGTTTTAACATGACTGGAGAAGAAAATTCTGTCCAGATAATCTCTGAAGGTTAATATTTAGAAAAATGTCTTTCAGAGTTCTTTTTAAAGTCTGAGGGATAGTTTAAAGTTTTATTTGAACAAATTTGAAGGTTAAACATTTTGAAACTCATTGGCTCAAAGACACCTATTTCAAATACTTAAAACAGAATCCGCCAGTGATTATCAATATATTTTCCTTCCTTTATTAATAATATATACCCCCTGAAAAAAATATGTTTTCTTGTTTTGTTTTACATTCATATAGCATAAAGGATATCAAGAGATTCAAGATTTAAAAGTAAGGAAAAAGAAATAGGGGAGAATATCAAGAGTAGAGTAGGACATGGAGCTCACCTCCCCCTAAAAACATATCAAAAATACATCTACATGTGGAACAATTCTCACAGAATACCAACTGAAAGCTACAGAAGATCTCTTATACAACCAAAGCTGCAAGAAAGATCCCCATGTAACTGGGTAGAACAAAAGGGAAAAAAAAAGAAATCAAATGGTTCCTGCACCCCTGGGAGGGAGCTGTGAAATAGGAAAGGTTCCCTTGCCCTGGGAAACCCCTTCACCAGGGTTCCTGCTGGTGCCTGCAGCAGCTGAGTGCCAAAATTCAGGCTTCAGTGGACAGACCCAGGGAGAGGATTCAGTTTGGCTGCACACAGACAGCCTGAAGGGCCTAGAGTGAGGTCCAGGCTGCTATTGTTGACTTGCACAGGATGGAGCGCCAGCCCACCATAGGAGACCCGTCATCAGCATGCAAAGGGTAGGGCAAGGGTCTGCCATAGAAGCCCCATTGTCAACAGTTTCACAGCGGGGTGCAGCTCCAGTGGCTGAGAATTTGAGAGCCCAGACTTGCCAGAAGCAGTACTGACAGCCTGGCCAATTGCCAGTGATTCTACAGCAGAGAAGGGTGTGGGGTCAGCAGTGACGGAATTTGTGGGTGCACACAATGGGTAGCAGGCAGCATTATAGTATCACATGTCCTGGAGACAGCTCCTGAGGAGGAACACACAGTGGCTATTTTCACAGCAGTACTGATCCAGTTCCACCTATCCCATACTGCAGCTTAGAACTGGATCTAGGGGCTTCTGCTCTAACAACTGGGGAGAAGACCCTGCCCTGAACACGGCTGTGAACAGCTGTTGAGCAAAGTGGACGCCCCATCCAACATCCAGTGCAGGCTCTCGTCACCACAGCACCAAACACACCCCCATCAAGGGGACAATGGCCTGCACACTCTGAGTAAAGACATGGCAGGCATACATAACAAAAAGAGCACTTGCACCAAAAATATTGGATTCAATCAGTCTACACATGGATGCTCCCACATAAAAGCAGCCCTTCAAGACCACAGTAGATAACTGTTTCTCCTAAATTCAGAGTCAGAGAAATTTAAGTAAAATGAAAAAGCAGAGGAACTACTCCCAATGAAAAGAACAAGAGAAATCTGCTGAAAGAGCAAACAATGAAACAGACCTCTCCAGTCTACCAGAACCTGACTTCAAAAAGAAGGTAATAAAGGAATTAAGAAAGATTATCAACAGAAATGCAGATCACTGTAACAAGGAACTAGAAACTATAGAGGTGCCAATCAAAATTAGACAACTCAATTGCCAAGATAACAACCAAGCTAAAGGCAATGAATAGGATACTAAATAGCATACTAAATAATGCAGAATGAATAAATGATCTGGAAGATAGAATAATGGAAAATCACCCAATTAGAACAGCAGACAGAGAAAAAAAATTTTTTTAAATGAAAGCAACACATGAGATCTATGGGATAATATAAAGCATGGTAACCTATCCATAATAGGTATTCCAGAAGGAAAAGAAAGAGAAAAAGGGATTGGAAATGTATTTGAAGAAATTATGGCTGAAAACTTCCCAAGCCTGAAAAAGGAAACAGATATCCATGTATAGGAAGCACAGAGGGTCCCCAAGATGAAATGAAACAGACTCACACAAAGATATATCATAATTAAAATAGCAAAGTTAAAGATAAAGAGAGGATTCTAAAGGCAGCAAGAGAAAAACAAAGAGTGAGTTGCAAGGAACCCTCCATAAGGCTACCAGTTGATTTCTCTACAGAGACTTCACAGACCAGAAAGGAGTGGCATGATATATTCAAAGTCATGAAAGGGGAAAATCTGCAACCTAGGATACTGTACCCAGCAAGATTATCATTTAGAATAGAAGGAGAAACTAAGAATTCCTCAGACAACCAAAACCTAAAAGAACACAGCAGTACTTAAACCTAACCTAAAAGAAATACTGAAAGGTCTTCTTTAAGTAGAAAAGAAGCAAGAATCTATAGAAAAGGGAAAAACAAAATAGGAAAGGCAAATATATAAGAGGACTGAATATAACTTAAATAAGTCAGTATATAGTTTAAAAACAAACAAAAATTTTGTAAAAGTGATTATAACTAAAATGAACAGCAAAAGGATAAACATGAAGATATAAAATAGGACATAAAAATCTGACCACAAAGGTATGAAACTAGGAATCAACCACAGAAAGAGAAATGGGGGAAAAAATCGATTACATGGAGACTAAACAACATGGCAATGGGTCAGTGATGAAATCAAAGAGGAAATCAGAAAATACCTTGAGAAAAACAACAATGAAAACACAACCTTACAAAAATTCTATGGGATGCAGTAAAAGCAGTCCTAAGTGGGAAGTTCATAGTGATACAGGCCTTTCCCAAGAAATAAGAAAAATCTCAAAAAACAATAACCTACCACCTAAAAGAATTAGAAAAAGAACAAACAAAACCCAAAGTCAGCAGAAGGAAGGAAATAATAAAGATCAGAGAGGATGTGAATGAAATAGAGATAAAACACAATAGAAAAGATTAATAAAACCAAGAGCTGGTTTTTGAAAGGATAAACAAAATTGACAAACATTTAGCCAGGCTCCCACTGATAAAAGAGAAAGGACCAAAATAAATAAAATAGGAAGTGAAAGAAGAGAAATAATAAGTTCTGCAGAAATTCAAAAAAATCATAAGAAAATACTATGAGGAATTATATGCCAACAAATTGGAGAACCTAGAAGAAACTGACAAGTTTCTAGAAATATACAGTCTCTGAGAATTGAGTCAAGAAGATAATTTGAACAGACTGATCACTAGAAGTGAAACTGAATCTGCTAAAAAAAAAAAAAAAAAAATCTCCCTGCATACAAAAGTCCAGGACCAAATGGCTTCACTGGGGAATTCTACCAAACATTCAACACCCACTCATGATAAAAAACTCTCACCAAATTGGGTATCAAGGAAACATATCTCAACATAAAAGCCACTTATGACAAACCCACAGTCAATATAATACTCAATGGTGAAAAGCTGAAAGCCTTCCCATTCATCAAATTCTAGAACTAGACAAGGATGCCCACTCTCACTTCTATTCAACATAGTACTGGAAGTCCTAGACACAGCAATCAGACAAGAAATAAAAGGTAGTCAAATTGGAATGGAAGAGGTAAAATTGTCATTATATGCAGATGCCATGATACTCTATATAGAAAACCCTATTTTCTCCACACTAGACTTAGAATAGATAAATGAATTCAGCGAGGTAGCAGGATACAGGATTAATATACAGAAATCTGTTGCACTTCATTAAACTAACAGTGAAATATTAGAGAAAGTAAAAGACAATCCCATTTAAAATCACATTAAAAAATACCTATGAATAATCTAACCAAGGAGATGAAAGACCTATATGCTGAGAACTATAAAACATGATAAAGGAAACTGAAGAAGATTTAAAGTAATGGAAAGATATCCTATGCTCTTGGATTGGAAGAATTAATATTGTTAAAATGGCCATAATACCCAAAGCAATCTACAGATTTAATGAAATCCCTATCAAATTACCCATGACATTTTTCACAGAATTAGAACAAACAATCCCAAAATTTATATGGAACCACAAAAGACCCAGAATTGTTCAAGCGATCCTGAGGAAAAAGAACAAAGCTGAATACATAACCCACCCAGACTTCAGACAATGGCACAAAGCTACAGTAATCAAAATAGTGTTTTGTTGGCACAAAAACAGACATACAGATCAATGGAACAAAATAGAAAGCCCAGAAATAAACCCACACACCTATGGTCAGTTAATCTTCAGCAAAGGAGGCAAGAATAAAAAATGGAGAAAAGACAGTCTTTTCAGCAACTGGTGTTAGGAAAGCTAGACAGCCTCATGTAAATCAATGAAATTAGAATACTCCCTCACACCATATACAAAAATAAATTCAAAATGGTTTAAAGATCTAAATATAAGTCATGAGACCATCAAACTCCTGGAAGAGAACACAGGCAAAACATTCTTGGACATAAATTGAAGCATTATTTCCTTTGATCAGTCTCCCAAGGCAAAAGAAATAAACCAAAAATAAACAAATGGGACCTAATCAAACTTATAAGCTTTTGCACAGAAAAGGAAACCGTACACAAAATGAAAAGACAATCTACAGACTGGGAGAAAATATTTGCAAACAATGTGACTGACAAGGGGTTAATTTCCAAAATATACAAATAGCCCATATAGCTCAATATCAAAAAAACAAACAGCCTAATCAAAAAATGGGCCAAAGATCTGAACAGACATTTCTTCAAAGACATACAAATGGCCAAAAGACACATGAAAAGATGCTCAACATTGCTACTTATTAGAGACATGCAAATTTAAAACTAAATGAGGTATTACCTCACACTCATCAGAATGGCTATCATCAAAAGCCTACAAATAATAAATGCTGGAGACAGTGTGTTGAAAAGGGAACCCTCCTACACTGTTGGTGGGAATGTAAATTGGTGCAGCCACTATGGAGGACAGTATGGAAATTTCTTACAAAACTAAAATTGGAGCTAATATATGATCCAGCAATCCCACTCCTGGACATATATCTGGAAAAGATGAAAACTCTAACTCGAAAAGATACATGCACCCTAATGTTCATAGTAGCACTATTTACAATGGCCAAGACATGGAAGCAACCTAAGTGTCCACTGACAGATGAATGAAGAAGTGATACATGTGTACAATGGAATATTACTCAGCCTTAAAAAAGCATGAAATGTTGCCATTTGCAACAAGATGGATGGACATAGAGGTTATCATACTGAGTAAGTCAGATAGAGAAAAACAAATATATATAATATCACTTATATGTGGAATCTAAAGAATAACACAAATGAACCTACATACAAAACAGACTCAGACATAGAAAACAAACATGGTTTCCAAAGAGGAAAGGGAGGCTGGGATAAATTAGGAGTATGGGATTAAGAGATACACACCACTACATATAAAACAGACAAACAACAAGGATTTACTGTATTGTACAGGGAGCTATATTCAATATCTTGTAATAATGTATAATAGAAAAGAATCTGAAAAAGTATATATATATACATAGAACTGAATTGCTTTGCTGTATACCTGTAACTAACACAATATTGTAAGTCAACTACACTTCAATAAAAAATTTTTTAAAAAAGAGATAATGAGCCTGTGGGGTATAGGAAAACAAAAGGAGAAAGTGATATGGCACTATCTTTAAATAACTGACCTCTATCACTTTCATTGAGAAAACATCACTGAATCCATTTGTGCAAGTTCCCTTACCTATAAAATGCACATAGTAAGATGAATGATCTCCTCTAGGATGAAAATAATTTTGATCTTGAGTCAGTGAATGCTAATAAATTTATTTCCTACTGGCAGAGGTTTCTGTAGTTTAAAAAAAGTTGCTGAGTTTTTAAAACAGGAAATTTTAGTGAAGTTATATACTTGGTGTATATGTTCAATATGACTTTAGTTTTTTGTTTTTTGTTTCTTTTTTTCCAGATTTCACTGCTTTTAGTCAAATTTAGCAAGGTTTGGAGGGGTTAGAAAAATGAAGTCACTATTCCCTATAGACCATCAAGGGTCAATTTCCAAGGGTCTCAATTTCTTATCATGATGGAAAACACAGTCCACTTCAGGGCTGTTAGCTTCAGTTTTTATATTGTAATTATTTACCAGTATGTAGTAATAGATTTAAAGCTTTTATAAACTCATTCTATCTCGCCTTAAAAAAAGAAGCATGGTCTGTAGCTCTGTCAGTAAAAGACCTAAGAAAAAGTGGCCACTTGAACCCAGGTTTTGATCTTTAAATGCAATGAAAAAGAAAAAATAACAGCCAGTATTCCTTCGAGAACTGTCTAAGTCAGATCTGGAATAGAAAATGTACAAGATGATCCTGGAGTATTTTATCTACAAGAAATCTAGGAAACTAAAAAAAACAAAACAAAACTATCATGATTGTGAGATAGTCTGTGACCTGGGACCCTGTATAGGGTGGTCAAACTGGACAAACCTCTCCTCCAGCAACAGAATACGAAGAAAGTATAAGGCGCTAAAAATAACTGCACACATGTGCAGTTGGAGCAATTATGAACAGAAAGATACAAAAAGGCCACAAACCAACCACCATTTCTTAGGTGCCTGGAGCAAAAGCAGGCTTCTGTGCATAATCCCTGCACACAGCACCACCAAGGGGTGGGGGGACAGACCATCTAAGCAAAGCCTCCTGCCCAATCCACTGATCCACTCCTGTTATTACTCCCTTTAAGGAACTAGCTTGCCTCCTCTTGGGAAGAGAGGTTTTCTTGTTTTTGCTCTCATGCTGCAGCACAAGCCCCAGTAACGCCTTGTCTGAAATCCTTGCTGGCCTCTTATTAATTTTTATTTATTAAAGAGTCTAAGAACCTAGGTCAGTAACATATTTTAGTGACCACTAAGGGACACCCATGGGGCTTTTGTTTATCTTGCCCCTCAGAGGACCTCAAAATCTTCCTCTCTGCTGACATGCGGCCACCTGAACCTTCTGCTTCAGTGTTTAGTAAGTTTGCCTTCGGGTCCCTCAGTACCCTCATTCAGGCAACACTTTCCCCTGCCCCTTTGTCCTTTTCCCTCTCTTTATCTATACTTCTTTTTCTGTCTTCTCCTTCTGTGTCCTAACCTTCTGAGAAAATGGATGTCAGGCAGCTACAGCCTAACTCCGCGCAGCTTGTGACACTATACTCCCTCTGGCTGGCAACAGCTCACCCTGATGGGTGACAAAAAGAGGTGAGAGAGGCTCACCTCATACTGTGCAGATCTTGGTCCAGCGAGCTCTCCCCGATGGGAGATTTCTGAGAGTTATAGAGGTTCAACGCTCACATCATGTAGTGGCTAGCACTCTGATCATCACAAAATTCTCATCTTTTTTTCTTCCTGTCATCAAGAGAAGTCCCATCAGGAACAGGCTGAAGCAGCAGACTTTTCTGTGTCAAATGGCTGGTGCCTGGCCTTTCAAGAAACAAATTGGAAGTGCCTGAATAGACACCCTCAGAGGGGTGGTTTAAATGGTAATCTCTCTCCCTCTGCCTCTCTTCCCTCTTGCTCTCCCTTGCTCTTCATACCTATACTCCTGTCTCCTTTCATCTTGGAGACTCTGTATTGGGTCACTGCCTTCACGACCCCTAAGACCTTTCTGTGTCACCAGCTCTGAGGATGGGAATTCTGTGATCTCCTTTGCCATCTTCCCCTTTGGTTTTGTTACTCTAGGTCTTGAGGGCTCCCTCTGGCCCCCGGGATCTCTAGTTGTCAGCCTCCAGATTTATATGTAAATGTGGGAATGCCCAGGGAATCCCCAAAGATTCTCCTCTTTTGTATTCTTAGCAATTGAGGACAGTTTAAATTAGATGATTTAAAAAGAAATAAGCATATTTTCTTTTGCAACACAGCCTGGCCCCAATATGCCCTGGGTGACTGAGAGAACTGGCCACAGAATGGATCCCTTAATTTTAACACCATTATACAACTGGACCTATTTTGTAAGCACTCCCTTATGTGGAGGCTTTTATGAAATGTTACCAAGACCCTGGTCTGAGGGACTCTTGCCGTGTGTGTGTGTGTGTGTGTGTGTGTGTGTGTGTGTGTGGCGCCTCTCCGTTTTGCCACAAGACTGGGAGCCAGACCTCCTCACAGACCCTCTCTTCCAATGGCCGATAAGCCATCAGCTCACCAAGTCTCCTTCTCAGAACCCTGTTTCCTCCCTTTAACATCGCTTTCAGCCCCTAGACCCCCACCTTACCCTTTCAAATCAGAAACCCCAAAATCAGAGCCCCCAGTGCTGTCCCCAGTGGGGCTCTAATCAGGTTCAAAATTAGCTCCCACTTTTGTTTCACAGGGCCTTTACCCACTCCAGAAGTAGCTGATGGGAATGGGAGAAGTACTAGAGTGCATGCTCCCTTCTTGATGGGGGTTCTAAGAATCTGTAAGGAGAGGTTTGGCAGGTTCTCAGAACCCCAACAAGTTTAGGGATGAGTTTATCATGCTGGGGTTAAGGTTCTTCCTGACCTGCCACGACATCACAATTATTCTGGCCCACTGTTGCACCCCAGACAACAGGAATGTATACCAAGGAAGGCCAGAGAATATGCAGATGGCCTATTGGCCACCAATCTGCACCACCAGATTTATCAAACGGGTGGTGGTACAATCCCAGATCATGACCCACACTGAGACTATGAAAACTGTGTGGACCAGGCTAAAATGAGACATTATATTACTTGTTTATCAGAAAGAATGAGAAGTGTATGGTGAAGGCTGTAAATTATGATAAGGTCTGAGAAGTTACACAGGAAAGAGATGAAAACCAGGCAGTCTTCCTGAGCCAGGTGACAGGGGCATTCAGGAAATACACTGATACAGACCCTGACTCCACAGAAGGGAGGCTGCTATTGGCCATGCATCTTATCACCCAGTCTGCTCCTGATATCAGGAGAAAATTTTAAAAGCTTGAGGCTGGGCCCCAAACCTCACCGTCAACCTTGGTAGAAGAGACCTTCAAGGTCTGTAATAAATGAGATTTAACAGAGGAGGCTAAAAAGGATAGGAAATCAGTAAACAAAATGAAGCTTTTGGATGCTCTGATTCACCCACCACCTCGAGGGGACCCTAGGGGGCCGAGAAGATCAGACAGAGAGTGGAGAAGCCTCCTGGGCTAAAATCAGTGTACCTATTCTTGGAAGGAGGGGCACGGGAAAGGGGACTGTCCCAAGTGCCCTCCTGTGAGATGCCTGAAGGACAACCCTGGTTGGCTCCAGTTCCTCCCAAATCTCTCAGATTCCAGCATGCTGAGGGATGGGGCTGAGTGCTGCCTGATCCTACTCAATCCATCCTCATCACTCCAGCATAGCCTTGGGTTACCCTCAATGTGGCAGGCAGGAGAACGGAATTTCTTATGGACACTGGAGCCACCTGCTCTGTTCTGACTTGGCTGGCTGGCCTCCTCTCCAACTGTGACTGTACTGTGACAAGAGTTGATGGACAGGCAAAGGTAAGGTGATTTATCTCCCCTTACCTGTGGAGGTGGGTCTATAATTATTGCTCACTCACTTTTGTATATGTCAGAATGTCCTGTCCCCCTCCTCAGAAGGAAAAGACTTACTAAATAAATTGAGGGCCAGTATTTTCTTAGAACAAGGTGACGTTCAACAAGGTGACAAACCAGAGCAGGGAACCGTCCTATAGGTGACCTCAGACAGCCCGCCTGCTGATCCCCAAGACATTCCCCGAGAACTTAGAGAACAGGTGCATCCAGGGGTTTGGGATATTTCAGTGCCAGGAAGGGTGAAATGTGTTTCCCCAATAGAAGTAAGATTAGAAGGATGGAGACAAGATGGCGGAGTAGAAGTATGTGAGCTCACCTCTTCTTACAAAGACACCAATACCACAACTAACTGCTAAACGACCATCGACCAAAAAGTGTTGGAACCTACCAAAAAAGATATCCTACATCGAAAGACAAAGAAGAGTCAACAATGAGATGGTACGAGGGGCACAATCACAATAAAATCAAATACTATACCCACTGCATGGGCGACCCACAAAATGGAAAATAATTATACTCCAGATGTTCTCCTGCAGGAGTGAGAGCTCTGAGCCCCACATCAAGTTCCCCAGCCTGGGGGGTCTGGAAATGGGAGGAGGAGCCCACAGAGAATCTGGCTTTGAAGGCCAGCAGGCTTTGAGTGCAGGAATTCCACTGGATTGGGGGAAAAAAACTCCACTCTTAGAGGGTGCACACAAGATCTTGTGTGCACCAGGACCCAGGGAAAAAAACAGCAATTCATAAGAGACTGGACTAGACCTACTTGCTAGTATTTGAGGGCCTCTTGTGGAGGCAGGGGGTGGTTGTGGCTCACTGTGGGGACAAAGACACGTGGCAGTGGTAGTTCTGGGGAGTACTCACTGATGTGAGCCCTCCTGGAGGCCACTATTTTCTCACCAAGACCTGACCCCACCCAATAGCCTGTAGGCTTCAGTGCTGGGATGCCTCAGGTCAAACAAGCAACAGGGTGGGAACACAGTCCCACCCATCAGCAGACAGGCTGCTTAAAGTCTTCCTGAGCACACAGCTGCCCATTAAACACACATACTGACAGGACCCTGCCCACCAGAGGGATAACACCCAGGTCCACCCACCAGTGGGCAGGAACCAGTCCCTCCCACCAGGAAGCCTGCACAAACGTCTTAGCCTCATCCACCAGGGGGCAGACAGCAGAAGCAAGTAGAACTACAGCCCTGCAGCCTGCAGAACAGAAACCGCAATCATAGAAAGTTAGACAGAATGAGACAAAAGAGGAATACGTCCCTGATGAAGGAATAAGGGAAAACCCCAGAAGAACAACTAAGTGAAATGGAGACAGGCAATCTCCCAAAAAAGAATTCAGAGTAATGATAGTAAAGATAATCCAAGATCTTAAAAAAAGAATGGAGGCACAGATCAGGAAGATATAAGAAATGTTTAACAAAGACCTGGAAGAATTAAAGAACAAACAAACAGAGATGAATACAATAACTAAAATGAAAAATACACTAAAAGGACTCAATAGTAGAATAATTGAGGCAGAAGAATGGATAAGTGAGCTGGAAGACAAAATGGTGGAAATCACTGCCATGGAACAGAATAAAGAAAAAACAATGAAAAGAAATCAGGACAGTCTAAGAGACCTCTGAGACAACATTAAAGGCACCAACATTTGCACTGTAGGGGTCCTAGAAGGAGAAGTGAGTGAGAAAGGACCTGAGAAAATATTTGAAGAGATAATGGCTGAAAAATTCCCTAATAGGGGAAAGGAAACAGTCATCCAAGTCCACGAAGTGCAGAGAGTCCCAGGCAGGATAAACCCAAGAAGGAAAACTCCGAGAAACATAGTAATCAAATTGACAAAAGTTAAAGACAATGAAAAAATATTGAAAGCAACAAGGGAAAAGCACAAATAACATACAAGGGAACTTCCAAAAGGTTATCAGTTGATTTCTCAGCAGAAACTGTGCAGGCCAGAAAGAAGTGGCCCTATATATTTAAAGTGATGAAAGGGAAGAATCTACAACCAAGAATACTCTACCCAGCAAGGCTCTCATTCAGAGTTGATGGAGAAATCAAAATCTTTACAGAGAAGCAAAAGCTAATACAATTCAGCACCACCAGACCAGCTTTGCAACAAGTGCTAAAAGAACTTCTCTAGGTGGAAAAGAAAATGTCACAACTAGAAACAAGAAATTTATGAATGGAAAAGCTCACTGGTAGAGGCAAACATACAGTAAGGGTAGGAAATAATCTGCACAAAAATATGAGATCAAAACCAACAATTGTGAGGAGAGCACAAATGCAAGATATTGGAAATGAAATTGAAATTAAAAGACCAGCAACTTAAAACAATCTTCTTTATATAGAGACAGCCATATCAAAACATCATGGTAACTGCAAACCAAAAATCTACATTAGGTACACACAAAAAAATAAAAAGGAATTGAAACACAACACTAAAGTTAGTCATCAAATCACAAGAGAACAAAAGAGAAAGGGAAGGAAAAAGACCTACAAAAACAAACCCAAAACAATAAAATGGCAATAAGAACATGCATATCAATAATTACCTTAAACATAAATGGATTAAGTACTCCAACCAAAAGACATAGACTGGCTGAATGGATACAAAAACAAAAGCCATAAATATGCTGTCTGCAAGAAACCCACTTCAGATCTTGGGACACATACAGACTGAAAGTGAGGAGACGGAAAAAGGTATTCACTGCAAATGGAAATCAAAAGAAAGTTGGAGTAGCGGTACTCACATCAGACAAAATAGACTTTAAAATAAAGCCTATTACAAGAGACAAGGAAGAACACTACATAATGATCAAGGGATCAATCCAAGAAGATATAAACACTTGTAAATATATAGGTACCCAAAGTAGGAACACATCAATATATAAGGCAAATGCTGACAGCCATAAAAGGAGAAATTGACAATAACACAATAAATAGAGGGGGAATTTAACAACCCACTTTATCAATGGACAGATCATCCAGACAAAGAATCAATAAGGAAACAGGCCTTAATGAAACATTAGACCAGATGGACTTCATTGATATTTATAGAGCATTCCATTCAAAAGCAGCAGAATACATATTCTTCTCAAGTGCACATGGAACATTCTCCACGATTGATCACATGCTGGGCCACAAAGCAAGCCTTGGTAAATTTTTTTTTTCTTTTTTTGCCATACGCGGGCCTCTCACTGTTGTGGCCTCTCCCGTTGTGGAGCACAGGCTCTGGACGCGCAGGCTCAGCGGCCATGGCTCACGGGCCCAGCCACTCCATGACATGTGGGATCTTCCTGGACTGGGGCACGAACCCGTGTCCCCTGCATCAGCAGGCAGACTCTCAACCCTGCGCCACCAGGGAAGCCCAACCTTGGTAAAGTTTTAAAAATTAAAATCATATCAAGGATCTTTTCCGACTACAATGATATGAGACTAGAAATCAATTACAGGAAAAAAAACTCTAAAAAGCCACAAACATGTGAAGGCTAAATAATATGCTACTAAACAACTAATGCACCACTGAAGAAAAGGAAAACACCTAGATACAAATTAAAACAAAAGCATGACGATCCAAAACATAAGGGACGAAGCAAAAGCAGTTCTAAGAGGAAGTGTATAGCAATACAATCTTACCTCAGGAAACAAGAAAAGTCTCAAATAACCTAACCTTACACCAAAAGCAACTAGAGAATGAAGAACAAACAAAACCCAAAGTTAGCAGAAGGAAAGAAATCATAAAAATCAGAGCAGAAATAAATGAAGTAGAGACAAAGAAAACAATAGAAAAGATCAATGAAACTAAAAGCTGGTTCTTTAAAAAGATAAAATTGATAAACCTTTAGCTGGACTCATCAAGAAAAAAAGGGAGAGGGCTCAAATCAATAAAATTAGGAATGAAAAAGGAAAAGTTACAGCTGACACCACAGAAATACAAAGGATCATAAGAGACTACTACAAGCAACTATTCATCAATAAAATGGACAACCTAGATGAAATGGACACATTCTTAGAAAGGTACAATCTCCCAAGACTGAACCAGGAGGACATAAAAAATATGAACAGACCAATCACAAGTACTGACATTGAAACTGTGATTAAAAATCTTCCAACAAACAAAAGTCCAGGACCAGATGGCTTCACAGGCAAATTATATCAAACATTTAAAGAAAGTTAATACCCCTCCTTCTGAAACTATTCCAAAAAATTGCAGAGGAAGGAACACTCCCAAACTAATACTATGAGACCAACATCACCCTACTACCAAAACCAGACAAAGATACCACAAAAACAGAAAATACCAGGCTAATATCACTGATGAACATAGATGCAAAAATCCTTGACAAAATACTAGCAAACTGAATCCTACAATACATTAAAAGGATCATACACCATGATCAAGTGGGATTCATCACAGGGATGCAATATCCCTGATATTTTTCAATATCCACAAATCAATTAGTGTGATACACCATATCAGCAAATTGAAGAGCAAAAACCATATGATCATCTCAGTAGATGCAAAAAAAGCTTTTGACAAAATTCAGCACACATTTATAATAAAAACTCTCCAGAAAGGGAACATACCTCAACATAATAAAGCCCATTTAAGACAACCTACAACTAACATCATACTCAATGGGGAAAAGCTGAAAACATTTTCTCTAAAATAAGGAATAAGGCAAGGATGTCCATTATTGTCACTTTTATTAAACATAGTTTTGGAAGTCCTAGCCATGACAAGCAGAGAAAAAATAAAGAAATACAAATTGGAAAAGGAGAAGTGCAACTGCTACTGTTTCCAGATGACATGATACTATACAGAGAAAATCCTAAAGATGCAGTTAGAAAACTGCTAGAACTCATCAATGAATTCAGTAAAGTTGCAGGATACAAAATTAATACAAAGAAATCTCTGGCATTCCTATACACTAACAATGAAAGATCAGAAAGGGAAATCAAGGAACCAATCCCACTTACCATTGCATCAAAAAGAATAAAATATCTAGGAATAAACCTACCTAAAGAGGCAAAAGACCGGTAGTCAGAAAACTATAAGATACTGATAAAGAAATAAAAGATGAAACAAACATATGGAGAGATATGCCATGTTCTTGGACTGGAAGAATCAATGCTGTGAAAAGGACTATACTACCCAAAGCAATCAATAGATTCAATGCCATCCCTATCAAATTGCCAATGGTATTTTTCACAAAACCAAAACAAAAAATTTAAAAATCTGTATGGAGACACAAAAGACCCCAAATAGCTAAAGCAATCTTGAGAAAGAAAAACGCAGCTGGCGGCATCAGGCTCCCTGACTTCAGACTATACTACAAAGCTACTGTCATCAAAACAATATGGTACTGCCACAAAAACAGAAATATCGATCAATGGAACAGGATAGAAAGCACAGAAATAAACCAATGTTCATTGCAGTGCTGATGACAAAAGACAAGGTATGGATGCAAACTAAATGTCCATTGACAGATGAATGGATAAAGAAGATGTGGTACGTATATACAATGGAATATTACTCAGCCATTAAAAAGAATGAAATAATGCCATTTGCAGCAACATGGTTGGATCTGGAGATTATCATACTAAGTGAAGTGAGACAGAGAAAGACAAATATCATATGATATCACTTATATTTGGAATCTAAAAAAATGATATAAATGAACTTATTTATGAAACAGAAACAGACTCACAGACTTAGAGAACGAACTTATGGTTACCAGGGAGGAAGGCTGGGAAGCAGTTTTCATTGGGAGTTTGGGATTGACAATATACACACTGTTATATTTAAAATAAATAACCAACAAGAACCTACTGTATACCATAGGGAACTCTACTCAATATTCTGTAGTAACCTAAATGGAAAAGAATATGAAAAAGAATTGATACATGTATATGTATAACTGAATCACTTTGCTGTACCCATGAAACACAACATTGTTAATCAACCATACTCCAATATTAAATAAAAATTTTTTTAAAAAAGAAGAGTAAAGCCTAGGGGAAAATACCCCTGGAAGAAACAATATTCTTTAAAGCCCTAGGCCCTGGAGGGGTTCCAACAACTGCTCACCAAATTCTGAAAACACGTACTCATTAGGCCCTGCTAATGAGTCTCTCTGTTCAGAAGCCTAATGGGGATTACTGGCTTGTGCAAGACTTAAGAGCAGTAATGTGGCATCCCTATTTGCCCAGTGGTGCCAAACCCATGCACCCTCCTCACCCAAATGCCCGGGGGTGCTCAGTAATCTCTGTGTTGGACTTCAAAGGTGTATTTTCCTGTATTCCCCTGTATCTGGACTCTTAATACCTTTCTGCCTTTGAATGGTGGAACCCCAACACCTTGAAGGCTACCCAATACACTTGAACAGTGCTTTCACAGGGTTTTCAGGACAGCCCCCATCTTTCTGGAAAATGCTTTAACAAAGTAGCTGAGGGAGAATGGAACTCTGTTAAAATATCTTGATGACTTACTGATCAGTAGTGAGACAAAGCAAGCTTCAGGTCAGAATATTGTTAGGGTTTTACATTTTCTGGCAGAAAAAGGATATAAAGTCTCATCATCCAAGGCTTAGGTCTCACAGTAACAGATTCAATACTTAAGATTTGGTTTGAGCCCTGGCCATAGATCAGAAGACAGCGATTAGTGCATGATCATCTCCAACCACAAAGAGACAGCTCTGAGGCTTTCTTGGGATGGCTGGGTTCCATTGTATCTGGATTCTGAATTATGGTCTTATAGTCAAACCCCTATATGAGGCTTTGAATGGGAAAGAAACGAAATCCCTTCAATGGAATAGGAACCACTGGTGGGACTTCAAGACTCTAAAGTCTAAATTGAGCACAGCACCAGCACTGGGGCTTCCAAATTTATACAAACCCTTTTACCCTATACATTCGTGAGAGGTCAAAAATAGTGCTAGGTGTTCTGACCCAAAAGCTGGGGACAGATCAAAGACTAGTGGCTTACTTTTCAAAACAACTGGACTCAGTAGCCCTGGCATGGCCAAGCTGCCTGTGGGCAGTAGCCGCTACAGCCCTGTTGGTTAACGAGGCCTCCAAGCTCATCCTGGGACCAAACTTTGATGTATTAACCCCTCATCAAGTAAATCCATGCTAGAAGTCAAAGGCCATCATTGGTTGACTGCGAGAAGGTTAACAAGATATCAGCCTCTCCTAATGGACACCCACAACCTTACCTTAAAGATGTGCCAAACTTTGAACCCAGCAACTCTGCTTCCAGCTGTTGAGAGTGGAGACTTACCATATCAGTGTACAGAAACTACAGAAGAAACTTACTCCAGCAGGTGTGATCTTCTAGATGAATCTCTTGACAGCCCAGAGGTTGAATGGTTTACTGCTGGGAGCTGTTTTATAGAAATGGGAACCTGAAAGGCGAGGTATGAGAAAGTCAGTCTAGAAGAAGTCAAAGAAGCCAAGGCCCTGCCACCCCAGACTTCAGCCCAGAAGGATGAACTAATTGTATTAATGAGAGCTCTGCAATTAGGGAAGGAAAAGAAATTAAATATTTATACTGACTCTAAGTATGGGTTCCATGTGCTGTAAGCTCATGCCGCCATTTGGAAAGAAAGAGGGATGTTAACTGCTGGAAACTCTCCCATAAAGCATAAAGATTTAATCCTGGCTCTTTTAGAGGCAGTGCAGCTCCTGACCCAGGTGGAAGTAATTCACTGTAGAGGCCACCAGAGGGATGGATCTTTTGTGAACCAAGAGAACAGAAAAGCTGATTGAGCTGCAAAACAGGTAGCTCGAGTGCAAGAGCCTGAGCAGATTGTGGCCCTAGAGATTGACCCCCCTCGGCTCCCTGGCCTTCCCCAGTATTCCCAACAAGAACAAGAAAACACTGAAAAAATAGGGTTATGAGAAAAGAAGCACCTGTTGGTATATGAAGGATGAGAAGGTGCTTATCCCTGAGGCTTAACAGTGGAAATGTGTTAAGAGTTTAAATGATGCCACCCACTTGGGGAGTGATACACGATGGAACTTAATGCAAAAGACCTTTTTAGGGAAGGGGCTTAAAAGAACAGCAAAATAAGTAACACTTGCCTGTGATCTGTGTGCCCGTAATAATCCACAGGCCCATCCAATCACCCCTTCATTACTCAAGCCAGTTCAGCACCAAGGGAAATAACCTGGGGAAGATTGGCAGAGTTCACCCAAATGCCCTGGCAATTAATATAAATATCTCCTTTATTTGTTGATACCTTCACGCAATGGGTTGAAGCCTTCCCTACTCCAACCAAAAAGACCACTGAAGTCTGTAAGTCCCTCTTAAAGGAAATAATTCCTCAGTTTGGACTCCCAAAAATCTCTCCAGAGTGATAAGCAGCCCTCTTTTACAGCCAAAATCACACAGTGGCTCTCAATGTCTCTGGGAATAGATTACAAGCGACACACCTCCTGGCAGCCCCAACCTTCAGGGAAGGTAGAGAAAATGAACCATACTTTATAGAAAACTTTAGCAAAGTTTTAACAAGAGACTCTTGAACCTTGGACCAACCTGTTTCCTGTTGTACTCCTCAGGGTCTGTATAGCCCCCAGGAGTAGTCTGCAGCTTAGCCCATTTGAACTGACCTATGGGAGACCTCTCCTTACTACTGACATTCTACCTGATGAGGAAATGAGCCAAACTGTGCAGTATATTATTAATCTAGGACAAATTCAAAAGACAATCCTGGACTATGCGAAGAAAGCACTGCCAGTTCTTGCTAAGAATACAGCAGAAGGGGCAGTCTGTTCATAAACTAACCCTGGAGACCAAGTTCTTCTTAAAACTTGGAAGGAAGGATCCCCAGAAGATCAATTGTCAAAATGGAAGGGTCCCTATAGAGTAATCCTAGCCACCCCCACCACTGTGAAACTGCAAGGGATACCTAGTTGGGTACATCTGTCCAGAACAAGGCTCTTACCTCCAAAAACTTCGCAGGCCACATCAGAGGAACAATACATCTGTGAGCCAGTGGAAGATCTGAGATACCTATTCAAAAGACAAGCACAATCAATAGCTAAGTAAAAAGTGAAATGGTGGATTGGATTCTTATTTGCTATTCTTGTTAGTGTACTTTTGCTTGCATTTTGCTGGTTTGCTTAGCCACCCTCACCAGGGAAGCAGTTCCTTTGTCCGCATTGGCTCTTAGGGAAACACACCACCACAAGAATGCCCCTCCTATTGGTTCTGTCCACCTTACTACTCCCTGTAATCAGGGGACAATGGCACTTATCAACACTGCCAAAATCATACTTGAAGGGGAACATTTAAGGGAATGCTGGTTATGCCATCAGCATCCTCAACTGGGTACTGACCCTACTTGCATTCTCTCTGAATCTGTCAGTTCCAGTGGTGATTTATGATCTAAACGGAGGACCGCTGCCACGCTCTTGACCTCTGCTAGTAACACTTGCACTTTTCTTAGGTGCTGGGAGCAAAAGCAGGCTACTGTGCATGATCCCTGCACACAGCACCACCAAGGGGGTGGACAGACCACCTAAGGCATAGGCTTCCCGGCTAACCTACTGATCCACCCCTGTTGACACCACACTTAAGGAACCAGCTTACTCCCCCACTCAGGGAGCAAGCAAGAGCACCTGTTTCTTGTTTTTGCTCCCTCAGGCTGCAGAAGGAGCTCCAGTAAAGCCTTGCCTGAAATCCTTGGCTGGCCTGTAATCAATTTCTATTGATTAAAGAGTCCGAGGATCCAGGTTGGTAACAGTTGTGTCAAAAGGACTCAAGAGCCAACATGAAGGGGATTCCATTGCCCAAATATAGGACAATTTGTCCAGTAATAACTGCCCTTCATTGAAAATAATAGATATTTAAAATCCTTATATCAAATATATTGAAGTGGGATAATAATACTAATTAAAATACTAATACATAAAAATACTAATTTTCCAAAGTTGCAGAATACAGGTAAATCAATCCATTAATTTGAAACTTGGAAAATAAGGTGAAAGAATTAAGCAAGAAAAATAGATGAGGGGGAGAAGTACTTTATGGGAAGTTTCCAGGTAATAATATAAGAAGGAGTGGTATGATCAGAATATCAACATTTTGTAACACCTGATCAATTTATTGGCTCTAAGTACTGATGGTCAATTATCACCTATAAAGTAATCCACTCCCCCCATGCCCCAAGTCATACTGGAGCTTGATCTAAGTTGAATGCATATTTTATGGAAAATCTAGAAGATAGAGGAAGATGTCTATACCTTGAGAACACAATGAGCAAAATCCAGATAGAGGATGATTCTACAGGACCTGGTTTTCTCAAATAAAGTGGCAAGGAAAAAAAGATTAAAGAAATATGAGGCATGTCAACCAACCACAAAGTGTGGGCTTTATTTGGATTCTGATTTAAACAAACTGTCTAGAAGAAATGACATTTATGAGACAATTGGAAATTTTACTTATTTAAAGGTAATAAGAATCAAATTTTCTTATTATAATAGTACTATGGTTATGTTTTTTTAAACTATCATTGAGTGATCCAGTGAAATATTTATGGATAAAATGACATGATGTTTGAGATTTGCTTCGTAATGATATGGAGCTCATGAGTCTCATGAATTGGTAATTATTAAAATTGTAGGATGGGTACATGGGGGTTGATTTCATTATGGTGTCTACTTTAGTATGTTAAATTTGTCCTTACTAAAAGTTTTAAGTACAGATTTTGCTGCCATAAAAGATACCTTTTTCTCAATAGCCTATTATGAAGGTCCTGACCTAAATGCATGTTTACTCCATCAGCGTTTTAATTGCACCTGGATCTTGGCAAATAGCTTGACTTTCTCCAGGTTCATTTTATTAAAAAAAAAAAGTGTCTCTTCTAAATGCTTATGGACAAATGAATAAGCCCCTGATCTGGGGCTGTTTTAAACTGTTAGTTCAGATTGGTAGAAGTATGCTGTATTCCCCTGGACCTCTAAAGTCATTAAAAAATATTATATTTAACAAATTTAAATTCTATATTTAAAACACTTGTTTTCTCAGTTCCAAATTTACTGTTTTAATTAGAGAATTTTAAGTTTTTAATTATATCTATATTTGTTTGCATCATCCTGCCTCTTAATCTTCCATTTCAAAATTAGTATAAAGAAAATTGAAAATATTAGGATCTTGGTCTATCACTGCTAAGGAGCAAAGTTGTTTATTATTTTATGTTTTCATACTTACTAAAATTCTGCCTCACACCCTGACTTTCATAGTAATCTAAAGCAAAGCCCATGGGATCTAGATCTGAAAGTATTTCCCTGATATTAAAGGTAACCAAAAATAGGTCATGAACAGTTAAGAACAAATGTAAATACAGTCATACTTTTTACCTCTCTATATGCACGGATTATAGTATGGCGTTGATTTCTGCTCTGCCTTCCCAGGTTCCTGACTTCCACGTCAGATCTCCATCTTGGGAATGAGGTCATCCAGATTCTGGTCTTTGCTGTCTTTTGTCGTCTATTAATGGTCTTCTCCAGTGAGTGGACGCACTTCTGCTCCTTCCTTACGCAGGTCTGAAGGCTCTCTGCTTGGGCCTGGCTTGGGACCTGAGAGATCTCCTCGTTTTCCAGCTTCAGTTTCTCTCCTGCATGGCCTTTAGCGCCGGGTATCTCTGGCCTTCCCTTTCAATTCTTTTTTTTTAAAGAAGATGTTGGGGATAGGAGTTTATTAATTAATTAATTAATTTTTGCTGTGTTGGGTCTTCGTTTCTGTGCGAGGGCTTTCTCTAGTTGCGGCAAGCGGAGGCCACTCTTCATCGCCGTGCGCCGGCCTCTCACTATCGCGGCCTCTCTTGCTGTGGAGCACAGGCTCCAGACGCGCAGGCTCAGTAGTGTGGCTCACGGGCCTAGTTGCTCCGCGGCATGTGGGATCTTCCCAGACCAGGGCTCGAACCCGTATCCCCTGCATTAGCAGGCAGATTCTCAACCACTGCGCCAGCAGGGGAGCCCCTGGGGGGCCCTGGGGGGCCCCCCTTTCAATTCTTACTCTGCAATCTTCGCCACACGTCTGCAGTGACTCTTCATTCCTGAGGTAGCCTTCCATCACCTTCTGTTGTTCAAACTACTTAAAGGGGCCAAAGATTTTTCTGTGGAGTTTAGGTCTGCAGTAAGCTGGATCTTTTTCTTTCAGAAAAAGATCTGGATTTCGGCTTTGGCAAATTCTTCCCCTTCTGAGCCTCCTCCATCGCCTGGTACAAGATCTCTTCAAACCCGTTCGTGACCTTCCCCATCTCCAGTTTCTTCACGTGGAGCTCCTCACACTTGCTCTTCACAGACAGCTTTTTTCTGTCGCATCCCGGTCCTTCTGGCTGAGCAGCAGCACGTCCATCATGGGCCCCATGGGCAGCAGCTGGTCCGCATGCTGAGGCAATCACACAGGAGCCAGCTGGGCACGGGAATATCCTGAGCTCCCAGGAAACCAGGTTCTGCCAGCTTAGCCTCCGGCAGACTTCCTGAGGAAGGCATGTGGGGCGCAGGCTTCTCTCAGGGGCCCGGGCAGGGCATCGGTCTCAACAGGCCTTCCTTAAAGGAGCCCATGGAACTCGAGGTCTAATGACTGTTTCCTCCAGGCTGATTCCTTAAACCGGAATCAGCCCCAAACTGCTCCAGAGAATCCACCACGCCCGGTGCCTAGAACCTCAGATGGGTCTCGGAGGTGCTCCTCATTCAGACGCAAGGCAGCTCTGGCTGCGTGGCTCCGCGGGTAAGCCCTAGGCTCACTGACCACACCGCTGGCAGGAGCCCGAGCGCCGAAGAATCCCTGCTTGCCTGCCGCTGCTGGCTGTCCCCGCCCCGGTCTACAGCGCAGGCGCGTCATCCAGCGGAGCCTGAAAGCACCTTGCTCCACCGAGGTGAGTTCCAGCCGCTGCAGGCCCCGCCCACCTGTTTGGAGGGTCTTCTGGGGACCGGGTCTCTCCACCGCCTCGGAACAGGTTAAAGTTTGGGTCACCCAGCTTGTCCCAGTCCGGGTTGTAAGACAGCGGAGGAGGGAGAATGGGACCCTCCTCTGCCTGCTCTGGGGCCTCTTCCTGCCTCGCCTCAGGTCTCCCAGAGGGAGGTTTGAGGCCGCGCCCCTTTCCCAGGTTCCTTGGTGGGGGCGGACTTTTGCCGGCAGCGTCTTAAGAGACGTCAGATTCTAGGCCTATGAGCCCACTCCTGGAAGGGTCAGCCATTTAGTCATTGGCCGCTTCCTTCTGAGGACATGGAGACGTGGCCCTGCTAGTCTTCAGAGGGCACGCCTGTCCATGTTGTCAGGACTAGGAGCATGCTTCCCGGTGGCTGCAGCCTCGCCAAGCAGGTCTGCGAGGGGCCCGCCTTCCGCGGGGCTCCTTCCAGGCAAGTACCCTGGGGCAAAGCAGCGGAGGACGAGAGTCCGCGGCCAGCTTTCTCCTTCCGCGCTGTGTGGTCCTCTCTTCTGTCTTGGGAGGCCATTCCCAGAGGGCCTTACAGGATTTGGCAGGTGGATGTAATGTCTTTCTCTAAGCGATAAGAACTAATGTGTTCCTGCAAGGCTTGCTCAGGGCTGCCAGACATTTGTGCTGGAGATGCCACTTGGTTTTCAAGACTTCCAGGGTCTGGGGAGAGTTTGAGGGATCTAGGAATTTTCTAAATTCCTAAACACTTTCCTCTAAGCCACACTTTAGTTGCATTTTGTAAATTTTAGTCAGTTGTATTTTAATTTTTATTCAGTTAAAATATTTTTTTCAATTTTTCTTGGGACTTCTTTTGATACCCACCTAGGCCCTTGGACTCTTTAATCAATAGAAATTGACAACAGGCCAGTGAGGATTTCAGGCAAGACTTTAATGGAGCTCCTGCTACAGCAGGAGTGAGCAAAAACAAGAAACAGGTGCCCTTGGCCAGTTGGTTCCTTAAATGCGGTAAGGAGGAGGGGGTTGGTCTTTGGCTTGGGCCGGAGTCATAGCTTAAGTGGTCTGCCCACCCCCTTGGTGGTGATGTGTGCAGAGATCACAAGCAGTAGCCTGCTTTTGCTCCTGACACCTAAGAAAGACAGTTGGTTTGTTCATAATTGACCCAACCATGTAAGTGTGCAGTTATTTTTAGTCCCTAATAGTTTCTTTGTAGTCTCTTGTTCAAGGAGACATTTGTCCAGGTGCAAGCACTCTGGTAGACGGTCCCAGTTCCCAGCCTATCTCACTTTGACCCACAAATTATTTAGAAATGTGCTGTTCGATTTCTAAATTATTAGGGATTTTCATCTATCTTTCTGTTAGCTGATTTCTAAATTAATTACGTTGCAGACTGAGAATATACTTTGTATAATTTCTATTCTTTTAAAATTAAGGTATGTTTTATGGCCTAGAACATGGTCCATCTTGGTGAATATCAACATGAGCTTGAGAAAATATGGATTCTACTGTTGTTTAATAGAATATTCTATAGATGCCAATTAGATCAAGTTTATTGTTGTTCAGGTTATTCAAACCTATGCTGAATCGATCTGTCAACTGACAGAGGGATGTTGATGTCTCATTGTAATAGTGAATATGTCTATTTCTCTTTTCAATTTTTTCATTTTTTTTCCCACCTGTATTTTGATGCTCTGTTAGGTACATCTACATTTAGGATTTTTATGTCATTTGAAGATTGACGCTTTTATCATTATGCAATGCCCTTCTTTATTTCAGATAATCTTCCTTCTGAATATGCTTTATGTGAAGTTAATGTAGTTCCTCCAGCTTTCTTTGGATTGTTGTTAGTATATCTTTCTCCATTCCTTTACTTTTTACCTACATGTAGTATTTATATGTAAAGTATGTTTCTTATAGACAATATATTTCTGTGTTTTTTCTTTTTTCCTTTTAAACCACTCTGAAAATTTCATTTTCTTCACTTAATATTTTCAGACCACCTTAAAAGTGATTGTTATTATAGTTGGATTATTAGCTAGTTTTAATTGAGCACTTATATGATTCCACTTTATTTCCTCTCTTAGCATATCAATTGTAATTTTTTAACTATTATTTAGTGGTGTCCCTGGATTTTACAAGATATAGTTTTTAACTAATGTAAGTCCACCTTCAGAAAGCACTATACCACTTCAAATGTAGTGTAGATACTCAGAACATTCCCAATTTCTCTTATTGTTTCTTATATTACTGTATTAGCCTGCTTGGGCTATATAACAAAATACTACAGATGTGATATTTGATGTGCCTTAAAGAACAGAAATTTATTTCCTCTCAGGTCTGAAGGTTGGGAAGTCCAAGAACAAGATGATAGCCAATTCAGTTTCTGATGAGAGCTCTCTTCCTGGCATGTATATGGTTACCTTCTTGCTATGTCTTCACAGGGCAGAGAGAGCCCAAGCTCTCACATGTCTCTTCTTATAAGGATACTAATCCTATTGGATCAGGACCCTACTCTTATGACCTCAATTAATCTTAATTATCTCCTTATAGGCACTATCTCCAAATACAGTCACATTGAGGATTAGGGCTTTAGCATATGAATTTGTGGGGGACACAGTTCAGTCCATAGTAATTTATGTCATTCATTTCACTTACCGATATACTCTAATCACCCAGTACATTTTTACTAGTATTATTTTAGGCAAACTACAATCTTTTAGATCAATTAAGAATAAAAAATTTATTTTACCTTTATTTTTTCTCTGATAGTCTTCTTTAATTTATGCAGATTGAAGTTCTGACCTATATCATTTTTCATTTGCCTGAAGATCTTACCATTTCATGAAAGGCAAGTCAGCTGGCAATTAATTTTCTGTTTCATGTTAGTTTGAGAAAGTCTTCATTTCTCCTTCACTTTTGAAGAGTAATTTCACTGGATATAGAATTCCAGGTTGGCATATTTTTTTTCTCTCAACTCTCTATTTTGCTTAACTCTCTCCTTGCATGATTTCTAATGAGAAATTTACTATAATCCTTGTTCCTATTACTTACTATAATCCTTGTTTATTTCTTCTTTCACTATTTACTTTTTCTGTTTGGTGTTCTACAGTTTAAATGTACTAGGGTAGTTTTCTGTTTGTTTTATGTTTATCCTGCTTGGTGTTCTCTGAACTTCCATAATATGTGTTTTGGTGATTGCCATTAATTTTAATAGAAGCCTGGCCATGTTAACCAAAATTTCAGAAATGGAGACCTGACTGAAATAAAGAGGCATATTTATTTGTGGTTTGTTAAGACTGCAGCCCGGGAGACACAGATTCGACAAGCACGTGAATTGTGTTCTGCTAGATTGTAAAATGGAGGAAGCTTATAAAAGCAAAAGCTGCAGGGCTGCACTTAGTCACATAAGTTGTTTGTCAAGAATTATGATTGGAGCTGGCAAGAAGGGTGCTTGTTAAGCAAAGATTGGTTGGGGTCTGAAATGGTTGCATAGTTACAAGGGGTGGGGGGAGGGACTTGAGACCATAAAGCTGCAGCTTGTGGATGTTATTCCAAATACACCTGGTGATAATACTTGGGTTTGATACAATTCAGAGAAAATTCAAGTTCTCAGTGGTCTATGGGTGCATCTGGGGCCAGATCCTAAATGGCTTCATCACCCCATTTTTGTATGTCTGAGCTATGATTACTGAATTACAATTTCAATTTGTCATCAGTCATTATTACTTAAAATATTTTTTTTTCTGCTCCATTCTTTTTTTTTTTTTTTTTTTTGCTGTATGCGGGCCTCTCACTGTTGTGGCCTCTTCCGTTGCGGAGCACAGGCTCCGGACGCGCAGGCCCAACGGCCATGGCTCACGGGCCCAACCGCTCCGCGGCATGTGGGAGCTTCCCAGACCGGGGCACGAACCCGTGTCCCCTGCATCGGCAGGCGGACTCTCAACCACTGCGCCACCAGGGAAGCCCTCTGCTCCATTCTTTTTTTCCTCTTTTATTCCAATTATAGGTATGCTACAAATTTTTTTTCCCAGTATTTTCCCTTTATACTTCAGTTTTGGGTGCTTTTGTTTGTTTAAAGATACTTTAGTTTTTTAGAGCAGTTTTAGGTTCACAGAAAAATTTAGTGGAACATAATTTTTAGTGGAACTCATATATAGAGTTCCCACATCCTCCCTATCTCCATACACATACAACCTTCCTCACAATCAACATCCCATAACAGAGTGATACATTTTTTACAATCAATGCTTGTGCATTAGCACATCATCATCCAAAGTCTGTAGTTTACATTATAGTTCATTCTTGGTAGTTCAGGAAATTTTATTGACATGCCTTTAAGCTCACTGATTCCTCAGTTGTATTGTCTACTGATGAGCCCATCGGAGACATTCATTTCTGCTATTGTGTTTTGATTTCTAGCATTCACTTTTGCTTCTTCTTGTAGTTTCCATCTCTCTGATAATATTACCCATCTGTCACTGCATGTTGTCTACTTTTTTCCATTAGAGCCTTTAACATTTTAATCATTGATATTTTAAATTCACTAAGCCCAGCATCTGTGTCCTATCAGATTCTGGTTCTGATATTGCTTTGTCTTTTTATTTTTATTTTATTTTTCACTTTATTAAAATTATTTTATTTTGTTTGAGAAGCAACTCCTAAAGCAAATATAATAGCATGGAATTTTGATTTTGAGATTTATTATACATATATAGTAAAATACATAACAGTGACACAAAGATATGGGTAATACATGTAACTTTACTTTTTAAGGTTCTTATGTTTTATATGAAATGGTACATTGCTAACTCTGTAGACTGTAACCACTTAAGGATGTTTATTATAGTTGCTACAGTAACTATAAAAATAATACAAAGAGATGGTTAAAAAGCCAATTGAGGCATTAAAATGAAAAATTAATAAAAAGGGAATGATAACCCAAAAGAAGTTAGTAAAGGAGGAACACAAAGACAAAATAAAAGAAAAATTACTTAGGAACACAAATGAAACATGAATTAATAGCACCACTGAATTTTTAATCCTACATACTGATAAATATAAATGAACTAAACACTCCAATTTTTAGAAAGATATTTTCTGGCTGGATAAAAAGAAAGCTAAATTATATGTATAAGAGACATAACAAGACATAGAGGGGCAAAAAATGGTAAAAGATATGCTATGCAGACAATAAACACAATAAAACATTACCTATATTAGTATCAGGGAAAAAGGATGAATTTATCAGGAAGGCACAACAATGCTTAAAATGTTTACCACTTATAAAAGAACTGAAAAATATGAAGCAACTATTAATAGGATTAAAGAGAAGTAGATTAATCCACCAATGTGGCTGAGGATTTTAACATTTCTCTCGAGTATTTGATAGAACAGATTTGAACAACAGATTTGAACAGATTTGTCAGCCAATCTGGCCTGATTTACACTGATGGAGCCAATAACTCAGATAACATAATACTTTTCAAGCACACATAAAACAATTACCAAAATATATTTCAAGACAAAATAAGTTCTCAATACTTTTTGAAAACTGAAATATCACATAGTAAGTTCTCTCACCGTAATAGAATTAGATTAGAATTAGACTAGAAATCAATACCAGTAAGGCACCTTTGTCTCTTTAAACAGTACTTTTTTCTTACTTTTTGGCATGCCTTTTAATTTTTTTGTTTTTTTTTTGTTATAGATCAGACAGATTATACTGGGTAATAGAAAGTAAAGTAAATAGGCTTTTAGTGTGAGAATTTATGTTAATCTGGCTAGGAGCTGAGTTGTGTTTAATGTTTGTTGTAACTGTACGTGCCAGAGCGTTCAAATTCCTCTGATGTCCTTATTTTTATCTCTCCTCTTGACTTTGGAGCTTCTCTATACTGCTACTCAGAAAGAGTAAGCATCTTGTAGCTCTCTCAGCTATTATCTCCTGGAGCAGCCTTAGTGTGGTGCTAAAATGTCGGGGAGAGGGAGCATTCTACAATCCAATTCAGTGTCAGTCATTCAGTAGGCCTGTATCTCAGGCCTTCACAAGTGTTTCTGTCTCCCACCCCTACTCATTTCCCTGATTGCAATGTTCTCAATCTATTTCCTTGCCACCCTGAATGATGATTACTATTTTTAATTCTTAGGTGAAATAGTAAGTCTAGTGGGGATTGCAGTTGGGAGGAATTCCTTTCCCCAGTTTGGGTAAGAGTTCAAAATTGTGCTGTCACAGAGTACTATCCCATGGAGAATAAATAGGCCGTTGTTATGGAGAAAGCTCTGGACATGTTTCATAATGTTACTCTTCCTTTTCCGCTGCCATTGCTACAATGGATCTTTCTTGGGTACTCACCATAAGAACATGATAGGGTTCCTGGAAGAAATGCTCATGAAAGTATGGACCCCATAATTCTTAGACCACCAGAAGTTTTTCACTTTCATGTTAGTCTACATTCTGTTTAGCAATTCATCAAAATTACCATTTAAGTGTTCCCACCAGCTTATGGCTCTAGCAGCTTCTGCTCCAGGTAAGCAGATCTTGGCTCTGATTCTCTGGATTCACCTTTCTGTCCAGATTTAACAGTGGTGGTTTCCTCTGAGACCTCAGTTTTCTAATGGATCCAAGAAATGCCACTAATTTTCAATTTGTCTGGGTTTTTCTTGTTGTAAGGATCAGAGTGACCACTTCTAAGATCTTTATATTTTTTAACTGAAGGTAGAATTGCCCATTCTGCCTCTTTTTCTTATTTTTTTGAAATCAATTTTAAGTAGTGTAAATGTCTACGTATTGCCATATCAACTGGTTTTAGTTCAGAATACCTGAGCAGTATCAAGTACGCTGTAGCAATTTTATTTTTGCATTAAATATTTTGGGGCATGCTTCTGCTAACACTTAATGGAATCTTAAATAAAAATTCATGCTGAAATGTTCAGGTGTTTCTATTAAATGTTTTAAAATCTTCCACAAATATAATAGATATATATTCAAAACCATGTTTGGTTGGAGTGCATTAAACACAATTTTGGTATGTGCTATAGCAATTAACTGTGATTTTCTTGAATACAGATTTATTAAATACTTGAGGACTTCTCTGTCAATGACTTTACAAAAGTGTTATTATCCTTTTTCCTAATAAGGGCTAAGTAAATTTGGTTTGAAATGCTAGCTGTCTAAGGCAGCAGAGGTATTTGAAGTGTGCTGGCTCTGCTACTTTCAAGAGAACATCTTGATGTCCCATTAATACTCTAGGCATTGACCAAAAGGGAAAGACAGCTTATTTTATTTTCCTTTTAAAGGTTTTTCCTCACATTAAAAATATAAATTTCATGTTAAAGGGAAAATAAATCATTGTGACACTATAACTATATCTGCAGCAAATTCCATTCATTCTGCTACTGTACAAATTGGAGACCTAGGAGGATGAATTAGAGATGCTGATTCTACAATTTTCACAAGTAAATGAGAGCCAAAAATAGAATCAGTCACAAACCAGTAGAGAATTATAGCAGCATCCCACAATGTTGATTTTTTGATATTTTAGCAAGTAGACTTTAACCTATATTAATGATTGATTTGAGAGATTATCCATACAGGTACTATAAATAATCTGATGCACACATAGGCATACTTAAAAATTCTTAAGGTACGTGGAATAATTGCATTATCAAGTGATATTTTTCCTACTCATATATTACTTGTCTACATTTCAATTTCATTTTCTTATGAATTTAGTTTAGAGATACAGTAATTCAGATATATTTTCAAAATAACCCTACTTTAAAATCCAATTTCCTTTTGGCAGTGTATTATACTCTATGTCTGACATGTTTCCAGTACAATTCAGAACCAAAATGGCTAGGCTTCTTTGGCCTAAATTGTTAATTTGTTCATAAAATTAAATCACATTTAAGTACCATAAGAAAAAAATTCTAGCGCAAATCTAACTACTATTAAAATAATAAACAATTATTATTAAATTAACATTAAATCAACCAAAGTTGAAATCATTAGCCATTTATTACTTTAACAAAAATTTTACATTTTCTTGTAAATATCTCAGTTTTAGTAATGCTACTGAATTTTTATAGATGTGCTTTGACTTATGACTTACAGATATATTTAAGAAAATATTGTTCACTCAGATTAAAAAATATCAAAGGGAAAAGGCACAGTAAGTTTTATGTGGTGTAGTAACTAGAAAATTATGACTAAGTTGATGCATACATATGGCCACTTCCCACGTAAAAACTCAAGGTGCCTGAGCCTCTTTTCACAGAAATCAACACTTCATCATTTTCAGGCTTGGCAATGAGTCTCCCCAAAGAAACAAGAAGTGTCTTGTTTGCCCAGTTCTAGAATTATGTTTGACTGGTGCTATTTCTCAAAGTCACATCTTAATTTGTTTCCTGGGCTTCCCTGGAAATGGCTTGATGCATCCTCCCATTTATATTTGCAGTCCAGAAAGTGAATCTTTCCAGAATAAGAAGACTGGAGAGGACTTTTTAAAAGGGCTTAAGTGAAAATATATGGCAAAGATAAAAAAAATTATGAAGGAAAATAATCTTCAACAAATTTAAACTCACATGATGTATAAGGACTTTGGGAAATAGTAATGCAGTGTTATTTATGTTGTTCTACACTCAGTTGAGGTTTACATTCAAATCATTTTAGTTCAAGGCAGAGTTCAGTAATGCTTTAATAAATTTTGTAAAAATAAATTTTTATAATGAAATAAAACAGAGTCACAGTAGAAGAAGCTATCTCTACCTGGACTTATCATTAATAGTCTATATGAAGAAGTGGCAGCTGAGCCCTGACTTCAAAGTTTCCTGTAGGCAGGGATAAAGGAAAGCATTAAAGGTTGAGAGCACAGTGTGAACATTAGCACATAGCATGAGGATGTGGAAAATGTTCTCTGTAAGAGAGAATACTCACTTTCGTTTCAGTCAGTGAAAGATACGTGATCACTAGAATTTAAAACTGATGCTTTGGTATGGCCAGTTTGTTGAAGACATGGCTTCAGAATTTAGAAACATTATTCTGGAAATATTTCTGGCCTGGGAGCAGTAAGGAAGTAGTTACAATTGTCTAGGAAATAGGAAAATACTTTTTGGCAATATAAATTTAAAAAACTAGAAGATTTTGATAGGTTTTAAAGATAGAATTAATATTATTTGGTAACTGATTAAAAATGAATGTGAGAAAAGAGTCAAAGATAACTGACCTCAAACTTAAATCCCTTGGGGCTGTTCTGCCATAACAAAATGTGGGAAAAACAAAGAGCAGATTTTAAAGAAGAAATTACTGTTTGTTTTTGGATATCCTGATTTTCAGGTGGTGGTGTCTTATTAGAGAGCCCTTCATGATAACTTGCCTATATTACAGATGATTAAGTCTAAAAGAGACTAAGGTCACATGATCTGTGAGTTATTAAGCAGACATTTAAACTCAAGAATTTTGTCTCAAACAGCAGTTCTTTTCTATAAAGCACACTTTTCTTTTTGTCAATGTAAGTATGACAGGTTGTATCTTGTAAAGGACTAGAGAATGTGTAAGAAGGGCCAGACAGGCCAGGGTGCACACTCTCACCCTGCCACTTCTCAGTTCTACTACCTGGAACATATTACTCAACCACAGTGAGTTTCAATTTATTTATGTGTAAAAATGTAGATAATAACATCCACCCTAAGCTTGTTGAAAGGATTATATGTAATAATGTTGTAATAATTAAAGCACTATAAAAACAAATTTATGTAAGACTGGAAAAAAAGTGAGTCCTATCTACAGGCCATAAATATTTTTTGCTAGACCAAGCGCATATGGCATGACACTGAAGGGTGACATCAACCGTTGACTCACAACTCACCTTCCTAAAAAATGTGAAAACAAAGATCCTGTTACATATATTGGGAGACCACAGAGATGAAGACAGTGTGATGCATAGGACAGATTGGGAAATCTAGCTTCGGCCTTTTTGCACTCTACTGTATCAGTGGTTTCAAAATGAACTGCCCTTTATTTGTATGGCAGTCAAGCACCTGAGAAGCTGTAGATAATCACAACATATATTTAGAGTATGCAGACCAAAGGTACATGTGACAATAAAGATAAAAATTGTGACCTCCCCACTTTGTGAGTCTTTCTTGATACATTGGGGATAACAACTATTTCAGCAACTCCAGGAACAAGGTCTCATATTTGTGTCATGGAATCTGGCCCTGGTGCATAGGACTCTCTAGAAACAGGAGAGGCTACACAGAGAAAACATTTACCTACTGGGACAGCCCCATGGTTCAGCTACCTTCCTCTTCCTTTCAAGAGGCTGGGCTACTTAACTGGTGGCTGGCATCACCTCCCAAAATAGCAAACACAGCCTTTCTATTTTAGCGGTAAAAGAGTAAGAAAATTTACTAGACTTAGTGTTTGTTTCTAGGAGTTATTCAGTAATCTTCCTTGCCTTACTTCTGTCAAGAACAACAAACACCTCTGCTTACAGGAGAACAGTGAGAATCTTTCTAGTTACACAACATATTAGGTAGTAGTAATAAGCATAGCCTTTCATGTCAGATAAACCTGGGTATGGATCTCTGATCTGCCACTAATTAATAGGTATTTGACTTTGGGTAAGATATTTAAATTCACTAAGCATCAGCTTGTAAAAGAAGAATAATAAAAATTATATAAAAATAATACCTCATAGGTTGATCTGTAGAATAAATATGATATTAATGTAAGCAATTGGTATACAGTAAGTCCCCTACATACAAACCTTTAAGTTGCAAACTTTCAAAGATGTGAACCTGAGTTCACATGTCCAGTCACGTAAGTTAGTTCACGTGTCTGGCACACATTGTCACGTGCATGCATCCTCTACAAGTGGTTGTGCTTTGGTGTACTTAACTGTACAGTACTGTATAGAGTATGGTAGTTCAGTATCTTTATTTCAAGCCCAGGATGTCTGGAAGCAAGCTTAAAAGCAGTGGTGATGTAGTTGGTACTACTGTACTTTTCAAGGTACTGTACTATAAGATTAAAAATGTTTTCTTTATTTTTTGTGTTTATTTTTTATGTATTATTTGTGTGAAAAGGATTACAAACCTATTACAGTACAGTATATATAGCCAACTGTGTTAATTGGGTACCTAGACTAACTTTGTTGGACTTAAGAACAAATTGGACTTATGAACATGCTCTTGGAACAGAACTCATTTGTATGTAGGGAACTTACAGTATAGCCTGGCACATAATGAAACTACTGATCAAGGCATTTGTGAGTCCTGCCCATATTCAAGGGTATGGGGAAATATTCTCCACTTTTTTTTTTTTTTTTTTTTTTGTGGTACGCGGGCCTCTCACTGTTGTGGCCTCTCCCGTTGCGGAGCACAGGCTCCGGACGCACAGGCCCAGCGGCCATGGCTCACGGGCCCAGCCGCTCCGCGGCATATGGGATCCTCCCAGACCGGGGCACGAACCCGTATCCCCTGCATCGGCAGGCGGACTCTCAACCACTGCGCCACCAGGGAGGCCCGTCTCCACCTTTTTGATGGCGTGAGAAGTTGACATTGCATAAAAGCATGTGGAATGGGAAATATTGTTGTAGCCATTTTTGGAAAATGCAATAAGTTACAGTTTACTCTCTTACCAAAACATTTCACATCCTTCCCACAAACAAAACACACCTACCTCCTTCTTTACCCTCACTAAATTCTCATAATTATGGCAGCCAAATCCATGAGTACAAGATCTCACATTTAAACCAGGTTCACGTGCTGATTCCTTGGGAACCGTTTCTCAAGTAGTTCCTCTTGATCTGAAATGTATAAAAATTGTTATTTATCTGCTTCAGACCCAACACGCAGTGTTCATTTACATAGGATATCCACAGTAGACCCTCCTGCTCAATAATGCCATGGAATAGGATGCTTTTGAACAGGCACTGATCCATAGCATTCTGGGACTGAGCACAAGCACATGTTACCACTTCTTTGATTAGGACCCCATCCTGCTCTTTGGAAGTAGAGCTCAGGGGACCTTGGCTTCACCCTTTGAGTTATCCTTCATTCCCCACATGAAATGGCCCATGTTTGCATTAGAAACCTGAGGGCTCAGAGACTTCTATTTCTAATGAATGTCTCTGTTCTTTTCAGTCCAAGCTGATATAATTATTATACGTGAACTTCTCACCCCATCAAAAAGGTGGAGAATATTTCTCCATACCCTTGAACATGGGCAGACTCACAAATGCCTTGGCTTGGAAAAAATGTGGGTAAGAAGGCTGTGGAGTTCTTATATATCAAAGTATAATCAATTCTGCACATCCCAGGTGACCCATTCATATGGCAAGCAGTTGATGTTGGCTGAAAGCTAAGTTGGGCCTATTAACTGAAGCGTAGCCTCTCCACATAACTTTGGCTATCCAATATATGGTGACTGGGTTCTGAGAGGGGGCAAAGTAGTGTGCAAGAAGTATCAGGAAGCAGGACCTGCTAGGCCTGATATGGGCTATATGTAGAATTGGTATAGTGTCATTTCTGCCATATTCTATTAATCAAAGCAGTTATAGGGCTTACCCAATTTCAAGGTAGTAGAGAAACAGACTTCACATTTTGTTTGGAGAGTGGAAAGGTCACACTGGAGAAGATCTAAGAGACTGAGGGATTTTGTTGCATCTCTCTTTGGAAAATAAAATCACATATGGTAAGCAGGTCAGTGCTGCTTGTTGAAGTGTATCTTTCTGTCTTTCATTCTGTCCCTTTTTTTCTCCTTCTTACCTCCCTCCTCTGTGTCCACCTTTGTTGCTTCCTCCTTTTCCATCTTGTTCTTACGTAACAGCCTTGCCAAGAGTTGTTACAGTTTAGGAATGGCTAGGTGGGATATTATAGACATTGGGGATGAACTGTTTCCTACTCTCTCTAGATATGTTTTATCAAGGGCTGGCACATATCATCTCAATGGAATTGAAAATTTTGATATTTGTGTGGCTTAGGGGAAATAGGTCATTTTATTTGCTTTGATCTGGGTACTAGTCTATTGCAAATGAGCCAAAAAAAGGTGTTCCATGTCAGTTCTTTCACATCATTGGTGCACTGCATTGTGGTTTGGGACCAAAGGTCAAGTTATAGTTAGCATACTGTTTTAATTCCTTCACTTCTTGGTATGTATTCCTCTGCTTGAGCCCTCTTGGGAAATAGTGTGACAGCCAGGACCAAGTCAGGACCCAGGTTAATGTGTATTCCCTGGTCAAAGGCCTGGTGACATCTTATGAATATCATATGAAAATAATTCACATACTTGTAAAAGCCTTAGTATAAGGCACAGAGAAAAGGAACCAATCTCTGTATTGGGACAAAATAACAGACCTTTGAAACAGTGTTCCTATAACAAACCAGAGAACTTTATAAAACTTCAACTCATTTCTTTAATAAAATTCAGAAGGACGTTTGATTAGATTGAATAGCATAAAAGCATAATCATGAAAAAAAAGTATAAGAAAGATAATTGCAAAGAAAATGTGATTGACCATTTTTTGCTTAAAAAGCACACTTGAAGGGAGTAAATATAAGAGGGTAGTAGGAAAACCCATTTTGTGAAATAGAGGATAAAGTTAAGAAATTGATGAATCATGAAAACAAAATATAGAAGACACAGAATAGATCTCAGATACCCAATGTAGTCTCATTTAATTAATCCTTGTATGTATTTAGTGAGCATCTATCATCATTTTATATTAAGCACTATCCTGATTGTTTGGGACCTAACACTTAGCATAGCAGACACTGTCCTTTTTCTGAAAGAAGCTAAAGTCAAGCAAATGAAACAGAAAATTAAGTAATTATGGTAAAGCATGATGAATTATCTGATCAGGGAAGTACAGGTTGCTAAGAGAGTGAATAATGGTTATACGAAAGTACTCTTAATAGGGTCACAAAGTCTTCTTAGAGGAAGTACTATTTAAAATGAGATCTGAAATATGAGTAATAGGTAAAGAAAGCAATGACGTGGAGAGTTTCAGAGGAAATACCATATATAATACCCAATTAGGCCCATGTAGAGGAGAGAACACGGCACATTCAAAGAAATGAAAAAGATTCTGTTGTTGGTTGAGCAGATGTTCCATTTCTTTCAGCTATGTAAGTCATTGGGTTAAGCTTAGTTAGGGCAGATACTTGCAAACTCTGACTCAAGCCAAAAACTAAGAACCAGTAGCAAGGGCCAATATGTCTAGAGACCTGCATTTCTTAGTATGACTGCACAAAAAATGAGTGCATACAGACAGTAAGAAATTCTTAGATTTCATAGGATTTGACAAATTCTAGTAGTTTATTGCTATTTCTTATTTTTGATCATAGGTCTCATGTTCTTGGATCTATGAACATCCTCCATTACTTTGATTAGAATACATTGAAAACAAATGCCTTCCAAAATTAATTTTAAATTAATTTAATTTTTTCTGTGAGATATCTTTACATCAAATGCATCCTTTTGTTTGTTCTGAACCTTGAGCACTGTATTTCCCATTTTTTAATCTACCAAGCACTGCAATCTTCACAATAACCCTGTAAAGTAGGTGCTTTTTTTTTTTTTAACATTTAATTCTTTACAAATGAGAAAACTAAGACACAGGGAGTTTGAGTTACTGGCCTAAAGTCATCAGAGCTAGAATATAGTGGGGATAGTTTTCAGATACATTTATTCTGAGTGCAGAGCCACATTCTTAATCACTATACTAAAAAAACTACCTAACTACAGATATATTTTTTCACAGTAGTATCATTGCTGATTTAATGCAGGGGAAGGAGAAAAACAGACAAAATAAGGGAAATTAGTGAAGAAAGAAGAAAACAGGAGAAAATTTCTCTGAGCTGAAGAAAGAAGTGCATCTCACCAAATACCACCATAAGCTTACTCTAATGAAATATGTGTGGTTTATGAGACTATGAATCTATCCTTTAAGCATATAGGCCAAAAAAAAAGAAAGAAAGAAAGAAAGAAAGAAAAAACCCTGTGGTTTAAAAAAGAAGTAGATTGATAACAGTTTTTTTCTGTAATTGAAAATATTTTCTAAATAAATTTATTGAGATAATTCTTGCTTATTTTTATGTGAAGTGTAGTGATCTCAGAATTTTGTACACAGAAAGTGTATTAATCTTGTGTGAGACACAACATAGAAGAGTTTAGAAATTGTACCCCTAAAATATTCTTCATGAAAATGTCTCGGGAAAAGAAAGTGAACTAGAAGTTCAATGTCCTTATAGTGAGTGTTAGAAGTCTTGTGGAAAGTGAGTCATTAAAAGGCAGCCAGGATGACTGGAGCCAGGAGAGGAGATGGTATGGAAAGAAATAGACCTGAAGAGGTGGGAATGGTATATTAGATCAGATAGGGTCTCATAAGCCAAGTTAAGTGGTCTAGTCTTTTACTAAGAATAGTGAGATGCCATTAGAAGACATTAAGAAAAATCAGATTTAGGTTTCAAAATAATCTTTTAGTGTGGAGAATTGTAGGGAAGGCGCTGAAAATGAGCAGAGAAAAGTCAAGTTGTTTTGGAACAATTCGAGGGTGCTTAATATCACCATTTTTATTTACTGTTATTCATAGTATTATATCTATCTAATGCAAAAATAAGAGAAATATTTAAAAAATTAAAATAATGTCTGGAAAGTGACAATAAAATTCTCATTTTTCTATAATCCTCTAATCATATGAATATCTTCTGGGTAAATCCAACAAATTAACTAAAACACTATTATCCCAAATTAAAGTTCAGTAAGATCATAGCTTAAAAATATACATACTTTGTTTAATAGAGTGAACTAACCAAAGCTTTTTAACCTAATATCTGTCATAAAATTATATCCCAGATTAAACATGTGTTAAAGGAAAAAATTAAAGTTTGTAGAAAAATGTACCTGCCAATATTTATCAAACCTCCTATTTGAAATGCTTTTTTTCTTGTACAAAACTCAAGGTAGAAACTATATAGCAATTATAGTTTAATATAATTATGTGGTCAATAACAAAACGATGAAATATTCATAAAACAAAACAAAACAAAGCAAAAACTATCATTGCTAAATAAAAGTTTGGAGTCATCTGCATGAAGGTGCTAGGGCAATCTGTGAGAATTTATGAAGCTGTGAAGGAAAGGAAGACATTCCCTGAATGAACCTGTGAATTTATATTCAAGAACAGAATAAAGAAGAGCAGCTGGGTATGGAGACAAAGAAAATGCGGTTCAACAGATGAGGGGAGAAAGAAGGTGAAAGGTTAGGGTTTCAGTGGTAAAATGTGTTCAAATGATTTGAAGGCTTAAGGGAACTTGAAGAAAAAAAAATTTTTAGAACTAGCTGTTGAGAGGTCATTGATGACATGTAATTACACAGTTTATTTGGAGGTATTTAAACTAAGTAAAATAGAGCATTAATTATAGGCACATCTTGGAAATATTGTGGGTTTGGTTCTAGACCACTGAGATAAAGTGAATATCAATCATCATAAAGTTAGTGACACAAATTTTTGGTTTCCCAGTGCATATAAAAGTTATGTTTATACTATACTGCAGTCTAATATGTGTACAATAGTATTGCCTAAAAAAAACCCAATGTACATAACCTTGATTAAAAATACTTTATTGCTAAAAATGCTAACCATCATCTGAGTCTTCAGTGAATCATAATCTTTTTGCTGGTAGATGGTCTTGCCTCCGTGTTGGTGGCTGCTGACTGATCTGAGTGGTGGTTGCTGAAGGCTGGGGTGGCTGTGGCAGTTTCTTAAAATAAGACAACAGTGATGTTTGCAGCATCAATTGACTCTTTCTTTCACAAATGATTTCTCTGTAGCACTCAGTGCTGCTTGATGGTATTTCACCCACTGGAAAACTTTTAAAATTGGAGTCAATCCTCTCACCCTGCTGCTGCTTTATTAACTAAGTTTATGTAATACCCTAAATCCTTCATTGTCGTTTCAGTATTCTTCACAGCATCTTCACCGGCAGTAGATTCTGTCTCAAGAAACCACTTTTTTTTGCTCATCCATAGGAAGCAATTCTTCATCTGTTAAATTTTTATCATGAGATTATAGCAATTTGGTCACACCTTCAGGCTCCAATTATAATTCTAATTCTCTTGCTATCTCTACCATATCTTCAGTGACTTCCTCCACTGAAGTCTTGAACGTCTCCAAGTCATCCGTGAGAGTTGAAATCAACTTCTTCCAAACTCCTGTTAATGTTGATATTTTCATCTCTTCCCATGAATCACAAATGTTCTTAATGGCATCTAGAATGGTGAATCCTTTCCAGAAGGCTTTCAGTTTACTTTGCCCAGATCCATCAATGGAATCAGTATCTATGGCAGCTATACTATTATGAAATGTAATTCTTAAACAATATGACTTGAAAGTTGAAATTACTCCTTGATCCATGAGCTTCAGAATGTATACTGTGTTAACCGGCATGGAAACAATATTAATCTCATTGTCTGTCTCCATCAGAGTTCTTGGGTGACCAGGTGCATTGTCAGTGAGCACTACTATTTTGAAAGGAATTTTTTTTTTTTCTTTCCTGAGCAGTGGGCTTCAACAGTGGGCTTAAAATAGTCAGTAAGCCATGTTGTAAACAGATGTGCTGTCATCTAGGCTATGTTGTTCCATTTACGGAGCAAAGGCAGAATAGATTTAGCATAACTCTTAAGGGCCCTAGGATTTTCAGAATGATAAATGAGCATTCACTTCAACTTAAAGTTACCAGCTGCATTTGCCCCCAACAAGAGAGTCAGCCTGTCCTTTGAAGCTCTGAAGCCAGCCGCAGACTTCTCTAGCTATCAAAGTCCTCGATGGCATCTTTTTCCAACAGAAAGCTGTTGTGTCCACATTGAAAATCTGTTGTTTAGTGTAGCCACCTTTATTAATGATCTTAGCTAGATCTTCTGGATAACTTGCTGCAGCTTTAATATCAGCACTTATAACTTTATGTTATGGAGAGGACTTCTTTTCCTTGAACCTCATGAACCAATCTTTACTAGCTTCAAACTTTTCTTCTCCAGCTTCCTCACCTTTCTCATTCTTCATAGAATTGAAGAGAGTTAGATTAGGTTCTTGCTGTGGATTACACTTTGACTTAAGAGAATGTTATGGCTGGTTTGATCTTCTGTTTCAGAGCATTAAAACTTTCTCCATATCACCTATAAGGCTGTTTCACTTTCTTATTGTTGTGTTCACTGGAGCAGCACTTTTAATTTCCTTCAAGAACTTTTCCTTTGCCTTCACAACTTGGCTAACTGTTTGTCACAAGGCTTAGCTTTTGGCCTACCTCGGCTTTTGACATGTCTTCCTCACTAAGCTTAATCATTTATAGCTTTTGATTTTAAGTGACTCTTCTTTCACTTGAACAGAGAGTTTTGAGGCTTATTAATCAGGCTAATTTCAATAATGTTGTGTCTTGGGGAACAGGATGGCCAGAGGAGAGGAAGAGAGAAAGGGCAATGGCCAATAGGTGTAGCTGTCAGAACACACACCACATTTATCCATTAACTTCATCATCTTATATTGGCGCAATTCATAGTGCCCCCAAACAATTACAATAGTAACATCAAAGATCACTGATCACAGATCAACATAACAAATATAGTAATAATGAAAAAGTTTAAAATATTGGGAGAATTACCAAAATGTGATACAGAGACATGAAATGAGCAAGTGCTATTGGAAAAATGGCACTGATAGACTTGCTCAATACAGAATTGCCACAAACCTTCAATTTGTGAAAAATGCAATATCTGTGTAGTGCAATAAAATGAGTTGTGTCTATATATCAATCAACTCAAGTATATAGTCAAATTTTATGGCATTTTAAATTCAGTGATGTTTGATGAATATCTTTTCACTAACACTTGATAAACCAAATCAAATGACAAGTAAAAACTTTGAATTATGCATGTAATTGCAAAAAGAAAGAACATAAGGCATGTGAGTTTTCATTACACTCTTGAATTTATTTACAATAACTTTATCATTAACTTTCCTTTATAAAATGGAGTTGTATCTGCTTTCACATCCTCCAAGAGGCATTTTAAAAAATAAGTAATGGTTATGAAAACACATTAAAACATTTTTAAGAATATTGTAAGTAAATGGTATTCCTATTACACCCCAAGTTTCTATTTGCTGTGAAGAAAGAAAGGAATAGATAATTCCCAAATTTCTAAAATCAGCAGGAGAATTGTCTAGTTCTTATACTGAAATGATATGTAAAACTTAAATTGTTATGTAAATTTACAATAAATTAAACGAACAAATGGTTAATTCAGAGTTTGAAGAAATAATCACAGAAGAAAATTAATTTGGCTAGCATTCCATTCTCTTCCTTCCTTCATGCTATGGCCTCACTTTTCTCACTCTTTACTGTACTGTAGAGATAAAGAATATGAAAACTAATATGTCAACTGTACTTTTTCTTTTTAAATTTACTTATCTTTACCTGTCTTGGGAAAAGTTAAGCTCACTGACTAGATTGGAGGTTGAGTTAGATAAATAAACAAGAACTAGCTAGTACTTATGGGCTTCCCTGGTGGCGCAGTAGTTGAGAGTCCGCCTGCCAATGCAGGGGACACGAGTTGGTGCCCCGGTCCGGAAAGATCCCACATGCCGCAGAGCGGCTGGGCCAGTGAGCCATGGCCGCTGAGTCTGCGCGTCTGGAGCCTGTGCTCCGCAACGGGAGAGGCCACAACAGTGAGAGGCCCGTGTACCAAAAAAAAAAAAAAAAAAGAAAAAAAAAAAGAACTAGCTAGTACTTCTGTTATCAAAGAAATAAAAGAGACTATTATTTACCGTACTTAAATATGCTAATTAATATTTCAGGATAATATAGGTTACTATCGTGGAAAAGTTGCTAGTTTCTCTAAACCTAAAGTTCCTATCAATAATATGGGAATTATCTAACTTACTGTATTGTTATAATTTTTAAATGAGATCTTTAAATGAGATCTTTAAATGAGATATTGTATTCATGTTGCTAGTGACTAGCACAAAGCTGGGTAAAGATTTGATATTCAATAAAGGAGAGCTGCTGATTTTATTTTTATATTTTACTGATCACAAATTGAAAATTACTAACAATTATATTTAGTTTAATAAAAACCACTATTTCCAAAAATAAACCTCTGCTAAAATACAGACTCACGACATTTTTCCTCCTTGGATATCAGTTTCTTCATTCTTTGGGAATAAAGTATATTTGCAAATTGTACCAGCCTCTACAAATTCCAGATAAAGTCCTAATTTAAATTATAGTTTTCCTTTGTACTCCTTGGAAACATGACTCTACACATCACTATCTGCTCTTTCAAATCGGACCTATAAATAAATAACAAATACTGTTATTATCTTCATTCAAAAAAATCCTGAATATTATTATTTTGAGAAATAATTATGTTTAAGGCTATGACTTTCTTTACTGAATTTGTTTTGTTGCTGATCCAAATATAACTCATGCTATTCTTAGAAGATATTTAAATAGTCAACAGTATATTTCATTTATCTTAATTGAAGTGAGATTTTGTCACATTTTTAATGAAGTAAATCTCATAATTATATCAGAAAAAATAAACATTAGATTTCTTATAAGATTTATGGTTTCTAAATTACATACATAAATGTAAGCAATAAATGTATTCTATAATTATTTTTAAATTATAAATTAATGGAAAAAGACATGGTTTGCTTTGGGCCAGACAAAGCAACTAGGTGACCTATGTAATTATTTATTTGTTCAAGTGATATTTGTCACATGACTAAGCACAATCATCATTTCATGCATTAATTTGCATTTTTCTCATATAGAAATGTATACATTTTCATATTATATATGTTTCATACTTCTAGAAAAAATTTCCACACTCTAGATTCTTTTCCATGCCATTATTTCTAGAGCAAAATATTTTATACTTATCTTGGCATTATAGTCATTCTAGTGTCTTAATATTGATTGCTTATACACAGATGAAAGAGGTTATTTTCAGGGTGTCATTGTTTTAGTGGCCTTGTTTAAACTGCTCAGCAAAAAAGGTCAATCTGAGTGCCTGTTTACTGCATTATAAATTGCTTGTGTATTGTATATTGGCATTAGGGACAGACTGAAAAATGGATACTCTAAGGTGGAACTTCTTAAAACTGTAAATTTCTGAGGTCCTAGAGCATCATATACCCTAGAGAGATCTGTTTTGCCTTGGAATGTAATTTAAGGACTCTGTTCATAATATTGTAGGAATTTCTTCTGTCAAACCCTTTATGAGAAAAGAGAATATCCTTCTGTATTCTTTATGATATTCAGATGGAAAGTTGAAGCTAAATTTGGGAAACAAATTGTATATTTAACCTTTCAACAAAAAATTATATGTAATCTAAAACTCACTTTTACAAAAATTGATTGGCAACAAAATAGCAAAGCTTACTTTTCTCTTGATTATAAAATTTGAGTAAAGCTGCATTGCAGAAGACAGATAAGATTATTCTCCTTTTGGTATGTTGATATGTATCTTTGATATGCCTTATTTTTAATCTCTGGCAGTTGATTATCTTTCAGAAAGACAAGAAAAAGATGTTTTGTTGAAGTTTACTATATGTTGTCTCCTCTGGGGAAGCAGTAGAGTTTAGTGATTTAATTGGATATGTTGAAGTTAGCCTTGAGAGAGTTACAAATACAATATTGACTCAAAAATTGTTTATCTGTGAAGATTTATTTTATAATGTATTTTACCTAGCCATATTCAGTGCATTATTTCTTGATGAAAGTCTTCATATGTCTAGCATTAATTTAATGCAGGCTTTTAGTATTGATAAAAACATAATTTGTACTCTAAAACATTTTATTTATATTATCTTATTTGATTTTTCTTGAATCCTAAAAGATAGTTTAGGGAAACACTATTATTGTCCCAATTTCAGAGGTTGGGAAACTGACCCAAGGACTGTCAAGTTTTGAACCCAAGCTCATTAAACTCTATTGCCATAATTCTCTATTAGTTATGTAACTGAGACTGGAAACTCTTGTTTCTTTACCCACAGGGTAAATAAGTAATATGTGTTTTTTAATTTTTTTAACATCTTTTTTGGAGTATACTTGCTTCACAATGGTGTGTTAGTTCCTGCTGTATAAAAAAGTGAATCAGTTATACATACACATATATCCCCTACCTCTTGCTTCTCCCTCCCATCCTCCCTATCCCACCCCTCTAGGTGGTCACAAAGCACTGAGCTGATCTCCCTGTGCTATGTGGCTGCTTCCCACTAGCTACCTATTTTACACTTGGTAGTGTATGTATGTCCGTACCACTCTCTCACTTCGCCCAGCTTACCCTTCCCCCTCCCCATGTCCTCAAGTCCATTCTCTATGTCTGCATCTTTATTCCTGTCCTGCCCCTAGTTTCTTCAGAACCATAATAGACATTTCTCCAAAGAAGATATACAAATTGCCAGCAAACACATGAAAGGATGCTCAACATCACAAATCATTAGAGAAATGCAAGTCAAAACTACAATGAGGTATTACCTCACATGAGTCAGACTGGCCATCATCAAAAAATCTACAAACAATAAATGCTGGAGAGGGTGTGGAGAAAAGGGAACCCTCTTGCACTGTTGGTGCATGTAAATTGATACAGCCACTATGGAGAACAGTATGGACGTTCCTTAAAAAACTAAAAATAGAACTACCATATGACCCAGCAATCCCACTACTGGGCATATACCCTGAGAAAACCATAAATCAAAAAGAGTCATGTACCACAATGTTCATTGCAGCACTATTTACAATAGCCAGGACATGGAAGCAACCTAAGTGTCCATTGACAGATGAATGGGTAAAGAAGATGTGGCACATATATACAATGGAATATTATTCAGCCATAAAAAGAAATGAAATTGAGCTATTTGTAATGAGGTGGATGGACCTAGAGTTTGTCATGCAGAGTGAAGAAAGTCAGAAAGAGAAAAGCAAATACCATATGCTAACACATATATATGGAATTAAAAAATAATTTATGAAGAACCTAGGGGCAGGACAGGATTAAAGGCACAGATGTAGAGAATGGACTTGAGGACATGGGGAGGGGGAAGGGTAAGCTGGGACGAAGTGAGAGAGTGGCATGGACTTATATATAATACCAAATGTAAAATAGATAGCTAGTGGGAAGAAGCCACATAGCACAGGGAGATCAGCTCAGTGCTTTGTGACCACCTAGAGGGATAGTGTAGGGACGACCGGACGGAGATGCAAGAGGGAGAAGATATGGAGATATATATATACATATATATATATATATATATGTATATATATCTGATTCACTTTGTTATAAAGCAGAAATTAACCCACCATTGTAAAGCAATTATACTCCAATAAAGGTGTTAAAAAAATATATATATATAGACCAATTAAAGCTAAAAAAATAAAATAAAAATAAAAATATTATTTAAAAAATCTATGTCTTTAAAAAAATAATCTACAAACAATAAATGCTGGAGAGGGTGTGGAGAAAAAGGAACCCTCTTGCACTGTTGGTAAGAATGTAAATTGGTAAAGCCACTATGGAGAACAGTATGGAGGTTCCTTAAAAAACTAAAAAATGTGTTTATTTTTAAATGATGATGGTGAGATGCTCCCAAAGCTAAATCCACATCCTGTATTTGTTTGTTAATTGTGCTGCTTTGTTGAACCCTAATGTTTCTGAGGTCCCTTACCATCCCCTAAAGTGATTAAGAAAATAAAATATTTTACTAGTAAAACAATCCTTATTTCTCTTTGTTCACTGATGTGGAACTATATCTTTTGCCTTAAAGGTAATGACAGTAGCATTATGTTAAGGATTATTAAGTGAGGAAATTTTTCAAAGGAAGAAAGAGGTTGAAAAATATCCCATGTCCAAATCTCTCCTCATGTAATAGACGTCTGCCATTTTGCTGCCCAGCATCTGTATAACTTTCTGAAAACAGCTTTTTTGTGTGTGTGGGAAATTACCCTTCTACCAGTTGATCTAGTAAGATAGTCTGTCCAAGTCCTGTTTCAGCTAATTGATGGGAATGAAACTTAAGCTGAGGTTCTTCCCTGGGAATTTGAACTTTGGGCAAAATGAATGTAAAAAGCGGAGCAAGATTGGAACTTACTCATCTGAAGTACTTCTTGGTACCTTGTAGAGACTTACATTGTTTAACTGCTAAGTCTTTTCACATTTTTGCCCCTAAATCATGTTTCTCAGTATGATTCTATCATCACAACATTGGAGAAGGGGTAGGATTGTGGAAGTTAAGGTGTTAAGGAAGTCTAGGTGGAAAAAAAAATGATTAAGTAGAAAATCTACTCTTTTGGTCCCTGATAAATTTTAAGAAGAATGAGCATGGAGGAAGGGTGGCAGGTGTTGAGATAAATGTGTCCTCCTCTCCCTTATCAGGATGGAAGTTACTGAAGGAGGGAGTGTTTAAAAGAATTGTGGGCAAAGTCAAAGAAATAGGGGCTTTTTATTCCTCAACTATCTATTTTGGACTTTGGAAACTTACTGAAATATAACAAGATGGGATAAGTACACCTGAATATTACCTGTACTGTAGAGTGTCTAGCCACCATGAATGCCTTCTTTTGGCTCCCTTGAGTTGCTCTTGAACTTCATTCTTTCCAATGAGACACAAAAAGATATCAAGTAGTTCTCTCATGGGTTATGTAGCAATATGTGATTATGAGGTCAACAACACAGGGACATCACTTGCTTGGTAGGATTTGAATAGAAGCCATAGCCAAAACTCAAAGGATATGAAGCACTGACAATAGTTGATGTGAGGCACAGTCAACAGGAGGAGGTGACCTGTGGAGCTTATCTAGTGGAGAGTAAACTATTCTCAAACAGCAAAAATGTGAATAGTGACTAGGTGGAGAGTAAATGCTAATGCTGCCAGGGTCAGAAGGAGTAGTACTCAGCAGAAACTGATCCTCACCAGTTTAGTAGCAGGGACCTAAGAAGGGCCAGAAAACAGTGGAGAGATGGAACTCTATTTTCAGAGATCTCAAGAATATAGTAATATTTTCTATAGACCCCAATGTATCATTTTAGGAGGAATAATAGAGAGCAGAGCATAGAGAGATGACTGATTTAATAGTTTAAAATGAAAGAGGCTGTAATACCATAAACTGGCTAATTTTTTAACATTGATTCTTCTTTTTTGAATCTATCTGACTAGTTTTATCTGCAAATTCACAGAGTAACTGATCAAAAATGACTTATACAACAGAGGCCTATTTTTATCTCACATAACAAGATTCCAGAGGTGGACAGTCCCAGATATAGCACAGAGATCAAGATTGTAATTTGGGGGCCAAATTCCTTTCATCTTTCTGATCTGCCATCTTTAGTATGTCAGCAAAGTCGTCCTTCTTGGTTATAAGATGGCAGCAGCAGCTCCAATCATCACATTCTAAACACATTCAAAAGCAGGAAGAAGGATATTGAGGGGTAGGTGATAAAGACAATAGTATATACATATAATTCTTATTTATACAATCATATATAAGTGTATTTATATATATGTGTGTGTGTGTGTGTGTGTGTATAGTCCTATTTTTACTAGGAGAAATATATTTCTGAACATCCTTAAGCAGACTTCCAATTTCCAGTTTGTTATGTAGAAAGCTTAGGAAACACCACTCCATCCTAACAACAAATAAAATACTGAACAAAATAAAATATCAACAACTCTTCTTAGCTCCATAAAAGAAATGAGGTCACAGGGTGAACTGCTGCCCCCTTCCCCAAGTTGTAGAGACTGACATGCTGATACAGAGAATCAAGCTTACCAAAGCAGAAACCTACCAGCTGAAACTTCCATGGAAGTCAGGGCCGGAGTAGTTTACCTGAACTATAATTGATGAATTTCTGGAGGCTCAGTGTGTAAAAGTGGGAGATAAAAACTTCAAGTTTACAGGGGGGTAGTTATGGCAGAAGACGGTAATAAGAAATAAACATGTCATCTGACATGAAATTAAAATGTAAGCTTTATGAGACCAAGGATCTTTGTCTGCTTTGCTTAGCCATTAGAATATCATCTAACACATAATAGACACTTGATACATAAATAGTGATAAACGTTACAAAAAGAGATATAGCATGATAAGGTGATAGAGAGTGATAAGTGAGTGCTACTTAAGCTGGAGTGATTGATTTAGCTTCACCTCTTGGATGAGATGAATTTTAGTAAAGGCTTGCATGTACAGAGGATATCTGGGAGAATGCTCCAGGAGAAAGACTAGCACAAGCAAATTTTCAAGGAAGGGAGTGTGCTTGGCACATTTGAGGAACAATAAGAAACCCAGTATGGCTGGAAGAAGGGAGAGAGTGGTAGGAGTTGAAATCAGAGAGATAGGTAGGTAGGACCAGATCACGTAGAACTTTATGAGCCATAGGAAGGACTTGAATCTTATTAAATGTGATAGAGGAGATGGGAAGCCACAATCTGAGGTGTGTCATGCTCTAATACATATTTTTAAAATATTTTGATCTCTTGAACAAAGGCTATAAAGGAGCAAGAATGGAAATAGAGAAACTAATTTTTATGCTATGATTATCATTATTATCACACTTTTAACACTATTATTTTTTTTTTCTTTTTTTTGCGGTATGCGGGCCTCTCACTGCTGCGGCCTCTCCCGTTGCGGAGCACAGGCTCCGGACGCGCAGGCCCAGCGGCCATGGCTCACGGGCCCAGCCGCTCCGCGGCATATGGGATCCTCCCAGACCGGGGCACGAACCCGTATCCCCTGCATTGGCAGGCGGACTCTCAACCACTGCGCCACCAGGGAGGCCCTAACACTATTATTAACTTCTTTCTTCACTGTTGAGAAATACTATTCTTTAAAAAATGTCTTCACCCAAATGATTTATACAATAAAACCATGAGGAAAGCAAACTTAAAATTTCAGATCTGGAAAAGAACCAAATGGAATCTCTAGAAATAATTGAAAAAAACACTATTGTTAACAAAAATTTAGTGGATCAATTAAACAGCAGATTGACACAACTGAAAACAGAATATGTTAACTGGAGCTGGTCTGACTTATGAATTAGAATGCAGTTTGGAGAAATATAGAAGTGGAAATTAAGTGAGATAGTAAGAGATATGGGAAATTGGTTGGCAAGTTCCAAACATCATATTCAGGAAGGTATTAGAATTAGTGAAAGTAAATGTATGCTGGTATACAAGCTGCAAGTTTTCTGGAGTTAATAAAAAGCAAACATTTTCACAATCAACAAATACAGGAAATCCTTAACAGAACAGTTTACAAATAACACCATCCTGTAATATTGTAGTGAAATTGCAGAACACAAAAAAGAGAAAGTCTTACCAAAGACAGTGAGAAAAGACCTACTATTACAAATTAACCTGACAACAGATATATCAACAGAAAGAATAAAATCCAAAGGGAAGAGAAATAATAACTTAAAAATGCTAAAACTGGTAAGATAAAATAACTATCGATCAAGAACTTTGTACGCAGTTAAATTAGCATTCAAGATTGAGGATGGGGCTTCCCTGGTGGTGCAGTGGTTGAGAGTTTGTTCGCCTGCCGATGCAGGGGACACGGGTTCATGCCCCGGTCCCGGAAGATCCCACATGCTGCGGAGCGGCTGGGCCCGTGAGCCATGGCCGCTGAGCCTGTGCGTCCGGAGCCTGTGCTCTGCAACGGGAGAGGCCACAACAGTGAGAAGCCCGTGTACCAGAAAAAAAAAAAAAAAAGATTAAGGATGAACTAAACATATTTCCTTTAAGTAAAGACTGAGTGAGCCTGTCATACCTGAAAACAATAATTCAGGGGGAAGAAGTTGAATTCCAAAGGAAGAAATGAGATGCAAGTAGGAAAGATTAGCAAATAAATTAGTAAACTTAAATCCACATAAGAAATGAAAATAGTCACTCATTTTGAAGTGTGAAATCAACATCAAAAAAAGTAATGGGAAAAACGTCAAAGAAGACATGAGGTGATAATTATAATTAAAGCTTTCTAAGATTTTTTATATTGCTTAACTTTAAATTTTTATGTCAAATATACAAGTTCAAAATGTATTGCCATCCATAAAGACAAAGAAATAGAATGTATAACATCTAAACTAGTAAAGACAGAGGGAGATGGGACTAAAAAGATAGAGTTTAGCAATATACTTAATGCTAAAGAATAAAGAAAATTTTACATATTTCATAATATATGAAGTAATATAGCAATATTTAAAACAAAGTTATAGCTTTAATTATATACAAAAGTAATAAAAATCACAATTTAATAATCTAAATAGCCCCATAAAAGTCATTTATTAAAGAAAAACAAACATACACAATGTAGAAGGAAGGGTTAATAAATATAGGAATATACTTAATGAGATAGAAAACAAAGAAATATTTTAGTAGGCTTTTTGAAGTTGTTCCTCTGAAAAGTTTGGTTAAATAGTAACTTATTTGTTGAATCAAAGCAAGAAAAAATATAATGTTAGAAATAAAAGGTCTCTCTAAAAAGGGATTGAAGATAATGTAAAAGTTTTTATTAGAATTTATTTGCAAATAGTAGATTAATTTTTAGGGGGAAAATATTTTTAAGGAGAAAAAATTATAACCATTAAAATATTTGAAATCTATGCTAAAATAACATCTGGGACGAATAATTTTTCTCTTATTCTATAAAAGTAACCTAATCCTACGCAGTATTAGAGAATAGAAAAGAAGGAAAATTGTCTCATCTTATTTGATGTCTCATATAATCTTAATGAAGAAATTAAATAAGGAGAGATTTGATGTCCTGTTAATATGAGCAGGTGAAGCCTCCAGAATTTAATGTAAATTTGGGAAAGAGAAATGATTTAATTATTCCCAAGACTAGTGAGTTGGAACCTACCAGTAATACTAGAATTGGCCACCTTTATGTTATATGCTTCCTCTTTATTTGAAACCATGGGTGTAAATAATTATTAAATTCCTCAATAAAAAGTAGGAAAATTTCATTTCAGGAGATTTGTTTGTATAACACATTAGTGGGCTACTTGGAAACATGTACCACCATTTACACTTTGAGGTCTAAAATTTTACCCTTGTTTTTGGTTTTATTTTGGAATGGTTTATTTGGAGACATAATTTATAAACTATGTGAACTGTGAGTTTTTCTTTGTCCCTGCTTCTGAGCTTTAGTTACCACCCTGAAAGTGCTATGAGATTGTATAACATCATGTTTATGAAAGTGCTCAAAACCAAACTGTTTACATTTTGGATTATAAGCAAAATGTATTTTCCATAATGCCTATGTAAGAAAGCTGATAGCTAAAGGATTGCAATGAGAATAGGAAAGTCAGAACTAAAATATTATTTCTTTGTCATGGGAACTTGTTAAGCATGTTATCTCTCATTTGTATTTTACCTGAATGACAATCTTGTCGGTGGGGGTGGGATGGGGGTGGAGAAGAGGGGGTGTCATCCATGATATTAATAGTTTGTCTTATATTTTAAACTCATTTTTGGGGTATTTTTATTCATCTCCTTTTCTTATTTGTCTACTTTTACCAGAATTTTCTAATTGTAAAAATTTGAGGAGCAAATATCAAATGTAAATGAAAAATGGAAGCTCTGGAAACTCTAATAAGATTTTAAAAAGCTAGATGAGCTTTGAAACAGTTATCCACCCACCTTGTATTACTTACAGTGCAGAACACTCAATTTTAAATGTAACTCTCCAATTCCACAGCACAGAAAATGAGACTATATATATCATTACAATCCCCAGTAGAGGTAATGAGAGCATATGCCCAGCTAGAACCATCCATTGAGATAATGAGATTATAAATACTATACTCCTACTGCTTCCAGGTGTAATGAGAAGCTACCGTTTTATGGTCATATTTCTTGCAGTTGTCCTTGAGACCAGGAGACAGTGAATTCAGAGATAACCTAATGAGGAACAGAAACAGATAACCATTTATCATAGCCTTTCCAAAATCAGCTCATGAAGAAAGGCACAAATGGCAACAAAGTTACTGAATACATCTATTTGTTAACTAATATCTGCTGTTCTTAGAGAACCATGAACAATGAAGGCATTATTAAAGAGGCAATGACCTGAAATACTCTTCTATGGAGTTAAACATCATACTAACAGCTCTCATAAAAGTAGGGTACAATTAAGAGCTTTTTGGAAATACTCATTTAATGTATTTCTTTCTCTTTTAAATTAAAGAAAAATCAATGTCTAACCCATTATTAATAACTTACGTTTTGGGCAGTAGTATTTATTTTCTGCAGCCAGAGGATATTTATATTCCTTAGGTACATACACTTTTCTAGAGGTACTTATTTGTGTTCAAAAATGTTGTGTGGAAAGAGCTCCAGGCTCAGTTTGGGAATGGGGTGGGGGATTAATTGTCATGTAATCCAAATTGGAAATTTTTTAATATACTTCTGCTCAATTTCGATACTTGAAATTTAATCCCCCAAAGTAAAATATCCTTGCGTGTAAGAATATGTGATTCTAGTTTTAGGAAGATAAGAGTAAATTTTTCACCCTCTGCTGCCCGTACTAAGTTGGAAAATTTTTATCTCTGATTATTTTGAGCCTTTGCTAGAAGTTTTAAAGTAAAATACAGGTTTTGAGTGTTTCACAAAATTATTTCTGCCTACCTCTTAATTTCATAATCTATCACTCCTCTCCTATCCCCTGCTGCTTTAAGATCCAGGCACAGTGGTTTCCTTACTACTTGTTCAATATATCAAAATATTTTCTAGGCCTTGTTTGCAAAGGGCTTAAATCCACTTCCCCAGCTAGAAAATAATTTTTTCACTCATCTCCTTTAGGTGTCCAAGCTAAAGAGGTTTGTCATTCCTAATCATTTTGAGACCACTCTTAACCTAGCAACCCAGTCAGGTTACTGTCTTATGATACATTTCCATTTCGTTCTTAGTAATTATCATAATCTGAAGATATATTTCATTTCTGTTATTTAATATCTGTCTTCCCCACATGAACATAAGATGCAAGATGAAAGAAAATTTTCTGTATTGTGTAAGTTAAAAAACAGGAATGTAACACATGCCTGCGACATTATATTGCAGTATAGATGAGTGACAGATAAAATCAATGGCTATGTATAGGTAACCATAAATACTTTAAAACAAAAAGAATTGAGACTATGCTTATCCTATGTTGGATATGTATTTCTAGATACCTAACATGATTTCATATATATATATGAAATTACACACACATATAAATCTATCTCAAGATATGTGTACTTGGTGTGCTTCTTGTTACTGCTACTAGGGGGTTTTTGCTTCTAGGCCTTCTCATCAGACAGAACCAGGAAATATATGTATGTATTCTAATTCATGAGCACATAGACATCTATATTTCTGTGTCTGTATGTATATGTATAGCTTTAACAAAAACATAAATTTATATTGATACCTCTAAATTCAATCTAATTCTACCAGGTTCATCTTAGCCCTCCACCTATCCTTATTTGTAACTTTCTTCTCTGACAGTGAGAAACTTGGCTTTCTTTTTCTGTGTTTACTTATTTGGCCAATCCTAGTGTATATCTAAAGTAGCTTCAGAACTACTAATCCATACCCTTGAAAATGTTCTAGCTTTAGCTAGAGAAACATTCATGATTCCAAAACAGAGGTAATGAAAGTAGAGATTTGACTTTCTTCAAATTGAGAAATTCGCTTTTAGAAAGACTTGGAGGGGAACTTCCCTGGTGGCGCAGTAGTTAAGAATCTGCCTGCCGATGCAAGCAATGAGGGCTCGAGCCCTGGTCCGGGAAGATCCCACGTGCCACTAAGCACGTGGCAACTAAGCACGTGTGCCACAGTTACTGAGCCTGTGCTCTAGAGCCTGCGAGCAACAACTACTGAGACCACGTGCCACAACTACTGAAGCCCACGCGGCTAGAGCCCGAGCTCCACAACAAGAGAAGCCACTGCAATGAGAAGCCCACGCACCACAACGAAGAGTAGTCCTCTCTCGCTGCAGCTAGAGAAAGCCCGCACACAGCAGTGAATACACAACACAGCGAAAAACAAATAAATAAATAAATTTATTTTTTAAAAAAAAGGAAGACTTGGAGGAAGCCCATCGTTTACCAAAATGTTCTTCAACAAGTCCTCATTGCTTGCTGCTAATTTCATCTTTAGCTTTCTTGATTCCTTGAGAAACACATCCAATCTAAATCTTCATTTCATCTCTCTGTCTAGCTTTGTGGAACAACAACCTGTTGTTGTGCTTGCATTGTACTTTGACATTCTTATGGCACCCAATTTCTTACCTTTGTTGTCTAGTTCATTTCAGAGCAGTTGCTAGTAAGAGTTGTCCCTGCTCCTTACTTACCCTGCTCCTTACTTACCATTTAAGGAATCAATCTTAAACCAAATAGAGGGGGTAGCAGAAACATTTTTAATCCTTAACCTTTTTATCTTCTTATTTCCACCATTCTTAGCCTCATTCAAGACAGTTATTCTTTAGAAGTCCCTCTTTCCCTGGATGACATAGCTACCCCATTCTACCATCTTTACTCAGGCTAAAACTTTAGAGACATTGTTGATTCTGCCCTTTACTTTGTTTTAAAATCTAATTAATGGCTTCACAGTTTAAATGTTAAGTTATCTTTCTCAGATTGGTGAGACTTCTTTCATGTTTTTATGTCCATGAGAAGCTTTTGTAATAATACAAACCAGCAGAGCATTCTGCATGGGAAATTGCAATTACTTGCCCCTATGCTCCAATATATTCTGCATACTACTAAAAATAACCTTATTAAAACAGCTGATGATATGTTTCCTAGGACCAATCAGATCACATAAGAATTAAGTACAATTTCTTAATCAAATATTCCAATCTTATTATGCTGTGATTTCAACCAACATTTCTGGAGGTGATCCTTGCTCTTTCCCTTGACATCCATAACCCTCTAGTAAAAATAGAAAACTCTACATTCCCTGAACCTTCCTTCATTTTAATTTTTCCTGTATTATTTTCTTTGTGTTTCAGAAGAAAAGTTATAGGCCTAAAGACATATATTAGAAATTTTAAATTTCTGAGTTTTACTGATATAGGCACCTCTCTTAAAGGCTAGAAAAATAACAGCAAATTAATCCTAAAGATTGTAGAAGAAAATAAGTTATAAAGTTAGGAACAGATATCAATAAAATAGAAAACAAATATGCAATAAAAAATCAACAAAGCTTAAAGTTGGTTTATTTAAATGTAAAATTGACAACCTTCTAAGATTGATAAGACTAATAAAAATATATGTATTATATAATTATCTATATAATAATTTATACATATCATTTCAGTGGATAAAAATGAAATGACTTAGATCTACAGATATTAAAAAGATAATAAAAAGATAATAAACTATATTAAAGGTAATAAAATAGTATTGTGCATAATTTTATGGCTATATATACCCAAAGTGACACAAGTTGAGATTTAAAATTTATATTAAAGGTTTACCTCTATTGAAGAAATTGAAGCAAAAAAGCCCTTCTTTCAAAGAAGTAAAGTTGATACAAGTTTACTAGTGAATTTTTCTAAATAGTTAAGGGCATAATAAAATACCATTTTACATGAATCTTTTTTGAGAATAGAAAAAAGGAGCATTGCCTAATCTATTCATTTTTAGTGGTTAGCATAGTTTTTATAACGAATCATGAAAAAAACTTTACAGAAAGGAGAATTACAAGTTAATTTCTTTCTGCATCTTAACATACACGCATGCATAGCCTAAACAAAATATTTCAAATAAATTCCAGCATAGATAAAGAGGATAATATATTTGCCCAAGTGGGACCTATACCAGAAATACAAGTTTGGTTTAGTATTCAAAACTCAATTATTATGTGTTACATCATTAAAAGAATAAAGGAGAAAATGCAAATGGTCATCTCAATAGATTCAGGAGAAGCATCTGATAGATTCAACCACACTTAAACTGTGTAAAAATATAGAAAATTTGGAATAGAATGGAACTATCTTAATTTGACATATTTTATTTTAAAAACTATCATTCTTAATGATTATACATTGAAATTTTTTATCCTAAGACTAGGAAAATTAAAAGGATGTCTACTAAGACTCAGTATATTCAATGCTATATTTGAGTTATTAACCATTACAGTAAGCTAGGAAACAAAATATATAAACATTGTAAGAGAATAAATAAAATGAATGAATATATCATTATAATGTATACAGAAAATCCAAAAGAATCTACAGACTTTATTAAAATTAACAGTTAATCAAAGTTTCTTAATAAGAATCAGTGTCTAAAATTTAATATTCTATATACTCTCAAAAAATAATTAGCAAATAAAGCTGAAATATTCAACTCCATGGCATCTAAAAAAAATTAAATAACTAGGCATAAGTCTAACACAAGCTATGTAAGTCCTCTAGGCTGAAAAAAACAAAATTCTATTAAAAGGAACTAAAGAAAAACTAAAATCTCCTCTATTTTATTTACAAATTCAATACCATTCCATTCAAATTTTCAGCAGGTTTTTAAATTAGAAATTCATAAGATGACTTTAGAATGTATATGAGAATGAAAATGGCCAAGAAAAGCCCAATTACTGATATTAGTTTTCTATTGCTGCAAACAGTTGCCACAAGCAGTGGCTTAAAACAAAATCCATTTGTTTTCTCACAGTTTCTGCAGATCACAAGACCAGGCACAGCTCAGATGTGTTCTGTACTTAAGGTCATACGAGGGTATAATCAAGGTGTCAGCCAGGCTGCGTGTTCATTTGGAGGACTGACTAGGGAAGAATCTATTTCTAAGCTCATTCAGGTTGTTGGTAGAATTCAGTTCCTTGCAGCTGTGAGGCTGAGGTCCCTGTTTTCTTGGTGGCTGTTAGCCACGGGTGAGTCTCAGCTCCTAGAGGTAGCCCTCATGACCTAATCACATAGCCTTCTTCAAAGGCAGCAGGAGAATCTTCACTTTGCTACATGATAGTCATATAATGTAATGTAATCATGGGAATGACAATGCCATCATTTTGTCTATATAACATAAACTAATCAAGGGAGCAATTATTCCACTGTATCCTCAGGTCCTGCCCACACTCAAGGGCTGGGGACTATGCAGGGTATGTATACCAGGGGTTGGGAAACTCAAGGGCCATCTTAGAATTCTGTCTGCCACAGTATTCCCTAAGCATAAGAAGCCTAAGGATGAACACACCAGTCATAAAGGCTAATTATAACTCTGGTTAATAATGTATATTATTCATTCAAGGATAGACAAATATGGTAATAGAAAAAAACTGAGTGACAGGAAACAGACCCACACACGTAGAACTGCTATTTGGTTTAAAGATGACAATGTAGTGCATTGAAGAAAAGATGGTATTTTCAATAAAGAATGGTGTGTCAATTAGATAGTTACCTTGAAAAAAATTGAAAACATAAGCAAATCTTCACCTCCTACCTTACATCATACCACAAAAGTCAATTCCAAATGAATTGGATGTTTAAATGTGAAAATTAAAACAATAGAATTTATATAAGATAACATATGGAAAGATCTTTAGGACCTTGAGTTCAGCAAAGATATCTTGAGTAAGAAATAAACAGCATTAATCATATACATGGATAAATTTGGCTATTTTAAGTTAATTTGTATTTGTCAAAAGTACCATTAGAAAGTAAAAGTATAGTGCACAAATTAGAAGATATTTTTCAATATATATCAAATAACTCATACACAATATATGAAGAACTGACTTTTGGAGTGTGACAAAAGAGAATAAGTAGCCAATAAACATGAAAATTTATTTAACTTAATTTTTAATAATATTCAAATTAAACCCACAATATTATACAACTACACATCCACCAGAATGGCTAAAATTTAAAAGAAACCTAAAAATTGACAATCCAAGTTTTGGTCAGTATGTAGAGTAATTGGAAATTTATAGATTACTATCATGAAAGTAATTTGGTAAAACCACCTTGAAGAAAAGCATAATTGTGTCTACAAAAGCTGGTCATATGCAAATCTTATTACTCAGGCATGCTGCTTCTAGGTATTTACCCTCATGTATGCATCAAAAGATATGGAGAATATTTATAGCAGCACTATTTGGATTTGCCCCAATTTGGAAACAACCCAAATGTCTATTAATAGTAGAATGGATAAGTAAATTTGGTATATTCATGTAATGGAATGCTAAAGAGCAATAAGAATTCATGAACTATTGCTACATTCAAGTAGAAAGATGAATCTCATAGATGTTGAGCCAGAGAAACCCTATGCAAGAGCATGAATTACTGATTCAATTTATATGAATTATAAAAACAAGAACATCCAACTGATTGTGATAGAATTCAGGATGGAGACTACTCTTGGCAATGGAAATAAAGAAACTGGGAGGGTCATATGAGAGCCTTTGTACTGAGTTTTCTGCACATACACAAGTCTATACTTGTGTATGTGCAGGTTGTGAAAATTTGTTGAACTGTAATTTCATGGTCTGTGCATTTCATTGTATATATGATATATTTCAGTAAACATTGTCTTAAAAAAGTAAACTTCAGCTTTGTAGGGTAGGGTTTAGGTAATTTTACTTAACTTTTAATTTGCATTAAATTTATACACACATCAAAAGTCTATGTTTAACTGTGATAATTACCTGTTAACACATTTATTTGTGCCTTGTATACTGAAATCAAGACTTGTGTTTGACTAGAGAGTACGATGTGACTACAAATTATTCAGTTTAAATTGTGACATTGAGAGCTTCTTGTTAGCCTGAACTTTGATGATGATAGTAATTTCAAGCAATGTACTCCATTGTTTCCCCAAAGTGCACTTTATTTTGGGTACTGTAATATATTAATTTTATTCTTTTCCCCAAGATAAAAGCAATATATGCTTGAAAATTTTTCCGTGTCAATATATGCAATGCTTTCACATTGATTACATGCAAATTTAATTTAAATTAAATTTCAAAGTTAACTTTGAGTTAAGATTTTTGTAATTCTGATTTAGTTTGTCTATCAAGTAAATACATTTCTAATCAAGAAAGCTATCACTTGGTGGTTTTGCATCAAATATCCATAAAATAATTTTTTATCTGGGTTATAATTTTTAGAAGTATTGTTTTCTATTCTATACTAGTCTGACAGCTAAAAGATTAAGAAAAAGGATTTACAGTCATCCTTTGGTACCCATCAGGGATTGGTCCCAGGACACCCTACAGATACTAAAATCTGCAATGCTCAAGTCCCTTGTATAAAATGATGTAGTATTTCTGTATAACATATGAACATCTTCTCACATACTTTAAACCATCTCTAGATTACTTATACTATTTAATACAATGTAAATGCTGTGTAAATAGTTGCAGATATGTGGCAAATTCAAATTTTGCTTTTGGAACTTTCTGGAGTTTTTTGTTTTGTTTTTTTGAATATTTTTAATCTGTAGTGGAACGCATGGATATGGAGGGCCAACGGTATTTCATTTCCAGAACACTTTCTTAGTCCACTTATGTTTATTTCTGTTACTTGGTGAGAAAAAAACTTTAAATTTCAATGAACTCTTTTTTTTTTTTTTTTTTTTTCGGTACGCGGGCCTCTCACTGTTGTGGCCTCTCCCGTTGCGGAGCACAGGCTCTGGATGCGCAGGCTCAGCGGCCATGGCTCACGGGCCCAGCCGCTCCGCAGCATGTGGGATCCTCCTGGACCGGGGCACGAACCCGTGTTCCATGCATCAGCAGGTGGACTCTCAACCACTGCGCCACCAGGGAAGCCCCCAATGAACTCATTTTAAGAAATATTTCCCCAGCTTCTAAGAGTAAAAATTTCTCCGAGGGTTATAGACTTACAGAGTTCACAAATCATTTATCTATAATAACTCATAGGAAGACAGTAAACTGTAACTGTGACATCTCCAGATCTTAGAAAAAAAACAGTATTTAATCTAACTACATTTATGTGCCCTTACACGAGGGCTTAAAGCTTTAGGAATAAAATCTTGAAATTTTATAAAAGTCTGTAATAGTCTTAAAAATTATTTCAGATTAAAAAGAATTAATTTTATCACTTTAAAACACATCAGACTCTAAATGTATTTTTACCAAGGCATTTTTGAGTAAAGATTTTGAGGAATAGAAAAAATAATCCTATTTTTTCTATTTCTAGCCTAATCGAAGGAACATTTTCCAGATAACTGAAGCCTAACTAACTAAACATCAAAATGTTTAATTTTATTATTTTTAATGTAAATAAGAGGGAACTATTTCAAAACGCTTCCTGCCTTCTTAGAGACTAGTGAGGATAACTTGGCCATTTCTAGGAATCTTACACATCTCAGGCTGCTATAATAAAAATACCGTAGGCTGGGTGGCTTAATAAGCAACAGAAACTTATTTCTTACAGCTCTAGAGGGTGGAAGTCCAAGATCAGGGTGCTAACACAGTCACGTTCTGGTGAGGATGCTCTTCCAGGTTGCAGACTACCAACTTCTTGTATCCGCACATGGCAGAGTAAAGAGGGGAAGCAAGCTCCTTCATGACTCACATAAGGGCATTAATCCCATTCATGAAGACTCAACCCTCATGACCTCATCTAAGCGTAATTACCTCTCAAATGCCCCACCTCTTGATATCATTAAATCGGGGTAGGATTTCAACATGTCAATTTTGGGGGGACACAAACATTCAGTCCATAACACTAGGTGACCCTTAAATGGGTCAGATATTTTCAAATGTTATCTAATTTGGGCTTCTATTATAATGAACTATATAGCATGTTTTCTCCAGTCCATCTTAGTTTACTTGAACTAAATATCAGTAATATAATTTTTTTCATTTAAGGCATTTGAAATATGTTTGGGGAAATGTTTAAGTATTCTCAAATTCAATGAAGAAACATTTATTAAATACCTCTTATATGTCAATCACTGTGCTAAGATTTGGGGATACAAAGATGAATTAAAAACGGCCCTGATCTAAAGAGTACATGGTGATAACAGTCAAGTAAATTTTAATAACGCATAATGTCTATAATAAGTGTAGACACTAGGTACAATGATGATAAGAAACACAGATCTACCTAAGTGGAAAGATAAGTCAGTTCTGTTGGGTTTTTTCCTCCTAAGTTTAGAGACATGATACTTTAAAGATTCATAAAATCAGTCCAGTAAATTGTGATCAATATTTAAAAAAATAGATGAATAGAAATTATGAGATGTATCAAGTAGTAAGATTAAGGATTTTTATGTGAAACTTTTTTTCTTATATATGTATACACAGGCATACATGCACATATTTGTGTACTTGGCTGGTCTTTAAAATACATCCCAATCATATTGGGACTCAACATCTAAAAAGTTATAAAAGTTATTTTTCTTTTTTTGCAGTACTGAAATAAGAAATAGGAGATGCAAAAAATAGACAAAAAAAAGATATCATATTCAACTTACTATAGTTAGTTTTGTTTGTATGGATTGTAGACTATGTGTTAGGGAAATAAATGGAGGGAAGATGTATGTAGAAGCCCCGTAATGTAATGTTTTAAAGGATCTTTTTTTTTCTGCTTTATAACAAATTTAATAAGTTATACATATACATATGTTCCCATATCCCCTTCCTTTTGCATCTCCCTCCCACCCTCCCTATCCCACCTCTCCAGGCGGTGACAAAGCACCGAGCTGATCTCCCTGTGCTATGCGGCTGCTTCCCACTAGCTATCTACCTTACGTTTGGTAGTGTATATATGTCCATGCCGCTCTCTCACTTTGTCACAGCTTATCCTTCCCCCTCCCCATATCCTCAAGTCCATTCTCTAGTAGGTCTGTGTCTTTATTCCTGTCTTACCCCTGTGTTCATGACATTTTTTTTCTTAAATTCCATATATATGTGTCAGCATACAGTATTTGTCTTTCTCTTTCTGACTTACTTCACTCTGTATGACAGACTCTAGGTCCATCCACCTCATTACAAATAGCTCAATTTCATTTCTTTTTATGGCTGAGTAATATTCCATTGTGTATATGTGCCACATCTTCTTTATCCATTCATCCAATAATGGACACTTAGGTTGTTTCCCATTGTTTCCATCTCCAGGCTATTGTAAATAGGGATGCTATGAACATTGTGGTACATGACTCTTTTTGAATTAGGTTTTTCTCAGGGTATATGCCCAGTAGTGGGATTGCTGGGTCATATGGTAGTTCTATTTGTAGTTTTTTAAGGAACCTCCATACCGTTCTCCAAGTGGCTGTACCAATTCACATTCCCACCAGCAGTGCAAGAGTGTTCCCTTTTTTCCACACCCTCTCCAGCATTTATTGTTTCTAGATTTTTTGATGATGGCCATTCTGACTGGTGTGAGATGATATCTCATTGTAGTTTTGATTTGCATTTCTCTAATGAGCAAAGATGTTGAGCATCCTTTCATGTGTTTGTTGGCAGTCTGTATATCTTCTGTGGAGAAATGTCTATTTAGGTCTTCTGCCCATTTTTGGATTGGGTTGTTTGTTTTTTTTGTTATTCAGCTGCATATAAAATTTGGAGATTAATCCTTTGTCAGTTGCTTCATTTGCAAATATTTTCTCCCATTCTGAGGGTTGTCTTTTGGTCTTCTTTATGGTTTCCTTTGCTGTGCAAAAGCTTTGAAGTTTCATTAGGTCCCATTTGTTTATTTTTGTCTTTATTTCCATTTCTCTAGGAGGTGGGTCCAAAAGGATCTTGCTGTGATTTATGTCATAGAGTGTTCTGCCTATGTTTTCCTCTAAGAGTTTGATCGTGTCTGGCCTTACATTTAGGTCTTTAATCCATTTTGAGCTTATTTTTGTGTATGGTGTTAGGGAGTGATCTAATCTCATACTTTTACATGTCCCTGTCCAGTTTTCCCAGCACCACTTATTGAAGAGACTGTCCTTTCTCCACTGTACATTCCTGCCTCCTTTATCAAAGATAAGGTGACCATATGTGCGTGGGTTTATCTCTGGGCTTTCTATCCTGTTCCATGGATCTATATTTCTGTTTTTGTGCCAGTACTATACTGTCTTGATTACTGTAGCTTTGTAGTATAGTCTGAAGTCAGGGAGCCTGATTCCTCCAGCTCCATTTTTCGTTCTCAAGATTGCTTTGGCTATTCGGGGTCTTTTGTGTTTCCATACAAATTTTGAAATTTTTTGTTCTAGTTCTGTGAAAAATGCCAGTGGTAGTTTGATAGGGATTGCATTGAATCTATAGATTGCTTTGGGTAGTAGAGTCATTTTCACAATGTTGATTCTTCCAATCCAAGAACATGGTACATCTCTCCATCTATTTATATCATCTTTAATTTCTTTCATCAGTGTCTTATAATTTTCTCCATACAGGTATTTTGTCTCCTTAGGTAGGTTTATTCCTAGATATTTTATTCTTTTTGTTGCAGTGGTAAATGGGAGTGTTTCCTTGATTTCACTTTCAGATTTTTCATCATTAATATATAGGAATGCCAGAGATTTCTGTGCATTAATTTTGTATCCTGCTACTTTACCAAATTCATTGATTATCTCTAGTAGTTAATGCTATCTCTGGTAGCATCTTTAGGATTCTCTATGTATAGCATCATGTCATCTGCAAACAGTGACAGCTTTACTTCTTCTTTTCCGATTTAGATTCCTTTAATTTCCTTTTCTTCTCTGATTGCTGTGGCTAAAACTTCCAAAACTATGTTGAATAAGAGTGGTGAGAGTGGGCAACCTTGTCTTGTTCCTGATCTTAGTGGAAATGGTTTCAGTTTTTCACCATTGAGGACGATGCTGGCTGTGGGTTTGTCATATATGGCCTTTATTATGTTGAGGAAAGTTCCCTCTATGCCTACTTTCTGCAGGGTTTTTATCATAAATGGGTGTTGAATTTTGTCGAAAGTTTTCTCTGCATCTATTGAGAATATCATATGGTTTTTCTCCTTCAATTTGTTAATATGGTGTATCACGTTGATTGATTTGCATATATTGAAGAATCCTTGCATTCCTGGAATAAACCCCACTTGATCATGGTGTATGATCCTTTTAATGTGCTGTTGGATTCTGTTTGCTAGTATTTTGTTGAGGATTTTTGCATCTATGTTCATCAGTGATATTGGTCTGTGGTTTTCTTTCTTTGTGACATCTTGTCTGGTTTTGGTATCAAGGTGATGGTGGCCTCATAGAATGAGTTTGGGTATGTTCCTCCCTCTGCTATATTTTGGAAGAGCTTGAGAAGGATAGGTGTTAACTCTTCTCTAAATGTTTGATAGAATTCGCCTGTGAAGCCATCTGGTCCTGGGCTTTTGTTTGTTGGAAGATTTTTTATCACAGTTTCAATTTCAGTGCTTGTGATTGGTCTGTTCATATTTTCTATTTCTTCCTGATTCAGTCTTGGCAGGTTGTGCATTTCTAAGAATTTGTCCATTTCTTCCAGGTTGTCCATTTTATTGCCATTGAGTTGCTTGTAGTAATCTCTCAAGATCTTTTGTATTTCTGCAGTGTCAGTTGTTACTTCTCCTTTTTCATTTCTAATTCTATTGACTTGAGTCTTCTCCCTTTTTTTCTTGATGAGTCTGGCTAATGGTTTTTCAATTTTGTTTATCTTCTCAAAGAACCAGCTTTTAGTTTTATTGATGTTTGCTATCGTTTCCTTCATGTCTTTTTCATTTATTTCTGATCTGATTTTTATGATTTTTTCCTTCTGCTATCTTTGGGGTGTTTTTGTTCTTCTTTCTCTAATTGCTTTAGGTGCAAGGTTAGGTTGTTTATTCGAGATGTTTCCTGTTTCTTAAGGTAGGATTGTATTGCTATAAACTTCCCTCTTAGAAGTGCTTTTGCTGCATCCCATAGGTTTTGGGTCGTCGTGTCTCCATTGTCATCTGTTTCTAGGTATTTTTAAATTTCCCTTTTGATTTCTTCAGTGATCACTTCGTTATTAAGTAGTGTATTGTTTAGCCTCCATGTGTTTGTATTTTTTAGAGATCTTTTCCTGTATTTGATATCTAGTCTCATAGCATTGTGGTCAGAAAAGATACTTGATACAATTTCAATTTTCTTAAATTTACCAAGGCTTTATTTGTGACCCAAGATATGATCTATCCTGGAGAATGTTCCATGAGCACTTGAGAAAAATGTGTATTCTGTTGTTTTTGGATGGAATGTCCTATAAATATCAACTAAGTCCATCTTGTTTAATGTATCATTTAAAGCTTGTGTTTCCTTATTTATTTTCATTTTGGATGATCTGTCCATTGGTGAAAGTGGGGTGTTAAAGTCCCCTACTATGATTGTGTTACTGTCGATTTCCCCTTTTATGGCTGTTAGTATTTGCCTTATGTATTGAGGTGCTCCTATGTTGGGTGCATAAATATTTACAATTGTTATATCTTCTTCTTGGATCGATCCCTTTATCATTATGTAGTGTCCTTCTTTGTCTCTTCTAGTAGTCTTTATTTTAAAGTCTATTTTGTCTGATATGAGAATTGCTACTCCAGCTTTCTTTTGGTTTCCATTTGCATGGAATATCTTTTTCCATCCCCTCACTTTCAGTCTGTATGTGTCTCTAGGTCTGAAGTGGGTCTCTTGTAGACAGCATATATATGGGTCTTGTTTTTGTATCCATTCAGCCAATCTGTGTCTTTTGGTGGGAGCATTTAGTCCATTTACATTTAAGGTAATTATCGATATGTATGTTTCTATTCCCATTTTCTTAATTGTTTGGGTTCATTATTGTAGGTCTTTTCCTTCTGTTGTGTCTCTTGCCTAGAGAAGTTCCTTTAGCATTTGTTGTAAAGCTGGTTTGGTGGTGCTGAACTCTCTCAGCTTTTGCTTGTCTGTAAACGTTTTAATTTCTCCATCAAATCTGAATGAGATCCTTGCTGGGTAGAGTAATCTTGGTTGCAGGTTTTTCTCCTTCATCACTTTAATTATGTCCTGCCACTCCCTTCTGGCTTGTAGAGTTTCTGCTGAGAGATCAGCTGTTATCCTGATGGGGATTCCCTTGTGTGTTATTTGTTGTTTTTGCCTTGCTGCTTTTAATATGGTTTCTTTGTGTTTAATTTATGACAGTTTGATTAATATGTGTCTTGGCGTATTTCTCCTTGGATTTATTCTGTATGGGACTCTCTGTGCCTCCTGGACTTGATTAACTCTTTCCTTTCCCATATTAAGGAAGTTTTCAACTATAATCTCTTCAAATATTTTCTCAGTCCTAAAGGATCTTTAATGGAAATTTGTTTTATCAATAGGACACGATGTTTCTACTGTCACAGTATAGGCCACACTTTTCTTCAATTATACATAAAGATTAAATTTGAATAGCAAGTTAAAGTTAAGAGGAAGTGTTTATTGTTTATGTGTTACTCCAAGAATTTGGGGGCAAGATGATGGGATTAATATTTTTTTAGCCCAGGTACCCAGTCAGTTATTCAAAGGTCAAGAGATAACTCCCAGTCAGAATGAACAGGAACAGGCCTGGTGGTAAGCACAATCCTTAAGCTCCAAAGCATTTTACTTAAAATGAAACAGACTCATTTAGGGAAAGAAGAGTGAGAGTGCTTCAAGTTGGTTTAGGGGTACATGAGAACTGCTGATGAGAATGGATGACTTGGGATGTTATGTGTGATGCCATATCCATTGTCTTTTGACCCTGTCTTTGGAAGAATTTGAATCAAAATATTATAGTATGAGGTCAAGAATAATCCAAGAATTATATAACGGGTTGTAAGAAATTTGTAGGGCCCTATTTTTGGCCATTAGATGAATTTTAAACACATTTCAACTCAATAGGAAGATTATAATTATTGAATGAGAAGATGTTATTTTGACAAAAATTTTCATCTATACACTGAGCACCTATGCAAAGTCAAGGATAACTGGAAAAGTTATTTTATGAGGCAGTAACAAAAGCAACATCAAGGCCAGGAGAAGAGATGAAGTGACCATGGGTATACCTAGGCACTGGCGTAAGAAATAACAGAGAGAAAGGGACTAGGGAAGCTATGGAAATGGAACCAATATTCATTCATTAATTTATCAGCCATTTGCAGCACACAGGATAATTATGTGATTTGTTTATCTCAATTTATTAATATTAGTTAAACCTTAATCTAGAAGAATCTTCAAAGTTGTTTTGTTTTTTAATTACTTCTGCTCAGCACCTGTCTGAATGTAATTAATAAAGCACATTATCATAAGTATCTAATCAAGTCCTCTGCACTGTAGTACACAATCCATTTCCTCATGGAAAGTTTCTGTCTTGAAAACTATACTAGTCATCCACTTAGAAATGTTACTGCCTTCTACTTAGCCTAAACTTAAACCATTCTACTCTATTTATTTGAATGAAGTTTTGTTTTTTTTGCATTTCAGCATGTCCACTTAAATCCCATTGTGTTGTTAGGAGTCACTTATCTGAAAAAGTGAAATTCCTACATTTTTATGTCTAAGGGCAGCAGTCTCTTGTGCACAATTAACAACTCAGCCTTAAGCCAGCCAGCCAGCTGGCAAACTCTGTAGACATAAGGAGCAACAACTTTAATTTGGTTATACTTCTGTTTGATATGGGCTGGAAATATTGCAAAATGTTATATCTATATATATATATATATCTATATATATATATATATAGATATATATATATTTGTCATATTCACAATCATTTCATAGATTAATAGAAACAGAAGACAAAACCCAGGACATTTATTATGTGATAGGTATACATGCATATTTTTCTGACTATCAAAAACAAAAAATTTTCCTTGGCTAATGTTGCCTATTTTTAATGCATTTGAGGTATTCATTTCATGTTGGATCTTTTTTTTTTTTTTTTTTGTGGTACGAGGGCCTCTCACTGTTGTGGCCTCTCCCGTTGCAGAGCACAGGCTCCGGACCCACAGGCTCAGTGGCCATGGCTCACGGGCCCAGCCGCTCCGCGGCATGTGGGATCTTCCCGGACCGGGGCACGAACCCGTGTCCCCTGCATCGGCAGGCGGACTCTCAACCACTGCGCCACCAGGGAAGCTCCATGTTGGATCTTATATGCACAGATTTGGATTGATTCACGTTGTCATCCTCCTTAATTTTGTCGTTTTTTTTTAATCTCCCATTCCAATAACTTTCCTTCTCATCATACAAACACATTTTCACAAATAAAATACATAACCTGCCAATTCGCCATCTCTACCTTTATTTATAGATGTACATATAAGTGATTAATACTTAATTCTGTGTCATATGTGGTTTCACAAATTGTATATATTTAGACTCAGGTGTTGCTAAGCAGGTAGAATGTGGTTCTAGAGAGGTGGGCATCTATCTTAAGCATCACATAGAAAGAATCTATCTAGGAGATTGGTTCAAGATGGAGTAGAAGGACATGTGCTCATCCCCTCTTGCAAGAGCACTGGAATCACAACTAACTGCTGAACAAGCATTGACAGGAAGACACTGGAACCCACCAAAAAAGATACCCCAAATCGAAAGACAAAGGAAAAATGACAATGAGATGGTAGGAGGGGCGTAATCACCATAAAATCAATTCCCATAACTGCTGGGTGGGTGACTTGCAAACTGGAGGAAACTTATACCACAGAAGTCCACCCACTGGATTGAAAGTTCTGAGCCCCACGTCAGGCTTCCCAACCTGGGGGTCTGGAAACGGGAGGAGGAATTCCTAGAGAATCAGACTTTGAAGGCTAGAGGGATTTGATTGCAGGACTTCGACAGGACTGAAGGAAACAGAGACTCCACTCTTGGAGGACACACACAAAGTAGTGTGCACATCGGGACCCAGGAGAAGGAGCAGTGTCCCCATAGGAGACTGAACCAGCCCTACCTGCTAGTGTTGGAGGGTCTCCTGCAGAGGCAGGGGTGGCTATGGCTCACCGTGGGGACAAGGACACGGGCAACAGTAGTTCTGGGAAGTACTCCTTGGCGTGAGCCCTGCCAGAGTCCGCCATTAGCCCCACCAAAGAGCTGGGTAGGCTCCAGTATTGGTTTGCCTCAGGCCAAACAAAAAAACAGGGAGGAACCCAGCCCCACCCATCAGCAGACAAGTGGATTAGTGTTTTACTTAGCTCTGCAAACCAGAGCAACACCCAGCTCTACACACTACCAATCCTTCCCATCAGGAAACTTGCATAAGCCTCTTAGATAGCCTCATCCACCAGAGGGCAGACAGCAGAAGCAACTACAATCCTGCAGCCTGTGGAAGAAAAACCACATTCACAGAAAGATAGAAAAGATGAAAAGGCAGTGGGCTATGTACCAGATGAAGGGAAAAGATAAAACCCCAGAAAAACAACTAAATGAAGTGGAGATAGGCAACCTTCCAGAGAAAGAATTCAGAATAATGGTAGTGAAGATGATCCAGGACCTTGGGAAAAAAAATGGAGGCAAAGATCGAGAAGATGCAAGAAATGTTTAACAAAGACCTAGAAGAATTAAAGAACAAACACCTAGAAGAATTAAACAATGAACAAACAGAGATGAACAATACAATAACTGAAATGAAAAATACACTAGAAGGAATCAGTAGCAGAGTAACTGAGGCAGAAAATTGGATAAGTGACCTGGAAGACAGGATGGTGGAATTTACTGCCTTGGAACAGAATAAAGAAAAAACAATGATAAGAAATGAGGACAGCCAAAGAGACATCTGGGACAACATTAAAGGCAACAACATTTGTATTATAGGGGTCCCAGAAGGAGAAGAGAGAGGGGAAGGACCCGAGAAAATATTTGAAGAAGTTGTAGTCAAAAACATCCCTAATATGGGACAAAAATAGCCACCCAAGTCCAGGAAGTGCAGAGAGTCCCAGTCAGGGTAAACCCAAGGAGAAACACACTGAGACACATGGTAATCAAATTGACAAAAGTTAAACAGAAAGAAAAATTGAAATCAACAAGGGAAAAATGACAAATAATATACAAGGGAATTCCCATAAGCTTAAGAGCTGATTTCTCAGCTGAAACTCTACAAGAGAGAAGGGAGTGGCATGATATATTTAAAGTGATGAAAGGGAAGAACCTACAACAAGATTACTCTACCCAGCAAGGATCTCATTCAGATTCGATGGAGAAATCAAAAGTTTTACAGGAAAGCAAAAGCTAAGAGAATTCAGCACCACCAAACCAGCTCTACAACAAATGCTAAAGGAACTTCTCTAAGTGGGAAAAACAAGAAACGAACCTACAAAAACAAACCCATAACAATTAAGAAAATGGTAATAGGAACATACATATTGATAATTACCTTAAATGTTAATGGATTACATGCTCCAACCAAAAGACACAGGCTTGATGAATGTATACAAAAACAAGACTCAATATATGCTGTCTACAAGAGACCCACTTCAGACCTAGGGGCAAATACAGACTGAAAGTGAGGGGATGGAAAAAGATATTCCATGAACATGGGAATCAAAAGAAAGCTGGAGTAGCAATTCTCATATCAGACGAAGTAGACTTTAAAATAAAGACAATTACAAGATACAAAAAAAAGACACTACATAATGATAAAGGGATCAATCCAAGAAGAATATATAACAATTATAAATATATATGCACCCAACATAGGAGCACCTCAGTACATAAGGCAACTGCTAACAGCTATAAAAGAGGAAATTGACAGTAACACAATAATAGTGGGGGACTTTAACACCTCACTGACACCAATGGACACATCATCCAGGACAGAAAATTAATAAGGAAATGCAAGGTTTAAATGACACAATAGACCACATAGATTTAATTGATATTTATAGGACAATCCATCCAAAAACAGCAGATTACACTTTCTTCTCAAGGGCACGGGCAACATTCTCAAGGATATATCACATCTTGGGTCACAAATCAAGCCTCAGTAAATTTAAGATAATTGAAATCATATCAAGCATCTTTTCTGACCACAACGCTCCGAGATTAGAAATCAATTACAGGGAAGAAAATGTAAAAAGCACAAACACAACAGGCTAAACAATATGTTACTAAATAACCAAGAGATTACTGAAGAAATCAAAGAGGAAATCAACAAATTCCTAGAGACAAATTACAATGAAAACAAGATGATCCAAAACCTATGGGATGCAGCCAAAGCAGTTCTAAGAGGGAAGTTTATAGCAATAAGCCTACCTCAAGAAACAAGAAAAATCTCAAATGAACAATCTAACTTTACACCTAAAGGAACTGGAGAATGAAGAACAAACAAAACCCAAAGTTAGTAGAAGGAAAGAAATCATAAAGAGCAAAGCAGAAATAAATCAATAACAAAGATCAATAAAACTAAAAGCTGGTTCTTTAAGAAGATAAACAAAATTGATAAGCCATTAGCCAGGCTCATCAAGATTAAGAGGGAGAGGACTCAAATTGATAAAATTAGAAATGAAAAAGGAGAAGTTACAACAGACATTGCAGAAATACAAAGCATCCTAAGAGACTACTACAAGCAACTCTATGCCAATAAAATGGATAACCTGGAAGAAATGGACAAATTCTTAGAAAGGAATAACGTTCCACAACTGAACCAGGAAGATATAGAAAATATGAACAGACCAATCACAAGTAATGAAATTGAAGCTGTGGAAAAAATCTTCCAACAAACAAAAGTCCAGGACCAGATGGCTTCACAGGCAAATTCTGTCAAACATTTAGGGGAGAGCTAACAACCATCCTTCTCAAACTCTTCCAAAATATTGCAGAGGAATGAACACTCCCAAACTCATTCTATGAGGCCACCATCACCCTGATACCAAAACCAGACAAAGATACTACAAAAAAAGAAAATTACAGACCAATATCACTGATGAATATACATGCGAAAATACTCAAAAAATACAGGCAAACAGAATCCAACAACACATTAAAGGATCATACACCATGACCAAGTGGGATTTATCCCAGGGATGCAAGGATTCTTCTATATACATAAATCAATCTATGTGATACACCATATTAACAAATTAAAGAATAAAACCATATGATCATCTCAATAGATGCAGTAAAAGATTTTGGCAAAATTCAACACCCATTTATGATAAAAAAAACTCTCCAGAAAGTGGGCATAGAGGGAACCTACCTCAACATAATAAAGGCCATATATGACAAACCCACAGCAAACATCATTCTCAATGGTGAAAAACTGAAACCATTTCCTCTAAGATCAGGAACAAGACAAGGCTGTCCACTCTCCCGACTATTATTCAACAGTTTTGGAAGTCCTAGCCACAGCAATCAGATAAAAAAAATAAATAAAAGGAATAAAAATTGGAAAGGAAGAAGTAAAACTGTCACTGTTTGCAGATGACATGATATTACACATAGAGAATCCTAAAGATGCCACCAGAAAACTACTAGAGATAATCAATGAATTTGGTAAAGTTGCTGGATACAAAATTAATGCACAGAAATCTCTTGCATTCCTATACACTGATGATGAAAAATCTGAAAGAGAAGTTAAGTAACACTCCCATTTACCATTGCAACAAAAAGAATAAATACCTAGGAATAAACCTACCTAGGGAGACAGAAGACCTGTATGCAGAAAACTATAAGACACTGATGAGAGAAATTAAAGATGATACAAACAGATGGAGAGATATACCATATTCTTGGATTGGAAGAATCAACACTGTGAAAATGATTATACTACCTAAAGCAACCTGCAGATTCAATGCAGTCCCTATTGAATTACCAATGACATTTGTCACAGAACTAGAACAAAAAATATCACAATTTGTTTGGAAACACAAAGGACCCCAAATAGCCAAAGCAGTCTTGAGGGATAAAAATGGAGCTGGAGGAATCAGGCTCCCCAACTTCAGACTATACTACAAAGCTACAGTAATCAAGGCAGTATGGTACTGGCACAAAAACAGAAATATAGATCAATGGAACAGGATAGAAAGCCCAGAGATAAACCCACGCACCTATGGTCAACTAATCTATAACAAAGGAGGCAAGGATATACAGTGGAGAAAAGGCAGTATCTTCAATAAGTGGTGCTGGGAAAACCAAACAACTACATGTAAAAGAATGAAATTAGAACACTCCCTGACACCATATACAAAAATAAACTCAAAATGGATTAGGGACCTAAATGTAAGACTGGACACTATAAAACTCTTAGAGGAAAACATTGAAGAACACTCTTTGACATAAATCACAGCAAGATCTTTTCTGATCCACCTCCTAGAGTAATGGAAATAAAAACAGAAATAAACAAATGGGACCTAATGAAACTAAAAAGCTTTTGCAAAGCAAAGGAAACTACAGACAAGACGAAAAGACAGACCTCAGAATGGGACAAAATATTTGCAAATGAAACAATGGAAAAAGGATTAATCTCCAAAATATATAAACAGCTCATGCAGCTCTATATTAAAAAAACAAACAACCCAATCAAATAATGGGCAGAAGAACTAAATAGACATTTCTCCAAAGAAGACATACAGATGGCCAAGATACACATGAAAAGCTGCTCAATGTCACTAATTATTAGAGAAATGAAGTCAAAACTACAATGAGGTATCACCTCACACCAGTTAGAATGGGCATCATGAGAAAATCTACAAACAACAAATGATGGAGAGGGCTTGGAGAAAAGGGAACACTCTTGCACTGTTGATGGGAATATAAATTAATACAGCCACTATGGAGTACAGTATGGAGGTTCCTTAACAAACTAAAATAAAATTACCATATGACCCAGCAATCCCACTACTGGGCATATACCCAGAGAAAACCACAATTAAAAAAGAGACATGCACCTCAGTGTTCATTGCAGCAGTATTTACAATAGCCAGGTCATGGAAGCAACCTAAATGCCCATCGACAGACAAATGGATAAAGAAGATGTGGTACATATATACAATGGAATATTACTCAGCCATAAAAAGGAACGAAATTGAGTCATTTCTTGAGACGTGAATGGATCTAGAGACTGTCATACAGAGTGAAGTAAGTCAGAAAGAGAAAAACAAATATCGTATATTAATGCATATATGTGGAACCTAGAAAAATGGTACAGATGAACCAGTTTGCAGGGCAGAAATTGAGACACAAATGTAGAGAACAAACCTATGGACACCAAGGGGTGAAAGCCGCAGAGGGGTGGGGTGGTGTTGTGATGAATTGGGCTATTGGGTTTGACATCTATACTCTGATGTGTATAAACTTGATGACTAATAAGAACCTGCTGTATAAAAAAGTAAAATGTGATCAAATGTATTCTATTCGAAAGAAGCAAAAATAGACCATATTTACTGTCTAAATTATATAATAATTTAATGATATTTAGCATCTATTTCAGATGTATTTATTATTGCAGACTGCATTTTCTTTATCAATGTGTTTGCTTTGGTAATCAAGATAAAATAAAATAAAATAAAATCTGAAAAAAAAAGAAGAAATGGTACATATATACAATGGAATATTACTCAGCCAGTAAAAGGAATGAAATTGGGTCATTTGTAGAGACGTGGGTGGATCTAGACACTGTCATACAGAGTGAAGTAAGTCAGAAAGAGAAAAATAAGTATCATATATTAATGCATATATGTGGAACCTAGAAAAATGGTACAGATGAACCCATTTGCAGGGCAGAAATAGAGACACAGATATAGAGAACGAACGTATGGACACCAAGGGTAGAAGTAGCAGGGGCGGGGGGATGGCTGGTGTGATGAGTTGGGAGATTGGGATTGACAGATATACACTAATATGTATAAAATGGATAACTAATAAGATCCTGCTGTAGAAAAAATATTATACATGTTTAATGCAATATTCTACGGCAGCTTGCTTTTTCACTAAGCACTTTTTGAGATAATTCATGCTGAAAAAATCAATAGATTTTGTGATATACTTCATTAATTATTTAGTATTCCAGCTCATGTTATGCCACATTTTATCTAGCCATTGACACAACTGAAGTACTCTAAGCTGTTTCTTAGGATGCATGAGTAACATCCTCACACGTATCTCCATGTGTGCTATGTGCAGATTTCTTTAGGATGTATATCTAAGGGTATTGCTTTGATCTAAAGGTAAAATTTCACTTTACTTATACTACCAAATTGTTCTTTAATATTATTGTGATATAGCTTTACCATCCACATATTTGAGTTTCTCTTTTCCCCATACCCTTAAATGGAGGTGCAATCATACTTTTAAATTTGTCTGTGTAGTGGGTGAAAAATGTTTTCTCCTTGTTTCACTTTACATTTCTTTGAGTACTAGTGAGACTGTGTGGCATCTTTATGTTTCACCTAGGAATTGCCTCCTCATAGCTTCTGCCCATATTTTCTGTAGTTACCATTTTCTATTTATATGAATTTGTATATTCATGTTGCTTTGTTTTCTCTCGCTACTAATCTTTTATTATATATTTTCAAACATAAAATGGTTTATTTATCTATGGTACTTTTTTCTACCTTCTATAGTTAATCATATTAGCTCTTTGTTTTTCTTTATCCCTCTAACATTTCCTGTTATGTAAATTTTAGTTTGTTTCAGCAAATTTTGTTTTGTAGTGCTTTCACTGGAGTTCTCTTCCAAAACTTCCATAGATTTCCTCTGTATCCTTAGATTATTCAGGGGTGAGTGTGTGAAACATGGGTGGGTTTTTTCTTCTTCTTATGGAATTATAAAAATTATCTTTCTACTATTGATTTCTAATTACATTGCATTGTAAACTAAGAATTTATACTCTAAAATTCTTATAATTTCTTGAGACAGCCACTATTCTGTATTATGTGGCCAGTATTTCCTAATATTTTTATTATGTGATGAAAATTTTTATTTTCTATTCCTTAGGTATAAATTCTTCGGAATAACAAGATTGAAGGTATGTAACTATACCATTTCTCATTTTTTGTCTGCTTGATATGTTAGCTTATGGGAGAAATAAGTTGATTGCAAAGCTAACCATTGTCCCCTTCATTGGCACCTCAGCTGCTGCTCCTCCTCATCCTATTCCCTCTTCTTCTCTCCTTCTTTGGTTAATATTTGTCTGATATATATTTTTCTGTTATTTTATCTACAAATTCTAAAGACAAATATTAACTGTATTCTATCCTTTAGCATATTTTTTTATTTGTGCTTATTTTAAATATTATTTCCCTTCCTTTTGCTCCCTTCTACCTCTTACCCTTCTATTCTTCCTTTCCCAACACAGCTCCACAATTTTTACCTCTGGCATTTTATTTCTGGACTTTTATGGGAAAATACTATTATTATTGGATAGGCAACACAAAAATTTAGTTACTTTTGCTCTTTATATGTTTTAAATTTCCTCCTGGATATATATTTTTTCTTATTGGATAGCCTATAATAATCATTTTGGAGAGGGTCTCTGGGTGATAAACTGTCTGAATCATATATGTGTCTGAAAATAGCTACTATTTAAATATTACTCTGCTACAAATTGACTTTTACTTTCAGAGTTTTTTTTTTCAACTTTTATGCAGTTTGCCTACAGTGTCATTAAAGATAAATTAGTTATCAATTTTATACTAATTAACTGCAGGTACTTTAGTAATCTGAGTTTTTTATAAGCTTCATTTTATCCTCGATTTCAGAAAGTTTACTCCCATGTAAATAGAAAGGGTTGCTCTTAATTTATTTATTTTTCTTATACTACCTTGTTCCTTTTAAATATGCACTATGAAATCATATAGCATACTTCAGTTTTGGGAATCTTTTACTATCAAATTTTCAAAAATGTCATTATTTTTCTCTTTCTCTTTCTGAACATCCTGTTAATAAGATATTATACTTTAGCATTTATTTGTTATTTTTCCTGTTTTATTTTATATTTTCCATACCTCAATTCATTTCTGTTTTAAACTGGGCAAACGATTCTATTTCCTAACTTGCTACTTAAATCTTTGTCTATATCTATATGCTGAGTATATTTTTTTCTCATTTTCTTTTCTTTGCCAATATCTTTGTTTCTTCTGAACAGACCCTGTAACACTCCACCACCACAATTTCTGAATTGCTTCACATTCTACACTTATCTCCTGTCTGCTTCAGTAATGGTCACTCTCAAGATCATGTTATCATCTAAAATTCTGAAGAATAAATAATTTTATTATCCTATTCCAACAACAACTTCCAACTGCTTAACTTTCACTCCCTCTACACCTGTTCCTAGTTCTCAGAGATATCTCTTAGGCTTTTTTTTTTTTTCTCCTATCTTTTCATTTTGGCCTCTCTTTCATAATAGGTATTAACCTATGGTTGAACTTCACAACCAAAAAGCTATTTTAACACATCATTTATAGAAACCAACAGGTAAATGTAAGACCTCAAAATTCCCAACAAAATGTATGGTTAAAAATAAAGTCTATGTAAAATGTTCTGTTTGTAAAAGTGGAAAAACCCATAATGATGACTGTTCCATATCATTTGCTACATATGCTGGTCAGAAACACTAAAAGTCATTTTTTTCTGGCAATGGAATGATTCATTGATCAAAAAACTTAGTTGGTTCAAGTCCTGTCTACCAGAAGACTTTTCATTTCTGGGTCCACACCACTTTATCAATGCATTTTTTATTGTCACAATCAAAGAAGGTAGTGTCCACCCCTATAACCCTATCCCCATGAGAGTTTAATTTAGGTCATCTGGCTGCAAATTCTACCTAACTTTCTGGAAATATTAGTACAGAATTTTATTATTCCTTTGAATAAAGGCAGTTAGCAAACACAAATGGCTAACTCAATTTCCATGTGAATTTAAGATGACCTATGTGTGACGAATGGTGCTGTCATGTCCTCTTACTTGAGGGTTAGTTATTGATTGTCTTGAGAACATGTATGTAATGGTTTGTATCGATCTGGTTAAAGGGGTGAGATTTCTTTCTGTGCTTACAAACTCTTCAATGGTTGCCTGTGATGTTCATCACATTCTAGTTTAATACTTACTCAGTAATAAAACTATCTTCTTTCTCTTCTATTGGAGAGATTATCTTGGTTGGCAGGAGATCTTGTTTTTCATTAAATTTTCCCAACAATTCTCAATCAGTCTTTAGCAGGTAGTGATAGGAAGGTCAACAAATTCTAATTCAGTACCTCCAGAGCCAGTTTAGTGTCTGGAAAATGGGCTGCAACACTTGATTTGATTTCAGAGAAGCTAAGAGTTCCAAAGTGGAGTAGCAGAGTTATTTGGGCATTTGCCCATGATGTTCCACAAAGCCCCGTGTGTAGAAAATAATATGAGATTTTAGAGGATGTGATCATCTAGCACTTGATTCAGAGGTGGATAAGAGACATAGCCTGTGTCTACTGGCACTAAGCAACTTTTTCCTCTCCAGATTAAAGATATAAGTCTTCGTGCTAGAGGAGATTAAACAGTAATAGTCTGTTCTTGGGAAGTCACCATTCTCCAGTTTAAAGGTTTATGTGAAAGGATTGTGTTGCAGTCAGTCAAACTCTGAGTTGCAGTACCTATGAAATCTCTGAGAGAAATTTTTTTACTCTTAGTGAAAGAAGGAAAGACAGGAGATATTGGACTGTAAATGGAAGGACTACACAGTACACACATAACTACAGAATACATTTTTAGGATCCAGCAGTCTTCATCCCTTCTTAGCCAAAAGTGGAGAGAAATAAGTATTGCTAGAAGGGCAAAAAACCCCACATGTTTTGTACTTTGAAGGTATGTGCATAGTGAGGATCTTCCAGAACTGGGAGCAAAGCATGCAACTAGGGGAGAAGACAAATTGTGTGGATTCAGTAAATAGAGAGGAGTGACATTCCAGTCTGCAGCCTAGGTTTATGCGGGGATGCAAGAAAGAGCATAGTGTAATACAAGGCCTTTCTACTCTATTCCTGCTTATTGTGAACTCAGCCTCTCTTCTGTGAGGGCTTAAGTTTCCAGCACTTGAAGACAGACCCTTTTGCTAAACTTTAGAGGGCAGAACTATAAAACACTACAACATAAAACTCTATGCACACATCCTTTTTAGTTCTGAGAAATAAAGGAAAAGCCCACTATATAATGTGCCTCTGTGGTGTTATCATTAAAGCTAAACATTAAGTGGATTCAAATGACTTTTTTTATCCTAGCATCAGCATAAATTTCTGTTTAGAAATTTCCATCTTCATTGTGTGTCTCAAATTGTTGTCAGTTGTCTTCCAATCATATCACAATGTTTCCATAAACCTGGCTTTACCAGACAAAACAACAGCAATACTCATACAAAACACCCTAAGGGCTAAACATGAAAATAAGAGGAAGTGGAACTTCCTTATCTCTTCATCTCCTCAGTCTTATCAAGCTGGCAGGCAATATTAATTGTAGGCCCATTATCTCTCATCTACATCTGAAACTGTACCAGAGCATTCTGAATAGAAATTAAGGTCATCTGTCAGTGACCCACTGCGTGCAGCAATGAAGACCCAACACAGCCCCCCAAAAATAAATAAATAAATTTATAGACCTACTGGTACATAATTTTGCTACAATATACCCAGCAATTTAATATCAATATGTATGTTATAATGGGTCAAAATTGTGCAAGTAGGTAACAAGAGAGTAGGCATGAAGGAAAGCACACAAGTCTGGATTACTTTAGAACTGGTGTTGATAAAATAAGGCCTATGTGCCAAATATAGCTTGCCACTTGTTTTTATAGTTTTATTGGAACTTAGCCATACTCATTCTGTAGGTATTGTTCATGGCTGTTCTCAAGCTACAACAGCAGTGATGAGTAGTTGCAATGAAGAACTTGTTGCCCACAAAGCCTAAAATATTTACTGTCTGGACCCTTATAGAAAAAGGTTTGCTAACTTTTGCTGCAGAGGACAATTTTGATATATCCAGACATCTAGATAAAGAAAATAAGTAATAGTTCTTTTGTTTTTTGGGTTTTTTTTGAGCAGAGAAAGATTTATTACAGGGCCAAGCAAGAACAGGTGGCTCATGGTTCAAAAACCTGAGCTCCAGTTATAGTTAAGTTCTTAATGAATGTTTGCTTAATTAAATATGCTAATCATATATTGAGAACTCCTTGAGCATGGCACAAAACTCTCATAGGTGAACATGTGTACTGATTTGGTTCTGAATTATGATAAAATTTAATTCTATGAATAAAAAAGTATAGCAAACCAAAGCCATTTTAAAATAGGGATTACATATTTTAGAATGTAAGTAATTGATATTATAATTATAAAAGTAAAATATGCATATGTTACAGTATTCAAATAGCAAAGAAATTAAAGATAAAGTTCTTCCCTCTTTTTAAAAATAATCAAATAATTATATTGATTTATAGAAGTGGCTGGTACTGTTTCATCTGTAAAAGATTAGGATTGATTTCTCAACAGGCCTCTTCCTTGAATTAGATGAGGCACTGCAGATTGGCATAAGTGAAGAGATGATGTTAAGTGGTTGGATTCCCTTTCAGGCATTTGGGCAGGTTACATACAGGCAGTTTTTTTTTCCTCCCACTGTTGCCAAAGTAAGGGATGCCTTTACTTTGGCAGCAGAGATATTTGAAGTTCTCACTCTTTGATAGAGCTACATTTTCTTCCTTTCTGCTATCTGTTTCTCCTTTTCCCCCAAATACTTATAATAGGAATCTCTAGTAGATGTCTCATATCCTCTAGAAAATATTTCTGTGAGCCCTGGTGTCAGCAATTGAAAGAAGGAATGGCATGAGTGCCTCAAGTTTTTTGTGCATAGTTCTTCAGTTATCTTCCTGTTTGATCGATGAGGTACAGATGCTCTTCAGTGTGCTGACTCTGACCTTGAAGCATCTTCTAGGGCTTGTTGGAAAGAATTTATACCAGACTATGGTTGCCTCTGTTATTGCATTTCATCAATCCAAGTATTCCTTAAAGTTTTGGATTTGCTGATCTCAGGCTTCCCTATTTTTAAATCCTGTTATGGTTTCATTATGTAGATAGTCCCTGAAGTACAGTCGTTTGAGTTACTATTTTTTGACTTTACAGTGGTAAAGTGAAAATGATGCGTATTCAGTAGAAACTGTACTTTAAATTCTGAATTTTGATCTTTTCCCAGACTAGTCATATGTGGTAGGATATTTTTTGATGCTGGTGGCCGCAGCGAGCTGTATCTCACTGTCAACCAGGCAGTCAGGAATATAAACGACTGATATGCTTACAACCATTTTGTACCCTTACAACCATTCTCTTTTTCACTTTTAGTACAATATTCAATAAGTTACATTAGATATTCAACAGTTTATTATAAAATATGATTTATGTTAATTTTACCCAACTGTAGGCTACTGTAAGTGATTTGAGCATGTTTAAGGTAGGCTAGGCTAAGCTGTGATATTTGGTAAGTTAGGTGTATTTAAACACATTTTCAACTTACAATATTTTCAATTTACGATGTTTTTTTGGGACTTAATCCCATAGTAAGTCGAGGAAGATCTATATAAGTATGAAAACATACCCACATTTGTATGTGTATAAATGTATATGTGTATATCTATGCGTGTGTCTATCTATATCTATTCTGCCATTTTAATGAGACCTCTGGAGAGACGGGGCACAGAACACTCTGTCATTTGAAAATAAAGCTTCCCAAACTGATTTCACTTCATCTCAAAGAATAGGCACAAGATATATCAAATAACTGTGTATTTGTTTCTGTATATTTTATAAGTGAAAATGACTAGATTAGGAAGAAATATTTCTAACCAGAGACAGTTTAAAAATTCTGGAGCCAGATCATCTTGGTTCAAATCACGTCCCTGCTCTTTACTGTGTGACCAACCATAGGTGCACAGTGTCTCAATCTGCTCAGTTTTAAAATAAGGATAATACTATTATCAGTATCAAAGGCTGTTATAAAGATTAAATATTAGTAGATTAGTGCATGGCATGAAGTAGGTGGATATAATTATTTGCTGTTATTATGATTATTGATCTAAGATATGACATTCTTACCTAGAAATTATAAACTTTTCATAAGCATTGTTTACATATAAGTATTTTTAAAGAAAAAGGTTATATAAATAAATAGAGAACATATCTTATGTCTATAGTCTTTATTGTCTATGCTGAATGATACAATATGGCAGCCACTAGCTACATATGCCTATTTAAATGTATATTAAATTAATTAAAATTAAATGAAATTAAAAGCTCAGTTTTCAGTCAGACTAGCCACATTTCAACTACTCAATAGCCAAACTATATCAGAGAGCACAGTTATAGAACATTTCCATCATTTCAGAAAAATCTGTTGGATAACACTGGCCTAGTCTTCACTGATCTAGTCAATTCAATTAATTCCATGATGTATGACATAAGTTTAGGAGTGTACAGTAACAAACAATGTAATTTTCATTTTTTAAAATTTGTTTTGTTGTCACATCATAAAGATAGTAAAAAACTAAAAGGATATATACTTAAGTCTTATTCAGGCATAAATATATTTCTTCTACTGGATTAATCCAATTTAACATATGATGGATGAAGGAAATTGAGTTGTCATTTTTTTCCAATTGAATTACATGATTATAAAGATATTGAAAAGTTAATTAGATTTACTCATTTCTATGTCATAAAATTAGTATTTAAACAAATATTTAATAAACAAAAGTAAGAAGTATTCCTGTTACTATAAAATGAAAACTTTCAGAAGGAGAATCATTCATTAAACAATTACTGGAAATAGGAATTCTATGGCAGTTACTTTGAGAAAAGACACTGTATAAAAGCATATGGTATGAATATTACTCAGTCATAAAAAAGAGTGAAATAATGCCATTTGCAGCAAGATGGACCTAGAGATTATCATACTGAGTGAAGTAAATCAGACAGAGAAAGAAAAATATCATATGACATCACTTGTATGTGGAATCTAAAAAAAGTCATACAGAGGAAATTATTTACAAAATATAAATAGACTCACAGACATAGAAAACAAATTTATGGTTACCAAAGGGGAAATGTGGGGGAGAGATAGAGTAGGGATTTGGGATCAACAGAGGCACACTACTCTATGTAAAATAGATATAAACAATGAGGACCTCCTGTATAGCACAGGGAACTATATTCAATATTGTATAATAACCTATAATGGAAAAGAATCTGAAAAAATATATATATATATAACTGAATCACTTTGCTGTACACCTGAAACATTGTAAATCAATACTTCAATTAAAAAAAAGTGTATGGTATGGATTATTGTAGGTTACATCCTAGTGTAAAAAGCATATAAGGATGAGTATCTTCAACATAGCAAAATGTGTCAATATTATACTATTAGACAAGTTGGTATGAGGAAAGGATATCTCTGAAATATGAAGTTTGAATAATTTGGTAATCCCAAAGTAAAAGTTTAGTTTAAATACTTTGGGTGAAGTGTTCATATACAGTAGGTGGGTTAAGAAATTATATGAAAGAAATAACAATTGAATATTTTACCTAAAGCAGAGTGGTTTTGGCAGGAAACTAATTTAAATGAAATGTTGAAAATGTTTTAAAGCTTGCCTTGAAATCAAGCAAAATATATTGCTTGGTTTAAACAACATAGCTGCATAAAAATTCCCATAATTTTAGTATTAGTCTTCCAGTACTGTACATTTTATATATGTAAAATATTATTATTTAATATAACAGCTTCAAGGCAGCTATCTTGTTAAAAAAGAGATAATGTTTACCAGAATTAATTTTCTGTTGTAACCTAAGTTTTTTTATTTACTTTGAATCAAATTTTCTAAAATAAAAAGTTATCTCAGAATAGCTAATTGTTGATAGCATTGTACTTTATTTTTCTGCTTTTGTTAATTTTTATTTTGAAAGTTATTAAACAGAAGAAAACAAGAAAGAACAGTATAATTAACAGTTTTGTATATGCTACCTTTATCCAACAATTGCCAATATTTTAAAATAATTAATAAACTTTCCTTTAATATCCTGATTTGTTAAAATTTCTGTGATTTTTCTAAAATATTACTATGAAGCTTAAAATTTTTTTAACAGGATCATTGCATTTGATTATTCTCTCTCTCTCTCTCACTCTAGAAGAGTCCACAAACCCTTTTTATATGACTGATTTTTGGAGACACTTACATTTGCATTTTCTCATGGTGCTGGCTAACCTGTTCCTTCATCCCCTGCATTTCCAAGATACAGTACTAGGATTTTTATTCCCAGGCCAGTGGGAATAGAACTGACAGAGTCAGCTTGCATATCTTGGTTATGTTACTTTTTCATTTGGCTCCTAAGGATCTTTCTTTCTTAAGAGCCTTGGTACATATGTTTTTGTAGACATAATTCAGTATTTCTCTGTGTTGGTAGCAGGGCTGTGAGACAGGGCACAGGGTTTTCATCTCATTCTAACCCAAATCTTTTTAAAAAAATGTTTTATCAGTCTTTGTTCTTAATTGAAACTTGTACATTCTATTATGATATAATTCTTCATGAACTGTCTTGAGTAGAAACCTCTTGGTCAATTAAAAAGATGGAGGTTGATATGTTTCTTCTCCACTGCCACTTCTTTTCCATCATTCTTCCATTGTCATTAAATCCATTCTCCCGTTGTGATTCATGTTATACAGCTATACCATTCTCTTCCCTCATAGTCGGTATGCTCTCCCCTTACCTCTAAATCACACCTGTAAGTTAATCCACTTGTCCATTGGATCTCAGTGAACACAACTAGAACAACTCTATTGTGAAAGTGTAACAATAAATACTCAAATTTCCATCCACAACTTCCAACATTTTTTTGTTCTCTATATTCTTTACTCTCACTTCAAATGCAAGTTGACATTTCTATCGAGATGTAATTGACATATAACACTGTAGAAGTTTAAGATGTATAACATGTTGATTTGATACATTTATATATTGCAATATGATGACCACAGTAGAGTTAGTTAACACCTCCACCATGTCACATAATTATTGTTTCTTTTTTATGGTGAGAACATTTAAGATTGAGTCTCTTAGCAACTTTCAATTATATAATACAGTATCGTTGACTATAATTACAATGTTGTACATTAGTGCCCCAGAATTCATTCATTTTCTAACTTCAAGTATGTACCCTTTGACCAACATCTTCCCTTTCCCCTCATCCCCCATGCCCTGGTAACTACCATTCTACTTGCTTTCTGAGTTCAGCTTTTTTAGATTCCATATATAAGTGATACCATATAGTATTTGTCTTCCTCTGTCTGATTTATCTCACTTAACATAATGCCCTTAAAATCCATCCTTGTTGTCTCTCTCACTATCAAACTATCCCTGTTTTTACTTCTTTCCCTTTATACTCTATCTGTGTGTTCATCATAAATTTTATTCCTTTTGCTGCCTTTTCTTCCTAATTCAGTAGTTCTCTAACCTAACAGCAGAGAGCGATACTGCCATCCACATCTATTCATATTTTTAGGCTGCAGAGCACCACTGTAGGCAATCACAGACCCACAGATTGGCACCACTCTGTTTATCCACTCAACTGTATTAATTCACCAAGCAATTCTGTTTGCCCTCATGTAAACAAAACAATCAAACAAAACCAACCAAAGAAACAATAACAAAAAAAAGAGAAAGCAAATGAAAAATTTTCCATTTCTCATAACAACTATTCAGTTATTTATCAAATTCTCAGACTTTATTCACACATGTTCAATTTTAGCAGATAAACTGTGCTTATGACTTCAAAGAGAGAAAACGATACCTTTTGTGTGAACTTGCTTCTCCAGATTGCAGTTGTAGCTATAGACTCTAGAGTGTTCTATTCTTTCAGGGACTCCATTCCATGTCTATGTGGTACCCTCAAACCTGCCTCCTCTGACTCCTGTCATAGAGCCTATAAACCCTAGCTTCTCAAACTAGTTTTCCTTTCAGTTATTCAAAGAATATTTGTTAGAGACCAACTCCAAGCCAGGCTCCCTATCATTATAGGGACTTAATGTTCAGTGTGTACAGAGCCAAACTTTCTACTTCTATAGGACATATCAAAGTAAACACACACACACACAAGAAAATATGAGAATCTTGTCATTTGCCACTTTTCCCTCTACCCATAATTCTAACAAGTTTCTAGGAGACCTTATATTACATTATCAATTATTAAAGTTTTATTTTTGTTAGACTAGAAATAGCCTTGTGAAGATAGTAAAATATCAATAAATGTATCAGCTATTAACATTTAGTGTAAAGTACTTTTAAGAAAACTTTTTATAATAATGAATACAATTTTGGAGAAGTTTCTTCAGGGGGTTTCATTAGAGGTAAGTTCGATGGTCAATCTCATTTAGGAGAGAGCCTCCCTTGCCACACACATTGCTCAGTCTGGGCCTGGTCAGTGCCAGTACCATGAATAAGTGTGCATAAAGGGTGAGCAGGAGATAAATAGGAACCACAAGGATGTCAGTAAATAGACTCCTTTTATTTTATAGATTTACCCAGGACAAGTTCAACCCTGAGTGGATTTTGTACTCATTGCCTGTATCAGTATCTTCTGAGGTACCAGATAAACTTCAGATTTCTAGACCCAACATCTGGTCTATGGAGCTAAAATCATTAAGTGTAGGACTTGGGAATCTGTATTTTTAACCAGCTTCCCTGGGCTTTTTATATACTCTTGAGTTTTGAGAGCCACTGTGCTAAGTGCTTAACTATATATTTAACATGATAAATAGTAAGACATTTGGATTTAGTAACTGTTTATGAAAATTGTGTCTGCCACTTACAATCTCAATATTTACTTCACCAAAGTTCAGGTAAATGGTTTCAGTTCTGTCATGGTGACTGACATTAGCTATTAATTTATCCCATTGTTTGGATGTTTGAAAAATAAAACAAATCATATATGTGTGATTACTATTCATTTTATCAATCATACATTTGTTTTGGCATGTTATTAACCTGCTAGAATTTTGTTTAAATGGTAACGCCTACCTACCATTTATAGTGGCATTAGTTCTGATTTTAGAAGACTTTGAGCAATAGTATTATAATGAAAATTAAGCAGTTTTAGGTATTGCCAAAGTAACATTCTGGAAAAGGCAAACAATTCCTAGTAGATTAGTTCTCATGTAATAGAAAAAAGAATATTTGTATTATTTAAGCTTCATTTGAATATCCACATTTTGAAAATTTACATGGAACCATTAAAATTCAATTGAAAGCAAAGTTATGAAACTTCATTTTCTATCAACAGCTTGGGAAAAAATAGCTAAATTCAATACAAATACCTGCTATAGGATCAGAGCTTCTGTGAGAACATTTATAAATGTGAAATACTAGGAAGCTATGTTTAAAAATACTCAAAGATCCAAAGGAAAAGAAACCAAATACTAGTCAACATAGGCCATTTTTAATAATTTGCTTAAAAAGTATAATTTATGAGAGAATGTTTTCATGAACATTGGTTAAGCAAATATTCTTAAATAGAACACAAAAATGCATGAACTGGAAAGAGATATATTGGAACTAAGATCTTGTTTTGTGTAAAATTCTACCAAGTTTTAATAATGTAAACTGGTTCAAATTCTTTGGAAAATTATCACCATCTTCTGAAACTCAAAATATATATACCTTATTACTAATGTTACCAAACTCAGGTTTGGCTGCTTGCCACCCAAAAGCCAATACTCAAGAGGCAAATGTTGGTAGAAAGGAAAGGTTACTTTAATCAGAAGGTAGGCAATCTGGGGAGAAGGCAGACTTGTGTCCTGAAAACCAACTCCCAAGATTCTGCTCAGCCATGACAGTTTTTAAAGGGAAAAAAGGGGGGCAGTAATCTCAGTTAATCATTGAGGCAGAAGGTTAGGTTCTGCATCATTTTCCACTGTGTGCAGACTGGCTGACTCCTCATGATCTTTCTTCAGATGGTCTGCCTGAAGGATTGCTAAGGGAGCTGATGGGGGCTGAGAGCTAGTCGTTCTTTAACTACTTAATTCTTCATTCCTACTTCTTTTAATCTAGGGAAAGAATCGACAGGTTAGGCAAGGTATTGTGTGCATTTAGTAGAGCATAAGTCAGGAGTTAGGTTAAATGTTACCTAGTGAATTATTTTTATAATTAAGACTTAAGGAGAACAGAGATAGACAAATGGGAAAGAGGCAAAAGTGTTGCTTTCACTAAACCATTTCACACCCAGATATGCATACACCTCAAAAGGGCACACATTTATGCCATACAACACATATACAAGAATGTTTGTGGAAGCTTTGTTTGTAATAGCTTCACATTGGAAACCATCCAGAATTCCATCAACTATAAAATAAATCATAATACAGGCATACCTCAGAGATATTGTGAGTTCAGTTCCTTATCACTACAATAAGCGGATAACACAATAAAGTGAGTCACATGAATTTTTTGGGTTCCCAGTGTGTATAAAAGTTCTGTTTACACTATGTTGTAGTCTATGAAGTGTGCAAGAGTATTTTCTAAAAAAACAATGTATATACCCTAATTAAAAATATTTTATTGCTAAAAAATGCTAACTATCATATGAGCCTACAGAGAGTCATAATCTTTTTTGGGGGTGAAGGGTCTTGCTCAGTGTTGATGGCAGCTGAATAGCCAGAGGGTTGTTTGCCAAAGATTGGGGTGGCTGTAGCGATTTTTTAAAATAAGACAACAATGAAGTTTGCCACATTGATTCTTCCTTTCACTTAAACACTTAGAGGCCGTTGTATAGTTATTCATAAGCCTAATTTCAATATTGTTGTGTCTCAGGGAATACGGAGGCCCAAGGAGAGGGAGAGAGGCTAGGGAATGGCTGGCCAGTGGAGCAGTCAGAACACACATAGCATTTATCAGTTAAGATTGTCATCTTATATGGGTGTGATTCCTGGTGCCCCCAAATAATTACAATAATAATATCAAGGATCACTGATCACAGATCACCATAACAAATATAATAGTGATGAAAATGTTTAAAATATTGCAAGATGTTATAAAGCAGAAACTAACTAACACAACATTGTAAAGCAATTATAATCTAATTAAAAAGAAAAAAACAACATTATTTGATTTTATGTTGTTTTAAACTAGTATATGTGGAACCTCCTCAGGCAGTGAGAAAATTGTTTTGTTAATTGTACCAGAAAGTTAAAATTTGTTCCGTCCAATTTGTTGATTAAATTCTTTGCATCTGGAATATATTTGTTGAGTTGCACAATAATAATCATATCGTGGGCTAAATTGTTTATCTTTTTATCGAAGTACAGTTTCATAAGAAAAGTGCACAAATAAGTGTATAGTTTTCCTATGCTGTGTATCTTCTTTTGCTAATTATACTTGTGTTTCTGCTGTACAATGAAGTGAATCAGCTATATGTATACATATATCTCCTCACTCTAGGACCTCCCTACCCCCTAAAAAAATCAAATAATGTTAAGTAAAAACGATAAGAGTTTAGAAGCACTAAATCTTGTCATTTAACTGAGTGTAAAGTTCTCAGAATACATGTGTATTCTGCTTTAGTAAAATATATTCTAATCTAAATGTGCAAGAGGCACTGTGATAGGGAAAAAATAAGGTATAGACCTAGCACTTCTCTCAAGGAAGTAGCAGTCTAAGTAGATGTTACAAGGGTATTCACTCTTAAATTTAATGTATTTTCACACTTTGATATATAATTTCAATACAAGGCATAAAGTAATCATTGTGACAAAGTTCCAATCTATGTTCTTTACATGCTTAAAAAAGAGGGAAAACCCTTTAATCTAAAGATGAAGTTCATGCCCGTAATTTAAAAAAAGTACCAGTGTGAAAGCAACTGAAAACGATTTTAAAGGATTGGGGAATGGCTATACTTGTTACAGGAAATAATTAAGGGTAAGAGTGAGACAAGGGCACTCCAGGAAAAGATGATTACTTGCACTGAAAAGGAGCTGTTGAAAACTGTGAGATGTTTCCAAATAACAGCTGGTCATACTGTTTGCCAGTTTTGTAAAATAAAAATCTGAAAGAAATGTAAGACGAGATTTAGAAGTTAGTGGGGCTACCTTATAAAGGACTTTTTTTTTTAAACTAGGAAGAAGATTACATATTTAATTTGTTAGGCAATAGAGGGAGTATTAAACTACTACTGACGTTTTATGGATTAGAAAGGAAGGCTTATAGTAAATTGATCTTCTGGAGAGTATAGTAATAACCTAGATGAGGGTAAATAAGGACATCACTCTGAATAATGAAAGCAGGGTTAGAAAAAAATCCAAGGATCATTGTAGAATATATTGGTCCTATTTTTTTTTTTTAGTTGTGGTATTATTGACATATGACATTATATTAGTTTCAGTTTCAGGTGTATAAAATAATGATTCGATATTTACAAAATGATTCCCACATATTGCATAATGATCATCACAATAAGTCTAATTAACATCTGTCACCATACATAGGTGAAAATATTTTTTCTTGTCATGAAGACTTTTAAGATCTACTCTCTTAACAACTTACAAATATGCAATACACTATTATTAACCATAATCACCATGGTTTACTTTACATCACCATGACTTGTTCATTTTATAACTGGATGTTTGTACCTTTTGACCCCCTTAACTCTTTTCTTCTACCTGCTACCCCTAACCTCCACCTCTGGCAATCACCAATCTGTTCTCTATGTTTATGAGCTTGGGTTTTTTTTTTTTTCATTTTTGTTTTTCTTTTTGTTTTTCAATTCCACATATGAGTGAGATCATATCGTATTTTTCTTTCTCTGTCTGACTTGTTTCACTTAGCACCATTCCCTTAAGGTCCAAGGTTCATCCATGTTGTTCCAAATGACAAGATTTCATTCTTTTTTATGGATGAATAATATCCCATTATATGTACCACATTTTCTTTATTCATTCATCCATGGTTGGACAGTTAGGTTGTTTCCATACCTTGGCTATTATAAACAATGCTGCAATGAACATAGGGTTGTATATATCTTTCTGAGTTACTGTTTTTGTTTTCTTTGGATAAGTACCCAGAGGTCCTAGTGTTTGATTGAAAAATCAGAGAAAAATCTGGGGTCTAAAATGACTTCAAAGTTTGAGGTATATGTGACTAGGTATCAAGGAGTGAAAAGGGTAGCCCTAGCAAGTCAGTAAAGCAGATTTTTTCTTCATGTCCGTGGAAACTTACCAATGAATGGAGAGAGATTAGAGGATAGCTGGAATTGAAGGCAGAGGAGAAAGGTCAAGAGAAGAGATTTTCTTCTCAGAGTTAAATCAGTGCTTTCTTTTTCTCTCATAACAATTTTTAAAATATGCTTTATATTTCAAGTGTGTTTTATTTTATTGAGAAACAAGTTAATATTTGGAATTGCTTTCAAATAGTTTTCCAAAAATCACTATTTATTTTACTTGCATCATTATGTGTGTGTGTGTGTGTGTGTGTGTGTGTGTGTGTGTGTATATAACAAATAAAACCAATATATTTATATTTTTGAAGGCAGGGGGTTTCCTAAGTCTAACAGAATATGAATAGACTTCTATAGCACTTGAGTTAATTATTTAATTCTAAATTATTTATTTTAAAAATTTGCTTTAAATACCAATGTGACCAAATATAATTACCCTTATCTTCTTTTTATCTTCTTGCCTAAAATCTTCTTATTTTTAACATTTACCCACTGTCTCTTCTTACCATATTACCTCAGAGAAAGTTGTGTATCCTCTCATTTTCAAGTTAAACTCTTATTACCCGTTTGTATTGAGAGCTACTTATCATCCAGTTCTTCTAGAAACATGGTCTAATGTTAACCAGATCTGTTCCTTGTGCTTTTGATTTTTCCTTCTATTTAGATCCTTTCCCTTGAGTGTCAAACAAACATGCATTTTCCAAAGTCTCAAAACTGCCATCCTCTGTCTTGCCCCATTTCTATGCCTTCAGTGAAAAATTTTCCGAAGACCAGAACTGATAAAACTTTACTTTCTTATCATCTTCTTACTCCTCAAAATTTTGTAATATGTATTATTTTCCTGTCCCTTTAATGAAATTAAACTCTCAAATCATTAGTCATTTTAGTCTTCAAATTAAGCATCTTTTGTCATCCTTTCTTCTTTGACTTTCTTTAACATTTATACCTGTTGATTAACCCCTTCCTCTCTTGACAAATAATTTTATGCAGGTCTAGATCTTCTCCATACTCTCTGATGATTCTTTTATTTCAGATTCTGTTTTGTTCTCTCTATATATAGTCTTCCACTTGATTAGTTCACTTCAACTACCATTTTCTTGCGACACTGTCACATTTTGTTCCATTTAATTCCAATATAAATGCAAATCTGTCTTGTATTAACAGCTTTATGTGAATAACTTACTTTTCAAACTTAAGAAGTCTGTAAACAAACTCGTCTTCTCTTCAATATCTGATATTCCTCTAGCTAACTTCTGTTCTCTAAATGACACCACTATTTGTCATGCTTTTATTTGTTCATTCATTCTTTCTGAATTTTGAAACCATTACACCTCAAAGGATTAGTGGGAGAGACAGATATGTAAATTCTGGGATAGGATGCAAGCAGATTAGAGCTGGATTGGAGACCATGATTTTGTGATTACGGGACTTCAGAGAAACGTTATGGTGTGTAGCTAAAAATCCATCAACTGGAAGAATGGATGGGATAAGTATTTAGCCAAAATCTTTATTGCTTTATTGGAAAAGGATTGCTGTACTTGTTAATTCTTCCAGACCTCTGAGTTGTAAGCATCTGGGTACCAAGGAATTCTGCAGTTATCTGATTTCCAGGTGTCTGAGAAGCCTCAGGGCAGAAAGAAAGAGGCTCACAGTAGGCAGCCAGGGCAGGTACACTTGAGTTGCACTTACTAGAAGCTGGCCTATGCTGGTCAAAAGTGCTTGACGCTAACAGCTGCATTCATTGCCAACATAAGAGATGAGTGGAGAGAACATGAAGCAGTGAGTAAGAAATATCTGGTTCATTGTAATTATCCTACACTTTAACAGACTAGATTACTTTCCATTTACCAAATCTGATCTCTGCTTTCCCCGCTTGCTTATTTTGATCAAGCTAATCTGTACTTTCAGGTGGCTTTCTCTTCTCAGTTCTCTCTATCCTGATTCCAACTTTCCTTTAGTTCCCAGCTCAAATTATCCCTCCTTGATTTTGTCCCATTAATAAGAGGCTATTTCTTCCTCCTAACTCATATATCCCAGCACAGGGATCTCTGGTTGCCCTAATGAAGTGAATCTTTGTTAAAGGCAAGACTTTTTTTCTCTTCATTGTAGTGTTTGATTCTATTCCAACTAATGAATCTGGAGAAGTTTTTCATGATGATATTGTTATCTGTGACCATATATATCAGTTATTAATTCCATTTGAGCCTTAACCTTCTCATCTATATAATCTGGGTTAATAATATTTATTTTGCTGGGTTATTTCAAGTTTTAAATAATAAACTGTTAGTAATGGGCTTTCAGAGAATAAATGACCTTTAAAAGTTCACTTCCCATCTGCAAGGCTACAATAGAAATTAGGCAATTGATTGTTGCTGTTGTTGTTTTCCCTTTATGTTCCGCTGAAGTACTTCATTGTCAATTTAGTTGTCCATGGCTAAGCAATGTTTTGTTCTCCAGGGAGGATGGCATTTTTTTTTTTTCAGTTTATATGATTCCCTGATTTCCACAGAGATCATATTGTAACCACTTGGGGGAGGGATGGTACAACATTGGGATAAAGCTGATGCTGAGGCAGACAGAGCAGAGAGCAAAATGATCCCACTGACTGTTCTTTTGGAACTTGCTCTACCTGTGAACTTCTAATTTTGTGAACACATTTCCTAATTTTTCAGGCCTGAGTTGGGTTTTTCTGATTCTCACTGTTTAAAGTGTCTAAAATGACACAGACTTCATTTTACCTCTACTGATGTTTATTCTTTTCATTTATCTCAGACTCTGCTGCTGTCCCTGCCATGAAGTCAGGTGTTGGCAAAATATTAGACTACAGGAAACACAACAGCCTCAGAGAAACATGACTCAACATGCAGGGTGGGGGGCTTCCCTGGTGGCACAGTGGTTAAGAATCCTCCTGCCAATGCAGGGTACACAGGTTCCATCCCTGGCCCGGGAAGATCCCACATGCCGCGGAGCAACTAAGCCCGTGCACCACAAATACTGAAGCCTGTGTGCCTAGAGCCTGTGCTCTGCAACAAGAGAAGCCACTGCACTGAGAAGCGCATGCACCACAACAAAGAGTAGCCCTCACTTGCCACAACTAGAGAAAGCCCGTGCACAGCAATGAAGACCCAACGGAGCAAAAAATTAAACACAAAACAAAACAAAAATAAATCACGCAGGGTGGGACAACTCAGGGCCCCTCCAGTGTGCATAGGATTTTTTCTGCTTTCAAGGCTCTCCACAGCATCTGAATCTTTACATCCCTGGATGCGACTGCCCGTATGTTTGTCAACCTTTATTACCAACCTGCAGGTGCCAGGCATCTGCTAAATTACAATTTTGAGTGCTCAATGGTGATTTCATTTGCATAAAAAAGGAGACTCTTTGCCCCTCATTTAGTTAGAATGGCATTGCACCACAGTGTAGAGCTTGCATATAGGTATATTAAAAGACTCTGTTGAGCTAAGAAGCTTAGAGGCTTCTTTGTGCAGTTAGGAAGTGGGGACTAGGTTGTGTTAATGTGTGCTTATTGTTCTTTCTCAGAACAATAAAGTAAACAGATTCTCTCCTCTGAGAGAAAAAGAAGTTTCAATAATGTAGAATTAGCTTTGCTTCTGTGTAGAGCCCTTGTTTTTTCAACCCCAATTAACATATCACATCGTATGCAGGAGAATATTAGCAACATATAAAAGGATATAGAGGCCACAGAGCAATAGATGTTCTCTGATCCTACGCAAGCTGATTCTTCATGGTGGCTTCCTTTCTGCAGAGCTTCTAGCTTGTCCTGTAGCAACATCTGATTAGATAGCAGTACCTTGCAACATTCTCAGCTCTTCTTTCTTTCCTCAGTTAACTCCTCTTGTCCGTGCAGTTGAGTTATCAAGTGCTGTAAGTGTTATGTCAATACTGCTTCAAATATAAAACACTAGCTGTGCGAAGGCTAAGGCAAATTGTTTTCCAGCTAACTGCTTGCAGCCTGCTCTTAAAAATAAAGACCAGGACTCTCCACAAAGCACTGAAGCAGCAAATTTAAAAGGAGGCAAACAGAACATGGACTATTTGGCATCAGAGATAAAACTGTTCATTACCTGGTTAATTTTCCATTTTCCTGGTTTAGAGCAAGCATAAAATTACAGTTAACAAAATGGCACTTAATAGACACTGGACATTACAAGAGAAATGTAACCTTTAATGACGTTCCTCTTCCATTGCTGGAAAAATTAAGGGTGGGGTGGGAGGATTCTATAGGGTACAGATCCCAAAGGCAGAAAATATAGGGGAAAGAACTAAGGTCTAGCCCCAATTCTATGAATTATTAATTATGGAAATCTGGCCAAGCCATTTTCCTTCTAGCAGGGACTTAATTATCAATTTTTTTATACAGAAATTAAAACAGTTATGTTCTCTACTATGCAGGGTTGTGGCAAAAATGAAATGAAATCATGTATATAAATATGTGTTAAAAACTATAAAGCAGATACACAAAGATTCATACCTGTGGGGTGGAATCAAGATGGCATACTAGGAGGATGCAGAATTCACATCTCCTTACAACTAGGGAACCTACCAAGCACTGGTGGGGGACCACGGACACCTAAGGGGATGGGAGGAACCCCCAGCAACCGGGTAGGATGTGAGGCTTGGGGGGAGTTAAGGGGGAGGAGAAGTGGAGGCAGGATGGGACTGGTGCCCCTAAGGGGCGGCTGCGGGAGAGAAAGGGATCCCACTCCCGCAGGGGGAAATTGGGGGACCATTGGGAGGGCAGAGGAAGAAAAGGGAGTGTGGCCAGTTTTCCCCTGCCTACTTGGACCCCCAGGAACCTGTTGAGATCCTGAGCCTGATCCTCTGCCCACCTAGGACCCTGCCAGCCACGAGGGTCCTGAAGGAGTAGGAGGGAGGGAAGAGGGAGCAAAAGTGAAGGCCGGACCTCTGAGACCGGCACCTGTGAGGGGTGACTGGGGGAGGGGAGGAGTTTCTACACCCAGCGGGGCCCACCCATGGTTAGAGGTCCAGTGGCGACGGGGGACACCCTGGGGGAGATAGTGGGGAATGGCACCAAGGAATGGAAGACAACAGGGCCAGTGCTTTCTCTGTCCACTTAGGCACGGGGGAATCTGTTGGGCTCCCAGGCCTAATCCTCTGCCCTCGGAGCATCTCTCCCGCTGCCCAGAGCCCAAGCCATGCCCCTACACCACCACCCAGGGCACTACTTCCATGCTCGGAGACCCCCTCCAATGAGCTGGGCTTAAACCCCACCCACACACCCTCACTCAGACCCTACCCCCCAAGCTCCGGAACTCCACAGTCCAGAAGCCCTCCTTTCCACGTGCTGCTTCACCCCTTCTGCAGGTCCTAAGCAGAGGCCCCACCCCACGCTTGAGTGTCACCACACCTAGGCCCTGCTCCACTCGAAACCCCACCCCTGCCTAAGTTCCATGCCCCACCTAAACTCCACAACCATTGCCAAGGATTTTGGGGTTTTTTCTTTTCTTTTCTTTTCTCCTCTTTTACATTGGGGTTCTGTTTAAACTTGTTGATTCATTGTTGTTGATTCTTTTATATTTTTATTTTTCCTAATCTTTTATTCTTCTAATTTTATTTTATTCTTTATACTTTGTTAGTGATCTCTCTCCTTTTGGTTTGTTCCCCCACACACACACCTTTTTTTTTTTTTTTTTCTGTTGTGGTTTTTTTTTTTTTTTTACCTTGTTGCAGTTATTTCAATTATACTTTTATTTTTCCTAATATATTTTTTATCTTTCTCATTTTATTTTGTTTTTTATTCTTTGATATTGTACTGATCCTTTCTTTCTTGCTTGCTTTTTTTTTTTTTTTTAACCACACCATGACGTTTGAGGGATCTTTGTTCCCAGGCCAGAGGTTGGGCCCAAACTCCTGTGGTAGGAGCTCCAAGTCCAAACCACTGGACTAACAGAGAACCTCAGACTCCAGGGAATATCAGTCAGAGTGAGGCCTCACAGTGGTCTTCATCTCAGCACCAAGACTGAACTCTATACAACTGCCAGGACACTCCAGTGCAGCACGTCTCAGACCAAACAACCAGTAAGAGAGTAATATGGCATGACCCATCCAAAAAAAAAAAAGGGGGGGAAAGACAAAAAAGTTTATTACAGATGAAGGAGCAAGGTAAAAACATACAAGACCAAATAAATGAAGATGAAATAGGCAACCTACCTGAAAAAGAATTCAGAGTAATGACAGTAAAGGTGATCCAAAATTTTAGAAATACAATGGATAAAATACAAGAAACATTTAACAAGGATCTAGAAGAACTAAAGAGCAAACAAACAGTGATGAACAACAAAATTACGGAAATTAAAAATACTCTAGAAGGAAACAATAACAGAATAACTCAGGCAGAAGAACGGATAAGTGAGTTGGAAGATAAAATGGTAGAAATAACTACCAGGGATCAGAATAAAGAAAAAAGAATGAAAAGAATTGAGGACAGTCTCAGAGACTTCTGGGACAACATAGAACACACCAACATTCAAATTACAGGGCTCCTAGAAGAAGAAGAGAAAGAAAATGTCTGAGAAAATGTTTGAAGAGATTAGAGTCAAAAACTTCCCTAACATGGAAAAGGAAATAGGCAATAAGTCCAGGAAGCACAGAGAGTACCATACAGGATAAACCCAGAGAAAAACACTCCAAGACGAATATTACTCAACTACCCAAAATTAAATACAAAGAAAAAATATTGAAAGCAGCAAGGGAAAAGCAACAAATACAATACAAGGGAATCCCCATAAGGTTAACAGCTGATCTTTCAGCAGAAACTCTGCAAGCCAGAAGGGACTGGCAGGACATATTTAAAGTGATGAAAGGGAAAAACCTACAACAAAGATTACTCTACCCAGCAAGGAACTCATTCAGATTCGATGGAGAAATTAAAAAATTTTTGGATAAGAGAAAGCTAAGAGAATTCAGCACCACCAAACCAGCTTTACAACAAATGCTAAAGGAACTTCTCTAGGCAGGAAACCCAAGAGATGGAAAAGGCCTACAATAACAAACCCAAAACAATTAAGAAAATGGTAATAGGAACCTACATATCAATAATTATGTTAAATGTAGATGGATTAAATGCTCCCACCAAAAGACATAGACTGGCTGAATGGATACAAAAACAAGACCTGTATACATGCTGTCTACAAGATACCCACTTCAGACCTAGGGACACATACAGACTGAAAGTGAGGGGGTGGAAGAAGATACTCCATGCAAATGGAAATCAAAAGAAAGCTGGAGTAGCAATTCGCATATCAGACAAAATTGACTTTAGAATAAAAACTATTATAAGAGAAAAAGAAGGATACTACCTAATGATCAAGGGATCAACCCAAGAAGATGATATAACAATTGTAAATATTTATGCACCCAACATAGGAGCACCTCAGTACATAGGGCAAATGTTAACAGCCATAAAAGGGGAAATAGACACTAACACAATAATAGTATGGGACTCTAACACCCCACTTTCACCAATGGACAGATCATCCAAAATGAAAATAAATAAGGAAACACAAGCTTTAAATGACACATTAAACAAGATGGATTTAATTGATATTTATAGGACATTCCATCCAAAAACAACAGAATGCAATTACTTCTCAAGTGCTCATGGAACATTTTTCAGGATAGATCATATCTTGGGTCACAAATCAAGCCTTGGTAAATTTAAGAAAATTGAAATTGTATCAAGTATCTTTTCTGACCACAATGCCATGAGACTAGATATCAATTACAGGAAAAAAAACTCTAAAAAATACAAACACATGGTGACTAAACAATACAATATTAAATAACCAAGAGATCACTGAAGAAATCAAAGAGGAAATCAAAAAATAACTAGAAACAAATGACAATGAAAACACGATGACCTAAAACCTCTGGGATGCAGCAAAAGCAGTTCTAAGAGAGAAGTTTATAGCAATACAGTCCTACCTCAAGAATCAAGAAAAATCTCAACTAAACAACCTAACCTGACATCTAAAGCAATTAGAGAAAGAAGAACAAAAAAACCCAAAGGTTAGCAGAAGGAAAGAAATCATAAAGATCAGATCAAAAATAAATGAAAAAGGAATGAAAGGAACAATAACAAAGATCCATAAAACTAAAAGCTGGTTCTTTGAGAAGATAAACAAAATTGATAAACCATAAGCCAGACTCATAAAAAAAGGGAGAAGACTCAGATCAACAGAATTAGAAATGAAAAAGAAGTAGCAACTGATGCTGCAGAAATACAAGGCATCATGAGAGATTACTACAAGCAACTCTATGCCAATAAAATCGACAACATGGAAGAAATGGAAAAATTCTTACAAAAGCACAACCTTCCAAGACTGATCCAGAAGGAAATAGAAAATATAAACAGACTAATCACAGACACTGAAATTGAAACTGTGATTAAAAATCTTCCAAGAAGCAGACGCATAGCACAGGGGGATCAGTGCAGTGCTCTGTGACCACCTAGAGGGCTGGGATATGGAGTGTGGGAGGGAGGGAGATGCAAGAGGGAAGAGATATGGGGACATATGCATATGTATAACTGATTCACTTTGTTATAAAGCAGAAACTAACACACCATTGTAAACCAAATATACTCCAATAAAGATGTTTAAAAAAAAAAATTCTTCCAAGAAAAAGAGGCCCCAGACCAGGTGGCTTCACAGGAGAATTCTATCAAACATTTACATAAGAGCTAATACATATCCTTCTCAAACTTTTCCAAAATATAGCAGAAGGAGAAACTCTCCCAAACTCATTCAACATGGCCACGATCGCCCTGATACCAAAATTGACAAAGATGTCACAAAACAAGAAAACTATAGGCCAATATACCTGATGAACATAGATGCAAAAATCCTCAACAAAATACTAGCAATCAGAATGCAACAGTACATTAAAAAGATCATACACCATGATTAAGTGGGGTTTATCCCAGTAATGCAAGGATTTTTCAGTGTATGCAAATCAGTGTGATACACCATATTAACAAACTGAAGGATAAAAACCATATGATCATTTCAATAGATGCAAAAAAAAAGCTTTTTACAAAATTCAACACCGATTTCTGATAAAAATTCTCCAGAAAGTAAGCATAGAGGGAGCTTACTTCAACATAATAAAGGCCATATATGACAAACCCACAGCCAACATCATTCTCAATGGTGAAAAACTGAAACCATTTTCTCTAAGATCGGGAACAAGACAAGATTGCCCACTCTCACCACTATTATTCAACATAGTTATGGAAGTTTTAGCCACGGCAATCAGAGAAGAAAAAGAAATAAAAGGAATCCAAATCAGGAAAGAAGAAGTAAAGCAGTCACTGTTTGCAGATGACATGATACTATACATAGAGAATCCTAAAGACACTACCAGAAAACTACTAGAGGTAATCAATGAATTTTGTAGGGTAGCAGGATACAAAATTAGGGCACAGAAATCTCTTTCATTCCTATACACTAATGATGAAAAATCTGAAAGAGAAATTAAAGAAACACTCCCATTTACCATTGCAACAAAAAGAATAAAATACCTAGGAGTAAACCTACCTAAGGAGAAAAAAGACCTGTATGCAGAAAACTAAAGGATTCTGATGAAAGAAATTAAAGGTGATACAAACAGATGGAGAGATATACCATGTTCTTGGACTGTTAGAATCAGCATTGTGAAAATGACTCTACTACCCAAAGCAATCTACAGATTCAATGCAATCCTTATGAAACCACCAATGGCATTTTTCACAGAACTAGAAGAAAAAATTTCACAATTTGTATGGAAACACAAAGGACCCTGAATAGCCAAAGCAATCTTGAGAAAGAAAAACGGGGCTAGAAGAATCAGGCTCCTGGACTTCAGACTATACTACAAAGCTACAGTAATCAAGACAGTATAGTACTGGCACAAAAACAGAAATGTAGATCAATGGAACAGGATAGAAGTTCCAGAGATAAACCCATGCACATATGGTCACCTTATCTTTGATAAAGTAGGCAAGAGTATACAATGGAGAAAAGATAGTCTCTTCAATAAGTGTTTCTGGGGAAACTGGACAGCTGTATGTAAAAGAATGAAATTAGAACACTTCCTAACACCATACACAAAAATAAATTCAAAATGGATTAAAGACCTAAATGTAAGGCTAGACACTATAAAACTCTTTGAGGAAAACATATGCAGAACACTCTATGACATAAATCACAACAAGATCCTTTTTGATCCACCTCCTAGAGAAATGGAAATAAAAACAAAAATAAACAAATGGGACCCAATGAAACTTCAAAGCTTTTGCACAGCAAAGGAAACCATAAACAAGACCAAAAGACAACACTCAGAATGGGAGAAAATACCTGCAAATGAAGCAACTGACAAAGGATTAATCTCCAAAATTTACAAGCAGCTCATGCAGCTGAATAACAAAAAAACAAACAACCCTATCCAAAAATGGGCAGAAGACCTAAATAGACACTTCTCCAAAGAAGATATACAGATTGCCAACAAACACATGAAAGAATGCTCAACATCATTAATCATTAGAGAAATGCAAATCAAAACTACAATGAGATATCATCTCACACCAGTCAGAATGGCCATCAGCAAAATATCTAGAAACAGTAAATGCTGGACAGGGTGTGGAGAAAAGGGAACCCTCTTGCACTGTTGGTGCATATAAATTGATACAGCCACTATGGAGAACAGTATGGACGTTCCTTAAAAAACTAAAAATAGAACTACCATATGACCCAGCAATCCCACTACTGGGCATATACCCTGAGAAAACCATAAATCAAAAAGAGTCATGTACCACAATGTTCATTGCAGCACTATTTACAATAGCCAGGACATGGAAGCAACCTAAGTGTCCATCGACAGATGACTGGATAAAGAAGATGTGGCACATATATACAATGGAATATTACTCAGCCAGAAAAAGAAATGAAATTGAGTTATTTGTAGTGAGGTGGATGGACCTGGAGTCTGTCATACAGAGTGAAGTAAGTCAGAAAGAGAAAAACTAATATCGTATGCTAACACATATATATGGAATCTAAAAAAGTAATGGTTCTCATGAACCTAGGGACAGGATAGAAATAAAGACACAGACGTAGAGAATGGACTTGAGGACACGAGGAGGGGGAAGGGTAAGCTGGGACGAAGTGAGAGAGTGGCATGGACATATATACACTACCAAATGTAAAATAGATAGCTAGTGGGAAGCAGCTGAATGGCACAGGGACATCAGCTCAGTGCTTTTTGACCTCCTAGAGGGGTGGGATGAGGAGTGTGGGAGGGAGACGAAGAGGGAGGGGATATGGGGATGTATGTATACATATGCCTGATTCACTTTGTTATACCGCAGAGGCTGACAACATTGTAGAGCAATTATACTCCAATAAAGATATTAAAAAAGAAAACAAGACTCTGAAGCATAGTAACAAAATTTAAGCCACTCCTTTGCATGAAGATCCACTACATTACTTTGAGTTTGTAATGTCAATGTATAATAACCTGAGAACAATGAAATCATGGAACATGCAACTCAGACTGAGATAATCATGATTCACAGAGATGTTATAGTTAACCTAACTCAGCCTCTCAGAGTTAAGAGGCTCTTTAGAAACTATCTAGTCAAGCTATAGCTAGAGTCCTGTACCTCTCTGTCAAGGAGTTTTTCTGCCTGTACTTAGGCACATTCTGTGATAGAGAATTCAGTTCTTACTTATTTGAGCCCAATGTGGTGTCTGAAGTGAACTGCATGCTGCTGTCCGGGAGGTGGAAGCTTCCTCCTCTACTCATTGTGACTTCTTGTGCTTGAGCTAATAATACAATTGACACAAAGATTAACAAGAGTAAAAGAAAGGAATTTTAATTTGTGTGCATGCAGGGAAGTATCATAGAAATAGGACCTAAGAAGTGCCAAAGCAGATAGCTTTCATACTTTTTAGACAAAGAAATAATAAATCTGTGAGGACAAAAAAACTTAGGCTTTGGATGCTTAATTAGTGAAGGGTTTTGGCTTGGTGTAGTGTAATAGGGGAGAACCGTTGTATTCTATTACAAGTTAATCACTAAAGGGATGTTGCCTATAAGATTAAATTATACTTAACAGTCCATCTCTGGGAACCCTGCTTCCCAGGTAATGAGCACTAAGCTAAAATACCTTTGTTTAGCTCACAGGAAACATCCTGACCAGGCCCACCTGTGAATGAGTGCAGGGAGGAAGAAATTAACACATCCCCTCCAGAGGCTGATGGGAACCAGGAAATGTTGGACTTTACTCCCTCCCCTTTTAGTATAAAAGGAGGCCGAATTCTAACTCAGGCAAGATGGTTTCTTAGGACACGGGTCCACCATCTTCTTGGTCTGCTGGCTTTCCGAATAAAGTCACTATTCCTTGCCCTAACAACTTACCTCTCAATTTTTGACCTGTCGTGATGTGGAGCAAGAGCGTGGACTCAGTAACAGTAAGTTAAAGAAGTTACAGGGTTTGTTTATATAGGCTTCTTGCCCATCCCTATCTCTGGTGATAAGGGTGTCCTTCTGCCTCCAGATGCAGGAGTACACCTTTCACATGAGGAACTTATTTCCAGCTTTCAGGGAGACAGAGAAGAGGGCCAAGGTATCCCTTTTGCATTGACTCTTTCTTTCATAACTTTAATCCAAAATAACCAATATCCCACTGAGGATTGTATTGAGGGGCCTCTCTGGCCCACAGCAGTGCTATGCATGAAGCACAGGGTTTGATAAGACAAGTGTTCAAGACCTTGCTTTGCCACTTATTGTTTTCCTCATACTGGGCAAGTTAGTCTCAGATTCAACTGCCTCATCTATAAAGGTGCAATAATAATGCTATAGATGTCATAGGGTTATCACGAGTACCCACGTTCTTTACAGATGTTAGTGATTGTCGGAATTGAATTGAGAATTCATCTTATCTTACTAGATATGTTATCTTATTTATTGACTGAAGGCATGCAGCAATAGTGTAGTGCCAAAGATGATATGTGCTATTTAAATCATCTTAAGTGCCTTTTAGAGATGTACCATTCAAAAATGTTCCTTTGGGAAAAAAAAAAAAGCTTATTCTATTAGCATTGAGAGAAAATGAGAGATTACACGTGAACCCTGAAATCCCTTTAGCACAGATTAGTTAAATGCCACTGTGCATTTTCTTTAAAACATAATACAACAAACAAGAAATAAAAAGTGTTTGAACATTGTAGGGGAGAGGATTTGCCACCCCAAGTATGTGTCTCTTTGGCATAAGGATTAATTTAGGCTGATTATTTTTAAAGCCCAAAAGATTTAGGAAAAAAATTGACATTCCCTTTAAATGCCTAAAAGATTGGAGATAGAGGGCCTGTTCCAGGAAGGGAGCTATTAACATGGATAACTATAGTATGAACTAGGTGTGGCAGACAGGGAGGAACCTAGCAAAGTCTGTTTGTTAAAATATCTCTCTGTGTCCCACTGTCTCTGTATAGCCCAGCAAACACTTGTTTACCAAACATTTGCTTTTCAGTCTCCATGTCAGTTACCTTCCTCCCCTTTGAAATCCCTAACCTCTACCCCCAACACCCTCCTTTGTCTTCAGCTGAAGATGGTATTTAAGGTGAGGGCTTTGGCCATTTTGATGAGTAACTTAGTTTTCCTTAATCTTTCCCATGTGTGCATGTTATTAAACTTTTGTTTGATTTTCTCCTGTTAATCTGTCAGATGTCAATTTAATTCATAGACCAGAAGGGTAGAGGAAAATTTCTTTCTCCCTGACAACATTGATGATCTTCAGTAACTTATAGAATAAAGTGTAGACTAGCAATCTTTTTTTTTTTTTTTTTTTTTTTTTGCGGTACGCAGGCCTCTCACTGTTGTGGCCTCTCCCATTGCGGAGCACAGGCTCTGGACATGCAGGCTCAGCAGCCATGTCTCACGGGCTCAGCCGCTCCGCGGCATGTGGGATCTTCCCGGACTGGGGCACGAACCCGTGTCCCCTGCATCGGCAGGCGCTCTCTCAACAACTGCGCCACCAGGGAAGCCCTAGACTAGCAATCTTACTTTCAAAAGGGGGATGCTAAAGTTATTTGCCATGTCTAGGAACAGGCTGAAGTGAACCAAAACTGTAATGTACACAATTTATCCTTGTCACCCTTCTACATGGTTCTTGCCTTCCTCTCGAGTCTCTCTGTATTGGTCAGACTTCTCACCTTCCCACTACCTTTTCTGTATTCACCTTAAGCAAAGAACTTCTCTTGTTCCTTGATAGGGGCCTCAACTAATTTAATGGACATCAACAAATCAAACTAATTTCATTTGTTTGGGTCATTAACCTTTCAAAGTCTTCAGTCAGTTACTTCATCTATAAAATGGTTACAGTAATGTCACAGCTTTAAGAATTAAATGAGGAAATCCATATAAAACATTTAGCGTATTTTCCCACTCATGGTAAGTTTGAATGATTTTTTGATATAATTACAGTATCATATTTAAGTTACAGTTTTATGCTTTGAAAAGTTAGATGTCCAAATTGAAATAACTTTAGAACCAGAATGATTGTATTTGAAATGCTATTTGTTATAATTGTAATCGTTTAGGATCAATTTCATAGGATGTTTCTTAAAAAAAGAAGTGTTACAATAGAAAAGGCTGATTTGATATTTTGCCTGTTAGCAAAAGTCTGTGCAAAGAATGACATCCAGAACTGTGGAGAAAAATAGCAGAAAACATTTGCACAGGAATTAGGAGAGAATTTTATTATCTTAACTGAATTTTTCCTCTTCCTGATTCTCTATTTCTGCTTCCAGAAACTGAGATTCAGATTAGTATTTCTTCATCAACTATTTAGCTTATCAAGGAATGATACAGATTTTACTGTGAGGAGGAGATAATGGACACAAGAGCATTTCTTGTCGTAATGGAATGACCCACACCTTCACACTATATTAACTCTTACTTTACATATGGTATTATTATAGATTTCTTATGAAATTTAATTGTTTTCAGCTTGGTTCTGCTGATCTTGGGTGGCCTCGGCTTGCCAGCAGCTTGAAGCAGGGTTTCAGTTCCTGGCCAGAGATTGAGGTCAGGCCACGGCAGTGGAAGTGCTGAATCCTAGCCACTAGACCACCAGGGACCATTGTCCAGTGACAAGGCCCTGGCTCTTTGGCTTTGCAAAAAAGAATTCCCATAAAGACAGAAAGTAGTGAAACAAGTAAAGTGTTTATTAGGAGGAAAAAGAGTACGTGTGGATATCCACACGTGTGGATAGACACACAGGCTCAGAGAGAGAGTTAGTAGTAGTTTGAATCACTTATGTGGGATATTTCTTCTGGGCTTCCTTTGGCCAATCATTTTGATTTGCCTGGTTCTGAGTCCATAGTTGTTATATCTCAGGATCTTCCCATGTGTCTGCATGCATCTCTTAGCCAAGATGGATTCCAGAGAAGAGGCCTATGGGTAGATTGACATCACCCCCCTTTTGACCTCCAAGGAGCTTATAGACAGGAAGGTCTCCTTGACTCCAAGAATGGGAAATATGTGGTCTCTTATCTTTTATCTGGGTAGGGCCCAGCCTCTATTATCCTGCTGTTATGGAGTTTCTGTCCACAGGGGACAAACTCCATCTGCTCAGCCTGGAGCCCATCTATCTCTTCTCTCACTGCCATCCACCCTCTTTCTTAATGATTCAGCTGTAACAAGATGATGTAAAGTATGTGCTCTGTTCTTTACTCTCCCTAACTTATGTAGGTGGAGTGGGTAGCCCCTATCATCTAGGCAAAGCATAAGAATGTTTTTGCAAAGCTGAATTGGGTAGCTTAATACTGATAATACTACGAACTGAGTAATAGACAATTCAGTCATTGAATATTTATCACATAGTATCTTGAATTTCTCAACTGGATTCTGACATTATTTATGTAAAATTGTCTGTAATATTTTAAATATCTGTCCCTATTTTAAATTACTTAAATAATTTGTATATTCTCTTTTTATTACAAAACAGAATAAATAAGAAAACAAAAATATATTAAAAGATTTAACTGTTTAAACATAATAAAAATTTGAGATGTATTCATGCAATTGAGTATAATTAACATTTGATCAAACTGTGATCAATAAAAAGTAAATGTACCAATGCATACACTGACATATGCATATTGCGATGTTATTTTATTACTTTATCCATATTTAGTCATTGAAGGCTAGGAGTGACCATATTTATAAAAGATCGTATTTATTTCTAATTTAAAAAAATTATATGAGCAGATGCTTTATACCTTCTGTAATCTCTAGAGCAAGGAGTCTTTATGAATTTTTGATGCCCAGATATCCAGCACACAATTTTTTTTTTTTTGGTCTGCTGAACTAGATCAGAGTGGAAAGAGTAGTTTTGGGGGTGGAAGTATAGATAAATGCAGTAGAATCAAGAAGCCTGTTTAATGTAGGAAAAACAACATTGAAAACACCATGTATCAGTTGTCATTTTTCTGGCAACTGAGCATCTGAAAATCCTCAAAGTATTTAGGCAAGTGCTGCCATTTATTCATATACAAATTAATTTAACAAATACATGGATTGCTAACTATGTGAACATTGGGCAGGATATGCAGTGGTAATAAGATAGGCAAGGTCACTGACTTCATTAAACTTAAATTCTAGAGGTTTATTATAGGAAAAGAGAGGTCACCAACTGTTATAACTAAAAGAAAGACCTTTGATTTCCAGGTCCACTCAGTATTCCCTCTCCACACATCTACGCACAGAGACTACTTGCAGCATGGGCAAGAGCTTTAACTTAGCCTTGGCCAGTTAGAAACAATCATCCATGATTTCGAATTCAGAGCTACTGATGCAAAGAAACAAGAACATTAGCAAATCCATTCTGGTCATGCCATTAATGAAGATCACAACACAAATACATGTCCACAAACTAGTTCCCCTATTCCACCCATTACAAAGATTATCACCAAATGTAAGTGTAATTTACCCATGTTTAATTATTCCTATGTTTAACCACATTGTAATATTGTTTTTATTCAACTATAACATTTCCTTTTTTATTCTTTTAGATAAGAATATTGCTTTACTTTTATAAATGTCTTTACCAGTTTTCCATCTTGGAAAAAAAATAAGCTCACCTCTACATGCTTCCACAGAGTTACTTTATCAGTGTTTACCTATTAATTAACATAATGCTTAGCAGGACATTTATGATTCTCAAAAGGGCCCAACTGAAGGAATAATTCATCTTGGCCCCTGTATCCCTAGGATTACACTAAATGTTAAGGTCCTATTTAATTCCCAACTTGTGGGAAAAGGCATGTGTCTTAAGCCAAAATGCTTGAAATTCATGGCTATTTATCTGATTTTAAAACCTGAGTTTCTTTACAGATTCACAGGCCTTGAGAGAATAAGCAGTTATTTTTTTAACACTTTATTAGATATAATTGCTTTACATTCTTGTGTTAGCTTCTGCTGTATAACGAAGTGAAACAGCTTTCGTATACATATATCCCCATATACCCTCCCTCTTGCATCTCCCTCCCACCCTCCTTACCCCACCCCTCTAGGTGGTCACAAGCACCGAGCTGACATCCCTGTGCTATGTGGTTGCTTCCCACTAGCTTTCTATTTTACATTTGGTAGTGTGTATATGTCAATGCCACTCTGTCACGTATTCCCAGCTTACCCTTCTCCCTCCCTGGTCCTCAAGTCTGTTCTTTATAACTGCATCTTTATTCCTGTCCTGTCCCTAGGTTCTTCAGAAAAAAATTTTTTTTTTAGATTTCATATATATGTGTTAGCATATGGTATTTGTTGTTCTCTTTCTGACTTACTTCACTCAGTATGACAGACTCTAGGTCCATCCACCTCACTACAAATAACTCAATTTCATTTCTTTTTATGGTTGAGTAATATTCCATTGTATATATGTGCCACATCTTCTTTATCCATTCATCTGTCAATGGACACTTAGGTTGCTTCCATGTCCTGGCTATTGTAAATAATGCTGCAATGAACATTGTGGTACATGACTCTTTGATTTATGGTTTTCTCGGGGTATATGATCAGTAGTGGGATTGGTGGGCCATATGGTAGTTCTATTTTTAGTTTTTTAAGGAACCTCCATACTGTTCTTCATAGTGGCTGTATCAATTTACATTCCCACCAACAGTGCAAGAGGGATCCCTTTTCTTGACACCCTCTACAGCATTTATTGTTTGTAGACTTTTTGGTGATGGCCATTCTGACTGCTGTGAGATGATACCTCATGGTAGTTTTGAATCGCATTTCTCTAATGATTAATGATGTTGAGCATCCTTTCAGTGTTTGTTGGCAATCTGTGTATCTTCTTTGGAGAAAGGTCTATTTAGGTCTTCTGCCCATTTTTGGATTGCGTTGTTTGTATTTTGATAATGAGCTGCATGAGTTGCTTGTACAGTTTGGAGATTAATCCTTTGTGAGTTGCTTCATTTGCAAATATTTTCTTCCATTCTGAGGGTTGTCTTTTCATCTTGTTTATGGTTTCCTTTGCTGTGCAAAAGCTTTTAAGTTTCATTAGGTCCCATTTGTTTATTTTTGTTTTTATTTCCATTTCTCTAGGAGGTGGATCAGAAAGAATCTTGCTGTGATTTATGTCATAGAGTGTTCTGCCTATGTTTTCCTCAAAGAGTTTTATAGTGTCTAGCCTTACATTTAGGTCTTTAATCCATTTTGAGTTTATTTTTGTGTATGGTGTTAGGAAGTGTTCTAATTTCATTCTTTTACATGTAGCTGTCCAGTTTTCCCAGCACCACTTATTGAAGAGGCTGTCTTTTCTCCATTGTATATGCCTGCTTCCATTATCAAAGCTAAGGTGACCATATGTGCATGGGTTTATCTCTGGGCTTTCTATCCTGTTCCATTAATCTATATTTCTATTTTTGTGCAAATACCATACTGTTTTGATTACTGTAGCTTTGTAGTATAGTCTGAAGTTAGGGAGTCTGATTCCACCAGCTCCATTTTTCTTTCTCAAGATTGCTTTGGCTATTCGGGGTCTTTTGTGTTTCCACACAAACTGTGGAATTTTTTCTTCTAGTTCTGTGAAAAGTGCCATTGGTAGTTTGATAGGGATTGCACTGAATCTGTAGATTACTTTGGGTAGTATAGTCATTTTCACATTGCTGATTCTGCCAGTCGAAGAACATGGTATATCTCTCCATCTGTTTGTATCATCTTTAATTTCTTTCATCAGTGTCTTATAGTTTTCTGCATACAGGTCTTTTGTCACCTTAGGTAGGTTTATTCCTAGGTATTTTATTCTTTTGGTTGCGATGGTAAATGGGAGTATTTCCCTAATTTCTACCTCAGATTTTTCATCATTAGTGTATAGGAATGCAAGAGATTTCTGTGCCCTAATTTTGCATCCTGCTAGTTTACCAAATTCAATGATTAGCTTAGTATTTTTCTGGTATCATCTTTAGGATTCTCTATGTATAGTATCATGTCATCTGCAAACAGTGACAGTTTTACTTCTTTTAGGATTTAGATTCCTTTTATTTCTTTTTCATCTCTGATTCTCATGGCTAAAACTTCCAAAGCTATGTTGAATAATAGTGGTGAGAGTGGACAACCTTGTCTTATTCCTGATCTTAGGGGAAATGGTTTCAGTTTTTCACCATTGAGAATGATGTTGGCTGTGGGATTGTCATATATGGCCTTTATTATGTTGAGGTAAGTTCACTCTATGCCTACTTTCTGGAGGGTTTTTATCATAACTGGGTGTTGAATTTTGTCAAAAGCTTTTTCTACATCTATTAAGATGATCATATGGTTTTTATCCTTCAGTTTGTTAATATGGTGTATCACATTGATTGATATGTGTATATTGAAGAATCCTTGCATCCCTGGAATAAATCCCACTTGATCATGGTGTATGATCCTTTTAATGTGCTGTTGGATTCTGTTTGTTAGTATTTTGTTGAGGATTTTTGCATCTATGTTCATCAGATATATTGACCTGTTGTTTTCTTTTTTGTGACATCTTTTTCTGGTTTTGGTATCAGGGTGATGGTGGCCTTGTAGAATGAGTTTGGGAGTGTTCCTCCCTCTGCTCTATTTTGGAAGGGTATGAGAATAGGTGTTAGCTCTTCTCTAAATGTTTGATAGAATTCACATGTGAATCCATCTGGTCCTGGGCTTTTGTTTGTTGGATGATTTTTAATCACAGTTTCAATATCATTGCTTGTGTTTGGTCTATTTATATTTTCTGTTTCTTCCTAGTTCAGTCTTGGAAGGTTGTGATTTTCTAAGAATTTGTCCATTTCTTCCAGGTTGTCCAATTTTTTGGCATGTAGTTGATTTTAGTAATCATTCATGATCCTTTGTATTTCTGCAGTGTCTTCTGTTACTTATACTTTTTCATTTCTAATTCTATTGATTTGAGTCTTCTCCCTTTTTTTGTTGATGGATCTGGCCAGAGCTTTATCAATTTTGTTTATCTTCTCAAAGAACCAGCTTTTAGTTTTACTGATCTTAGTCATCGTTTCCTTCATTTCTTTTTCATTTATTTCTGATCTGATATTTATGAGTTATTTCCTTCTGCTAACTTTGGGGTTTTTTATGTCCTTCTTTCTCTAATTGCTTTAGGTGTAAGGTTAGGTTGTTTATTTGAGATTTTTCTTGTTTCTTGAAGTAGGATTATATTGTTATAAACTTCCCTCTTAGAACTGCTTTTGCATCATCCCATGCGTTTTGGTTCGTCATGTTTTCATTGTCATTTTTTTCTAGGTATTTTTTGATTTCCTTTTTGATTTCTACAGAGCTCTCTTGGTTATTTAGTAGTGTATTTTTTAGCCTCCATATATGTGTATTTTTTACAGTTTTTTTTTTCCTGTAATTGATATCTACTCTCATGGCGTTGTGGTAGGAAGAGATACTCGATACAATTTCAATTTTCTTAAATTTACTAATGTTTGATTTGGGATTCAAGATATGATCTGCCTTGGAGAATGTTCCATGAGCACTTGATGAAAACGTATTCTGTTGCTTTTGGATGGAATGTCCTATAAATAAAGGCCATCTTGTTTAATGTGTCATTTAAAACTTGTGTTCCTTATTTATTTTCATTTTGGTTCATCCTATCTATTTGTAAAAGTGGGGTGTTAAAGTCCTGTAGTATGATTGTGTTACTGTCAATTTCCCCTTTTATGGCTGTTAGTTTTTGCCTATGTATTGAGGTGCTCCTATGTTGGGTGCATCAATATTTACAATTGTTATTTCTTCTTCTTGGATTGATCCCTTGATCATTGTGTAGTGTCCTTCTTTGTCTCTTGTAATAGTCTTTATTTTAAAGTCTATTTTGTCTGATATGTGAATTGCTACTCCAACTTTCTTTTGATTTCCATGTTCATGGAGTATATTTTTCCATCCCCTCCCTTTCAGTCTGTATGTGTCCCTAGGTCTGAAGTTGGTCTCTTGTAGACAGTATATGTACAGATCTTGTTTTATATCCATTCATCAAGTCTATGTCTTTTGTGGGGAGGATTTAATCCATTTACATTTATGGTAATTATCAATATATAGGCTCCTATTACGATTTTCTTAATTGTTTTGGGTTTGTTATTGTAGTTCTTTTCCTTCTGTTGTGTTTCCTGCCTAGAGAAGTTCCTTTAGCATTTGTTGTAAAGCTGGTTTGTTGGTGCTGAATTCTCTTAGCTTTTGCTTGTCTGTAAAGGTTTTAATTTCTCTGTTGAATCTGAATGAAATCCTTGCTGGGTAGAGTAATCTTGGTTGTAGGTGTTTCCCTTTCATCTGTTTAAATATGTCTTGCCACTCCCTTCTGCCTTACTGAGTTTCTGCCGAAAGATCACCTGTTAACCTTATGTGGATTCCCTTGTATATTATTTGTTGTTTTTCCCTTGCTGATTTTAATATTTTTTCTCTGTATTTAATTTTTGATAGTTTGATTAATATGTGTCCTGGCATGTTTGTCCTTGGATTTATCCTGTATGGGACTCTCTGCACTTCCTGGACTTGATTGACTGTTTCCTTTCCCATATTAGGGATGTTTTTAACGAAAATATCTTCAAATATTTTCTCAGTCCCTTTCTTTTTCCCTTCTTCTTTTGGGACCCCTATAATTCAAATGTTTTTGCCTTTAATGTTGTCCCAGAGGCCTCTGGGACTGTTCTCAATTCTTTTCATTCCTTTTTCTTCATTGTGCTCTGTAGTAGTTATTTCCACTGTTTTATCTTCTAGGTCACTTATCCATTCTTCTTCCTCAGTTATTCTGCTATTGATTCCTTCTAGAGAGTTTTTAATTTCATTTATTTTGTTGTTCATCATTGTTTGTTGCTCTTCAATTCTTCTAGGTCCTTGTTAAACGTTTCTTGTATTTTCTCCATTCTATTTCCAAGATTTGGGATATCCTTACTGTCATTACTCTGAATTCTCTTTTCAGGTAGACTGCATATTTCCCCCTCATTTGTTCAGTCTGTTGGGTTTTTACCTTACTGCTTTATCTGCTGCACATTTCTCTGTGTTTGGGGTCTCTTTTTTGCTTAGCTCACTGTGTTTGGGGTCTCTTTTTGCAGGCTGCAGGTTTGTAGTTCCTATTGTTTTTGGTGTCTCCCCTCAGTGGGTGAGGTTGGTTCAGTGGGTTGTGTAGGCTTCCTGGTGGAGGGGACTGGTGTCTGTGCTCTGGTGGATGAGGCTGGATCTTGTCTTTCTGGTGGGCAGGACCACATCCGGTGGTTTGTTTTGGTATGTCTATGAACTTATGATGATTTTAGGCAGCCTCTCTGTTAATGGCTAGGGTGTGTTCCTATCTTGCTAGTTGTTTGTCATGGGGTGTGCAGCACTGTAGCTTGCTGGTCGTTGAGTGGAGCTGGGTCTTAGCATTGAGACAGAGATCCCTGGGAGAGCTCTCATTAATTGTTATTACATGAGGCCAGGTGGTCTCTTGTGGACCAGTGTCCTGAAGTTGGCTCTCTCACCTCTGAGGCTCAGTCATGACACCTGGCCGGAGCACCAAGACCCTGTCAGCCACATTGCCCACAGCTCCGATGCAACTGAACAGAAGACTCACACAGTGGGTTCTTTAGGTACCATACATAGAGTCAGAAGAGTTGCTGGACTGCTGCATGGGTGGTCACTCTGTATCATGACAACTATGCCAGCTATGTTCACCAAAATTTCAGAAACAGAGAACTGTTTACAAGTTACTGCATCAGTCAAAGTGTGATCAGCTCTTCTAGCCCCACTGATCTAATGGCATGACAGCTGAGCCATTTTGGGCCACGGCCTGTGGGGTGAATATGTGGCTGGACTGAGATGATTGCTCAGGGAACCTGACAAACCCCGCTGCTCTTTCCCCTACCTACCAGGTATTCTTGAGGAAGGTTCTTGATATAACCTTACAGATACATACTGTGAATCCTTTTCTCTAAAGACTCCTATGACCATTCTCTCAGTTTCTGAGTATATGGCTGTATATAATATAATATAATATAATATAATATAATATAATATAAATGATATAATATAAATAAAATTAAATACAAAATGGAGATAAGAGTTGAAATTTCCCTGAGCAGATGAAACCACTTAAGCCGTGTAAGCAAATCTGAATCTAGCTTGTAGGTTATTTCTTACAAATACCTCAGAAAATCATAAATGAAACTTAAGCTGTTCCCCCCAAATTGACATGAGGTAACTAATTTTAACCAATTCCTTATCACTAGGGAAAGTCTAATGCTCTAACCAATCATTCTGAAGAATAAACAGCCTTTGCAATTTTACTCTATAACCTGCCCTATAATAAAATACTTCTGAGCCTCATTCCACTGGTGATCTGAAAGGTCCTAGTTCATGAACTGTTCTTATATGCACAATAAATTCTTATTAAATACTATTTTATTGATCTGATGTTTTAATTTTGCTAGTAGTTAATTTTGATATATATATATACATTTAATATTTGATATACATGTGTGTATATATATATATATATATATGTAGTCAAAAATCCAGAAATAGGATATATATATGTCTCTTCAGAAAGTAGCAATATCAGTATCATCCCATTGGTTACACAGGTGAATAAATTATGAAGGTGAATAAAGTAAAGTAAAGGTTGGAAGATTCTATAAGTCCTTGGATTTGCCCTTTCTTCAAATAATGAAAGAGAAAGTAATGTCACATTCCAGAGGGAATGGTGAGATTAGTGTAATTGTGAAAGGTTTGAAAGATTGAGATGTGATTATTAGTATCACACTGACATTTAATTCTCCAGTTTGATGAATACAGAAGATAAATGAGACATGGAGAATGATGATGGATTGTTTTAAGTTTAATATGCTGGTGACTTTAATTGCAGACCTTGTGCCCAATGTGGTATTCTTGCAGGAACAGATCAGTGTGGTCTTAGATATCTGAAATTAAACCATTGATCTCATTGGTTTTATTTTCTTTTATTTTTCCTCTTCCAGGAAGACTTGAACTTTAAATGTAATTTGTTTTTACCCAATAGGGACAGCAGTGCACCTTCACCATCATGTCTTAGACCACACCTACTACCTATTTCTGTGCCACAATTTAGTCTGCAGTGACAATGACAATCTCACTCTCACATGACAAGGTATCATGCTGCTTCACTATTTTAATAATATACTGATCATGGGCATTGAAGAGCAGAAAGCAGCAGGAACAGAATGGTAATACTTATGTCAGTAAATTTCTGCTGTTCATTATAATGGGACACATAGGGATATCACCACTAAAGTGAGTGACTGGTTCTGCTTCTAAGCAACAGAAATATTACATTTAAATCTTTGATTTTGTGTTCAACATGTACTAAGTTTGAGTGTATTGCTCATGGTATTGACCTAGTGTCCTAAAATGCTGCTAGCTTTGATAAGAAGGATCTTTAATGGGTCCAGGCTGCACTATAATCTGTGCCAACTCATCCTTTATAACCCACTGGATCTTTTGGTAGTTGGAAGTTCTATGGCTGATTAAGATACTGTATAGAATCTGTAGCAAACACAATATGAAAATCACAGTGAAAGACCCCAGTGTTTTGAAATGATGCCAAACTTTCTTGGGTTAATAACCATTCTGCTCCTCAGAAATATACCTTGGCTTACTCCTGCTACCTCACGTACACTAAAGAGTTAACTATTTGACAGCAGATAAATTCATGGCTTCATATGTTATCATATCCATCTAGTCATAAACTTGATTACAACCAGCATCCCTACTGTAGGGCTTCAGTGTGTGTAAGTAGTTGGCATAAGTAGGATCTTCCAAATGTCTGTTGTGCCACACCACTGGCTCTCCCTCAGTGCCAGCTGTGGTTTCATGGAATGTTTCCTTGACTGTTTAACTGAGGTGAGGGGAGAAACTGAGTGTGAGTCACAGATGGCTCTGTGGGATATATTGGCACCAGCCACAGGTGGCTCTAAAGAAGAATGGAGAGAAAAAGCTACACTGAAAGCAGAACTCTGAGCATTACAGCTCACTATTCATCTCAGTGGGGTTTATTAGAATGATGTCAGGATTTTAACCACAAGTCAGATGAACCAACGTGAGCTATCCAAAATTCAATTAGAATATCATAATAATTATTCTTATTGATAGTAGATATATGAAAAAATGTAATATTTCATGACATTCAAAAGCCTTTTTTATTAGATTGGAAATAACCCTTAGGATCCCATCATCCCTTAAGGCTCATTAAAGATAAATGGGTAAAAACAGGCATACATTTTAAGAACAGATAATAAAATTTCATTTCACTGATAAACCTAGGTAGGAGTTATATGCTTCTGTGATTAGATAATCTCACTTTAACTAGCTGAAGATACAATAATTATTTTAAAAATGGCTCATTGAGAATACTCAATATGCATATCTGCAGCTCCAGGTCTCACACTCAGCTGACAACTGATTGTGAATAACTTCAATTAACTGGGATGGCGCCTGTGTTCTTCCTGGATGAGCAAATTTATTTAAATGCGGTGTGTTGTGAAACACTTGAAGGTATTTCTTTAATATTGTAAAATGGAACCAAACACCCTAAAAAGTGATTTTTAAAATATATTATTCTTGCAAACAGAAGAAAAACTATCTCACTAAATTTAATAGCCTAAAGAACTCCTTTTTAAAGTTGGTAACTTTAATAAATTGAAAACTAATTGTTTAAACAAAAGCAAACTTGTAGGTATTTGAAAATAAAGCTAACCTGGGCTTAGTATCTATACACCTAATGGTTTTATTGGGTAGATCACAGACCTGGAAGGGACAAGATTGGAGCATTAATGACACAGACATTTGGGCCTAAAGTGTGAGTATATTTGTAATTCATGTAAATGCATTTAAAGTTCCCCACTAATGAGAGAGATCATAATGCTCTAATGCAGGTATTGGCAGTCTGCCACCTGCAGATCAGATCTAGCCCACTGACTGTTTTTGTATGGTTGAAAAAAATTTTTAAAGACTATTTTGTGACATGTAAAAATTATGTGAAGTTCACATTTCAGTGTTCAAATGTGAAGTTTTATCAGCCCAGCCACACTCACCCATTTATATATTGTCTATGGCTGTTATTGCATTATAAAAACAGTTGAGTAATTGTTGCAGAGACTATATGTCCCGCAAAACCTAAAATACTATCTGACTTCTACAGAAAAAGTTTGCTGACCCCTGACCCAGTGAATAAGATGATATGTTCTATGGGTTTCATTTGTTACTGTGTATTCCCCAGAAAAATACAAAATCGTTCTAGACTTGGCTATGTTTCCTCCACCACTGCAGTTTTTGTACTTAATATGTACATACTCATTTGCAGCTGGACCAGCTGCAGGTTCAGCAGTGGCACTGCCCATGGGGCCAGCAGCCTGTGTGGTGCCAATGTCCTGTGCTGAGGGGCAGCAGCAGCAGGGTCTTCAGCTCTAGGTCTAATTGACTAGTCTCCCAGTTTGTCTGAACCTTCCCAGAGGTCTCCTGCTTTCCTGGAGGTCATGTAAACTACCCAATATTCTTTCAATTACTTCCTTTTCTGATTAAATCAAACAAGTAGTTCCTTGCAACTAAAAACTCTGATGGGTACAAAACTAAACACACAAGTAAGCAAATAAAAAAAAAAGGATCAAGAAGATATAAAGATGGGAATATATGTAAGTAGATTAAGTGTTGTACACAAATGCTCTCTGAGTCCTATAAGAAGCAGCCAGCATCCAAGGACCCATACTCATAAGACATCAGATTAAGTAAAAGAGAAAAGCAGCCTACCATTTCCCGAGAAATATGAAATATGAGCAAATTGGCCAGAATTGGGGAATAAACTCAAGCAACTCCTAAATAAAGTAAACATGAACAGTAATACAATGAAGGTAGTTTTTTAAAGTACATTTAAATTTTCCCTTAAAAGGAACATATTTCTAAACAGTCAGTGGATGTGAAGGAATCAGTGAATTTCAGTGAGTAGTTCAATGTCACAAAAGATGAAAGATCAAGAAAAGACTGGCAGGGGGGAAGGGAGGAAGGAACTGCTACTCTCTATAACCTCTAAATTCTCCTGACTCAAGGCAAGGCACTATTCTCATACGCTCAGTTTCCTCATCTTCAAATCTAGGATAAATTTGACCTCCTTTTAGGGTTAATGATGGTGACTAAATGACCCGGGTTAAGAGCATGAATTCAAATCAAACAGTCTGGGAATTACATTTCCCCCCCCAAAAATTTAATATCAGGGTAAATTTGGGCAAGTTACATATCCTTTCTAGTCTGACTTTCCTCCTCTTTTAGTGGGGATTACAATAATAGTATCTAATAGGTAAGTTTTTATGAGGCATTAAATAAAAGAATGTGTTTTAGCTCTTGGCAGAGTGCTTGCACATAAATGATAGATGGAAGGAAAGCGGTATAATGGTTTGTCTGGGGTGGTAAAATAAGGAAGAACTGAGGTCAATCCCCAAGTTACCCTCATGGTCTACCTTGGAACCACAGTGAAATGCTCTTGAGCATGTTTCTTTTAGATAGATAGGGCTGAAAATAGATAACATGCAAATAATTCTTTTTAGACTATGCATTGGCACCTTTCAAATTGGGCCTCTATATCCAGTTGCTATTTTAGAAGTGAGGAATCACACAGTTCTATAAGAACAAACCCATGTGTTACAGAAGCCCTATCATCCTGTGTCCAGAACTGACTATTCTCACAGCATTTCTCAGCCCTATCCCCCCACTAGATATCATGGCCTGGACCTCATTCGTTGGTCCACCCTACAGGGTTACATGAGATGCCAGGACTGACTTTTCGTTGGCTTATTTACTGTTAAGGCAACTACTTTAGAAACAGATCCTATTCATTTTGGCTCAATGCTTATCTTGTTTAGTGAAGAAAAAGTTTAAAAACATTGTAAAATCAAATTTTGCAGTCAGCAGTCGTCTAGGTGTACCAGGAGGAGTTTCCACCTACTTCCTTATCACAGCACTTGGCATGCATAAATTAACATCTATTCTTTTGTCTTTATTTCTTAGTTCAAAAAATCACGAAGAAAGTCAAGGATTTAAAAAAAAAAGTAGACAGTTAAGTGTGAATGTTTCACAAATGTCTTATATTTGAGAATTAAAGGTAACAAGTCACAACAAATTCCAGACATTTCAGAATAATCATGCTTAAATACATGTGATCAAAGTACTTGGTCAATCTAATTTAGTTCAAACCTAGAAATGGTTTTGTCATTTCTCAGAAGATTTTCAGAAGCTGAGGTGAATCAAGATGACTTTTAGAGGTCTCTTAATTCTCTTCTGATCCTAGATAGTTGGCTTAGCATGAATATATAACTTTAAGCCAAGTTGCTTAATTCTGGGCTTATCTGTTTATAACTACTTGCTTTTCCTGTAAAGAAGACTTGGCACCTATCTAAAACCATCTCCAATAAACTTGCAATTACTGTTACAAATTTTTTGCATACACTGGAGCTATTGATGAACACCAAATCTAAGAATACCCAAATCTAATCCTTTTTATTAGGTAAATCGAGTTCTCTTTATGCTGTCTCTTCTCAAAAATCATGTCTGGTGGAAAGGACGGAGGTTTATAAAAGTCAGTTTTTTCAGTCATAAAAATTAGAAATGCTATATTTACTAAAGATATTAAATTTATAAATGGTTTAACATTAGAGTAAAACATAATTTATTTTAAACTTTTATTAGAAATAAAAGTTTTTATTTTCTAATCTAATTGGATTTTGGCCACATTTATACTTGTAATTATTAAAAAGCAACAATGTTATTGAAAACGTATTAGTCTCAACAGCCAATTAAACTAACTTTTAACCTCTTAGGTAAATAGCAAGTGTTAGACCAGTATTAAAAAAAAAACACATTCTTCCGAAAAACAGATTAACTTAATGATCAGTAAGAGAACATTAAATTCTTTTTGTTTAACATCTTTATTGGAGTATAATTGCTTTACAATGGTGTGTTAGTTTCTGCTTTATAACAAAGTGAATCAGTTATACATATACATATGTTTCCATATCTCTTCCCTCTTGCGAGGCTTGTTTTTCATACTCTAGATTGGAGGAACTGTTCTCAAAGCGTAGGTACTGGGAACTTGTTAGAAATGTATAGGCTCAAGCCCCACTCCAGGCATCTTGAATCAGAAACCCTGTGGGTGAGGCCAAACAACCTATGTTTTAACAAGCCCCCCTGTCCAGGTGATATTCTGATGCTAGCTAAAATTTGAGAACCACTGATGAAGTAGTTTTCTATCCTGACTTCAAATTATAATCATCTTGGGGAGGGGGCTTTAAAATCATGCTGATGGCAAGGACTAACCCCTGCTCAGTTATAATCAGAATCTCTGGTACAGGCCTAGGGTTTGGTAATTTTTGAAAGTTCCTTGGTTATTCAAATGTACAACCAGGTTGGAGAAGCTCTGTTCTAAGTGTATTTTGGAAAAATATATTTACTACATTTACATTTATACTTATATGTATTTAACCCCTTCTGCATTCACCCACAATGCTATTGCCTCTCTTTGGAGAATAATATTGAAATATTAGTTCAAGTTAAAAATGCACATAACATACGATTAGCAATTCTATTTTGAAACATAACCCATAAAAAACATCTTACATGTGCACAAAGTAATCTGAGTAAGGATGTTTATTTCATCACTGTTTGCAATAGTAAAAGGTGTAAATCTGATACTGTCCACAGCTGAGGGATGGATAAATCATAGGGTATTTATAAAATGTTACTCATCCTTGTGTTTAAAATAAACTACAGCCAGTTCCCAACTTATCATGCTTCATTCTACTTATGATTTTTTAACTTTACACTGGTGTGAAGTGATATGCATTCAGTAGAACCTGTACTTTGAATTTTGAATTTCCATCTTTTCCCAGGCTAGTGATATGTTGTAGGATACTCTGTCAAGATGCTAGGCAGTGGGAATGAACTGTAGCTCCCAGTCAGCTCTGTGATCATAAGGGTAAACAACAGATATACTTAACAACAATTCTGTACTCATGCAACCATTCTGTTTTTCACTTTCAGTACAGTATTCAAAAAATCACATGAGATATTCAACACTTTATTATAAAACAGTCTTTGTGTTAGATGATTTTGCCCAACAATAAGCTATTGTTAGTATTCTGTGCATGTTTAAAGTAGGCTAGGGTAAGCTACGATGTTCAGTAGGTTTGATGTAGTAAATGTAGTTTTGGTTTACAATATTTTCAACTTACAATGGGTTTATCAGGACGTAAGACCATTGTAAATCGAGGAAGACTATATAAACTATATCAATGTGCGTGAATATAATGATGAGTGAATACAGCAACTTGAAAAAATATTACATATAATTTTAGTAAATCTTTAAAGTGCACTGAGCAATGCTACATCTTATTTTAGGCACAATGTATTGTACAGTAAAAATTTAAGAGCCACCACATGAATGATTTGCACATCTTCAACCTAGAAGTTACTCCTTTGGGAAGTAGGAAGGGATAGAATTCTGAGACTACTGTTGTTCTTCAATCCAGTGTTGATACTGCCAAACTGGACTTCTTTTCTTTAAAGCCTAATCTGTTAATTCTGCACAGACTATGAAATTGTGTGTTTAACTGTGTCTTTTGGAATAACCAGATAAAATTTCAAGAAAAAACAAAACCAATTAAAAAAACATGGAAACTGGAAGCTGAATGTTATCAATAGATATGACTGTTTCTGGACTCCAAGATTAGATTAAAGTGGCAGAATCCTCATACAGGATGTCTTCATGGGTGACTCTCAGTGTCTCATTTAGATCCCCCTTATTTCCCTTCTCTGAGAGTCTCCACCTGCCTTCCACCCCCTTTAGAAGAACCTAATTTATACCCATAGGAAATGATCTCACTCTGGGATTTGTACACAACCCTCTCCCCTCCCACCACCTCTACAAACCATACAACTAACTGCCATAATTCATAAGAGCAAGGCAGGTTTCAAGTAAAAGTGGTGCTTCAAGTTAAAGGACAGTTTTGGCAGAATTGTTTATAGTGGGTATTTCCACTTTATGGTCAATACTCTTTGATATACTCCTTCATCCTGTGAGGGTATATTCATTCATTCCTTCATTGGATTTCCATTCTTTTATGGAAAACTATTGGGCAATACATAGGCAATTGTTCCCCCTCTCTCTCTGTCTCTCTGTCTCTCTCACACACACAGATATAAACACAAGTTAAAAAAATTTATTTTTCTTGGTAATATCATAGTTTAAATTTATGTTAAGGAAAACAAATTTAAATTTGTTTTAAATGTTTAAAAATTTACCCTGCCCAAGATGGGGATAGCATTTAACATTACTGTGCAGCGAAATGTCATTAATGTCTCATTCTCTTTTCTCCCTCCATGCAATGAAACCTAACTGAACTGTACCTCCCATTACTGTACCGTCTATCCACAATTGCTCCCATTTACAATATAAAGACAAGAAGAGTGTTAAACTAGATATTTTCTCCCTTTAACTTCAACCAGAAAATATTTTTAGATTGACTTTACTTCTAATCCTCACTGATCTCTCTAATTGGTAGAAAAATAGGGTAAAAATTGATTTTTTTCTCATTGTACAGCAATTATCTTATAATTTTAGAAAAAGTGCATATATTTTATAAATAAATTAGGAAGAAATATATTAACATGACTATGGAATTATGAATGATTTTCAATTTCTTCTTTATTATGTGCTATATTTTTCAAGTTTTTTCTTTACAATAAGTATCTTGCATTATCAATGAAACTAAATGTTACAAAAATAATTTGTATGTGGTCCAACCACAAACTTATGTGTATTCACTTATTTATTTATTTAAAATTTATTTTTGGTCTCTGTATATCAGACAGCATGTCTATAAAATAGAGTGATAACACATAATTCTTTCCCTCAAGGAGCTTGCAATCTGAAGGTGTGGTACTTAATCCAATCAGTCATATGAAGATTTTTTGCAATGTCCAGATTCCATCTCTTACCATTCAGGTCTAAGAAGCATCTCTTTGTGTTCTTTATTGTCAAGTGTTATTTCTGGCTAATTTCACTTCTCCCACCTTGAGTAAGTAAATAGTAGCTACACTTTTTAATTCAACACCATGGCTCTCAGGGACATGATTTACTGAAACAGCATAGATTTTGCCTCTGCCAATCTCTAACACTATTTAGTGCAGGGTATATTATTATTCATGACACTGCATCATTCGTCATGCCACCCATGAATACAGGCTTCCAATGACTTGCTCCAATGTTTTTACTCTGCTTAGCTGATGATGACTCCAAATGTAAGTCTTGTCTGGACAATAGAACAGTATATGAATGATAACTTGTTTTCTGGTCATGTTAAAACCACTGTTCATCATTTTATAGTATAAAGGTAGGATTATGTTTTCTCTTGAATTCTTTAGGCTATAATCAGTGAATATTGGAATATGATCTCATTCAAAGTTTTGTCATCTCTACTTTCCATATACTCCCACTAGTCAGGAATATAGGAGAAGGGTCTGTGGGTGGAGTGAGAAGAATGGTGTCATTTATGCATCATAGTTAATGACTGACCTGGGAGGAGGAACAGGGGTGGGGAAGGGAGGCATTCTATAAATGACACTTGATGCCACTCCTGCCACCCTCAGATGCTGTAGACTGGAGGTGTCACCCAGGTTGGGGACATAAACAGGAGTGGGCTGAGTCATGGATGTACACACACAGTTAAATTCAGGGGTCATTTGCATGCGGTTGATAGCATCTAAACCCTAGGGACCTGAACTCATCCCATGTCCAATGAGTAATAATCATCAATATGGCAGCAGCATTCTGGTAGCCTAATCTTACGCAATTCCATAAAAGAAATATCACACCTGTCAGCAGGAGCAATCTTCTTGGTATCTAGGGCCTTGGATGACTTCAGAGGCATGAATTCCAAAGCTCCTTGGGGTATGTGATTGAACCCATGTGATCCTATGTGGTGAGGAGTGTGAGAGGAGGGGAAGGGGCAATTATGGAGTTGAAGGGGAGAACCAGTCTGGGGCCAAGATGGGCAATAGACCATTCTCTGTGTACCCTGCTGGGTGGTACTGTTGGCCATGATTAGTCCCAGCCATCAGAGGAGGACTTAATGTTTTGAGGAAAGACTTCAAAGCACAGACACCCTGAGGCATAAGATCCAGAGCAAGGGTTTCACTTGCCCATTCTAAATGTGGTACTGACTACTGGATAGATCAGGCAAGTGGTGATGTAAGCCATAGGAGGATATAACATGTATCAAAGAAATACAGTTATAGTTTCCACATGAAATGAGGGTAGGAGAAGTCTGTGATTAGACTTTAATTTCTGACTTAGGTAAATTTTATTTGCGGAACCATTAGTCTGTATAGAAAATTTTCATTTGGTTGGAATGATAGATTCATATACTATCATGTAATTTTGTGTTAATTTTATCAGATAACTTATTATTAGATCCATGTACAAACTAGTCAACCAGGGACCATGCTAAAATGCAGATTCTAATTTAGTAGGTCTTTGCAGAAACTGAAATTCTGTAGTTCTAACAAGCTTCCAGGTGATGCTAATTTTGCCAATTGAGAACTATATTTTCAGTAGCAATGTGCTGCACTATAGTTCTAAATTACTGGTCAAAGACCTCTTAATTCCTCTTAGAAGAACACAATCATAAGAGGGATTAACATATTTCATCCTTTTTCTGGACTATTTCCAAACTGTCATTTATCTTTCCTTGTCTCAGGGACTCGTTGACAATAGAAGCAATCATCCTCAAAGCCATGTGTAACAATGGCTTGTCCATAAATCTAAGTATTCACTATAAAGTTGTTTTAGTTATCTGTTATTGTAAAACAAACTGTCCCCAAACAGTGTCTTAAAACAGCAATTTATTATCCCCCATGATTCTGTAGGTTAACTGGTTTGTCAGTCATTTGGAGGCTTAACTGGGATCTCAGCTGGGGCAATCAGTCAGGAGCCTTAGTTCTCCTCCATGTGGCTGCTTGGGCTCCCTCATAGCACGATTCCAAGAAGAAGCATCCTAGGGCTTCCCTAGTGGCGCAATGGTTGAGAGTCCGCCTGCCGATGCACGGGACGCGGGTCCGTGCCCCGGTCTGGGAGGATCCCAAATGCTGCGGAGCAGCTGGGCCCGTGAGCCATGGCCGCTGGGCCTGTGCATCCGGAGCCTATGCTCCACAACGGGAGAGGCCACAACGGTGAGAGGCCCGCATACCGTAAAAAAAAAAAAAAAAGAAGCAGCATCCTAGAGCAAGCATTCCAAAGAGGGGAAAATAGAAAGGTATCAAGAAAATTAAGGGCCAAGCCCAGAAATGGCACAGTGTCACTTCTAGTGATTTTTTTCTATGTCAAATCAGTCAAGTAGTGAGAGGGCTTAGATAAGCCTTGAAATCTGGGAAGCATGGTCCTTTGAGGAATCACTAAAGCAATAGTCCCCCACAGATATTTACGGAATGAATGTAGTTATCGAGAAGTTGGTTAAATTTACTTTTTAGTTAATTGTCATTTCACTTCTAACATTTATTTTCTTTTTATCTATCAATTATTTGAGCATTAGGCAAAAAAATGTGACTCTTATTTGAAAGTTGACATAGAAAACAGCAGAAGAGAATGAATGAAAAGAAAAATAATACGATAGAGGTGGGAGAGCATAGAAACATGTGTACACTCAAAAACCAAAATAAAATCTAGGATTGTCTTTGTTCTACTGCATTTGTGAAAAAAGGTGTTCCTTATATAATACTATAACATTTAATTAACTATAATTATATGAATCTGTGAAAAAATGGTTGTAGCATCCTCTTGCGTTAAATTATTGAAGAGGCCATTCAGCTGACTCTTAAAATCTAGATCTTGACTAGTTGAAGCTTTAAATTTTATGCAGCAGTCTTTCACTCAGTCTTAAGGCCCATTTTGGGTTAGTAGAATTAAAACTTAAATAAAGTTGAAATGTAATTTCTGGAACATTTCCTTACCCAAGCTTCTCAAGACCTGAATAAAATTCAATAGAAACAATATGTGCTGGAGCTGTGACGATATTAAACTAAACTGTTTTCTAAAGAAATAATATTGCACAATGGAAATCAGTTTCAAGAGATGTTGAGAGAAATAAAATTCCATCTAATAAATCTGTGGCAAGACAAATATTTTGACAACTGATTTCCTCCCTCTGCTTCAATGTACTTGGAATCTCAGATACACATAATAGTGACAGTAATCTCCAAGGAATATTTATCTAAATGGGTTTTTAATTTCAATGTTTGATTTATACCGAGAACAAGCACAGCACATGTCTTTAAGTAAGCTGCACTGGGAATAGTGCATAAAATACAATTTTACTTATTTTGCAAGAGCAATTTAGGTTTTTTTTTTTGGTTCGGTACGCGGGCCTCTCACTATTGTGGCCTCTCCCGTTGCGGAGCACAGGCTCCGGACGCGCAGGCTCAGCAGCCATGGCTCACGGGCCCAACCGTTCCGCGGCATGTGGGATCTTCCCGGATCGGGGCATGAACCCATGTCCCCTGCATCGGCAGGCGGACCCTCAACCACTGCGCCACCAGGGAAGCCCAGCAATTTAGGTTTTAATGGCTATCATATTTCCTTCTTTTAAAAATATATTCTTTGATAGAGGAAAAAGAAGAAATCTCCATAGTACCTATAATAGTTAAATGTGTTTATTCATGTTTTTATACTGAGAGGAATATCTTTCTAATTACATAGATTTTTAAATAAACCTTTATTTTGGAATAATATTTGATTTTCAGAAAAATTGCAAACATAGTAGAGAGAAGTCCTGTGTACCCTTTGTCCAATTTTCCCCATTGTAAACATCTTAAATTTCCATGGTGCCGTTGTCAAAATTGAGAACGTGGCCTTGGTAAATTACTTTTAACTAAACTACAGTTTTAGTTGCAATGTCACCAGTTTTTTGCATTGATGTTCTCTTTTAGTTCCAGGACCCAATCCAGAGCACTACATTGCATTTAGTTCTCATGTCTCCTCAGTCTCCTCTGGTCACTGACAATTTCTCAGTCTTTCCTTGTTTTTTTATGACCTCAAATGTTGAGAAGTACTGACCAAGCATCCTGTAGAACATCTTCCAACCTGGGTTCTTGAGATGTTTTTCTGATAATTAGATCGAGTTTATGGGTTTATAGGAAGAATACGACAGAGGTTAAATGCCCTTCTTATCACACTATATCAGGGGGTACATGATATGCACCCAACATCACTGGGGATATTAAGCTTCATCACTTGATTAAGGTATTGCTTGCCAGGTTTCTCCAGTGTAAGTTATTATTTCTCCCCTTACCTATTCTGTTCTTTGGAAGCAAGTTACTAAGTCAAGCCCACCCTAAAGTGTGTGTATGTGTGAGTGTTTGTGTGTGTATATGTGAGTATGTGTGTGTGTGTTATAAGCTTCACTCTCTCAAAGCAGGAATATCTACATATATGAAATAAATTCCTTCTGTAAGAAATATTCAACTGTTTCCCACCATTTATTTATTCAATCATTTATTTATTTCAGTATGGCTCACGTATGTTTATTTTATACTTTGGGTTATAATCTAATACTACATTATTTGTTTTGCTGCTCAAATTGTTCCAGCTTTGGCCATGGGGGTCTCTTTAGAGTTGGCTCCTTTGTTCCTCTAACCTGTCTTCATTCCTTTGTATTTTGAGCACTTCCTTACTTTCTGGTACTATAAGATGCTCATCTTGTATTTTGCCTGCCTCAGCCCTAGAACCAGCCATTTCTCCAAGAAACTTGGTTCTTTTTATTAGAGAATGATATTTAGAAACTAAGATCTGGACACTGGGTGTGCTTGTTGATGGAATGTTATTGTTTCTAGGACTTATCTGCAAACAGACTATAAATATATGTAGGCATAATAACCTATGTGAAAAACATATCTATAATTGTTTTTATATCTATCTGTCTATATATTAAGCTAAATATTAGTTCATTCTGATGTTTCTGACTCTAATTTAGTACCACATGATTTAGTCTAACCTTCCTTTTTGTTTATGTATCACATCTCTCTTCGAAAGTGAGACACTTAGCTAAATATAATTTATTTTAAAATTTTGATTTCAGTTTATTTTTTTACATTTAATCTTTTGGCACCATCGATGTGTGGGACATTTCTTATATAGAACATAAGATTCATTCAATAATAATATAATACACATTTTTCCTTTGAATACATTATATTATATGCATATGTAGTTGTTAATTTGGAATATGTTATCATTAATGTAAGTACCAGCTGTGCTTTTCATGCAAGGGAGGAGTATAGCAAGAGTTTAAGAATAATGTTGAGTGAATAATTGGACTTAATAAAATCCTTAATAAAATCCTAGTATGAACTGTAGTTATTTGAAGCTGTAGATCAGTGGTTCTCAACCTCAGCTGTACATAGGACTCACCTGAGGTGTTTTAAACAAATTCTGATGCATGGTTCTTACCTCTAGAGATTCTGATTTTATGTGTCTCGGTTTAGAATGAGCATAAGGACTTTAAAAGCTCCCCAGGTTGTTTTGATATGTAGCCAAGGTTAGATCAAGGTTCAGAACCTCTGCTGCACTTGGATAAATTAATGTTGATTGCAGCATTTTCTGTACTGTCTTGTTTTCTGAATGTATATATTCCAAGCTAAGTAAACTGTGAAATAGTAATATATGTTTGAGTTTGGACAATGGGGAACATTGTATTGTTATAGTTGGTGTGGTCACTGAAGCATAGTTGTAGCTGTTATAATAGGATTATCAAATGATGTAGTGATCTGTGTCTGAGGAATAGTGTGATATGCTGCTTTTCTATTTTGAGTTATAAAACACAGGGCAGACACTAAAATTAAAAATTCCAAAATAAGCTTCTGTAGGAATTATACTCCTGTAAAACTATGACCTGGACACATAAGGGTCTGTGCCTGCCTCAATCCAAATTGCCCCCCAAGCAATTGCAAGATATTCCTTTTTCATTAAACAAACATAGTCACCATGACCCAGTGTTATAGATTGAATTTGGCCCCCCGCCCCCCTGCAAATTCATACATTGAAGCCCTAAGCCCTGTCAACATGACTGTCTTTGGAGATAGTGTGTTCAAAAAATATTTAAAGTTAAATGAGGTTAAACAAATAGGGTCCTAATCAATAGGTCTGGTGTCTCTATAAGAAGAGGAAGAGACACAAAGAGTGTGCATACACAGGGGAGAGGCTATATGAAGGCACATCAAGAAGGTAGATGTCCGTAAGTAAAACAGAGAGGTCTTACCAGAAACCAACCCTGCCAGCACCTTGATATTGGATTTCCAGCCCCTAGAACTGTGAGAAAATAAATTTCTGTTGTTTAAGTCATTGTGATATTCTGTTATGGCAGTCCTAGCAGACTAATATACTCAGGAATTTCACTTCTCAGTACATAATCAATGGATATGTATGCACATATTTCAAGAAATGTTCCAGAGAATTCCCTGGCAGTCCAGCAGTTAGGACTACAGGCTTTCACTGCTGAGGGCCCAGGTTCAGTCCCTGGTCAGGGAACCAGGATCCTGCAAGCTGCACAGTGTGGCCAAATTAAAAAAAAAAAAAAAAAAAAAGAAAGATGGAAAGAAATGTTCCAAAATATTTATAATAGCTTTATTCATAATAATCCCAAACTGGAAACATCCCAAATGTCTAAACTTAAGTGTACTATTCAATGAGCTTGACATATACACATAACCGTATAATCCAAATGTTTAATACAATATAGATCATTTCCACCACACCGGAAAGTTCCTACATGTGTCTTCTTAGTTAATGCTTCACATTCATAAAAGCTCACTTTTTAATTTTTTTCACTATAGATTAGTTATACCTGTTGTAGATCATAAAATAAATGAAATAAAAAACATGTAGACCAGAACTACATAGTTTTTGCCAGAAAAAAATAAAATTCTAGCGTTTCAATACTTTTACTAAAAAATTCAATAATATTTTGATATAGCAAATCCTACAAATATTTAAATGTATAAATCTAAGTTTAGAGAAATAAAAGTAATACTTTTTTCCCATAGTTATTACTTTCATACTTTAGGTCACATCATTACCTTGAAAATAAAGATATTTATCATGGATAATCTTATAAATCTTAGACATGCCTCCATAATTCAGTGTGAATTAAAATAATGCATCATTGTACTTGAATCAGTGATTTACAGCAGGAAATACAAAGTATTTGGAGTTAATGATTTATTCTATTTAGTAATATTCATGTTGTATACATGTGGTTGATGCTTTCTGTGTGTTTATTTTGGACAAATATGGATGTTTATAATATCTGAACTTGTATCTTGTAATTGTATATCTTGAAGGCACTGATGTGTCAATGGTATTACTATTTTTTTTTACAGAATTAGAAGAAAAATTGTACAATACTAGATTATACTTTTTTTTTCCAGCACACTTTTTGCAAGGTATACTTTCAGTGCTTTAAAGGGCTTACCTTTAAATTTTGACCAATATTCATTTAAATAAGACATCCTAATAATAAATACTATATAAAAATATAAATTTAGGATACCAGTTAGTTTCTGGCTGTGTTCTAAAGGTCAGTGGTCTATTATTTTGAATTATTTTTAACTGAGGGGAAATAATGACTCTGATGGTCTTAATTATTATAACCATATCAATGAACATTCTTCTCTAAAATAATATCCTATGTGTATTTCTGAAACAGAAATTCAAGTTAGGTGTGGTTCAAGATGGTAGCAAAGAAAGAGCCTCCTCCCATGGACACAACAATGCTACAACTACATATGGAGTAATTCCCTCAGAAAGGGAATTGAAAACTGGATGAACAGAGCCTCTACAACAAGGGGTAAAAGGAAAGCATCAAGATGAGTAGGAGAGGTAGAGATGTGGGGTCACAAAACAAAAACCCACACCCTAGCTGTGGCAATGCACAATCAATAGGGATCACAAAGGTATGACCTGTTCCCTGAGGAGTGAGTGATTCCAGCTCTATAGATCCTTCACAGGAGAGATGAGCCCCCGAAACACATGGTTTTGAAAATCAACAGGAAATACACCCAGGAAAACTATGGAATTTCAGGGAACAGAAAATCTGCTTTTAAAGGGCTTGTGCACAGACTGACTCAACCCAAAAACCAGCACAAAAACACAAATCAAAAAGCACATGGACTGTAAGTGAAGGGGACCCACCTACTAGTCTTAAAGTACCTGCTGTGGAGGAGATGGAACACTCCCCAGGGACTGAGTCACTGGCAGGAGCCATTTATATGATAGCAGGCTACCTTGCTAATGCTGATGTTGTCAGGTGCCATTTAAAAATTCTCCATTTAACCTGTTAGTGCCAATGGGTTTACTCTGCTGAGAGGCCCTCCCACCTCTGCACCTTGACTGGGCCTCATAGCCAGTCTGGGGACCAGCTTGGCTCACCAGTGCCCTGTAGCAGCCCTGACCCTAACACAATAGGAGAGCACACAGCCAATATAGGGAACACCTCTTGAGCACCTGTCAAAAGATAAATGAATTCATCACACCACTAAACTAGTCACTAAATAAGAAATATTAAAGGAACTTCTTTAAGCTAAAAAGAAATGGTACTAATTAATATAAGGAAACATACAAAACTAAAAATCTCACTGGATTTATATATATATATATATATATATATATATATATATATATATATATATATATATATATATATACACACACACACACACACAATAGAATACTACTTGGTTATAAAAAAGAATGAAACCTGCCATTTGCGGTAACTTGGATGGACCTTGATGTATTATGCTAAGTGAAATAAGTCAGATAGAGAAAAACAAATACCATATGATTTCACTCATATATGGAATCTGTGAAACAGAAGAAATGAACAAACACAGTAAAACATAAACATGTAGATACAGAGAACTTATTAGTGGTTACCAGAGGTAAAGGGGGTTAGGGAGTGAATAAAAGGGGTGAAGGGGGTAAACTGTGTAGTGATGGATGACCACTTCACTTGTGATGATTAGTTTGTAATGTATACAGATGTTGAACTATAATGCTGTATATCTGAAAAAAAAATACACACACACACACACAAGACTCCGGTTTATCACTGGATCTTGAAAGTAATTTCCAAGTCTGAATATGTTTAAAATGTAATAAATCTACCAGTATGGCCATATTAAAATGTTACAGGTTTTTAATTGAATTTCCCAGAATCAATGATAAGACATTTCTGATGGTATTTTTAATTCTTCAGATTTTTGTCTTGCAAATATTTATTTTCCACACTCCCACTTGGACAAATTGCACCTCTTCAGTCCATTGATTTCAGGGACTGTGTGACTTTGGCCTGTGGAATATCCACAGGTGTGATATAAACAGAAGGCTTGAATGTGTTGGAATATTTGGTTTGCCTCATGCTCCAGTGATCCTTCAAAAGAAGAGAATGACCTCAGCAGCTGCAGCACTTCAGCCTTGGACTCAGAAGAAAAAGATACAGAGTAGACCTAAGTTCAACCCACAGCTTGAAAACAAGTTCAGATAAACCACATCTGATGCAGAACTGTGCAGCTAATTCTTACCTTGATCAGCCCAATTGTAGTCAACCTGCTGGCCCATGAATGCTAGATTTTGAGTTCAGTGGTTATTTGGCAGTAAATAATTAATTATTAGTTATCAAGTGGGAGATATAGAAGCAAAATAGGACATGACCCTTTCTTTCCAAATGTTTATAATGCGCTTGGTGAGCTAAGGGGGAAATACAGGAGACTGTGGTCAGGAAAACAAGTTTTATTGATAAACCCAGCTTTAGTTGGATGAGGATAGAGATATTTATTTGGTGGGCCACAACTCACATATGGGACTCACTGAAAAACTAAATAGATCGGCTGTTCTAATTACATATGCTGTATAAATAAACATCCTAAAACCTAGTGGTTCAAAACTACAATTTATTATTACCTTGAATATTTACATGTGTTAACGTGGTCCAACTAAACAGTTTTCACGTGGGTCTCTCATATGGTGATAATGTATGTCAGCTGGGCTGTCATCATCTGAACGCTTAACTTTGCTGGATACATGAAAGAGTTACTACATGGTACTTGATGCTGGCTCTTAGCTGGGACTTTAGTTGGGCTGTCCACTATAGCACCTACACATGGTCTCTTTATGAGGCTTGGGCATCTCACAGCACAGTGGCTGGGTTCTGAGTGGGAATGTCCCAAGAGCAAGCATTTCAAGAGACCCAGGCAGATACGGCAAGGCTTTCTAATGACCTAACCTCAGAACGTCGCTACAGTATTACCAGATTCTTTTCATTAAGCAAGTTACTAAGGTCAGCCCAGATTCAGGGTGAGGGGATGTAGACTCCAACTCTTCACGTGGGAAGCAGCATGTACAAACAGGGGGGAAGAGATTGAATGTGGCCATCTTTGGAACCCATTTACCATGGAGGCTTTATTTGATTTAATTTATATTAAGAGCTTTATCTATAGAGTGCTCATATAATTTGTCATTCACATCACTACATATTTAAGAGTAAAATGGACCCTAAGTATGAATACATTGGAACTTCTCAGAAAAACTGGGGTTTCTATCAGTGTGTTGATGACTAAGCCACTGTGTATTAGCTTTAACTCATCCTTTTGTATTATGCTTTGTGATGCTGGGGCTGTGATTCTGTAAATCACATTTCTCCTTTACCAGCTGGATCCCTCTTAAGCTCTACCACTGGGGGGGGGCACTGGAGGGAGGCCCAAGGCAGGTAGGGGGAGAAGAGACTTGCCTGTTCCTATTGCCATTAACACTGTCTCAGCAAATCCTCAGCAGTGGCAGTGGGTTCCAGTTCCCAATTTGATTTTTCCACATTCCCCAATGTACTCCTTCAGATAAATCAACTTCAATAGGTGACACCTCCATTTCAGAGATGTGAGGCTCCTGTAAGCTCCTAAGTTCTAATAACCTCAAACTCTTCCCTTTGTTCTTTCTGCTCTAGAGGTTTGAGCTGCTCTTGTTAGTCCTTGTTTAAACAATTCCTTACATTAAATTCATTGTCAAAGAAAGATGCAGTTTCTGTTTTCCTATTTTCCTGACCTTGATTGATACCATGATCTTATATACCGGGCCTGTTTCCTGGTATGTTATTATATTAATCCAAAAGTTTTACTAAATAATCAGAATTACATTGGCCATGTTCTGAGCACTAAAAGGATAAAAAGAGCACAAAACCCAATTCTAAGAACATTTACACATTACTTAGAAAGATTTTGGAACACTGAAACACTAAATAGCAAGGATTGGGATCAAAGAAATAAGTTCTGTTAATGATGTGATATAATTCATATAGTTACTATTAAGTATTGAAAAATGTCCCTAAATTACTCTATCAATTTATTGTATGATGTATATACCTTGACTTCTTTAACGTAGAACAAAATGGATGATATTATAAAGCAGTCATTCACTGATTAAGATATATGTAAACAGGGTACTGTGCTAATGTGTATATAAAATCATTTTTATTATTCTATTATCTTAACATACAGTAAAGAGTATTTAATGCGGTGTACTGATGTGCAATCTGTGAGAGAATCAGAATGCTCTGGCACAAATTCTGTGAATAGCAAGCAGATACAAAGCTGGCAAATAGGCTTTAATTTATATTCCACATGGAAATCTCTTAGTAGATAATTTTAGTTATTCATACCCACACATGTGATCTAAGCAATGGATGTGTTCTCCTGTAACATTAATTATTTGTATTTAGAGGATCAAGGCCAAATAAAAGTGGAATTTTTAGTATTGCCAATTACAAAGCACCTTAAAGATTAAATTTATGTATACACTCTTTGAAAAACATTAGAAATGCAGTACCTCTCTATTCTCCTAAAATTTTTAGTAGTGCACCTGCTTTGCTTAGTGCAAAGTGGATGAATTGTTATGATAGAAAATTTCCTAACATTTTGTGTTGACATTAGCTTTTGTTTTGTTTTGTTTTGTTTTGTTTATCTCCTCTCAGTAGAACAAGAAAACATGCTGACCCAGGTGACTGCATGATTCCTTTTGTCAGATAGGCTACTTAAAATTCATAGAATCTTTTTCTCTCCTTTGATGGAGCCAGAATAGGTACTGCAGATACACAACAAACATGTGTTTTGATGGTTCTTTGATTAAAAGTACTATGCATTTATCATATGAGATCTATTTATTTAAAAGCATTTGAAATTGATATTGTCAGAGATCTTGCTGTTAGAATATGTCACTTAATTACTCTATGGCAGCAGGATCTGCCTATAATCCATAGTATATTATATCAGCAGGAGGTATAGCAACATTGAAAAAATAGGATCTAATCATTTTGGTTTTTTAAGTCAGCAGGAAGGGGGCTTGCCATAGATACACAAACCTGTGTCTGCAAAGGTGCAGGTGATTTGTTACTTGATCGTTATGTATAGGGAATATGGGCAAAGATATCAGGGAGATAAATAATATAGAGGATAAGGAAGAGATATCATAGGCAAAGAAAAGAAAATATATTTTGAAAGGAAGGAAAATAAAATAAGAAAGAAAGGTCAGAACTTGGGAGCTGGTTGCTAAAATAATTTGTATTTACAAATCCTACTTCATTTTGTTGTTGGGATGGATCATTTTTTATGTGTGCCTTTTTAATGTGGGTAGATGATAAATGAGAGCAAATTAGCTGAAATTGAAAAATTATTGTTTACCATAACTTTAGTAAAATAATAATTGGGAATGATATTTTCTGACTAATATTTACTATATGTCTTAACATGATTGATGGCAATCAAAGAACAGCAATATATTTACCCCAAAACCCTAACTTAAAATCTTTATTTATTCTTCAGTAATTTAGAAGGCTTTCAGAATCTTATAGGTTGGTAAGATTTTCTAGAATCATTCCTCAAAGTAAAGGTTAGAAGGGGGTAGATACTGAGGGGACAGATTTAGGGTGGTGTAACCCCATTCCTCTGACCGTTGTACCATCATCACCTGGAAGAAACTCAGGAAGCATCACTGAAATCTTTTTACTCAAGAAGCATCTCCACTCATAACTAAAATTAGTGCCCTAATCTAGGTGTTTCTATAGACAGTGGGTTTTCTGGTGGCCATGGGCATTCAACTTGTCTCATTTTCTTTGTCTGTAGCTTACCCATGGCTATTAATCAGAGATCCAAGTCTTAAAACTTAAAAAAAAAAAAAAAAGCATCTAATTCAAGCTCAGCAAACTAGGGACTTCATGAAAACACTGTGAGAATATATCTTCAAAGAATATCTCTTTGTAGAGCAAGTACTTTCCAATACAATCATTGGTTAAATAGTTCTCACTGGTATTTTGTCTATAATTCCTGTTCAAATGGGTTCAGTAGAAGGAACAGTTTTCCAGTTCTTTTCTTAATAACCAGTTGGGCCATGTAAAGTGACCTCTCCAATAACACTAAAAGGTCCATTTATTTGGAGAATTGCACTCAAACAACAGGTTCAGTGTAAATTCCCCTTCTTTACTATGGCACCTTGCTTGTGGTACTTCAGAATATACATAACATATAAATAACCACATGTATTTTTCTTCCCTTCCCCCTACTTCTCTATCACCACACACAATATTTTCGCCCCATATGTTACTCTATATATTTATCCTGTTGCTTTCCAACACCATCTGTTTTCTTAAGCTATACAGATGATGATTCTATTGCTCCCTCCTTTAGTCATACTTCTGTATTATTTTCAAGACCATGTAGAAATGGCAATGATGCAAAATGAAGTTCTAACTTTGGGGATTTTTATTACCATATGTTACTACCTTTTTTTGGGAGGACTGTCCGAATTTGTCTAAGACTTAAGTAACTCTAGAATTATGTTTAGGACGTGTCTTTCTGTGGAAAGTAATAAATGACATTGAAAGGAAATAAAATAAAATTTAAAGATTTTTTTCCATCTGTAGGTCTTTGGCATTTATTTTGTCTCTTTTCCAAAAATAAAAGTAAATTTTAGAATTATTTTCAAATTGTTCTTGAGAAATTTGAATGTGGGTCATCTATCTATATTCTACTAATATATGGCAAAATCTGAAGAGAGAAAACTAAATGAAAATGAGTTCATGTTATCAAGAGATAAAATATGGCCAATGGAATTAAACTTCATATAGGGTGCAATGGAGTCTCATTGTCTTGTGGAAAATTGCAACCCCCTGCAGGTATGTCTCAGGGATGTTCATGCTGTGCTGAAGTTAATATTCAGGAGATGGTGTCTACCCTCTGTCTTTGGTCTTATCACCTGCTTTCTGCACTATTCAACTCAGGAAAGTGCCTCCAGTAACCTAAATTTTGATATATTTGTTCTAGAACACCATCAATTCCATTATTCTCTATTCTATTACACATATAAAAATTCAATGAAATGCAATCAAAAAGAGAAAAAGACTTCCAGAATTTTAACAAAAATTTCTCACATGTTAGTTTTTTCTCTTTTTTTGGATGAGACTAATGGTATTTAAATGCACCTGTCATAATTTAAATTATTAATGTCTCTTTATATAATAAAAAAGTTAGAATTCAACAAATGATGCACCTGCATTTCCAAATCCAGACAAACATTTTTATGAAATGTACTTTTCCAAATAGGTGGCTGGTTCAACATAAATACATTAAAATTGCTGTCCAATGTAATAACCAGTCATAAGATACAATTTATAAAGATCCCATCATATTTTCAGAAGAAATTTACACAGAAAAAGTGAAACCTACAAAAAATGCTGAAACTTCACTTAAAATAATAAAACCTTCATTTTAAGGAGAGAATTTACCAAATGGAAAGAATAATCCGGGTTGTGGACTGTGATGGTTAGTTTTATGTGTCAAATTTCCTGGAGTATAGTAGCCAGTTATTCAATCAAATACTAATCTACATGTTGCTGTGAAGGTGTTTTGTAGATGTGGTAAACATCTACAATCAGTTGACTGTAAGTAAAGGAGATTTTTCTTGATGATATGGACGGGCCTCATCAGTTGAAAGGCCTTAAGAGAAAAACTGCTTTTCCGAGGAAAAAAAAAAAAAAAAAAAAGAAATTCTCCTTCAAGGCTGAAGTATGAACTCTTACCCAAGAGTTTCAGGTTGCTGGCATGCCCTATGGATTTTTTAAGCCAAACCTTGAACATAAGCCAGTTCCTTGAAATAAATCATACATATATACATACGTGTCTGTGTGTCTGTGTGTATATTTCCCTATATATCCTACTGGTTCTGTTTATGTGGAGACCCTGACTGATTTGATAAGGGATGCTTAGTAGTGTAAGGATATTAATATATGCCAGTTAAATTATTCCAGTCAAATAATTCTTAAATATGACTAAATTTGACAAAATTTTATCTGGAAAAACAGAAGGGTGAATATACAAATAGACAGTGGTCAGACCATATATGACAACATATGACCTACAACCTCTATAGCAACCAGCCCAGGAAGCCAAAAGACAACATTCGCAGCAGTTGGTCTGGAATGGACAGTACTTGTTCAATGATTTGCCATCTTTGTCCCTGCTTCCAACACAGGACCAACCAGATAGAGCCAAATATGCTCCCGAAACCCATCACATAAGTTGCCCCATTTCTAGTTAGTCCACTTCCAGTTTCCCTATATGTGCAACCTACAATCGGAGCATACTTGAAGCATCTCTCTCCTTTGTCTCTCTCTGTCTCTGTCTCTTTCTCTTTCTACATCTATCCTACTCCTCTGCCTGTCTTCTTTTTTTTTTTACATCTTTATGGGAGTATAATTGCGTTACAATGGTGTGTTAGTTTCTGCTTTATAACAAAGTGAATCAGTTATACAAATACATATGTTCCCATATCTCTTCCCTCTTGTGTCTCCCTCCCTCCCACCCTCCCTATCCCACCCCCTAGGTGGTCACAAAGCACCGAGCTGATCTCCCTGTGCTATGCGGCAGCTTCCCACTAGCTATCCATTTTACGTTTGGTAGTGTATGTATGTCCATGCATCTCTCTCACTTTGTCACAGCTTACCCTTCCCCCTCCCCATATCCTCAAGTCCATGCTCTAGTAGGCCTGTGTCTTTATTCCCATCTTGCCTCTAGGTTGTTCATGACCATTTTTTTTTTTAGATTCCATGTGTATGTGTTAGCATATGGTATTTGTCTTTCTCTTTCTGACTTACGTCACTCTGTATGACAGACTCTAGGTCCATCCACCTCATTACAAATAGCTCAATTTTGTTTCTTTTTATGGCTGAGTAATATTCCATTGTATATATGTGCCACATCTTCTTTATCCATTCAGCTGTTGATGGACACTTAGGTTGCTTCCATATCCTGGCTATTGTAAATAGAGCTGCAATGAACATTTTGGTACATGACTCTTTTTGAATTGTGGTTTTCTCAGGGTATATGCCCAGTAGTGGGATTGCTCGGTCATATGGTAGTTCTATTTGTAGTTTTTTAAGGAATCTCCATACTGTTCTCCATAGTGGCTGTACCAATTCACATTCCCACGAGCAGTGCAAAAGTGTTCCCTTTTCTCCACACCCTCTCCAGCATTTATTGTTTCTAGATATTTTGATGATGGCCATTCTGACTGGTGTGAGATGATATCTCATTGTAGTTTTGATTTGCATTTCTCTAATGATTAATGATGTTGGGCATTCTTTCATGTGTTTGTTGGCAGTCTGTATATCTTCTTTGGAGAAATGTCTATTTAGGTCTTCTGCCCATTTTTGGATAGGGTTGTTTGTTGTTTTGTTATTGAGCTGCATGAGCTGCTTGTAAATTTTGGAGATTAATCCTTTGTCAGTTGCTTCATTTGCAAATATTTTCTCCCATTCTGAGGGTTGTCTTTTGGTCTTGTTTATGGTTTCCTTTGCTGTGCAAAAGCTTTGAAGTTTCATTAGGTCCCATTTGTTTATTTTTGTTTTTATTTCCATTTCTCTAGGAGGTGGGTCAAAACGGATCTTGCTGTGATGTATGTCATAGAGTGTTCTGCCTATGTTTTCCTCTAAGAGTTTGATAGTTTCAGGCCTTACATTTAGGTCTTTAATCCATTTTCAGTTTATTTTTGTGTATGGTGTTAGGAAGTGTTCTAATTTCCTACTTTTACATGTACCTGTCCAGTTTTCCCAGCACCACTTATTGAAGAAGCTGTCCTTTCTCCACTGTATATTCTTGCCATCAAATCTGAATGAGATCCTTGCTGGGTAGAGTAATCTTTGTTGTAGGTTTTTCTCCTTCATCACTTGAAATATGTCCTGCCACTCCCTTCTGGCTTACAGAGTTTCTGCTGAAAGATCAGCTGTTAACCTTATGGGGATTCCCTTGTATGTTATTTGTTGTTTTTCCCTTGCTGCTTTTAATATGTTTTCTTTGTATTTAATTTTGGACAGTTTGATTAATATGTGTCTTGGCGTGTTTCTCCTTGGATTTATCCTGTATGGGACTCTCTGTGCTTCCTGGACTTGATTAACTATTTCCTTTCCCATATTAGGGAAGTTTTCAACTATAATCTCTTCAAATATTTTCTCAGTCCCTTTCTTTTTCTTTTCTTCTTCTGGAATCCCTATAATTCGAATGTTGGTGTGTTTAATGTTGTCCCAGAGGTTTCTGAGACTGTCCTCAGTTCTTTTCATTCTTTTTTTCTTTATTCTGCTCTGCAGTAGTTATTTCCACTATTTTATCTTCCAGGTCACTTATCCCTTCTTCTGCCTCACTTATTCTGCTATTGATCACTTCTAGAGTATTTTTAATTTCATTTATGGTGTTGTTCATTGTTGCTTGTTTCCTCTTTAGTTCTTCTAGGTCCTTGTTAAATGTTTCTTGCATTTTCTCTATTCTATTTCCAAGATTTTGGATCATCTTTACTATCATTATTCTGAATTCTTTTTCAGGTAGACTGCCTATTTCCTCTTCATTTGTTAGGTCTGGTGGGTTTTTATCTTGCTCCTTCATCTGCTGTGTGTTTTTCTGTCTTTCCATTTTGCTTATTTTACTGTGTTTGGGGTCTCCTTTTTGCAGGCTGCAGGTTCGTAGTTCTTGTTGTTTTTTCTGTCTGTCCCCAGTGGCTAAGGTTGGTTCAGTGGGTTGTGTAGGCTTCCTGGTGGAGGGAACTAGTGCCTGTGTTCTGGTGGATGAGGCTGGATCTTGTCTTTCTGGTGGGCAAGTCCTCGTCTGGTGGTTAGTTTTGGGGCGTCTGTGGACTTATTATGATTTTAGGCAGCCTCCCTGCTAATGGGTGGGGTTGTGTTCCTGTCTTGCTAGTTGATTCGCATAGGGTGTCCAGCACTGTAGCTTGTTGGTCGTTGAGTGAAGTTGGGTGTTGGTGTTGAGATGGAGATCTCTGGGAGATTTTCACCGTTTGATATTACGTGGAGCTGGGAGGTCTCTTATGGACCAGTGTCCTGAAGTTGGCTCTCCCACCTCAGAGGCACAGCACTGACTCCTGGCTGCAGCACCAAGAGCCTTTCATCCACATGGCTCAGAATAAAAAGAAGAAAAAGTAGAAAGAAAGAAAGAAAGAAAGAAAGAGGATAAAAGAAAATAAAATAAAGTAAGGTAAAATAAATTTATTAAAATAAAAAAATAATTATTAAGAAAAAAATTTTTTTAAGTAAAAAAAACCAAAAACGGATGGATAGAACCCTAGGACAAGTGGTGAAAGCAAAGCTATACAGACAAAATCTCACACAGAATCATACACATACACACTCACAAAAAGAGGAAAAGGGGAAAAAATAATCTATCTTGATCCCAAAGTCCACCTCCTCAATGTGGGATGATTGGTTGTCTATTCAGGTATTCCACAGATGCAGGGCATATCAGGTTGATTGTGGAGCTTTAATCCGCTGCTCCTGAGGCTGCTGGGAGAAATTTCCCTTTCGCTTCTTTGTTCGCACAGGTGCCGGGGTTCAGCTTTGGATTTGGCTCCGCCCCTGCGTGTAGGTCGGCTGAGGGCATCTGTTCCTCACTCAGACAGGACGGGGTTAAAGGAGCCGCTGATTCGTGGGCTCTGGCTCACTCAGGCGCGGGGAGGGAGGGGCATGGAGTGGGGGGCGAGCCTTCGTCGGCAGAGGTCTGCGTGACGTTGCACCAGCCTGTGCTTGCACACAGGCCTCTTGGTGGTGGCAGCAGCAGCGTTAGCCTCTCATGCCCGTCTCTGGGGTCCTCGCTGTTAGCGGCGGCTCGCGCCTGTCTCTGGAGCGCCTTTAAGCAGCGCTCTTAATCCCCTCTCGTCGCGTACCAGGAAACAAAGAGGGAAGAAAAAGTCTCTTGCCTCTTCGGCAGGTCCAGACTTTTTCCCGGACTCCCTCCCGGCCAGCCGTGGTGCACTAACCCCCTGCAGGCTGTGTTCACGCCGCCAACCCCAGTCCTCTCCCTGCGCTCCGACCGAAGCCCGAACCTCAGCTCCCAGCCCCGCCCGCCCCCGGCGGGTGAGCAGACAAGCCTCTCGGCCTGGTAAGTGCTGGTCGGCACCGCTCCTCTGTGCGGAAACCTCTCTGCTTTGCCCTCCACACCACTGTTGCTGTGCTCTCCTTCGCGGCTCCGAAGCTTCCCCCGCGCCTCCGCCACCCGCAGTCTCCGCCCGCGAAGGGGCTTCTAGTGTGTGGAAACCTTTCCTCCTTCACGGCTCCCTCCCACTGGTGCAGGTCCCGTCCCTATTCTTTTGTCTCTGTTTATTCTTTTTTCTTTTGCCTTACCCAGGTACGTGGGGAGTTTCTTGCCTTTTGGGAGGTGTGAGGTCTTCTGCCAGCGTTCAGTAGGTGTTCTGTAGGAGTTGTTCCACGTGTAGATGTATTTCTGGTGTATCTGTGGGGAGGAAGGTGATCTCTGCGTCTTACTCTTCCGCCATCTTCCCCCTCTCTCCTGCCTTTTAGTTTCTGCCATATTTAAGCCATGATGGCTGATTCCCTTGATATAGCAAGCTCTGAATAAATAGCCTCTGTGTATTCTCATTTGTTGGTCTTTTTTTTATTTCCAGTTTTCCTGGAGGTTTCCTGGAGATACTGTCTGTACTGCCCATTGCTGTGGATTCATCTTCAACCAGGTATGATATTCACAGAGGCCACTTGCATCTTGTTGCTCTTAGCTTGTAGACTTCCTGCTGAGGTACTAAGTCACTTCAGGTCTGAACTCTAGTCTCTCTACATTAAAATCCTCGGCTGTTGTCTCAGTTTGGTACTCAAGTTTCGTTATTCGTTTCAATTTGTTTAGCATCCTTGGAAGAAACAGGCAATTATTTTTCCTCCATTATTGCTCTTTTGTGCTTCCATTTTTGTATTGTGCTACAAAACAGTGTTGCATGTCATCAGAAAGAGAATCACAGGTTGAATCACAGTTTAAAACTAGGCATAGGCCTCATAAGCCTGTTGTCAGAGCTGGCCTTACAGACTGGTTGAGTTTGTGGTTCTCATCAAAATGTTATCTATTTGAGTAAACTTTTTGCTGTGAGACACCAATAAAACTGGATGAGGTTAATTTTCCACCTCAAACTTTTGTCCTGAGAGCTTGGCTATGATAGAATAAGAATGTCTTCTCTAGTTTTCCATCTTCTGGGGGGTGCAAATTTTTAGGTCTGTATTTGGAGGTGGCTGGTGATGAGTTTGGGGGACCAAGACATCAAGTACACAAATATTGCTTTAGAGTTACCATTAGTACCTTTCATGGGGTCTTGTAAGTCTAAATCCTGTCCTCTTCCAGGAAAAATCTCCTGCTTCTTGTGTATACTCTCATTACAATCCTAATTATTTCCATTTCTCTAAATGACATAATGTCAACAAGAATGATCTGTTGGAAACATTTAATTTGAACAAAATTGTTTGAGAAACTTATTAGAAAAGAAAAGGAATAAGATTTCCCAGGCACAATGGACAGTATTAATTATTATACAGAGTCTTCCAAACAAAATTCTGATTCAAAAATTGCTTTATTAAAAAGAATACTTGGCCAAAGCTAAAGAACAATTTGAAAACCTTAAGCAACAACAAAGTAGACTTATTTCCCTAGTAAATCCTCTCTCCACCCCAAATTAAGTTGTACTAGGTTATAACCCAAAATATAAAACAAATATCCATGAGTCCACACTGATATACATAAATTATTGAATAAATAAATAATTGGAGGGAACAGACTAATCTCTTGATCAGTTCATTTCCATTTATTTATGTGGAAACTCCATCCACAAAGAAGTGGAACATAACTCCTCACCTCTTAAATTTGGGCTATGCATAGTGACTTCCTTCCAAAGGATACAGTATGGAAAGGGGGAAGAAAATAACTTTCCAGTGGAAAAACCTGCCTAACACTACCTTAGTCAGGTGATCAAGGTCAACATGAACAGTGATAAATCGTGCTGATAGAAGATTCCTTTGATAGGATGTGATGAAAATAACAACTTAACCTCTGTGGTCTTCTTCCCCCCAAAAGTAACCCCAGTCTAATAGTGAGAAAAACAGCAAGCAAAACTCAACTGAGGTGCAATCTATAAAATATTTGACCAGTACTCCTCAAAACTGTCAAGGTCATCACAAACAAGAATAGTCTGTGAAACTGTCATAGTCAAGTCGAGTTAAGGAGATATGAGAAGTAAAAGTAACATAATATCCTGGATGGGATACTTCAACAGAAAGATCTAAGATAAAAATTTTAGTCCCCCCGAAAAGCAATTGAAGTATATTTTGTGTGAATATATTTTTAACCAAATTAATTGTTAAAAACAATTGTAATATAACTGTGGGTAGTTCAGCCATGATTTCCTTTGAAGGGCATGGAAGATATTGATTAGGAAGTAATATGTAATGTAAGCTAGAGTCTTAGCAAAATTATATTTGCATATTTGTCCATGGGACTTTGAAAAATATTTATTCATAAGAATAAATATATTTGCATATTATATAACTTCAGCTATTTCCTTGGTTTGATTGTCTGTGTTTATTGATCTTTCAATAAAATATGGTCAAGGCTACAGGAAAATTATAATCATAGTATTGGCTTGGTGAAATGGAAATGAAGTTTTTATTTTAAAAATACTACATCCATTTTGTTCCCACTCTTCCTTTTAGGGAGCTTTAAAGAAGAGTCTGAGGTTCTGTGGTCATGAGAATGAGATTAAGAGCATTTACTGTGTAGCTGCATCAGACTTCCCTCTAATTCTTAGACCTTTGGTAAACATTTTATAGGGACAGAATGACTCTTAACATCTAAATAATAGGTTAGGATTTGAAACACTTGGAATGTTAGTACTCTATGAAGCCTGTAGTTGGGTTAGCTCTTACCTACTTTTTATTAAAAACTAATGATAATCACAAATTTCATATGTGGTTCCTAATATATCAAACTATATATAGGCTGAAATTCAATAAGATAAATAATTGTGAACCCAGTATCATATAATGAGAAGTTCTCTTTAACCATTGCTGAGATTTCATTAAAGTTTAACATATCATTAGAATGTTTTAAGAGAAGAGTTTCCAGGATACAATTCTAGGTAGCAATAGCACAGAAAGTGGATCTTTATTCATAGACTGAGTTTAGACTATTCTCATTACATTCAATATAAAGATGGATGAAATATTTTTCTTTTATTTCAAGACACTTATTGTGGGAAAAGGGAGCAAGTTAACAGCAGTGCAGAACCCTATGACACATCTCTGATAAGGGAAACACTGAGCCCCAGGGGAGCACCTAACAGGGATCCTTAAGCCAGGTTAAGTTAGGAATTGAGATAGACACTGGTTCTTAGGAAATCCAATGCCCGAGCCCAATCTAAAAGGGCAATCAGAATTTAGGTAAAAACCATTAAGGTGATTTTACAGATGGGAGGTATGTGAAGATATTGAAGCAGGGCAGAGCATCATTTATTGAGGGGAAACTACAAGGGCTCAGTTTTGCTTCAGGGCATTTATTGGAGTTGAGGCTAAAGAAGCAAGTGACAGTCAGATTTAACTAAATACAATCAATTTATGGATGCTCCCTTCGTGTTCAGTATTAGTATAATGCCAACAGGCATTTTTGTAACTTCATGTTACTGAGATATTTGTGTCATTGCTGAAATGGAAAATAACGAGAATTTCAATATAATGGCTAATTTGGGTATAATTGCTTAATATATGCCATTGGTCAGAATCATTTAGAACCTGGAGTCCTGGTTGTGAAGGAGGGAAGAGAGTAAACTAAACTTGTTTATTTAATCTCATCTAGAGGATTTCAATAACTGAATGGAATTAAGAGATGATGTCCACAGCTCTGTAAGCTATAGATGGAAAGTACAGTTTGTTTAACTGCAGGTATCCTTTAGCGAAAATTTCACTAGTTTCCCTAGCTGCTTGCTTGATTTCTGAAACTTAGTAGGACTGTCATGTGTTAATCTGCCACCAGAGCATTTAGATAGTATTTTTCAGAGCATAGCTGGTATGGCTATATAACGATGGACTTAAGCATGCATGTTTTTATTTTTACACTTTTTAGGGGAAACCTGGTTGAAGACAGACTATTTGATTTCTGCTTTTTACCTTTCTAAGTTCAGTTTTCTATATGGTGGCTCCGAAAAAAACAAAGAAACAAAAAACCCCCAAACAAAAAACCAAAACCTTAGAATGACTACATACTATAGCAAAAATTCAGGCTTTGTTTATCCAATGCTTACATAAACACTATATGATTTCAAATGAATGTAGCCATTGGTGCTATAACATTAGTCATTATTATAAAGTACTGTTTATAAACTGAGTGCTTACTATGTCCAGAGATGTCCTAGGCACTGCTGAAGTTGTGAACAGTCCTAGCTATTCTCAGGTGGGTTACATTCTAGAGGTATATAGCCCAAATGTGTAGAGTTATATATATACTAAAATAGCTATACAAAAGTATCAATGGTATGACTGTAACCAATCATGGAAGGTTAAATAAATGTTTATAGAATCATGAATACTCAGATCTAATCCAGTCTCTTTCAAACAAGGATTGACATACTTGGGAATCAGATTTTGTTTACATGCTCTATGGAGATTTCTGTGCTAAATAACATTTCAGAAAGAATGTATGAAACAATCTTCTGAAATCTGAAATATATGCCAATTGTAAATAGCCAGTAAGTTTCTTTTAACACTTTTATTGATAAGTGAGCTCCATTTTTGTCTAGTTCATATCATGTAGAGTACTAATATAGTTTACTAAATATTTGGAAGTTCACCCAACCTAAACTTATGTGGATATACTACAAGATAATTGGATTCTTAGATTTTTTAAAATAGGTTTGTTATGTTTTAAGGAAAATGAGTCAACAGGTTAATTCCTTTGACAATGGAAGCGAATTCAGGAAACACTCTCCACAGAGAGATTCGTTTCACAAATTTATTATATTCTAAGATATCAAATCACAAGAAAGTGTAGATTTTAAATGTTAGCTGGGTGTGACTTCAGGTAGGGAGCTGAGAGCTGATTAATGAAAATATATTTGGAACTTTGTTTACCCGTGCCTGAAAGCCCCAAACACTATAAATTCTAATGACTGCGAAATCATTACCTAATTAGATCTAAAATTATACAACCACTCTTAATGTGACTGATTTTCTTTGCTTGTGAATAGAAAGATAGGGATTTATATCCTATATGACTTTTATTTCCTTAAAATAATGCTAGAATTTTCACCATTGCTATCATTTGCTCTGACAGTGTCCCCAATATTAATACAAAGTGCATGAAACATTCAAGAAAGTTTAATGCTTTTACAATAGGAAGCCATATTGGAACAGGATGATTTTTAAAAAGGAGAAACTGACCAGGAGGCCAATTAATGAGAATATTTATTAAGCAATACTCTTTAACAGTTTCATAAAACCCAAGCCAATATTGGAACAGAGCTCTATTCATGGGTACCTGGGTTTAGATTCAGATAGTCTAGACAATTTTATTTCTGCCTACATCAGAAATGTGGCTAAACATTGTTAATGTTTATTCCATTCAGTAGCTACTTTGGGCTTTTTGCCTGCATGGCTCTGAAAAATATAAATTGTTTTACTCAAGTTCAGCCGTAATATCAGGGTTGAGAAACAAAAGAGCTTATGGTGTAAAATAGATGTTCTCTTATCCTAGAGTAGAACCTAACAATACTTCACTGATAATGGAATAAAACACATGAATAACTAGAAGGCCAACCCATTAAAAACAGGGATGGAAGGGTATCTTATTATCATCAGTATAATTAGGACAGAGAGCTGTATAATGAGTGTAATCATTTTCTAAGCCTATTTTCATTCAGCATTCATAAGAATGAGTGGTTATAACATACAGTACAATAACATAAGCACTGAAAATACTAGGGAAATAAAATAATTTACTAATTCAAAGGAAATCACAAGTCACTAAAGGAGACCAACAATAAAACAAGTCATTAGAGTTTACTGTGATAATGGAGAGGACACAGTTTTCAAAAGATTGCCATTCTATATGAATGACAAGTAACCCAGATTGGACTACCAGGGAAGATGTCAAGGAACCATGCTGGGAAGTGCTGCTTGAGCTGAACATTAAAGGACGAGAATTAGGTTTCCAGAGGAGTGGCAGAATAACATTCCAGTGAATGGTAGCAGAATGGACAAAATTGCAGAGGCATGAAGAAGCATGGCTTTTTGGGGTGGGAACTTATTTGGGGGTAACTTGCCGGGAGGTGAGGCTGAATAGATAATTGGAAGCAAGTCAATCAACTCATTCTCATCCGCTTCTTTTTTATCCATAAAGTAGACATAACTTCCTGTATTAATCAGGGTTCTCTGAGAAACAGAACTAATAGGGAGTGTGTATGCACTGTGTGCATGTGTACATGTGTATGCCGAGAGAGAGTTATTTTCAGGAATTAGTTTACATAATTTTGGAGGACACCAAGCCCAAACTCTGTAGGGTAGGCTAGCAGGCTGGAGACCAAGGGAAGAGTGAATGTTGCAGCTCAAGTCTGAAGCCAACCTGGAGGCAAATTCTCTCTTTTTAAGGGGGAGCTTTGCCTCTTTTCTCTCTTTAAAAATTTTTTTAACATCCTTATTGTAGTATAATTGTTTTACAATGGTGTGTTAGTTTCTGCTTTATAACAAACTGAATCAGCTATACATATACATATATCCCCATATCTCTTCCCTCTTGCGTCTCCCTCCCTCCCACCCTCCCTATCCCACCCCTCTAGGTGGTCACAAAGCACCGAGCTGATCTCCCTGTGCTATGCGGCTGCTTCCCACTAGCTATCTATTTTACATTTGGTAGTGTATATATGTCCATGCAACTCTCTCACTTTGTCGCAGCTTCAATCAATTGGATGAAGTCCACCTGTATTCAGGATAGTAATCTACATTATTCAAAGTCTACAGACCATGACCTAGCCAAGTTCACATAAAGTTAGTCATGATGAATCCACCCCTTGTCAACTTGATACTCATATGTACTTCCTTAAACCATACTTAATCTCTAAAGAAAATGACAATATCATACTTCTGTTTAACATGTTTCAACTATCCTGTGTACAACTGAAAACACACTAACCTTTTGCACAGCAGAGGATGAAAAGTCCTTGGGTAATGTTTACTCTTCTCCTTGATATCCTGTAATTTAAATACTGTGATGTAAAGTCAGTACATCTTAGGTTATATGATAAGTGAATAAAAGAGGGAAAAAACAAAGGTATTTACTAGATGGGTAGGTAGACAGACATACACATACACACAAACACAAACATATTCATAAAAAATAAGGAAGAAATATTCAGGATAGTTACAGTCCTCATTTCTGTAAGTGGTAACGTGGTCATAGCTGGTATTTATAAACTGCATTTTTCCATTATTATTATGTATTATCCAATACATTCCATATTCCCTTTACAGTTAGCAAGCACCTCAGATGGTTGTGGTTCTTTACTTGGGATCGGGGAAGGGGTGATCCAAACCTTCATTCCTGAAGGGTCTGGACCTTTAGTAGTCCTGTCTGAATTGGGTTGTTGTAGTCTTCCATTGACTTTAATTACAGGTTATGGTAAAACTAATATAATATCCTAAGTGATCTCCTGTTATTCCAGATATACTCTTCCTTATCTCCATGGTGGAGTAGCAGTGCAATTTCCCTTTAGTGGTCAGGATCAATCAACCCAACCAGAGCAGTAACTCCTTTCTTTGCCTGTTGATTCAGAGGCATGAGAAGCCCAAAGTGGCTGGGTAGCAATCTTAACTGCTTATTCAATGGAATCACTGTTTTGTCTCCTGGTGGAAGTATTCCTCCCTTTGGAACTAAGACCTCTAGGTCAGTGATACATAAAGTCATGGGAATAAGAAGCAACTATTTTGCTAGTGGGTCACTGGGATAATAGTGATTGGTGCCACTTCCATTTCCATCCCTTGATTCCTGGACCTGTGAATCCTGGCTGTGGGAGAAAGAGTGCCATATATTGGACACTGATTCAGAGCACATGCAGTCTCCTGGAGAACCTTGCCCCAGCCCTGCAAATTATTGTCACCTAACTGGCATAGTAACTGAGTCTTTAAAAGGCTATTCTACCATTCTCAAGCCAGCTGCTTCAGAATGGTGCAGAACATGGTAAGACCAGTGAATTTCAAGAGTATGGACCCATTGCTGCACTTATTTTTCTGTGAAGTGAGTTCCTTGATCAGAAGCAATGCTGTGTGGAATACCAGTACAGTAGATGAGGCATTCTGTAAGTCCACAGATGGTAGTTGTGGCAAATGCACTGCATGTAGGAAAATCAAATCCATACCCAGAGTAAATGCCTATTCAAATGAGAAAAAAAAATCACTTCCATGACAGAAGCCGTACAGTGTAATTAACTGGCTACAAGGTAGCTGGCTGATCACACCTGGATAAAGGTGCCATATCGAGGGCTTAGTGTGGGCCTCTGCTGCTGTCATATTGGGCACTCAGCATTGTCTGTAGCTAGGTTGGCCTTGGAAGTCCACATGCTGAGCTCATGGATTACCTCTATCCCTGCCACCATTTTATTAATAGTAGAATATAGCAGCAAATGTATCTTGTTTTAATGATATTCCATATGTGAGAAAAAATATTTATCAAGTTTAATGTTGAACTTTATCACCACTTTCAACATTATGAAGCATACCAATGCCCACCTTTATTTTTTATGATATTAATACTTTCATGAGGTAATATTTGGAAATATTTATCTCATCTGTATAAATCTCACTTTGGCTTATGATGAAAGACTTAGTGTTTTAACTCAAAGCAGTATATTCAAAATGAGTTAATAGTAAGATGTAAAGTGTCTGGAAAATTCTCAGAAAAAAAGTAAGTGTACCAACCAACAAACACAGGCATATTTTGCTTCTTTTCAATAATGAAACATGGGTGGCATATTTACTACAGTTTAAGCACAGCCATCAACAACACTGTTTCTGTTCAATGTCAAACAAACCTTGACGTGTAAGTAACAGGGTTATTCCATCTATCAAGTACTGATGTTCTTTTAGTCTTGTAATTATTAGCTTGGAAAGCATAAAAACTTTGGTAATTTTATTATGCATTTTTTATAGTTTAAGATTCATTTTCTATCCATCATATCAAAAAGAGCAAATAATAAATCTTGGTCCTCTTCTGTAATTACAATTTTCTTGCTTCATTACAGTTTTAAACCTGATAAATCAAAGATACCTTCAACAAGAAAAAGATAAGTTTCAATATTTTAAAATTTTCTGGGTAAAAATTTCATTTAATTTGAGGATCTTAGAAGGAGTCATACATATTATACCTGTAGGTTTTACTATTAAACTTTTAGAATTCATAGTAAAAATAAACAAAAATGAAATGACCTAGGTATCTGATGTAGTAAATCCATGGTATTCTGAAGTGCAGAAACCAGGACATATTAAACACAGTTACTTCTGTTGCTGTGTTAAGATGATGTAGAATAATGGGTGGTGATGGCTTGTTCTAATGACAGAGAAGTTTAGATTGTGACATGATATAGGATCAATACAGTTCTGTTTGCTTATTATATTGGATTTTAACCAAGAGAAAATCCCTTTTGCTATTTTATTCTTTAATTTGATTGACTTGCCCTAATTTTATTCAGAAGCGCTATTATATTGTTCTTAGCTACATCAGGAAATAAAATAGCAAAATTTCCTTCTTTTGTGAGGCTTATATACCAGTGAGGAAACATAAGTAAAAATATATATTACAAGTACATACATTTTGTAGGATATTAGAAAGCAAAGTGCTATGGGGATAAGTAGAACAGGCTAAGGGCTAAGACTTTGGGGTATATGGAGGAGGGTGGTTTGAGTAGACTTGGTTGAGAAGATAGCCTTTGATTACAGGCCAGTATTTATATTGAAAATTCCTTTTGTTGACTTAAAATATGACCTCAGTCATAATCAGGTTTATCACATGTCTATGAAGTAAAAATGAATCTATAATCTTAGGAACAATTTCCTCTTAAGCAGGGTGTTTCATAATGACTTTCTTAACAATTATTTTCCTTGTTGGCATTTAATAAACATTAAAATTTAGTTTCAAATGTCTAGTATATTTTGAGAATTATTTCTATTTTTTCGGAGAAAATTTGACTACATTGATAGAGCAAGTATTATGGGAAAGCTGCAGCATTTTAGTGAACTTCCAAGGTCCTGAAACTTCCTCAATGGTTGTCTGAGTCAAGGCCATACCAATGATATCAGATTCTTTTATTTTGCAAGTGTACGTGTGTGTGTCTGTGTCTGTGTATTTATTTTTGTTTTCTTAAGTGAAATCTCCTTTTAATGATACATGATGAAAATGAGGCTCTTGTCCCTGGATTTCTACTAGTTATAATTTTTTTAGGTTTAAATTGAAATAAATGTTAAAATGTACTTCACAAATATTAATTTATTTTTAATGACACTGAGAGAAGTGAAAATGGCTTTTAATCTTTAAACAAAATGAGGGTTCAGGCCAGCAAATTGAAAAAAGTGAGCAAAATATTCACTTTCAGTTCTGAACTATTTATTTTAAATTATCACTTTGATTAAATACATAAGATGTAGTTCTATATTCCCATTTATTTTATGCTATATTTATTTGGTATTAAAAGTAATTTATATCAGGTATTTTCATGGATAATCCAAGTATCAGTGAGCACTGATACCAAAATAAACTATAAAAAGTGAATTGGAAAATGAAATATAGAAAAATATATTCTTTTTTTTATACTTAGGCACTGTTGGAATCAAAGATGAGCCAGATGAATGTGGGTGAATGGAGGAGGAAAGTAGAAGGTGTTTTAGGTACATGTAGCATCTCTGCAAAAATACTGAGGAAAATAGCATGTTACGTTCAGCATGTATCAGTAATTTGATATGTCTGGAACATAGGATTTTAAAGGGAGAGGATCAAAAGGAAATGTTGAAAAGCTATGTAGAAACTCCATAATTATATAAAAATTATATATAAAAATATATGTATATATATTTATCTACATAAATAAATATATATATATATATATATGTTTTTCAGAGACTATTTTAAACTATTTTTTATTTTAGTTTTATTTTTTTCAGTTTTGAGGGCTAATTGACATACATCACTGTATAAGTTTAAGGTGTACAGCATGATGGTTTGATTCACTCATAGTGTGAAATGATTACCACAGTAGGTTTAGTTAACATTCATTATCTCACATAGATATAATAAAAAGAGAAAAAAATTTTTCCTTGTAATGAGAACTCTTGGGATCTACTCTCTTAGCAACTTTTCTGGATGTCATACAGTGGTGTTAACCATAGTCAACATGTTGTACATCTCTAGTACTTATTTATTTTGTAACTGGAAGATTGTGCCTTTTGACCACCTTCCTCCAATTTCCCTATCCTCCACCCACTACCTCTGGTAACCACAAATCTGATCTCTTTTTCTATAAGTTGGATGTGTATGTGTGTTATTATTCCACATGTAAGTGAGATCATACAATATTTGTTTCTTTCTGACATTTCATTTAGCATAATCCCTTTAAGGTCCATCCATGTTATCACAAATGGTAGGATTTCATCCCCCTTTTTTAATGGCTGACTAATATTCTTTTGTGTATATATACACCACATCTTTATCCATTCTTCCACTGATGGACACTTAGGTTGTTTCCATGTCTTGGCTATTGTAAATAATGCTGCTATGAACATGAAGGTTCCACTATGTTTTCAAGTTTTTGTTTTCATTTCCTTTAGATACACTCTCAGAAGTGGAATTGCTAGATCATATGGTAGTTCAATATTTAATTTTTGGGGAACCTCCATAATGCTTTCCACAGTGGCTGTACCAATTTATAATCCCTTCAATAGTGCATAAAGATTCCCTTTTCTCCATATCCTCACCAGCATTTATTATCTCTTATCTTTTTGATGATGACCATTCTAACAGGCATGAGGTGATATCTCATTTTGGTTTTAATTTGCATTTTCCTAATGACTAGTGATAATGAACATCTTTTCATGTATGGACATACCTCGCTTTCCTGTGCTTTGTTTTGTTGGGTTTCTCAGATATTGTATTCCTTACAATTGAAAGTTTCTGGCAACAGTGCATTGAGTAACTCTACTGGCGCCATTTTTCCAACAGCAGTTGTTCACTTTGTGTCTCTGTGTCACATTTTGGTAATTCCTGCATATATTTCAAACTTTTTCATTATTATTATACTTGTGGTGATATGATCAGTGATCATTGATTCTACTGTTGCAAAAAGATTATGACTCATTGAAAGCTCAGATAATGGATAGCAGTTTGTAGCAATTAAGTATTTTTTAATTAAAGTATGTACATTTTTTTATACATATGCTACTGCACACTTAATTACAGTATAGTGTAAACATAACTTTTATATATGCACTGGGGAACCAAAAAATTTGTATGACATACTTTGTGATATTTGTTTTTATTGTGGTGGTCTGGAACCAAACCCCCAATATCTCCATGGTATGCTTGTGCCTGTAGTCCATTTGTTTATCTTCTTTGAAAAAAATGTCCACTTTCTTTTCCTTTGCCTAATTTTTAATTGGATTATTTGATTTTTTGCTATTATATATTTATTATTAACCCCTTATCAGATATAAAGTTTGCAAAAATTTTTTCCCATTTCATAGGTAGTATTTTCATTTTGTTGATGGTTTCTTTTGCTGTGCAGAAGCTTTTTAGTTTGATGTAGTCTCACTTTTTTATTTTTTATTTTGTTACTTATGCTTTAGGTGTAATTTCCAAAAAAATATTACCAAAGCCCATGTCAAGGAGCTTTATTCTAATGCTTTCTTCTGGGAGTTTAATGTCTTACATTTAAGTCTTTAATCCATTTCAAGTTAATTTTTATGAGTGGTGTAAAATAGGTGTCAAGTTTCATTCTTTTACATGTGACTATCCAGTTTTCCCAGCACCATTTATTGAACAGACTGTCTTTTCTCCACTGTTGAATATTAGTCGATCATGTACACTTGAGTTTATTTCTGGGCTGTTGATTTGGTTTTGTTGGTCTATTTATTTTTATGCCAGTACTATACTGTGTGAATTATTATAGCTTTATAATATAGCTTATAATCAGGAAATGTGTTACCTCCTGCTTTCTTCTATCTTGGGATATTCTGGGTCTTTGTGGTTTCACATAAACTCTTAGAGTGTTTTTTATTTTTCTTTTTTTTTTTTTTTGGTCACACCATGTGGCATGTGGGATCTTAGTTCCCTGACCAGGGATCAAACCTGTGCCCCCTGCATTGGCAGCTCAGAGTCTTAACCACTGGACCACCAGGGAAGTCCGTGGAGTGCTTTTTCTATTTCTGTAAAAATTATCATTGAAATCTTGATAGTTGCCTCGAATCTATAGATATCTTTTGGTAGCATTGACATTTTAACACTTAATTCTTCCAATTCATGAACACATGATACCTTTCCATTTATCAGTGCCTTCATTGATTTCTTTTATCAATGTCTTGTTTTCAGAGTTGAGATCTTTTACTTTCTTGGTTAAAGTTACTCCTAAGTATTTTACTGTTCTTGAAGCTATTGTAAATGTGATCATTTCTTTTTTTTTTTTAAGGAATTTTTTTGTTGGTGTATAGAAACACTGTGAATTTTGTGTGTTAATTTTATATCCTACAACTTTACAGAATTCATTGATTAGTTTTAACAGTTTCTTTGGTTCAGTCTCTAGGATTTTTAAAATATATAAAGTCCATGTAATCTGAAAGTAGAGTTAACTTTACTTCTTCTTTCCCAATTCTGATGCCTTTTATTTCTTTTTCTTGCCTGATTGCTCTAGGTAGGGCTTCCAGTACTATGTTGAATAGGTATGGTGAGAGGAACACCCTTGTCTTGTTCCTGATTTTAGAGGAAAAGCTTTCAACCTTTGGCCATTGAGTATGATATTAGCTGTGGGTTTGTCATATATGTCCTTTATTATATTGAGATATGTTCCTTTTATGCCTAATTTTTAAATGTTTTAATCATGAATGGATGTTGAATTTTGTCAAATACTTTTTCTGTGTCTATTGAGATGATGAAATCATTTTTTCTTTCATTCTTTTAATGCGATATATCACACTGATTGATTGTGTATGTTGAACCATCAGCATCCCAGGAACAAATCTCAGTTAATCATGATGAATAATACTTTTAATGTGATGCTGAATTTGGTTTGCTAGGATTTTGTTGAGATTTTTTTCATCTATATTCATCAGGGTTATTGGCCTGTAGTTTTATTTTCTAGTATTGTCCTTATCTGGCTGTGTTATCAGAATAATGCTGGCCTTGTAAAATAAGTTTGGGCATGTTCCTTCCTCTTCAATTTTTTGATAGATTTTGAGAAGGATTGGTATTAATCCTTTAAATGTTTGGTAAAATTCACTATTGAAACCATCTGGTGCTGGGCTTTTATTCATTGAGAGATTTTTGATTACTGGCTCAATCTATTTACTAGTAATTAGGCTACTCAGATTTTCTCTTTGTTACTGGTTCAGCCTTTGTAGGTTGTATGTTTCAAAGAAGTTGTCCAGTTTGTTGGTGTATAGTTTTTCATGGTAGCCTCTTATTTTCCTTGTATTTCTGTGATATCAGTTGTAATGTTCTCTTTTTCATTATACTTTTGTTGATTTCAGTCTTCTCTTTTATTCCCCCTTGTCTAGTGTAGCTAAGTTTTGTCAATTTTGTTTATCTCTTAGTTTGGTTAATATTTTCTCTTGTTTTTCTATTCTTTATTTTATTTATTTCTGCCCTAATCTTATTATTTCCTCCCCTCTCCTAACTTTGGTCTCACTTTGTTCTTTTTTTCCTAGTTCCTTAAGGTGTAGAGTTAGATTGTTTCCTTGCTTCTTAATGTAGGCATTTATTGCCATGAATTTACCTCTTACAACTGTTTTTGCTGAATGCCATAAGTTCTGGTATGTTGTATTTCCATTTCTGTTTGTCTCAAGAAACTTTTTAATTTCCCCTTTAATTTTTTTTTGTATTCATTAGTAGTTCAAAAGAATGTTGCTTAATTTTACAGTTTTCCTTTTGCTATTGATTTCTAGTTTTATGCTCTTGTGATAAGAGGAGATACTTGGTATGCTTTCAGTCTTCTTGATTTGCTAAGACTTGTTTTGTGGCCTGACATTTGGGTTATCCTAGAAAATGTTCCATGTGTACTTGAGAGCAATATGTATTCCGTTGTTGCTGGATACAATGTTCTATATGTCTATTAGGTCCATTTGGCCTACAGTATTGTTCAAGTCTGCTGTTTCTTTATTGTCTTTGTCTAGATAACTTATGCATTCTTGAGAGTGGGTTATTAAAATTCCCAACTATTAGTGTATTGCTGTTTATTTCTCCTTTGAGCTGCATTATTTTTTTGCTTTATATATTTAGGTGCTCCAATGTTTGGTGCTTAGATATTTACAACTGTTATATCTTATGTATGGATTGACTCCTTTATCATTATACGATGACCTTCTTTGTTTACTATTTTTCATTTAAAGTCAGATATAAGTATAGCTACCCTGCTTTTTGTTGTTGTTGTTGTTGTTACCATTTACCTAAAATGTCTTTTTCCATCCCTTCCTTATAGGTTTGTGTGTCTTTAAAGCTAAAGTCAGTGTCTGGTAGGCAGCATATTTTTGGATCCTGTTTTTTTTTTTTATCCATTCAGCCATTCTTTGTCTTTTGATTGGAGAATTTAATCCATTTATGTTTGATGTAATTATTGGTAAACAAGGATTTACAATTGTCATTTTGTTCATTGTTTTCTAGTTGTTTTGAGATCCATTATTCCTTGTTTCTTATCCTGCTGTCTCTTTTTGTGTTTTGATGTCTTTTGGTATCAGTATGCTTTGACTTCTTTATCATGTTCTTTTATGTAATAGCCATAAGGTTTTCCCTTGTGGTTACCATGAGGGTTACATGAAATATCTTAAAATTGTAACACCCAATTTTAAGCTGATAACAACTTAAGTTCAACAGCATTCCTAAAGTTTAAACTTTTACTTCTCCTCACATTTTATGTTATTGCTGGTACAATTTATGTATTTTAATATTGTGTAACTAACAACAGATTATTGCAGTTACGGTTATTTTTATAATATTTATTTTTTAACTTTTAAACTGGAGTCACAAAAGTATTATGCACCACTAATAACATATTACAGAATCTAACTTTAACAAGTATATTTACCATTACCTGTGAATTTTGTGTTCACTTTTTATGTTTTTGTGATGTTAATTAATGTCCTTTTACTTCCACTTGAACTCCCTTTAGCATTTCTTGTAAGTCAAGTCTAGTGATAATGATTTCTCTCCAGCTTTTGTTTGTTCAGGAAATTCTTTATCCCTTCTTTATCTCTGAGTATAGAATTTTTGGTTAACAGGTTTTTTTTTTTTTTCAATATTTGAATATGTTATTCCCTTTTCTCCTGGTCTGGAAAGTTTATGTTGAGAAATCTGACAATAGTCTTATGGGGATTCCCTTGTATGTAACATCTCTCTCTCTCTCTTTTTTCTCTTGCTTCTTTTTAAGTTTCCTTCTTTGTCTTTGACTTTTGACAATTTAATTATAATGTCTTGGTATAGCCCTATTCAGGTTCAACCTATTTGGTGTCCTTTAGGGCTCACTGATCTGGATTTTTTTTGGGGGGGCACATAGCATGACATGTGAGATCTTAGTTCCCCAACCAGGGATCATACCTGTGCCCCCTACAGTGAAAGCATGGAATCTTAACCACTGGACCACCAGGGAAGTCCCTGGATCTGGATTTTTAACTTAAAGTTTATTTTGTCTGATAGTAATATAGCTACCCCTGTTTTTTTTTTGGTTACTATTTTCTTAAACTGCCTTTTTTTTTTTAGTTTAAATTTTATTTAAACTAACTCTATAAGAGAAGAAAAATCTATTTCTCTTTCCAAGTTTTGGAAGTTTCCAGCCATTATTGCTTTAAATATACTTTCTGTACCTTCCTCTTTCTCTTCTCCTTCTGGAATTCGCATAATGCAATTATTATTTATTTTCATTGTGTTCCATGAGTCCTGCAGCTTTTCTTTACTTTTTTTTCTTTTTGTCCCTCTAACCAGAAAATTTAAATGCCTTATTCTCCAGGTCACTGATTCCTTCTTCTGCATGGTTGAGTCTACTTTTGAAAGTCTATTGAATTATTCAGTAATTATGTTTTTCAACTCTAAGATTTCTGATTGGTTTTTTTTTTTTTTTTTTTTTTTTTTTTTTTTGCTGTATGCGGGCCTCTCACTGTTGTGGCCTCTCCCGTTGCGGAGCACAGGTTCTGGACGCGCAGGCTCAGCGGCCATGGCTCACGGGCCCAGCCGCTCCGCGGCATGTGGGATCTTCCCGGACCGGGGCACGAACCGGTGTCCCCTGCATCGGCAGGCGGACTCTCAACCACTGCGCCACCAGGGAAGCCCGATTGGTTTTATTTTATGGTTTCTATTTCTTAGTCGAATTTCTAAGTTGTTCATGCATTATTTTCCTAATTTTGCTTAGCTGTCTGTATGTTTTTGTAGTTCACCAAACTTCCTTGAGAAGATTATTTTGAGTTCTTTGCCTGACAGTTCATAGATCTCCATTTCTTTAGCGTGAGTATTGGAGCTTTACTAATTTCCTTTGGTGATATCATAGTTACCTGAATTTTCATTGTCCTTGATTCCTTACCTTTGTATCTACACATTTGGGTAATCAGGTTCCTCTTTACAACTTTATAGGACTGTTTGACAGAGACAGATCTTCACCAGTCAGCTCCATTCGGGTTTCTGTGTGTGTCTGCTGATAATGTCCTTGGGCATGTAGGGCCTGCCATTATGATCTACTTTTGATGAAGCAACTGTTTGAGCTCTGAGTATCATACAGAGTATTTTCACTGCCATAAAATTCTTCCACTCTCCGTTTCTTCATCCCTCCCCACCCCATAGCCCTTGGCAAGCACTGATGTTTTTACTGTTTTTATAGATTTACATTTCCCAGAATGTCATGGAATTGCATTCATACAGTATGTTGCCTTTTCAGATTGACTTCTTTCCCTTAGTAATATGCGTTTAAAGTTCCTCAATATCTTTTCATAGGTTAATAGCTCAGTTTCTTTTTGGCACTGAATAATATTCCATCATCTGGATGTACTATAGTTAATTTATCCATTGACCTACTGAAGGGCATCTTGGTTGCTTCCAAGTTTTGGTAATTGTGAATAAAGCAACTGTAAACATCTGTTATTCTACCTAGAACACTGTTCCATAGCTATCTTCATGGAACTCTCCCTCTCCTCTTGCAAGCCTTTTCTTAAATGTCAAACATTTCATTAACCCTATCTTGACTACTCCATTTAAATTGCAAACTGCCCATGCCCAAACACTCCCAATCCCCATATTATGTTTTATTTTTTTCCAGAGAATTTACTGCCTACTATCCTATATCATTTACACATTGTGTGCTTTTTGTCTATCTCCAATCACTAGAGTATAATCTCCACAGAGATATGGGGGCATGGCTTTTTGTCTGTTTTGTTCACTATTTTGTCCCCAAAATCTATCCCAGTACTGGGAATATGTTAGTAGTTCAATAAATAACTTTTGAATTAGTGAATGAACAAAATGCTATCTTCCTGCTGAGCTTGAAGCCAGTATCAGCCACAAAATATTGGCATAAGGCTACTCATTTATTAAGACTCTGGATTCCTTTTTAGCTATCATTATTAGAGATAGGCAAATTATCTAATGGTGTTGATCAGACATTTAATGGTGTATATATTAATCCAAAGAGACTTATTATTCTTAATTCTAATTAAAATGTGGTTCTTTTTGATAAAATAGTTAAAATTATTTTTCTTTATTTAAAATGTAAACTAGAAAAAATATATTTCAATATTAGCTTTGTCACAAAAATTGTAGTTCAACTGTTTTATGTATACATAATATATTTTTACACTTTGAAAATAACTCCAGTGTTTATTGGTAGAATGTCATGTTTTGGATGCAACAAATTATGTTTGTACCACAACCAATTCAAAGTACATTAATTTAGTAAGAACATAGCATTTCTTATAGTACCAAGATATACCAAAGTTGCATTCATGTTTTCACTACAAAAATTTTTGTTTGAACATTTTAACTGACTTTACAGTAGTAGTTATCATGGAGTCTATTATTTTAACTTTTAGAAAAATGAACTTCCAAAGTTTTGTTTCTAATGAGTAAAATGATCAACTTATTCATGGAATTATCTTAAAAGATCAATTTTTTGAAGCATCAGATGAAATTTTTAAATAATTTGCATCATTTCTTCATTTATGGATGCTTCTTTGTTTTGGAAAAACACCTTCTACTCTCCTCTACTGTCAATACTCAACTGACAGAATACTTCGCTTTAGACAATATTGATCACCAAATGTGTATAGAATTTCCCCCACACCAAGTAATTCTTCCATATCAGATAGGTGTCTTACAATTTAATTTATTCTGACACTATCTACTTAAGGATAGTGTAAGATCCCATGGGTTAAGGGCTCAAGATGCCCCCCATCCCCACTCTACTTTAGATGCCAACCTCAAGCCCAGGTCGTAACCTGTGCTTTTGACTAGCAGGCTACAAATTGGAGGGTCCCATGACCCCCTATTCAGGTTCAATCATTTGCTAGAGTGGCTTACAGAATTTAGGAAAATTTTTTCCTTATTAGATTACCAGTTTATCATAAAGGACATTACTCGGGAATAGCCAGATGGAAGAGATACATAGGGCAAACTATGGGGAGTGGATGCAGAGCTTCCATACCCTCTCTAGGACTCTCACTGTCCCAGCACCTTCTTGTGTTTACCAATCAGAAAGCTCTCTGAATACCTTTGGTAGGTGTTTTTAATGGAGGCTTTATGACATAGGTTATGATTGATTAAGTCATTGGTCTTTGCTGATTAACTCAACCTCCAGTCAGCTTCCCCTACCTGGAGGTTGGAGGGTGGGGATGAAAGTTCCAACCCTATAATCATCTGATTGGTTCCTCTTATAACCAGCCCCCTGTCCTTAGGAGCTTAGCAGACGACCTCATTAACAAACTCAGGTGTTGTTGAAAGGGCCTTGATATGAATAACAAAAGATTCTCCTTTCATCTTTATTGCTTATATTATAGCAAAAGATGCACCTATCATTCTTATCATTTAGGAAATTACAGTGGTTTTAGGAGCTCTGAGTAGGAGCTGTGGGTAGAGACCAAATACATACTTCTTACTGTCACAACCTGGTTCCTTTATTTTAGAAGATAACTCTCTGTTAACCTCAAATCTCATTCACTTGGTTATGGTCTGTTTTACATGTGGGTCACTAGGTTAATTTTTCTCTCCTGCACCTATACTCTGGAATAACTGTTCAGCCATAATCATGGCTTTAAGTCTGTCCTTTTGAGCTCAGAGAAAGAGTTCACGTTTCCCTATTCTAACTAATATTTGTGCCCATCTTTTTTTTTTTTTAAACATCTTTATTGCAGTAAAATTGCTTTAAAGTGTTGTGTTAGTTTCTGTTTATAACAAAGTGAATCAGCTATACATATACATATATCCCCATATCTCTTCCCTCTTGCATCTCCCTACCACCCTCCTTATCCCACCCCTCTAGGTGATCAGAAAGCACTGAGCTGATCACCCTGTGCTATGCGGCTGCTTCCCACTAGCTTTGTTTTACATTTGGTAGTGTATATATGTCAATGCAACTCTCTCACTTCGTCCCATATTACCCTTCCCACTCCCCGTGTCCTCAAGTCCATTCTCTACATCTGTGTCTTTATTCCCGTACTGCCGCTATGTTCATCAGAACCTTTTTTTTTTTTACATTCCATATGTATTTGTTAGCATATGATATTTGTTCTTCCCTTTCTGACTTACTTCATGCTGTATAACAGACTCTAAGTCCATCCACCTCACTAAAAATAATTCAATTTCATTTATTTTTGTGGCTGAGTAATATTCCACTGTATATATGTGCCACATCTTCTTTATGCATTCATCTGTTGATGGACACTTAGGTTGCTTCCATGTCCTAGCTATTGTAAATAGAGCTGCAGTGAACATTGGGGTGCATGTCACTTTTTGAATTATGGTTTTCTCAGGGTATATGCCCAGTAGGGGGATTGCCGGGTCATATGGTAGTTCTATTTTTAGTTTTTAAAGGAACCTCCATTCTGTTCTCCATAGTGGCTCTATCAATTTACATTCCCACCAACAGTGCAAGAGGGTTCCCTTTTCTCCACACCCTCTCCAACATTTATTTTTTGTAGTTTTTTAATGATGGCCATTCTGACCAGTGTGAGGTGGTACCTCATTGTGGTTTTGACTTGCATTTCTCTAATGATTAGTGATATTGAGCATCCTTTCATGTGTTTGTTGGCCATCTGTATATATTCTTCAGAGAAATGTCTGCTTAGGTCTTCTGCCCATTTTTGGATTGGGTTGTTTGTTTATTTCATATTGAGCTGCATGAGCTGCTTGTATATTTTGGAGATTAATCGTTTGTTGCTTCATTTGCAAATATTTTTTCCCATTCTGAGGGTTGTCTTTTCTTCTTGTTTATGGTTTCCTTTGCTGTGCAAAAACTTTTAAGTTTCATTAGGTTCCATTTGTTTATTTTTGTTTATATTTCCATTTCTCTAGGAGGTGAGTCAAAAAGGACCTTGCTGTGATTTATGTCATTATATCTGATTATGTCAGAGTGTTCTGCCTCTGTTTTCCTCTAAGAGTGTTATACTGTCTAGCCTTATATTTAGGTCTTTAATCCATTTTGAGTTTATTTCTGTGTATGGTGTCAGGGAGTGTTCTAATTTCATTCTTTTACATGTAGCTGTCCAGTCTTCCCAGCACCACTTACTGAAGAGGCTGTCCTTTCTCCATTGTATATTCCTGCCTCCTTTATCAGAGATAAGGTGACCATAAGTTCGTGGGTTTATCTCTGGGCTTTCTATCCTGTTCCATGGGTCTATATTTCTGTTTCTGTGCCAGTAGTATACTGTCTTGTTTACTGTAGCTTTGTAGTATAGTCTGAAGTCAGGGAGCCTGATTCCTCCAGCTCCATTTTTCTTTGTCAAGATTGTTTTGGCTGTTTGGGGTCTTTTGTGTTTCCATACAAATTGTGCAATTTTTTGTTCTAGTTCTGTGAAAAATGTCATTGGTAGTATGATAGAGATTGCACTGAATGTGTAGATTGCTTTGGGTACTCTAGTCATTTTCACAACGTTGATTCTTCCAATCCAAGAACATGGTATATCTCTCCATCTATTTCTATCATCTTTAATTTCTTTCATCAGGGTCTTACAGTTTTCTGCATACGGGTCTTTTATCTCCTTAGGTAGGTTTATTCCTAGGTATTTTATTCTTTTTGTTGCAATGGTAAATGGGGATGTTTCCTTAATATCTCTTTCAGATTTTTCATCATTAGTATATAGGAATGCAAGAGATTTCTGTGCATTAATTTTGTATCTTGCTGCTTTACCAGATTCATTAATTAGCTCTAGTAGTTTTCTGGCAGTACCTTTAGGATTCTCTATGTATAGTATCATGTCATCTGCAAACAGTGACAGTTTTACTTCTTCTTTCCAGATTTGGATTCATTTTATTTCTTTTTCTTCTCTGATTGCTGTGGCTAAAACTTCCAAAACTATGTTGAATAATAGTGGTGAGAGTGAGCAACCTTGTCTTGTTCCCAATCTTAGAGGAAATGGTTTCAGTTTTTCACCATTCAGAACGATGTTGGCTGTGGGTTTGTCATACATTGCCTTTATTATGTTGAGGTAAGTTCCCTGTATGCCTGCTTTCTGGAGAGTTTTTATCATAAATGGGTATTGAATTTTGTCTAAAGCTTTTTCTGCATCTATTGAGATGATCATATGGTTTTTCTCCTTCAATTTTTTAATATGGTGTATTATATTGATTAATTTGCATATATTGAAGAATCCTTGCACCCCTGGGATAAACTCTTCTTGATCATGGTGTATGATCCTTTTAATGTGCTGTTGAATTCTGTTCGCTAGTATTTTGTTGAGGATTTTTGCATCTATGTTCATCAGTGTTATTGGCCTGTAGTTTTCTTTCTTTGTGACAACTTTGTGATAACCAGAGTTTTGGTATGAGGGTAATGGGGGCCTCTTAGAATGAGTTTGGGAGTGTTCCTCCCTCTGCTGTATTTTGGAAGTGTTTGAGAAAGATAGGTGTTAGCTCTTCTCTAAATGTTTGATAGAATTCGCCTCTGAAGCCACCTGGTCCTGGGCTTTTGTTTGTTGGAAGATTTTTCATCAAAGTTTCAATTTCAGTGTTTGTGATTTTTCTGTTTAGTTTTTCTATTTCTTCCTGATTCAGTCTCTGAAGTGTGAGCTTTTCTAGGAATTTGTCCATTTCTTCCAGGCTGTCCATTTTACTGGCATATCGTTGCTTGTAGTAATCTCTCATGATCCTTTTTATTTCTGCACTGTCAGTTGTTACTTCTCCTTTTTCATTTCTAATTCCATTATTTGAGTCTTCTCCCTTTTTTTCTTGGTGAGTTTGGCTAGTGGTTTATCAATTTTGTTTATCTTATCAAAGTACCAGCTTGTAGTTTTAATGATCTTTGCTATTTCCTTCATTTCTTTTTCATCTATTTCTGATCTGATCTTTATGATTTCTTTCCTTCTGCTAACTGTGGGTTTTATTGTTCTTTCTCTAATTGCTTTATGTGTAAGGTTAGTTTGTTTTTTGGGATTTTCTTGTTTCTTGAGGTAGGATTGTATTGCTATAAACTTTCCTCTTAGAAATGCTTTTGCTGCATCCCATAGATTTTGGGTTGTCGTGTTTTCATTGTCATTTGTTTCTAGGTAATTGATTTCCTCTCTGATTTCTTCAGTGCTCTCTTGTTTATTTAGTACTGTATTGTTTAGCCTCCATGTGTTTGTATCTTTTACGGTTTTTTTTTCCTGTAATTGATATCTAATTTCATAGTGTGGTGGTCAGAAGAGATACTTGCTACCATTTAAATTTTCTTAAATTTACTGAGGTTTGATTTGTGACCCAAGAACTGTTCTATCCTGGAGAATGTTCCTTGGGCACTTGAGAAGAAAGGGTATTCTATTGTTTTTGGATGGAATGTGCTATAAATATCAATTAAGTCCATCTTTTTTAATGTATCATTTAAAGCTTGTATTTCCTTATTTATTTTCATTTTAGATGATCTGTCCATTGGTGAAAGTGGGGTGGTAGAATCCCCTATTATGATTACGTTACTGTCTATTTCCCCTTTTATGGCAGTTAGCATTTGCCTTATGTATTGAGGTGCTCCTATGTTGGGTGTGTAAATATTTACAATTGTTATATCTTCTTCTTGGATTGATCCCTTGATCATTATATAGTGTCCTTCTTTGTCTCTGGTAGTAGTCTTTAGTTTAAATTCTTTTTTATCTGATATGAGAATTGCTACTCCAACTTTCTTTTGATTTCCATTTGCATGGAATATCTTTTTCCATCCCGTCACATTCAGTCTGTATGTGTCCCTAGGTCTGAAGTGTGTCTCTTTTTGACAGCATATATACATGTCTTGTTTTTGTATCCATTAAGCCATTCTGTGTCTTTTGGTTGGAGTGTTTAATCCATTTACATTTAAGGTAATTATCAGTATGCATGTTCCTATTACCATTTTCTTAATTGTTTTGGATTTGTTATTGTAGGTCTTTTCCTTCTGTTTTTTTCCTGCCTAGAGAAGTTCCTTTAGCATTTGTGGTAAAGCTGGTTTGGTGGTCCTGAATTCTCCTACCTTTTGCTTGCCTGTAAAGATTTTAATTTCTCTGTCAAATCTGAATGAGATCCTTTCTGGGTAAAGTAATCTTGGTTTTAGGTTTTTCTCTTTCATCACTTTAAAAGTGTCCTGCCACTCCCTTCTGGCTTGCAGAGTTTCTGCTGAAAGATCAGCTCTTAACCCTATGGGGATTCCATTGTATGTTATTTGTTGCTTTTCCCTTGCTGCTTTTAATATTTTTTCTTTGTGTTTAATTTTTATAGTTTGATTAATATGTGTCTTGTCATGTTTCTCCTTGGATTTATCCTGTATGGGACTCTCTGTTCCTCCTGGAATTGATTGAATATTTCCTTTCTCATGTTAGGGGAGTTTTCAAATATAATCTCTTCAATTGTTTTCTCACACCCTTTCTTTTCCCTTCTTCTTCTGGGACCCCTATAATTCAAATGTTGGTACGTTTAATGTTATCTTAGAGGTCTCTGAGACTGTTCTCAATTCTTTTCATTCTTTTTTCTTTATTCTGCTCTGCAATAGTTATTTCCACTACTTTATCTTCCAGGTCAATTATCCGTTCTTCTGCCTCAATTTCTCTGCTATTGATTTCTTCTAGAGAATTTTTAATTTCGTTTATTATGTTTTTCATCATTATTCATTTGCTCTTTACTTCTTCTATTTCCTTGTTAAGAGTTTCTTGTATTTTCTCCATTCTATTTCCAAGAATTTGGATCATGTTTACTATCATTATTCTGAATTCTTTTTCACGTAGGCTGCCTATTTCCTCTTCAGTTGTTTGTTCTGGTCGGTTTTTAACTTGCTCCTTCATACACTGTGTATTTCTCTGTCTTCTCATTTTGTTTAACTGACTGTGTTTGGGTTCTCCTTTTCCCAGGCTGCAGGTTTGTAGTTCCCATTGTTTTCGGTGTCTGCCTCCAGTGAGTAGTGTTGTTTCAGGGGCTTGTGTAGGCTTCCTGGTAGAGGGGACTGGTGCCTGTGTTCTGGTGGGTATGGCTGGATCTTGTCTTTCTGGTGGGCAGGGCCATGTCCGGTGGTGTGTTTTGGGGTGTCTGTGAACTTAGTATGATTTTAGGCAGCCTCTCTGCCAATGGATGGGGTTCTGTTCCTGTCTTGTTAGTTGTTGGCATGGGGTGTCCAGCACTAGAATTTGCTGGCTGTTGAGTGGAGCTCGGTCTCAGTGTTAAGATGAAGATCTCTGGGAGAGCTCTTGCCAGTTGATATTACATGGGGCTGGGAGATCTCTTGTGGTCTAATGTCCTGAACTTGGCTCTGCTACCTCAGAGGCTGAGGCTTGACACCAGGCAGAGCAAGACCTTGTCAGCCACATGGCTCAGAAGAAGAGGGTAAAAAAAAGAAAGAAAAAATTATTTTAAAATATAATAAAATAAAAATATTTTAAAGAATTTTTTTTAAAAAGTAATTAAAAATAAAAGAAGTTAGCAACCAAACCAATAAAGAAATCCACCACTGATATCAAGCGCGAAAAACTATACTAATATAAACATAAAAATCAGAAACAAGTCAGTCGCATACAGCAAACCCCAAGTCTACAGTTGTTCCCAAAATCTACTGCCTCAATTTTTGGTTGATTCATTGTCTATTCAGGTATTCCACACATGCAGGGTACATCATGTTGATTGTGGAGATTTAATCCACTGCTTCTGAGGATGCATGGAGAAATTTCCCTTTTTCTTCTTTGTTTGCACAGCTCCTGGGTTTCAGCTTTGGTTTTGGCCCCACTCCTGTTCCTGCCCAGACAGGACGGGCTTAAAGGAGTGGCTAATTAGGGGGCTTTGGCTCACTCAGGCTGGGAGGAGGGAGGGGTACAGAATGTGGGGTGAGCCTGCAGCTGCAGAGGCCAAGGTGACATTGCAACAGCATGGGGTGCGCCATGTGTTCTCCCGGGGTAGTTGTCCCTGGATCATGGTACCCTGGCAATGGTGGGCTGCACAGCCTCCCTCGAGGGGAGGTGTGGATAGTGACCTGTTCTTGCACACAGGAATCTTGGTGGCTGCGTCATCAGTGTTGGCGTTTCATGCCCATCTCTGGTGTCCGTGCTGATAGCCGTGGCTTGTGCCGGTCTCTGAAACTCATTTAGGCAGTGCTCTGAATCCCCTGTCTTTGTGCAACCCGAAACAATGGTCTCTTGACTTTTAGGCAGTTCCAGACTTTTTCCTAGAATCCTTCAGGCTGTGTTCATGGAGCCAATCCCAGTCCTCTCCCTGGGATCTGACCTCCGAAGCCTGAGCCTCAGCTTGCAGCCCCCACCCACCCCGGCAGGTGAGCAAACAAACCTCTCAGGCTGGTGAGTGCTGGTTGGCACTGATCTTCTGTGCAGGAATCTCTCCTCTTTGCCCTCTGCACCCCTGTTGCTGCGCTCTCCTCCATGGCTCCAAAGCTTCCCCCCTGCCCACACCCCATTTCCGCCAGTGATGGGGCTTCCTAGTGTGTGGAAACATTTCCTCCTTCACAGCTCCCTCCCAGAGGTGCAGGTCCATCCCTATCCTTTTGTGTCTGTTTTTTTCTTTCTTCCTTTGCCTTATCCAGGTACTTGGGGAGTTTCTTGCCTTTTGGGAAGTCTGAAGTCTTCTGCCAGCGTTCAGTAGGTGTTCTGTATGAGTTGTTCCACATGTAGATGTATTTGTGATGCATTTGTGGGGAGGAAAGTGATCTCCATGTCTTACTCCTCCGCTATCCTCAGAAAAATACCCCCGTGCCAGTCTTTTGTATCTTGTATAAATACATTGTATTTATACCTTGAGTCAAGAGCATTAAGATTCCCATTCATATTTAAGATCTCATTATTTCAGCTTCATCTGTTACAAAGAGCAGTCTTTTCCTTTATTCACCCTCAAGGTTCTTGCTGACTCTTCTAGCAATTTTGGTAGATCTGAAATCTTGTCTCTTCCACTGTCTCTCTTGTGCCTACATCTTTCCAACTTCCTAGTCCCTGTGACACTAATGATTTCATTTTAATAAAAGCAGTTTTTAACTCTGCAAAAAGAAACACACAAAGAAACACAAAAACCACACGCCCAAACACCATAACCACCATGATTTGGGAAGAGTAAATAATGAGAACAAAGGCCCAGGATTTATAGCCCCAGCTGAGAACCCAGCCAACTGCTGTCATCAGTTTGCCAGCCATGGAAATATGCCATCTTGAAAGTTGAGAGTCCCCAGTCAGGTTGCTCCAGCTGATGTCATATAGAGCAAAAATAAACTGCCCATCCCAAACCTTGAACAAATTGCAGATTTGTGAGCAAAATAAATGATTGTTAATGTTTCAAGCCATTAAGTTTGACAGTGGTATGTTACACAATAGAGAAATATTGTAATTGAAGTAATGTAGGTCAGAGACCTGAAAGTCCTGACTTGTTCAGACCTTTGCCCTCAGGCATAGTAAATTATGCATTATTAGTGTAAGGAGGGGAGAACTGATGGCAAGTTTAGACTAAATAATGTAACCTTTACAATGTATTTTTTGTAATTGTTTTAAAGAAATAAAAACTCTTCAGATATTGTTATATGTAGACACTCTGTCAGGTACATCTAATCATTTAAGTCATGGTTCTTGGTCCCAGATTAGGCATCACTTTTATTGAGTTGTAGGGATTTGTATTTTATATATATATATATATATATATATATATATATATATATATATATATATATATATATAACTATCATTTTATTGAACACATGGGTAGGAGTATCAAATTTAGGAGTCATATTAAAAATGATTTAATCTTCATACATTTGCTTAAATTTTCTTCGTATCTCGCCTTTCATGTTTAAAAGTATTTTATCTATATTCTATAGATTTGAAAACTCAAACTAACGTGTTCCAATGTTATGTAGTAAATCTAAAGTGAGAGTTCACTTTCTAGAGAGACGTAATGTTACATAGTCTAGTTTTAGTTAGATTTGTTGTCAGTTCATGAAAACAAGGAAAATATTCTAAACAGGAGTGTAATTTCTACCTATCTAAATATTGATCTACTGGTTTCAAGTTGGAGAATTTTTTTTGTTATTTCCCTCTAGTCTTAATTATCAAATATGTATTTAGTATAATTGCCATGATTCTTTCAGTAGTATAGTACACATCTTTTTTATGTTCCCTCATCCTCTGCCTGTGACATTCCCTATGAAAGAGACATGAATTCTTGATAAATTTACTTCATTCTCTCATTATATAATTTTTAAACAGAAATGTCAGTGAATAATAAAACATTTAATAATTGAAGACATGCATATCCATATTTCTTGATTTTGTGACAACGTGAAAAATTGGATGTTTTTCTTTCTTTAAATTTCAGTGGAATGCGTCCATAAAACTTCAAATGTGTCTCATTTTCTATGAACAATTTGTTTTGGTTCATTTCCTTTTGCAATTACGTTAGCATTTAATAAAATACAGATTACAAAGAAGTAATCAAAATGGTAATTTTCAAAAAGATTGTGTCTATGAGGCAGAACACACACTAAAGGTAAGAAAGTGGTTTCTAATGAATATTTCAAGACATATGGTAAATTATGTCATTTATTGGGTTCCTTTTATATAAATTAAATTGTATTCTTGATGAATATCTTCTTTGGAGTTTTTTGCTAACATTTACTAATTATTTTAGATGTCTATATGTGTATTGTTAAATGGAATGAAAGGTTTTATTAGAAAGAGATGACATCAAATACCTCTCCAAAGGAAATGTTCTCAGTACAATAATTAATGGAAAAGCTCAGGACCATCAATTTCCTATAAAAAGATAATGATTAATTTGAATCATATGATTCATAAGTTAAGTAGAGCTCTTTTTTGACACACTTTCAATTCTGTTATTCTGTTTTCTGAGCTCAACTATAATAGTACAAAATTTATTTAGCTTTATTATCTTCTTTTTTGTTTAAAATAATAGCATGACCTATGAACCTTATTATGGATGACTGTGAGCTCTTAATTGATGACTACTGAGCAATTCTGAAATATTTCAGATATTGTATTTAATGATAAAACATTTACGAATATTAAGGTATTAGAGAAAAGTAACTCTTTTACCAGTTGAGAGGTGTTTGTCCTCTTGGATTATACAAATCATGAAGCACTCATGTAATTCCTATAAAGTTATATTATACTCCCATAAACTTATCCTATTCTAAAAAATACATTAAAAATCATTAAAGTAATCCAGTAGTCAAATTTTAATCTCTATGTTGCAAACTGAACAAACTATTTCAAATATACACATTTTGTACAAGTTTCTTAAGGTTTTTCCAACTAAAATATTGTGATCTGTTTCACGTCAACTTGAAAAGATGTGATATCATCAATAAAAAGTGAAGAAATAGATAAATTGTAACTAGGTCCTAGGCTGTCCTATCTATTTTCTTGGTCAATATTGTTTAGTGTTTCTTTGAGTAGGAGAGGCAGATGGTATGAAGGTAGAAGTTCCTGCTCCCCGAATGTGCATAAGATCTAATAAGAATATTATGAAAGAATTTCTGTCTTTCCATTTCCCATGTGTGTACTTCATCAGTGTCATTTTTTTCTTATAAAATATATATATCTCTTTTCTAGCCTATATGGCTGTAACATGATCCCAATTTTATATGTACCAATCTGTTATTCTCAATTCAGATTTCTGAGGCTAGTATACAGTAATTAATTAGCCTGTTTTATTCAAGTCTTACGTAAGATAGATTACTATGCTTATTCCAAGAATGTCTGGAATTCTGGTACTGACTCAATTTTCCTTGATTAGGTAAGTGTATGCCTTTTTGAAGAAACAACATTCTTTTTTGGTATTATTTTCTTTTATATCATTAATGTCGACTCTAACTTTTATAATTTCTTCCATCTTTTATTATGTTGAATTTGCTTATCCTTTTTTGAGACAAATATTAATGCATTTTAGTTTTTTCAGGTACTGACTCCTGGCCATGGTATGGGTGGACTGAGGTAGCTAGTAATTTATATCATGTTGTTTAAAGTTCAAAACTCTCCTGCTGATCTGCAGAACCAAGTCATTTGCATTACTTAAGGTTGTGTAGATTGAAGATTTATACTTGGTTTAAGCATTATACAGCCTTAATTGACTAGGTGACCTGTAGGGAATAGAAAATTTTCTATTATAAATTATGAAAATTTTCTCCAAGTTCTTCTGAAATGAGCATTCCAGTAGTTCATAATCTATGAACTATAAGACTAAGAAAGGTAAAACAAAACAAACTAAATTTCATGCGACCAATAATATAGTTCAAATATTCATATACCTGAAATTGATAATCTGCAAGAAGAAAATTGATAAATTTGTTACCAGAGGGGAAGATTTTAGTATATATTACTCTGTAAAGTATAAGAAGCATTAGAAAATCAGAAATCAGTATATAGCAGAACTGAACAACTTGAATATCAAATGACCTAGTGACATTTATGATTACACTCAATAGCTAGAGAATGCCTCCACTATTGTTTATATTTACATATCATATTTTAATTAAACTGTGTGGTGCTTTAAAAAGAATCTCAACATATTTCTAAGGAATGGAATCAAAAAGAACATCTTATGATATATATATATAACTGATTCACCTTACTGTACAGCAGAACCTAACACACCATTGTAAATCAACTATACTCCAATAAAAGTTTTTTTTTTTTTGAAGAACATCTTATGAGTACAGTTAAACTTATGGGTGAAGTTAAGCTAAATATTAAAAACAAAGGTCTTTTTATGTTTTGGAAAGGAAATACCCTTCTAAATATCATGTTCTAAGAAGGGACCACATTGTAACTTAGAAAATATTCTAAAATAAATTATGACAGAACACAACATATTAAAAGCATATGATGAGTTGAAGCTATGCTTCAAAAAATTTGAAGTATTAAATGCATACATTAGAAAAAAACTAAAATGCATTAATATTTGTCTCAAAAAAGGATAAGCAAATTCAACATAATAAAAGATGGAAGAAATTATAAAAGTTAGAGTCAACATTAATGATATAAAAGAAAATAATACCAAAAAAGAATGTTGTTTCTTCAAAAAGGCATACACTTACCTAATCAAGGAAAATTGAGAAAAGATAAAGGAGAAAAAACCCTTAAAGTGATAAAAAGGGTATATCAGTACAAATTAAAATCACCATAAATGGATATCATAAGTAAATTTATATCAGTAAATTTGAAAATTTAGGTGAAATGTCCACTTCTATATAAATACTGTCAGAAGGAAAGATAGAATATCTGAACAGTACAACAAAGTGAAAATTGGAGAGATTACAGAAATTGAATATATTATTAAAAACTTTTCCTCAAGGAAATTTCAGGTACATATAATGTCACCAGGGACTCATTTCAAATATTTAAGGACTAAGTAATGTTAAACAGAGAAACACGTACATAGAATAGGAAATGAGAAAACATTGCTTAATTTAATTTATAAGCTCAATACAATTCTGACAACAAAAGCTGAAAGGTATTTAAAAAATGGGGGAGAAAATTAAAGGCCAATCTCAGTCCTGAATATAAATGCAAAAATTCTAAACAAAATATTGTCAAATCAAATCTGGCAATGTATAAAATGTATAATCAAACATACATATACACATAAACACACACATAACACAAACCAAATTAGATTTTTGCAAGAAAAGAAGTTTGCTTCAAAATTAGAAAATACATCTAAGCAAAGTAACTAAATTAAGATTAAGATACAGATAAAATACAGGCATACCTCAGAGTTATCATGACTTCAGTTCCAGACCACTGCTATGACGTGAATACCATCTTAAAGTGAGTCACAAACAAAGTTATGTTACACTATACTGTAGTTTATTAAGTATGAAATAGCATTATGTCTAAAAAAAGTGTAATATTATAATTAAAAATACTTTATTGCTAAAATTGCTGTCATCTGAGCCTTCAGCGAGTTATAAACTTTCTGTGGGTGCAGGGTCTTGCCTCCGTGTTGGTGGCTGCTGACTGATCTGAGTGGTGGTTGCTGAAGGTTGGGGTGGCTGTGGCAGTTTCTTAAAATATGACAATAATGATGATTGCTGCATCAATTGACTCTTCCTTTCACCAAAGATTTCTCTGTAGCCTGCAGTGTTGTTTGATAGTATTTTACCCACAGGAGGACATTCAAAATTGGAGTCGATCTTCTCAAATCCTTTCACTGTTTTATTAACTAAGTTTATGTAATCCTAAACTCTAAATCCTTTGTTGTCATTTTAACAATCTTCAGAGCATCTTCACTAGGAGTAGATTCTATCTCAAAAAAACACTCCCTTTTTTCATCCATAAGAATCAACCCCTCAACTATTAAAGTTTTATCATGAGATTGCAGCAATTCAGTCACATCTCCAGGATCTAGTTCTCATGCTCTTTCTAACATATCTACAGTTATTTTCTCCACTGAAATCTTGAACCCTTCCTTGTTATCCATGAGGGTTGGAATCAACTTTTTCCAAACCCCTGTTAATGTTGACACTGTTACTTCATCCCATTAATCATAAATGTTCTTAATGATATCTAGAATGGTAAATCCTTTCCAGAGGTTTTCAATTTACTTTGCCTAGATCCATCAGAGAATCACCATCTATGACAGCTATAGCCTATGAAATGTATTTCTTAAATAATAAGACTTGAAAGTTGAAATTACTCCAGATCCATGGGCTGCAGAATGGATGTTGTGTTAGTAGGCAGGAAAACAACATGCATCTCATTGTACATCGCCGTTAGAGCTCTTGGGTGACAAGTTGCCATTGTCAATTAGCAGTGACATTAAAAAAATCTCTCGAAGAAGTAGGTCTCAATAGTAGGCTTAAAATATTCAGTAAACCATGTTATAAACAAATGTGCTGTTCTCTAGGCTTTGTTGTTTAATTTATAGAGCACAGGCTGTATACTTAGCATAATTCTCAGATTTTTAAAATGGTAAATGCTCATTGACTTCAACTTAAAGTCCCCAGCTGCGTTAGCCCCTAACAAGAGTAAACCTGTCCTTTGAAACTTTGAAACCAGACACTGACTTCTCTTCTCTAGCTATGAAATTTCTCGATGGCATCTTCTTCCAATAGAAGACTGTTCCATCTACATTGAAAATTTATTGTGTAGTGTAGCCACTTTCATTAATGATCTAAACTAGATGTTCTGGATAACTTACTGTAGCTTCTACATCAGCCCTTGCTACTTCACCTTGCACTTTTATGTTATGGAGATGACTTCTTTCCTTAAACCTCATAAACTGAGCCCTGCTAGCTTCAGACTTTTCTTCTGCAGCTTCCTCACATTTCTCATCCTTCCTAGTATGGATTAGAGTTAGGGCCTTGCTCTGGATTAGGCTTTGGTTTAAGCGAATGCTGTGGCTGTGTGATCTTCTGTCCAGACCACTGAAACTTTCTCCATATCAGCAATAAGGCTGTTTTGCTTTCTTATCACTCCTGTGTTCGCTGGAGTAGCACTTTTAATTTCCCTCAATAACTTTTCCTTTGCATTCACAACTTGGCTAACTGTTTGGCTCAAGAGACCTTGCTTCTGGCCTGTTTTGGCTTACAACATGCCTTCTTCACTAAGCTTAATCATTTCTGCCTTTTGATTTAAAGTGAGTGTTGTGGGACTCTTTTTTTTCACTTGAACACTTAGAGGTCATTGTAAGGTTATTAATTGGCCTAATGTTAATATTGTTTGTTTCAGGAATAGGGAGGCCCAAGGAAAAGGTGAGAGATGGGGCAATGACCGATTGGAGGAGCAGTCAGAACACACACAAAACTTTTTGGTTAAGTTTGTTTTCTTATATGGGCACAGTTTATGGCACCTCAAAATAATTATAGTAGTAACATCAAAGATCACTGATGACAAGTCACCATAACAAGTACAATAATAAAAAAAAGTTTTAAATATTGCAAGAATCACCAAAATGTAAGACAGAGACACTAAGTGAACAAATGTTGGGAAAATGCTGCTGATAGACTTGCTTGATTCAGTGTTGTCACAAGTCTTCAGTTTGTAAAAAACACAATATCTGTGAAGTGCAATAAAGTTCAATGCAGTAAAACAAGATATGCCTGTATTCCAAATAACTATGGGAATAGATGCAGAAAAAAGATTAATAAATTTCACATCTAATGGTGATTAAAACTACTAACTATGTAGAAGTTAGAGAGAAAATTCTTCCTCTAAGGATATCTGTAAAATGTAAATAGCAAATATCTTACTTAAGGAGAAATGTTCAAAGACAAGTGTACCCTCTAACAACACTACTGTTCCTCACACTGCATATTCTAATCAGTGCGGAGGCAAAAAAAAGAACCCAATTAAAGACTTAAAGTTTTCAAAAAAATTTTTTTCCACAATTAGCAGATGACATCATTTTAATGTAAAAATATTAAAGGAATAAGCAGTTAACTTATTAGAATTAAGTGATTTTAGCATGTTTTCTCAATGCAGGTTAAATAGAAAAATATTTTGTGTGTACAGATAAATATTTATAATGAAATAAAAAGTAAAGTTACCATTTATAACATCAAATGCACAGAGCTTCAATTAATAAGTCAAACAAAATATGTGCAATACCTCTACACAGAAACTATCAGTGAAGTTTCATATAAAAAATTAAAAATTTTAACTAAATGTGAGAAGATCCTTGTTCATGAATTAATAAATTCAGTATTGTAAAGCTATCAATTCTTACCAGTGATCTATGGATTCACCTTGGTAGGAATTAAATCTCAGTAGAGTGTGTGTGAGTATTTGTAAAATGCCAAGATGTTTCCAAAAATTTATAGAGATGCAAAAAGTCAAAAATAGAATTGGTATGGCCCTTTTGGCCCTTTTGAAGAAAGTGGAAACATTTTTTGAGAACTTATCAAGATTTATTTTAAAGACATTAAAAGGCTATAGTAAGAAGGTAGCTTTTTATAGTACAAGAATACACACATAGAAAATTGGAACTAATTAGACAATCCAGAAACAGAGCCATGCATATATGAAAATTTGATTTAAAACAAAAAACTTTGTATTAAACCATGCTAGGCAAATTAGATATCCATATGCAAACTGATGAAATCTGATCACTGATATATATCATATAGGAAAGAAAAAGCTAGATGCAAAACACAAAATAATATTCTATAAGTTACAAAAGGAGACTATTTTTAGGATTTGGGAGTCTGACAATTTTTGTTTTATTTTCTTAAAGTGATTGGACTACATTAAAATTAAAAACTTTCATTCATTGAAAGAAACTTAAGAGAATGAAAATGCAAGATATAGATAAGGAGAAGGTATTTGTAAGATATATAACACGCAATGAGCTCATTTCTTGACTCTATAAAGAATCTTCACAATATGATAACAATATTACAAAAGAAAAATAGACAATAAATATGAAAAGGTATTTCATAAAAGAATATATGAAATGTCCAATAAAAATATGAAAAAGTATTCAACCTTATTAGTAACTATGGAAATTTTATTAAAATCATTATGATACACAGTAAAACATCCATCAAAATGTCTAAGATTAAATATATTATAATACCTTGTTATATTAAAGATAGAAAGAAATGGAAATCTTTTCACACTCCTTGTAGTAAATTGACACAGACATTTTGAAAACTGGCATTATCTGCTGAGTTTGAGCACAAAAATTCCCTATCACACACCAATTGCACTCATATTTATATACCCAATAGAAATCCATGTTTATGCATATAATAAGACTGATACAAGAATGTTCACAGTCACATTATTTATAATGGTCCTGTATTAGTTTGCTAGGGCTGCTATAACAAGTGCCACAAACTGGATGGTTTAAACAACAGAAATAATTGTCTCATATATCTGAAGGTTAAAACTCCAAGATCTCAAGGTGTTGGCAGTATTGCATCCTTCTGAGGGCTCCGAGAGGAAAATCTCTTCTATGCCTCTTGCCAAGCTTCTGGTGGTTTTCTGGCAATCTTTGACTTATACAAGTATCACCCAGATTTCTGCCTTCATCTTCACATGGGTTTTATCCTGTGGGTGTATCTGTCTCTAATTTTCCAGTTTTTATAAAGGCACCAGTCATATTAGATTAGGGAACTTCTTAATGACCTTATTTTAACTTGATTACCTCTGTAAAGACCTTATTGCCAGATAAAATCACATTCTGATGTATTGGGGTTGGGACTTCAACATATGAATTTTGAGGGAACACAATTCAACCCATAAGAAGTCCCAAACCAGAAACATCCCAAATATCCAAGAATATTAGAGTGATAATTAAGTTGTGGTATATCATATAGTGGAATAACAAAGCAGCAGTGAAAATTGATACACCCCTCAATAGCAACAGTACAAGTCAGTAAACAGTGAAACAGATTTCCAGTGATCTGAAAGAAAATAAATACTAAACTGGAATTATATACTCAGAAAAAATATTTCAAATTAAATGAAAATAATGACTTTATTAAACAAACAAAATCTAAGTTTGTCAACTGAGGACTTTTCCTAAAGTCTTTTACTTAAGCAATATTTTTTCAGGAATGGACAAGTGATCCTAGAGGGAATGTCTAAAAATAAAAACAGAATGATGAACAAAATAAGTGGTAAATATATAAACAATATGATTTGAAGATTAGCTGTATTAAAAAGTAATAATGAAGTCAAGTGAGGTTAAAATGAAACAAAAAAGAAAAGACTTTCAAACAAAAACTTTTGGGTAAAGGTGTTACTGGAGGGAATAAATGGATAAATGGAAGCTAAATGTTTAACAGCTTTTATGTGTTCAAGGAATATATTTATATATTTATTTAAAATACACTTTTTTTTACATGCACCCCAATCTTTGCAGCAACACTATTTACAATAGCCAAGACATGGAAGCATAAATAAATGTCCATCAACAGATGAATGAATAAAGAAGATGTGGTATATGTATATATATATACAATGAAATATTACTCAGCCATAAAAAAGAATATCATGCCATTTTCAGCAACATGGATGCACCTAGAGATTATCATGCTAAGTGAAGTAAGTCAGAAAGAGAAAGACAAATACCATATGATATCACTTATATGTGGAAACTAAGATATGATACAAATGAACTTATTTATAAAACAAATAGAAAACAAATTTATGGTTACTAAAGGGTGAGGGAGAGGGATAAATTAGGAGTTTTGGATTAACAGATACAATCTACTGTAAATAAAACAGATAAACAACAAGGTCCCACTGTATAGCACAGGGAACCATATTCAATATCTTTAATAAACTATAATGGAAAAGAAGATGAAAAATAATATATGTATACCTGTATAACTGAATCACTTTGCTGTACACCAGAAACTAACACAACACTGTAAATTAACTATACTTCAATAAAAAGTTAAAAAATAAAATACATGTTTTTTTCAAGCATAGGGAGGATTTAGAATAAATGACCAAATAATTCGTTATGATCAATTCTCAACAAATTTAAAAAGAATGCAGTCAAATTTATTTTTGACCACATAGAATTAAACTAGAAATCTAATACAAAAGTACAGCTCAAAATGTGCTTATATTTGGATATTAAAAATACATTATGTAATAACCCATAGGTCAAAGAAGAAATCAAATTGAAATGAAAAACTATTTTGAACTGAATGATATAAAAATTACTACGTATCAACATGTTGGCTTCAGTGAAAGCAGTAATTAGACATTTATGACCTACAGTAAATATGTTGAAAAATAAAAAGACTGGAAAATCAATGCATTAATTATTTATCTCTTGAAGCTTCACAACTCATTCCATGAGGCTGTACAGCCATTCTCAAATTTTGGCATCTCAGGATCCCTTTACACTCTAAAATTAGTCTTCTCTCCAATTACCAGTAATTGAAAGAACAGCCCATACCATCAGACAGATTTGACCTAATACTGTATATAGGGTATTGCAGTGGGTTGAATGGTGGCCCTCCAAAAGATATGTTTGTATCTTATCCCCATAACCTGTGACTGTGATCTTATTTGGAAAAGGGTCTTTACAAATCTAATTAAGTTAAGGGTCTTCAGATGACAGCATTTTGAACTATTCTGGTGGATCCTAAATCCAATGGCAAAAATCCTTATAAAAGATTACAAAGGAGAGACCGAGGAGCAGAGGAAAAGCCCATGTGAAGACAAAGACAGAGATTGGAGTTATGCAGCCACAAGGCAAGGAATGCCCGAGTCTGTCAGAAGCCGCAAGAGGCGAGACATGATTTTCCACTAGAGTCTTTGGAGGGAGAGCAGCCCTATCAACACCTTGCTTTTGGACTTCTTGCCTTAAGAAATATGAGAGACTATATCTCTGTTGTTTTTAAGCCACCAAGTTTGTGGTCATTGGTAACAGTCAATAGCCCTAGGTGTTAAAGGCATTTTGGAGTAGCAACCCTAACTCGTCTAGTAATGATATAATTGAAACATGTAACTTAATTGGGTGACATCTAAAGGGTTTGAGACTAGAACCATATAATCAATTTTGACATCCTTTGCTGACTACACTCCGGAGGTTGAATACTTAAAATAGGATGAATGAAATGAAAGATAGTTAAAGAGCTAAGAGAACATCAATGAGATTGCTTTAGCTGTAGTTAACTATCTTCTAGATCTGTGTTGCTCTGCATTTGTAGTGAAAGGTGTAATCAATCTTTTCTTACTTAAGTGACAGGTGTTTATATTTGTTGCTGTCATTTTCAGAAAATCCAAAGAGTGACTATGAGCCAGAGAATAATTCAAATATCAGAATTAGGACACCAACTAATATCACCTTTATTTGTCAGGAGGAATTAATGGAGAAAATCTATTTTGTTTGATAGAAAGTATGGATTCTGTTGCCGAAGCTCGGCCTCTGTTCACCAATGCAGAATTGAAACGTGGAGACAGAGTTTTGCGTGAAGTAGAAAAGAACAGCTTTATTGCTCTGCCAGGCAAAGGGGGCCACGGCGGGCTAATGTCCTAAAAAATGTGTGTCCCACCCTGAAGGAGGTAGTGAGGAGTCTTATAGTGTTCAAGGAGCAGGGCATGATCAGCTCATGGACGTTCTTCTGATTGGTTGGTGGTGAGGTAATTGGGAGTCAACATCATCAACCTGCATTCAACCAGTCTGGGGTCTCCGTGCTTATGGGCAGCATACAGTTAACTTCTTCCACCTGGAGGGGGTTTCAGTATCTGTAAAACAACTCAAAGGACATGGCTCAGGATATTATCTATAGTCCTTGGGGAAGAACTAAAGGTCTTTGACTTTGTTTAATGGCTAAGGTATTATTATTTTGTCTTGCTTGACTGTTTTCCTTTCTGAAAACAGTCATTTTCTCACTTCTCTGATTAAATTTATTCTTTGACTACAGTTTTTCTACAGACAAAAGGCAGGTGTAAGACATGGGTGGGGGTCTATTCTGGGAAAGCCTTATAGGGTCCTGCTTGTTTACAATTCCAAATGAATAGAGAATCCTATATTATATCCACATGCTTATAGTTTTTAATCCTATATCTCTGCCTATCATTTTTGATGTTTTTATATGAGCTGTTTTTCCTCTGCTTATCTATGTTAGTGTCTCTTATTCTCTCCATCCACTCCTGTAGTTTCAGTTACCATCTACATATCGTTTACTCCCAAATAGATACTTCTGGCCCAGGTCTCTCTCCCAAACTTCAGACTTGGATGATCTATTTCCTAGGGACAGCTCTACTTTCTTTTTCTGCAGGCATGTTACTTCAAAGTAAAAATCAAACACTTCAAAAAAGTCATTTTCTTCAACCTTCTCCAGTACCCTACTTCTCTTTGAGTGAATGGTATTGTGAATTACCAAACCAGAATTAGAATCTAGTACTGAATTTCTGCTTCTTTCTTACTCTGACATACAACATTAAGCACCGAGTCTTGTTGAGATTATGTACTTTATATTTCCTGAATCTTTCCCATTTGTTCTGCTTGTCATGATTTTTATTAAGATCCCAGTCATTATCTCTTGCCTACAAAAGTTAAGAGCTTGTAACCTCTCTCTCCTTCCTGTCTTGTTTCTTGGACTATTCTTCATCTGTTGTCAAGATGATCTTGTTAAAACTGGAATCCTCCTACAGAAACTCCTTCAAATATAGATTATCAGATCTCATCCTCATTCCTGACTGTACCAACATCACTGATTGCCCTCAAGCTAAAGTCAGAATTCCTTGTGAATGGAATGGCTGGTGGATCATTCCCTTAACATGTCTGTTCTCTGAGCCCTTTCTCTTCACACCTCACTGAACTGTATGCATCTCTCCAAACCTGTCATGTTTTTTTCAAGGCTTTGCATTTTTTCCTTTGCTTAGATATCATTTTTCCCTATATTCCATGGATATGACCAAGTCCTGATCTTTTTTAACCTAAGCTATCACTCAACCAGAGTCATGTTCCTGATTTCTCACAGTTGGGTAAGTTTCCTATGCTCTATGGTATCAAAGCACCATATCCTTGCTACTCTCATCTTACTTATCAGCTATTTTTGGTGTCCCCTACATAAGACTGTAAACCCTTGATGGCCGACATGTATACATCACTGCTGTAGGCCCAGATTCTGGTGTGCGTATCGCAAATTCAAATGTTGTCAAGGACCAGGGCTGTAAAGAAAGTGTGTAACCACATTTAGAAGGCAGTGTGTGTCACAAGTACAAGGTTGTGGTAAGGAGTACTGGTAAATAAAGCATATATGTGTCAAATAAGGGCATTCGATGTGAATTTAAAAGACAGTATAGGCCGAAATATTGTGTCTTCAGGCCATATTTGGCTGCTCCATAGTCAGTCTGACTGCCAAAATGTTGTATATCCTAGATTTGCTCTATACATAAGTCACAAGTAGATTATTAATGAAAATTCATTAAGTTAATCATGTTAGTTACATGCATTCTTTTATTAATCAGCTTTTGATTGACTATTGCTTCAGCATATGAGTCAAGACATATTTTTTTACCCCTCCCCTTATGGAAACCATTTTGTTATTTTAGGTAAAACAAAAGTTAGATGACAAACCAATGGTGTTAATTTGATACAGTGAAGATATTTGTTATAATGGTGAAATTCTAATTATAAATAAATAATTCAGAGATAAGTTTAAGGCAGTTTTACTTTCTCTGTGAGTAATATGGATAGATATCTTTGAGATAAATTCAAACAATTTCAATTTCTCTGAGCGATATGGCTAGATATAAGAAATATACTTGAAATATTTTGATGGAACTTATGAAATATGTTATAAAATTTGGTACTACTTAGAATTCCTTATAAAGAGAAACAGTTGGGTAAGATAAAAATAAAAGGCAACATCGATTTAGATCTTTCTTAGCAGACTTTGTTGTATTAATACATGAATGAATTCTTATACTCTCTTATTCACTTGGACATTTCACCCCTATTCAATGGGTCTTTTATTTGTATCTCAGAAATATATTTATTTGACTTTAGGTAGGCTTGATTTTTGAATATGTAGGCAGAATTATATTTTCAATGTAATGAAAATGAAAAACAATTTTCTGGAACATTTTCAAAAAAAGAAAGTAACCATTCCATGTATTTTTAATATAAATGTTATTTTAGAATATTGTTTAAAAACCACTTTATCATATAGAGATGGATATAATATGCCAATAATAAAATGTGTAAAATAATTATGTGCTAAGATATAATCTTGTGGAACATTGCACATTTTGAGTAATATTTTGAACTTTCCATTTTTTTTTCCAAACCAGATCCATAGAAATAAAACTGATTTGTAGAAACATTTTTCTTCTGTGACAAGATTTCCACAAATTACTGCTTAACTAATTGACAACATATAAATAGTGTTTCACTATTTAATTGAGTAAATTGTACTGTAGCAACACATTTTCTGTATGGTAGTTGCACATTGATGTGTTACATATTCACCTAGCTTTGAGAGGGCTTATTTGAAATAATTCTACACTAAAATTAATTTACATCTTATATCATTTTACATATGATATCAAAGCTTTAAACCTTCCAAAAGAATAAAAAGTAAAGCCTATGAGAGTGAAATTTGCTCTCTTGAGAAGTGGAAACAAGAATACTATATATGCTATTCAATTATTACCATATGCTGGTTTCAGATCCAACTCTGACCTTAATTTCATGCTGTCTGCTTCAGTTCTGCTTTGTAAACAGAAGTGATAAAGCATCTTCAATGAGCAAATATATTTTGTTTACACAACAGTTGAGTTATTTGTAGTGATTTCATTTTTTAAGAATGCAACAATATGAAACTGTCATTCACTCTGAAACACCCTTGGAAACTTGTCTTCTATTGTGATAAATTGTGCCTCTTTGATACAAACAGAAGTTTTATCCCTTTTAGGATTCCGTTTTTAGTTAACTAATGAGGTTGTGTATTCAGAGCCATTTCAGAGAGTGTGAAACTTTTTCCCTCTTTTACCTGAATTTCATTTTGTTAATGTGAAAATCAACATTTTTCTGCAGAGCCAATTTACTGAACATTGGAAGGATTCACATTGTTTATTATTATTAAGGTCACTTGTCTTTGGAGACAAAATTATGACAAGTTTCAAATTTATTTTTGCCAGTTCTAAGTTATTGAAGCATACTTTATGAGGATTCCATTGTAGCAAAAGTTGATTTTTTAGTAAATTAAAATTTCCCAACAATCTATCAAGGATAACTCAAAATATAGTTCTAAGAATACCTTACCAAATTATATTTTAGGAAGAATATGTAAGTACTTAAAAATGAAAGTTCAAATCAGTAGTTTTTTAGTTAAATAATATCTCTGGCATTGTGTTGCAAAATGTTCAGAAAGGAAGTGGCATATCAGGAATCAAAGTTAGTTATTTTGATGCTATTATATAGTAGGGTTTTATGGGGTTATTGTTTTTAACAATTTAGAATATTTAAATATTTTATGACTTTTACAGGTGGGTGGGAATAAAAGTATTTTTATGGGATTCCTGCGACTATTAAGAACAACATGAAAATGAAAATTATGGTTTGACTTTAGAGAAGAAATTAATGATATATGGTGAGAGAAATGTAAATTAGTTGGTGTGAAGAAAGTAAATGAGAATTCTTTATAACAGGAACAATGACAGCATGTTAGTGCTGTCAGGACACAAAGAAAATCTAGGCAGTGCATCCATTGAATCATACAAACCATTTAACTAGGAAACAGATAAGCATGTCTCACAGGAATATAAAGAAGGTTAGACCTTATACTTTTATTATAGAATAGGTTCGTCACATCCCTCTCCCCTATAATTTAAATTGTTTATTTCCTTTTATAAAGAAGTATGTTTCAGAGAATAGTAAAGTCACATTAAAGTATCCATAACCACATTCACCAAGGGAAATAACTGTTAATCCACTAATACATAAACTTATAGATCCTTGTAGTGTGTGTATACATGTATGAGTGTGTGTTATGTGTGTATACTAAAATACTCTCATACTCTTTGTAACCAGATTTTTCACTTAAAAAGATAATATAAAATTGCCTGATTTTTGAGTATACAACCTTAGACTCTGAACTTGAAGCCTTAAGCGTTATTACAAATACTAAAGTTTTGTTAATTCTGAAGAAACATAAAAATATCCATAAAATTGCTATCAATTAGTGTATTGTGGAAATAAAAATTTAGATTCTCTCTTATGAACTTATTCTAGAGTATAACCTATCACTAGATAAAAGGTAAGACTGAGATTAGAACAGCTATTTTTACAGGAATTCTGTTTATATAATACTTTAACTAGGTGTCTGAAAATTGTACTTGATTGATTACATATTCTTTTGATTTCTTTTATCTTTATTCCATACAAGCAATTTTGCAATGTTAACAAATACATTTCAAAAGAACGTAGCATAAATGAGCAAAAGATATAGAAGAGTGATGGCCAGATTGGATCAGGGTGTTATTTCAAGGAACTTGTCTATTCGTGGCACCTTTCTCAGTTCCAAGGTGACCCTGAGGTACTGCTTTGAAGTCCTTTAGAGCTGTTACATAGAAGTCCTGATATACCTCCATATTTGATGTTACAACAAGTACTGTCCCTTTAGTAGCCTTGAAGTGGGTGTGGCATAAAAAAGCTTCCACTCTGGAGAGTTCTTCCCGATCAGACCCCTAGCCTGTTTCATGTCTTTCCTGGGCTTGTTTGTAGACCAAGTCCCTTAGACTTGCTTGATTCTTCATTTGTTTTCATATTGAACTTAATTTCACCTAGTTCATAGATTCTGAATTCACTTTTCAACTATCTAAAATTACCAGTACCAGTCAGCCCTATGTATTTCTTCTCCTAACTCTGACTCCCAAATTTCCAGGTTGCTTAGGAGAAGAAGAGGAATTCTAATCTTATAGTTTCTATTTGTACTCTGATTTTCTTCTGAAGTCATGCCTTTTAAACACTTCCCCTAGAAGTGGAAGAGCAATATTGTTGACATATTTGAACTGAATAAAGCATGGAAGAACTACATTTATATATTGATACTGAATATATATATTCATATATGTACACATACATACACAGCAAAACTGACTAATTACAGGCATTATTCTCTTTTTCCAAATTATTTTTACAAAAACATTTGGCTCCAAAATATAATTATCTTTTTGCAACTCTCTAACCCTGGCATCTCTCCTGTTCCCCTCTACATATTTCTACATTGTACTCACTGACATTTACTACATGTTATTTATATATTTATAATATATAAATTTAACAATATAATTATATTTATTTAAATACCATACATAAAATATATATATATATAGCTACATAATTTGTCTATCTCTGCCTATACTTATCATCTGTCATCTTTCACTAAAATGTAAATTACATGGGGAGATCAATGTTTTTTCTACTGTGTTCTCAGTTCCTAGAGTAGTAACTAGCAAAGTGTAGGCACGTAATACATATTTGTTAAATGAATTAATGTACATGTTACTTAATGATTGTTTCTCTGTTAAGGTTTTATTTTAGTTTTTTAAATATAGAATGTTCAAGGAGAAAGTAATTATTCAATTATGAATGAATAACAAATAGAACCCTTGGTTTGCATATCATTAGCACCAACAAATCAGAAGGAAAGAAACTATAAGACAACTCTGTAATTTTATAAAAGTGTGTTCAATCCACAATATCTGCATACAAGATGAAAAACAAGATGGAAGAATTTTTCCATCCTTTCTCTAAAGTTAAAGCAGCACACTTCAGAGGTCAAGTATAAAAGACAATCATATCAAAAATCTAAGTTCTTAAGATCATTTTCTTTTACCTTTAAAAATACTATGCAGACAATTTAAACCTCTCAGAGTAAGGACATAATAATATATCTGATATTATGTAAAAAAATGTTGGCATCAATGCAAAGCCATTAATCCATTCAGTTATATATAGAGCAACTCAGGCTAAGAAAAGGTAACACTGTTCACCTAATTCTAAGCTATTACCCAGGCTTTGCAGTCTTATAAGGGGAACCACAGATCCTATTAACCATTATCAGGATACCTTGGGGTATAGAGACAGACACTTTAATGAGCTTCTTTATCTCATTTTCATCTTAGTAGGTAAAAATAGACCAACATTAGCTATCAAGTCCCACTTCTTTAATGATAACATTAGTTGAGTGTGACGACACATTTTAAGAGTTCTGACATACCTAATAATATGTAGGTACATATAAGAGCTTTATATGATTACATAATTTTCTTTCACACAGCTCACCAAAGAGTCAATCTTTCTATTTTTATTCTCTTTTAGGCACATTGTGTAAGTAGCTGTACAAGTTGGATTTGAAATTTAAATTCAGCTTTTCAAAATATTGTCAATAATATTTCACCATTGCACACTTTCAGGAGTTGTTTGTTGCATAATCACCATGAAATCTAACAAAACTGTTCACCAAAGAAACTCAAAGACATCTGCCTAACTGCTTTATTGAATGTTTGAGCAATTCTGTGGAAGATTTCCCATATCACCTGTGGTGGAACAGATGTGGCTACTGTGTGAAGCATATATTAGGGTTATAGAATACCTGCTAGAAAGAAATTCCAAATGCAGAAAAATATATTTTAGCTTATGAAAAGGGCCTGAAGGGATCTGAATCACCTTCTCTTATTACACAGTTATAGACTGAAAACTTCATATCATGCAAGACAGATGTAGCTGAGTAAGGATTTTATGTTGAAAAGCTTGAATAAATTATAGCTTGAAAATTTCTTATTATTTTTCTTAAGTATTAAAACTTCCTGTGTTTGAAAGTCACAATGATTAAATATTTTGTGAGGAGTTTAATTTTTATTTTGTTTCTTATTTAAATGAATTCTTATCAAGAGAGATTTTGAGGAAAGTATAAAAAGTATATTTTGTAATATTTTGAATAATTAGAGTTCACACCAGTTCTTTAGTGCCTCTTTACAAAAGGATGAAATAGAGGAAAATGTAAAGTTATAAAAATATGTAAAATAAGAGTGCAGGAGAAGGATTTTGTCACGGTGGGACCCCTGTATTCCACTCTTGGCATATCCACAGGGAGGGGCTTTAGATAAGACCACACTCTCTACCTCTGTGAGTCTGGCATGAAGTACACATTAAGCATACGCTAGTTAATTTGAAAGAAAATACTCTAACGTTTAGGGTGGAGAAAGCCTGTATAAATACCATTGGGCTTAAAATATTTTTTGGTATCCAATTCTTCAGTAGGATTATTTACCTCCTTAAAGGCTATGAAAGAGATTTATTCTAACAAAGCTGGATCTTCAGGAAAAAAGGTAGGGCAGTGATCATGGAATTTTAAATACATTTAAGAATTTATGTGGAAAATCACCCTGATACCAGAACCAGATAAAGATGTCACAAAGAAAGAAAACTACAGGCCAATATCACTGATGAACATAGATGCAAAAATCCTCAATAAAATACTAGCAAACAGAATCCAACAGCACATTAAAAGGATCATATACCATGATCAAGTGGGGTTTATCCCAGGAATGCAAGAATTCTTCAATATATGTAAATCAATCAATGTGATACACCATATTAACAAATTGAAGGAGAACAACATATGATCATCTCAATAGATACAGAGAAAGCTTTTGACAAAATTCAACAGCCATTTATGATAAAACCCTCCAGAAAGTAGGCATAGAGGGAACTTTCCTCAACATAATAAAGGCCATATATGACAAACCCACAGCCAACATCATCCTCAATGGTGAAAAACTGAAACCATTTCCACTAAGATAAGGAACAAGACAAGTTTGCTCCCTCTCACCACTGTTATTCAACATAATTTTGGAAGTTTCAGCCACAGCAATCAGAGAAGAAAAAGAAATAAAAGGAATCCAAATCGGAAAAGGAGAAGTAAAGCTGTCACTGTTTGCAGATGACATGATACTATACATAGAGAATCCTAAAGATGCTACCAGAAAACTACTAGAGTTAATCAATGAATTTGGTAAAGTTGCAGGATACAAAATTAATGCACAGAAATCTCTGGCATTCCTATATACTAATGATGAAAAATCTGAAAGTGAAATCAAGGAAACGCTCCCATTTACCATTGCAACAGAAAGAATAAAATATCTAGGAATAAACCTACCTAAGGAGACAAAAGACCTGTATGCAGAAAATTATAAGACACTGATGAAAGAAATTAAAGATGATACAAATAGATGGAGAGATGTGCCATGTTCTTGGATTGGAAGAATCAACATTGTGAAAATGACTCTACTACCCAAAGCAATCTACAGATTCAATGCAATCCCTATCAAACTACCACTGGCATTTTTCACAGAACTAGAACAAAAAATTTCACAATTTGTATGGAAACACAAAAGACCCCAAATAACCAAAGCAATCTTGAGAACGAAAAATGGAGCTGGAGGAATCGGGCTCCCTGACTTCAGACTATACTACAAAGCTACAGTAATCAAGACAGTATGGTATTGACACAAAAATAGAAATATAGATCCATGGAACAGGATGGAAAGCCCAGAGATAAACCCATGCACATATGGTCCCCTTATCTTTGATAAAGGAGGCAAGAATATACAGTGGAGAAAAGACAGCCTCTTCAATAAGTGGTGCTGGGAAAACTGGACAGCTACATGTAAAAGAATGAAATTAGAACACTCCCTAACACCATACACAAAAATAAACTCAAAATGAATTAAAGACATAAATGTAAGGCCAGGCACTATAAAACTCTTAGAGGGAAATGTAGGCAGAACAGTCTATGACATAAATCACAGCAAGATCCTTTTGGACCCACCTCCTAGAGAAATGGAAATAAAAACAAAAATAAACAAATGGGACCTAATGAAACTTAAAAGCTTTTGCACAGCAAAGGAAACCATAAACAAGACGAAAAGACAACCCTCAGAATGGGAGAAAATATTTGCAAATGAAGCAACTGACAAAGGATTAATCTCCAAAATTTACAAGCAACCCATGCAGCTCAGCATCACAAAAACCAACAACCCAATCCAAAAATGGGCAGAAGACTTAAATAGACGTTTCTCCAAAGAAGATATACGGATTGCCAAGAAACACATGAAAGAATGCTCAACATCATTAATCATTAGAGAAATGCAAATCACAACTACAATGAGATATCATCTCACACCAGTCAGAATGGCCATCACCAAAAAATATACAAACATGGTCTTCCCTGGTGGCGCAGTGGTTGAGAGTCTGCCTGCTGTTGCAGGGGACACGGGTTCGTGCCCTGGTCCAGGAAGATCCCACATGCCGCGGAGCAGCTAGGCCTGTGAGCCATGGTCGCTGAGCCTGCATGTCCGGAGCCTGTGCTCCGCAATGGGAGAGGCCACAACAGTGAGAGGCCCGTGTACTGCAAAAAAAAAAAACCCCAGGAAACAAACAAACAACAACAAAAAAAACCCACTACAAACAATAAATGCTGTGGGGGGTGTGGAGAAAAGGGAACCCTCTTGCACTGTTGGTGGGAATGTAAACTGATACAGCCACTATGGAGCTTCCTTCTAAAACTAAAAATAGAACTACCATATGACCCAGCAGTCCCATTACTGGGCATATACCCTGAGAAAACCATAATTCAAAAAGAGTTATGCACCAAAATGTTCATTGCAGCTCTATTTACAATAGCCAGGACATGGAAGCAACCTAAGTGTCTATCAACAGATGAATGGATAAAGAAGATGTGGCACATATATACAATGGATTACTACTCAGCCATAAAAAGAAACGGAGTTTTTTGTGTGAGGTGGATGGACCTAGAGTCTGTCATACAGAGTGAAGTAAGTCAGAAAGAGAAAAACAAATACCGTATGCTAACACATATATATGGAATCTAAAAATACAAAACAAAACAAAGAAACCAAAAACGGTCATGAGGAACCTAGGGGCATGACGGGAGTAAAGACACAAACCTACTAGAGAATGGACTTGAGGATACGGGGAGGGGGAAGGGTAAGCTGGGACAAAGTGAGAGAGTGGCACGGACATATATACACTACCAAACCTAAAATAGATAGCTAGTGGGAAGCAGCCGCATAGCACAGAGAGGTAAGCTAGGTGCTTTGTGACCATCTAGAGGGGTGGGAGAGGGAGGGAGATGCAAGAGAGAAGAGATATGGGGACATATGTATATGTATAACTGATTCACTTTGTTATAAAGCAGAAACTAACACACTATTGTGAAGCAATTATACGCCAATAAAGATGTTTTTTTTTTAAAAAAAAGAATTTATGTGGAGAAATACTGAAATGAGTCAGTAATTTGACCAAATTGTATTAATCCGATAATTTCTTAGAGGATTTTCAACACTCAGAGCGATCAAATCTGCACCTGTGAGTCTCTGCCCATCTTTCTTCTAGCCAATCAATGAGTAATACTGGGCATAAATCAACATTAGATATCAATCTTAAATGAAGATTTAATTATAAGTAGTAATTTAAACATAATACAATGCATACCTTATTTGGTTGAGATTAAGTCAAACATTGATTAATCTTTTGAATTAAATATTCATATTGTTCATATCTCATATTTACTAGGCCTCTGAAATCTTTGTACTTTTCATTAAACCTATATTCCCTCTTTACATAAAGAACTGACAAAAGAGTTTATTAGAAAAGATGTGACCAAGTGGTCAGCTGTTTAGCTCTCTCCTGTTTTATGCTGTTTTTAAATAGAAATTTCCTATAATGGTCCACTTAACTTTCTTGCTAAAATAATTATTACCTCTAAAGCCATTTTATTCTCCTGTTGGGTTTACTTTGGGGGCTTTCAGGGACTCCAGTGGACAACTCTGACTCTCTTTTTTATGTTGTTTCCCTCCCCCCATTGTCTGTTTCCTCCTGTTTTCTATTGTTTCATGTCCTCGTAAGCATTGCACACATTCTATATCCTTCTTCCTCTCTTTTTTGTTCTTTGTTTTTTAAAAACCCTTCCAGGTGGAAATGGTTATATACTTTTTCTACAAGAAGCCCAATGATTTTTAAAAAATTGACCTAACAAAGTGGCAAATCTGCCAGCATAGTAATCTCTCAGATTACAAATCCTACATACCTAAATCTAGAGCATGAATCCCCTGGAAGAAGTAGCTAGGTCTTAATCTTTGTACTTTGTGACACACCTATATATATATATATAGTAGGTGCTCACTCAGTGATTTGGACTTGGACCTGTTTCATTTAGTATGATGTGTTTAGGTAGAGAAAGGCGAAATGGAGGTGAACAATTTTGTGAAAAAGAGAAATTAACAGAATTTTGGAATTGATAAAATACTAAAGAGTGGAGAAACATCTAAGAGAATCAACAATTTTAAGACCTAATTACTAGCGGCAAGATGGTTTAATAAACAGTGATAAAGTATGTAAGGAGGCAGGATTATGAGTGTATTTTAGAATTATTGAAACTAAGTTTATATGTGAAACACCGTGGAAGGATTTTGCAGGATGAAATCTGCTGTTTAGAGATTAAAAACTAGGCATAAGTTAAACCATGTTATATAAGTTTTAAATTCTGATTTTATTCATTTTTAAGATGTGCTGTGTTATGTACAGTTATAAATGAAGTTTCATCATAGAACTCTGTTAGGGATAGGCCTCTCTATTGGTTTGTATGCATGGGTCATTTGCGGAATAATGGTCATGTTATTTCAAATCAAAAGGATCAGTAAATGACTTTTGAAGGGTATTCAGTCTTCTATTAGAAATGATAATGGGCTTTCTTAATTTCTCACAATTATATTTTTAATTTTAGATCCTTTATAGGAGATCATAAAAGGTTATTTATGACAAAATTTAGTGAAAGAAAGAAAGGATAGGGGAGTCACAGCCCTCATTTAAAGTATATTAATCACATTCACATTTTTATTCTTTTATGGTGTGAATAATAATGTGCATTGATATGCTTTGTTCTTAGTGTTTTTCTTCTGATTCAGATGATCACACACTCCATTCATCAAACAGTAAATATTCACATAATCCATTTTACTTTATTCATAGTAACCCATGTTTCTGAATATTAAAGAAATCAATATGCATAACTCTGGGAAAAAAGGACAATTGTTATTATTGTGGAACTGTCATATTTTATAAGGCTTTTTTAGTTAAGGATGCTAAAAGCAACTTTCAGATTTATTGTGGGAACTTTAAAAAATTGCTCAAGAGATAAATTAGAATCTTAATTCTATTTTATTAAATTCTATCTGTACATTTAAGAAATTAGAAAAATCAAATTTTGACATGGATTTGATTAATCTATGTGACTACCTTTTCTAGAAATTAATTTTCCTTATTTGTATAAAATGTTTTGAGAATATTGACTAACACATCAATCATCCAGATTTATATAAAATGTGTAAGGTTGGGGATACTAAATAAATATGTTCCAGGCATATAGACTGTATTTCAATAACTTTCATTTTATTTTCCCTCATCCCTGTTTCAATCCCATCCTCCACCCCTGAGAGTTACCTCTTAAATATATACTGTATACTTATAATTCTTACTTACCTGGGTCTGTCATCTTCTCTCATCTGATTGATCACAGCCTACAAATACACTTAAACCACTCCGGGCTCCTTCTACTTATACTGTCTGTTTTTTTGTTTTGTTTTGTTTTTTTGTTTTTAACATGAAAGTTATATTCTGTCACAGTCAACTCCTTTCCCCCTTCACTCTGCACCCAAAACTTAAAGACCTTCAGTGGGTGCTCTTAGAATGAAAACCAAAACTGTTAACATGGAGTTTGATTCTTACCTCACTAGCCTCATCCAGATTCTCTGCACTGTTTCCCTTCATGGAAAAGAAAATAACAACTAAGTTACAGGCTTCAGGACCTGGCCCTTGGTATGTAAAGCATGTAAAGGGAAAAAATGCATTGGACATGTTAAAAAACAGCAAATAATATTTTATTTGAGGCAACTGCAATAGGGGAAAAAGATTGAACTCAACTCTGCTGGAACAAAAGGTGGGAGAATTTTGAAACCCTGGGGTAAGCTAATGGGAAAGTATTGGAAGATATTAGAGGGGAGGAGGTCACTGCAATTAGGCTATCTGTGTGTGCTAATTGTCCATATTGAAGTTATGCTTCCACAGAGACTAGGAGATAGGGTCCCTATCTTTCGTGATGATTGCATTTCAAAGAGATGGCTTCCAGGTCCTTGAGAAAGACATTCCCAAGTTGTAGACTATTCAAATGAGAAAGGGGCAGAGAAAGAATTTATAATTCCAAGTTTTCTAAGGGAAATGCTGTATAAAAAGAGACGTGAAGGGGCCTGTAGTCAGGACGAAGCTTGTCTAATGTTTAGTCAAGCCTGTCTTGGTCAAACAGGAGATTTAGAATTTGGAAAAGCCCCTCTTCACAATACTTACGTTTTAAAATCATTCCCTTGCTACACACTTGCTAGGATCTTAAAACTGATCAAAGATATAGTATTTTCTCGATGATACTTGACTTCTCTTTTTCAAGGATAAGGAAAAGCACAATGATTTAAGAGAGATATATCACTGTCATAATGAATAAACTCTATTGCTTATTACAGAGCTTTAGAGCTCAGCTTCTGAAGTTGAATACTGTATGAACAGCACTTTGGCTTTTTTTCTCTAATATTCTTTCTATTACTTTCTTTATCTGCAAAATGGAAATAATAATAGCACTTCACTGGCAGGATTTCTGAGACAGCAAAAAGAGATCATGCATGCTAATGCTTTAATAATATTGGCTTTTCAGCAGGTACTCAATACATGCTAGTAATTATTATTACTGTTAACATCGTTGTAAAAACTTTGCTTTGCTTCTAGAAATGGGCTAGTGGTTGGCTTGTCTAACATTTTAACTAAGTAAGTGTTAAGTGATATTCTCTTAGTGATCTATTTTAAAGAATGAAAAATTGTTTGTGTGAAGCATAGTGAGAGATTTAACATATTTCCTCCCAATACGTCCTTCCCTCAATAAATTTTAAAAAGAAAAGAAAGTGGGAAAATAGACTACTCCAAGTAATTATAATTAGCTTTAGTGCCTGGGCAAGGTGCATGTGTAGCCTTTTGATTAGGGCCTACCAATCAGTTTTTGTCAAGAGTCCTAATTTTTTGACAAAGTGTTTGTATTTCATTGCAGATAGCTGGTATCCTGTCTTTTAAACAATGATATCAATTTGTTTCTCAGAGCATTGTTGTAAACATAAAGTAAATTTAAGTATGGAATCATATGAAATATTTGTATTTCCTGTATTTACAATCTAAGTCATACTTCAATCCAGTTTTCTACATTTAAACAAGAGAACAAATATTTATAATTCCATCAAATGTATGTATATTTATAATCTATATGAAAGGAGAAGACTGTTTCTCTGTTTACCTAACCTCCATGCCACATACTGTGATGTGTACTAGTCCCCTAAATACTACGTTTTCCCCAGCAATCAGCAAAATATCATGCTTAAGTTTGGATGGGGTGCCATATCTGAGAACGTGTGATTTTATACAAGTATAATACAAATTAAGTCTTACCTTAGCTTGAAATAAGCTGATTTTGGAGACACTCAAATTAAAATTTTGGCTACTTCAAGTGTTCTGATTATGTTAGTCTATACAAATGAGATTAAGAAGGTGATGCATTAAAATGTCACACTGTAAATTTCAGAATAAACCATAAATGACATTTAGAGAATAAACTTTCTTGACCTATGTATATCTTTGATTCCCATATTTAGCGACAGTAACTGAGAGTCAACAATATAAAAATAAACTGTAATTGTACACACAAAGAAATCTATGAAATCCTTTCCAAAATATCCAATGATGTAGGCAATTTTAGCCTAGTTTCTCTTTGGCTCCATTTCAAAAGTGTAATTATTTCTCTGATTGTGATTTTTGATGTGTAATTTTCAAAACAATCAATAACTTATGGAGGACTACTAGAGAGATATGCATGTGGTAGCAAATCATAATTGTGTCTTGAATATTAATCTTACCTTTGTTGTAACATTTGAAAATACCACAAGTAAACTGAGATATATGTTTGTATTACAAAACTAATGGCATCATCTATATTGATAACCCAGAGAAAAGAGTCTTTCAACAAGATTATGAGCTATGGAATGTAGGAAGTTATTTGAATTAAAGTAAGCATGTTAGTATGCAAACAAGTCTACACAATGCCAAAGTGACTAATGATAAGTAAATAAACTAATTCAATACTAAATAGTGGTCCTGCTGTGCTGGCTTGATGCTGACAAGACAAAATCTAGAAAAGAGCTTCCCCTTCAAGCATTTTGTGTTGATTAATATTTTATTTAAAAGACTCTTCTTAGGACTTCCCTGGTGGTCCAGGGGTTAAGAATCTGTGCTTCCAACGCAGGGGGCACGGGTTCCATTCCCGGTCAGTGAAATAAGACTCCTGCATGCTGCATGGTGTGTCCAAAAAAAAAAAAAAAAAAGGCTCTGCTTCATTTCTGAGGCAGAAAGTTCTCCTTTGAGGAATGGGCATAGGGAAAAGTAGGTTATAATAGGAATATTTTGAAATTATTTTTGAAACTAAGATATAATTTCTTAGATATAAGCAAACATAAGAAGATACTGCTGAATAAATCCTACCTACTACAGTGGGCTGATCTTCCTAACTTGAGTGAGAGATTCTTTGCCTTGATTCTTTCAAATGGGAATAAATAAATTGATTTGAAACAGATTTAAATGGAAATCATATATAAATAAGTAGTTCTAGCAGTATGATTCCTTGTCATTTTCTAAGCTGGTGTTTCATTTTCTAAGATATTTAGATGGAGATCTCATTTCTCAGGGCAAAAGATGATGGGATGGAGTAAATGGGAAAACCTATTTTGTGTGTGTGTGATTTTTGTCAAGATTTTTAATTTTCCTTCTGGAAAATAAAATCTAGTGTTTAAAAAGTAAAAATAATTATATTGTATTGAACACAGTGAGGAAAATAATTCTTTTGATTTTCTTTATTTAAAACCCATAGCTTTATTTTTTTTTACATCTTTATTGGAGTATAATTGCTTAACAATGGTGTGTTAGTTTCTGCTTTATAACAAAATTAATCAGTTATACATATACATATGTTCCCATATCCCCTCCCTCTTGCCTCTCCCTCCCACCCTCCCTATCCCACCCCTCCAGGCAGTCACAAAGCACCGAGTTGATCTCCCTGTGCTATGCGGCTGCTTCCCACTAGCTATCTACCTTACGTTTGGTAGTGTATATATGTCCATGCCTCTCTTTTGCTTTGTCCCAGCTTACCCTTCCCCCTCCCCATATCCTCAAGTCCATTCTCTAGTAGGTCTGTGTCTTTATTCCTGTCTTACCCCTATGTTCTTCATGACATTTTTTTTTCTTAAATTCCATATATATGTGTCAGCATACAGTATTTGTCTTTCTCTTTCTGACTTACTTCACTCTGTATGACAGACTCTAGGTCCATCCACCTCATTGCAAATAGCTCAATTTCGTTTCTTTTTATGGCTGAGTAATATTCCATTGTATATATGTGCCACATCTTCTTTATCCATTCATCCGATGATGGACACTTAGGTGGTTTCCATCTCTGGGCTATTGTAAATAGGGCTGCTATGAACATTTTGGTACATGACTCTTTTTGAATTATGGTTTTCTCAGGTTATATGCCCAGTAGTGGGATTGCTAGGTCATATGGTAGTTCTATTTGTAGTTTTTTAAGGAACCTCCATACTGTTCTCCATAGTGGTTGTACCAATTCACATTCCCACCAGCAGTGCAAGAGTGTTCCCTTTTTTCCACACCCTCTCCAGCATTTATTGTTTCTAGATTTTTTGCTGATGGCCATTCTGACTGGTGTGAGATGATATCTCATTGTAGTTTTGATTTGCATTTCTCTAATGATTAAAGATGTTGAGCATCCTTTCATGTGTTTGTTGGCAGTCTGTATATCTTCTGTGGAGAAATGTCTATTTAGGTCTTCTGCCCATTTTTGGATTGGGTTGTAGTTATTTTGATATTGAGCTGCATGAGCTGCTTGTATATTTTGGAGATAATCATTTGTCCGTTGCTTCTTTGGCAAATATTTTCTCCCATTCTGAGGGTTACATTTTTGTCTTGTTTATGGTTTCCTTTGCTGTGCAAAACCTTTGAAGTTTCATTAGGTCCCATTTGTTTATTTTTGTTTTTATTTTCCTTTCTCTAGGAGGTGGGTCACAAAGGATCTTGCTGTGATTTATGTCATAGAGTGTTCTGCCTATGTTTTCCTCTAAGAGTTTGATAATATCTGGCCTTACATTTAGGTCTTTAATCCATTTTGAGTTTATTTTTGTGTATGGTGTTATATTGTATTGAACACAGTGAGGAAAATAATTCTTTTGATTTTCTTTATTTAAAACCCATAGCTTTATTTTTAAAAAATTTACATTTTTACCTTACCTTTAGGAAATATGGGAGGCCATAAGTTGTATGAGAAAAACAATCTTCCAGTATCACACTCATTCTCACTAAATTAACTAAAATATTTTCTTCTTTCTTATAAGTTTTATTAGGAAAAGAAAAATCAAATAAACAAAATTATTTCAGTATTATTTCCAGAAAGTAATTTACATAATTTTATTCATTATAATTCCTTTACCACAGTAGAAAACACTTTAGATAGTTCAAGGAACCCTCTTTCTATTTAACAGAAAAAATTAATAGCTTATAGGAGTGAAGGTCAGAAAAGCTGCTGATAGGGTGCAGGAAGTGAGAAAACAGGAATCCCAGGAAACTACTGGTGATTTCAGTTGCCAGCAACAAATAGTGCGTTCTTTCCAGCCGAACAGTAGAAGTTATTGGCTATTAGCTTCTGGGACAATATGACATCTTATTCTCTTCAGCTAGTCTTGCAAAATTTGTGCAAAGTCTCTCTACAAAAGACACAAATTGGAACCCTGCTGACAGTGGAGCTTATAAAATGTACATTTTTTAGCCTTCTTGCCCCTGCAGAACAAGGAGAGTGTTGAGGAGAGAAAGAACGGTTCACGCATCCTGGCACAATGATTTACCGTGGTCAGTGATTATTAAATCTATGTCCTATATCTTCTATTCTACATGGAAAATGTTATTTGTGTATTTAAATAATGTGAATTTCAATTAATCAAAGAAAAATATAAGTTGTATAGAACTGTTTTATCTCTGATTAAGATTAGATTAATTTTTAAATGATTTCATGGAAGAGTTAAAACCAAGTTTATTTTCTTTTTAATCTTTCATGTAATAAAACATAATTTAGTGATTGGCCATCCCAGTTTGCCCAGGACTGAGGGGTTTCCTGGTGCTATGGAGTGAGTTTTGTCCCCTCAAAATTTATGTGCTTCAGCCCTAACCCCCAGAGTGAGTGTATTTGGAGATAGGGCCTCTAGGAAGTAATTAAGGTTAAATAAGTTCATAAAGGTGAGACCCTAGCCCCATGAGAAGAGAGATCTCTCTCTTTACGCTCTCACTCAGAGCAAGGACCATGTGAGAATGAAGTGAGAAGGCGGTCATCTACAAGGCAGAAAGAGAGCTATCATCAGACTCTGGTCCCTGCCAAAACCTTGACCTTGGACTCCAGCCTCCAGAACTGTGAAAAAGAATATTTCTGTTATTTAAAGTATGCAGTCTGTGATATTTTGTTATGGCAGAACTAGCAGACTAACACATCTGGGGTACAGGACATTCAGTGTGACAACTGACAAAATCCTGAGCAAACTGAGATGAGGTGGTCACATTAGGATATATATATATATATATATATATATATATATTTTTTTTTTTTTTTTTTTTGCGGTACACGGGCCTCTCACTGTTGTGGCCTCTCCCGTTGTGGAGCACAGGCTCTGGACGTGCAGGCTCAGCGGCCATGGCTAACGGGCCCAGGTGCTCCGCGGCATGTGGGATCTTCCCGGACTGGGGCATGAACCCGTGTCCCCTGCATCGGCAGGCAGACTCTCAACCACTGCGCCACCAGGGAAGCCCAAGGATATATTTTTGAATGAAAAATATTGTGTCATAAGATTATGCTGAGCTTAAAGTTGGTGAGGTTAATATTCAAGAGATTTCAAATATCTGATCTATAATATGATATCCAATTGCAATCTGAGCATCATTCAGGTGAATCATATTTGTGTATTACTTAAATGTGTTTTCTATTCATAAAAGAAAGGAGTAACATTCTTTCCTTTGAATCATCCAAGCTTAGATTAGTTTTTTTTTCATATTTTAACATTTCTGAAAGCAGTTTGCATCTCACCATCAGTGGCATCTGACAATTATAACTGATAGCATTTTTTTCTCTTAGAAGATATAAAATACTGGTGCATCTTACAGTTGTTATCTTAATTGTGAGGGGGTATGTAGTGATATTTATTAATTTATGCACAGACAAAAACCTAGACAAATAAGTATACACAGATAGTCTCTATCATTTCAATTGCCTAGGAAGATGTTTGCTGTTACAGTCTTAAATTGGACTTTGTAACTGAATAAACAAGTTCTCAGCCTAAAGAAATACTGCAGAATTGTCTTGGCAAAAAGAGAAAAAATAGGATATGTTATTCACTGTATTTGGATAATACTTCGATCATTGCTTATATAGTCAGATGCCACAAGAACTAGTGAGCAAACGTCTTTTCATAATCGAGGCTTGATTATTTGTTTGTTTGATATTGACATCATCCCAGAGGTGAGATGAACCTAGCTTTGGATGACTATGAAGAAATAATAAGAAGAGGGAAATATCAGCTAGACTCCAAACAATCTGACAATCTAATAGTTCACTGTTATTACACCTCCCATTATTTTGTAATCTGTATCATTTGATATAATATTAGTCAATCTCTTGATTAAGTAAAAGGAAGTTGGAATTGCTGTCATTGTTTCCTGTAAAGCCCATAGATGATGAACAATTTAGTATGACCTAAAGGAGATGGAGTGGTCCAAACAAAATTTTGTATCAGATCATTTGGCAGCATAAAAAGATACAAGTAAATAATAATAGAGTGTGTTCCTATATATTATGTACACATACACATGTATATATCCACAACTGTAAAGGCCATTCAAAGAGAAATAATTTCCCAGTGAATTCATCTCTCTGCAAGAATGTTTATACAAATATTCTGCTTTAAAAGACCACCGGGGTTTTATGAATCCTTGGATTATTAAAAGGAATAAAGGGAGGGCAAAGACTACAGTTCCGATGCAAAACTTAATTGGTGTAATAGAAAGATGATAAAAAGGAAATGCATTAAGTAGACAGTGTTTTAAAGAAGATCTGTATTATTTATGTAGTGTACCTGAAAGGATTATAAGCAATGAGATGTTACAAATATTGTGCTGGTGATGCTTTAAAGCCCATGAAGAAGATTTGAATTTCTATAAAGCAGTTCTTTTATTGTCCCAAAGACATTATCCAAATGGAAATAAGTATGCCTTTGAAAGACTATTTAATCTTAGAACTGTAGATAGGTAAACCCTGAGAAGACCACACGCAATAGCTTGTGTCTGAGCCACAAAGGGTAGAAGAGTTTAAGAAGAGAAAGAGAAAGGATAGGTGTAGAAAAGAGGATTGCATTGCAAGTACAGAGTGTAGAAGAACAAAATCAGGATGGAAGAAAAAGTAGAAAGGAAAACAAAACAACAGCAGTAGGAACAAGATATTCTTGTAATAATATCAATATTATTTGAGGAAGAGTCTGTATAAGTACCTCAAAAGTACCTGGTCTTCTGTATTCATATTGTAAATCTCATTAGATCTGCTTCAAACTAGGAAAAGGCACTAATTCTTCATCTCACTGAACTATTATCAACTCTCTAATAAGAGGATACTCAGGGGTAAAAATCACTTTAAAGATTGACATATACAAAGAACTATATATAAAACATAACTAATAAGGACCTACTGTATAGCACAGGGAACTCTACTCAGTACTCTGTAATGGCCTATATGGGAAAATAACCTAAAAAAGAGTGGATATATATATATACACACACACATATATATCAGATTCACTTTGCTGTACAGCAGAAACTAACACAACATGGTAAATCAACTATACTCCAATAAAAGTTTTAAGAAAAAGAATGACGTTTTATGCTAGCCTGGAAAAACAGTCAGCACTCCAGTCACTACTGTTTATTGGGCACATAATATAGACAAATGTTTGAAATTCTACAAACACACTAGTCATGCCAGCATGCCCTGCACAGCTGGTTTTGTATCCCCTCAGTAAGCTTTCCATTTATTTGACTGGAGAAATCTTCATTCTTTAAGGAGGAATCAAATATCACCTCTCTGCTTAAACTTCCCTCTTTCCATTCATTTGCTTCCAGGCAAGATGACTTGTACACATATAGTAACTTAAAAGCTGATAATAGCTTTAGACATTGTTGTGAGAATGAAATAAGATGACTTAATAAAATTCCAAGGATCAGTACCTTGCACAAAAAAAAAGAAAAGAAAGAAAGAATGAAGTATATAATGTAGTATAGTGTGTTTCATTTTATATATTTTATTGTATTTGTTTAATTAATACAGTTTAGAATTTTACACAGCAGTGAATGTTATGCCGTCTTTGAAAAGTTAGACCTCTAGTTCTTTATTGTGTGTATTTCCTGTGAATGGATGGAGCCCATGTTTTTTCTTTTCTTTTCTTTCTTTTTTTTTTTGTAAATTGATAGGGCATTCAATTGTTGGGCAGAGAAAAGAAGGGAGAATTATAAATTGTCACTTAGTAGGGATTCTTGCACAAATAGCATTATCAAACTTTATTAACACAGAGTTAATAAATTTACCGAGCATTCCTTCATATTACATGCCTCAAATACAATTCCTGTTTGGAGGCTTGTGGTATATCAATGAACAAACTAAGAAAGACTTCTGCTGTCATGGAGCTTACATTCCAGCAGGGAAGACAGAAGTGAAGTAAGTCCTGTGGAAACATAAAACAAACATTACAGCTGAGTGAGGGAATAGAGAGTGTAGGGCCTAGAAGTCAGCAAGGAATGGAAGTACAAGAAATGAGTGACAGTGTTAGAGTGGAGATTTGAGCAAAGATTTGAAGGATGTGAGGAAATTCATCTCATGGATATCTGAGGAAAATTGTGTCCCAGATTGAGAAAACTGCTAAAATCAAGACCCTAAGCATGTGGACAGCATACTAGACTATCCTAGGGACTGGACAGAGGCCAGCGTGTCTGTAACAAGAGTGAGCAAAGCTGGAGTAGTACAAGATGTGATCAGAAGTCACTGTAAGGAATGTTTCATTTATTCTGATTAGAATGGTTCCCTATTGCAGGGTTTCAAACAGAGGAGGAACATGATGCAACATATTCTAGCATATCCTTCTGGATGCTGTGTTATGATTGGTGAGAGGTGGACAAACGTAGGGGCATATAGATCAGTGGAGGCTGGGATAGATGCGGAAGCTGAGGTCTTGATGGTTTCAGTGGCAGTGGTAAGAACTTAAAAGATTCTGGATATGTTTTGAAGGTGGAGCCAGGGGGATTTTCTAATGGATTGGATGTAGGCTTGTGAGGAAGAGAGAGGTGTCAAAGATAAGTCTGGTTTTATGACCTGAACAACTGGAAAGGTAAAGTTGTTATTAAGGAGTTGTGGAAGGTTGTGTATACAGCTGGCTTGGGCCAGAAAATGAGTAGAAAAAAATTAGAGTTCTCTAATTGTGCTTAAGCTTTATAAGGATGAGAGCAAAATTGCTAATATTTTAGTTCAGTATTGAACTTAGTATAGTTAAGAGGGTCATGTTTACCACATTATCTCATATAACCATTTTCTACCATGATAAAAACCTACCTATTTTCCTTGTGGTGAAGATACTCCTCTATCCTACTTCTATAAAGTGTCACCTAATGTGGGAGTCATTTTCAAAAAAGGACCTGTAATTCTAGTGTTCCCCATCTTCAGATGCTGAAACAATCAAACATACTTGCTTTTACAAGGGCTCCTCCGCCATGGAACTGTTATTATCCACTTCTGCTATCCTTGCAATATTCTTTGATTGATTTGCTGCTATTAACTTAATTTCTCATTTTGTCATCTGCAGACATTTTATACTAATTTTATTTAATGGACTGTGAGCTACTGAAACATTTAGAGTTATTGCTTATAAATGCAAAATATGCTTACTGATAGAATATAAAAAATAAGCAATTGGTAAACCAATGAAGATGTGCATTATCTGGGATCACTGAACTTATAAAAGTTTAATGGAGGCTAGAAGAAATATATCATTACCATTCTAAGGAACTAAAAAAAAAAAGTGGTAGGCAGATTGATGCAGCAAACTAATATTTGAATAGACTGAAAGTCATCTTGTTATTCACTGATAACTTTTAAATTTATTATAGCAAAGATTAATATCTTCCCCTGGTGATTTCACAACCAAAACTCATCATACTTGACCATATCAAGAGTTGTTTTTCTCCTCATTTTCTCAATTTCTTTTTCTGACATTTAAGGCAAGCATTTTGAGCATATTTGTTAGCATTACTATGAATAACCTCTATCCAGCGTAGAAATTGGTAAAAAAAAGTTTACCTTTGTTGTTAGTGTATTTTAAACGTGTAAAAAATACTTTTGATTTCATTTTTCATTTTTTTTATTTATTATGATAAAAATTGCTAAATAATACAATCCTCAAAGCTATTTCACCTGAGTTTTTTTATTTTTAAAATTTTACACTTTTCTTTGCCTCCTTCTATTCTGAGATTTTGATTGGGCATAACATAATGCAAGTAGGCAAATAAGGGTGATATATGTGGCAAGAAAACATAATTCTATGTGATTCGTTAAGTTTATACTATGAAACAATTTGGTGTCAAGGAATAGTAGAAAATAAGCCTTGATAAATAATAATTCAAACCACAGAGTACTGTGGCTTATAAACAGTTAGCCTCATTTTACAGTTGAGTTAATTGAGGATACAAACATGCTAGTGTCCAATAGCTGGAAGAGGCAGAAGGAGGATTTTGCTGAGCTTACTCCGATTCCAAAGTTAATAATCTTTCACAGTATACTCTCTTGACTCCCCAGTATGAAACAATTAGTGATATTGCAACACTAAACACTCTAAGGAGAAGGTGAAAGTCAGGATAAGGTGTGTAGAATTTATCCTCTAGGCAATAATGAAACATTGGAGGATTTCAATAAGGAAGTCACATGATAATGACAGCATCGTAGGGAGATTTAACTTGGCCGTGATACACAACTGGAGCTGCTGTTGGGGGAGGGAGGGAGAAAACAGCTAGCTGGTTATTACTGGACAGTACTCTAGCTGTAAGTTGATAATGATATGAAATAAAGGGTTGGTAATATAAATGAAGAGGAAGAATTATTAAAATATATTTTAAAGAACTACAACAGGATTTAGCTGGGGGCTGAGTGCAAGTGAAATGAAAGTAGGTTACGATAAGGTGTTGCATATTACAATGCTCTAAATTCTATTTTTTATGGCCACTATCCACTTGACTGATCTTGTGCAAAGCATTTACTCTGTTCTACTGCAGAAGATTCTTATAGAAATTAATAGACCATAAGTTCCTCAAAAGTGTTTTATACACAGTAAAAGCCCCAACAAATATAATGCGTTTTTTTGTACTATGACTTTAAAAAATTATCAAAAGAGAGTTATTAAAAATGGAATTTTCACTTCTGTAGCAAGTCTGAGGGATCAGTATTGTTCAAGAGATGACATTTTGGTGAATTTTCAGATTATGTTCACTTCCATAATCAGAGTTTTCTCTCTCTCTGCATGGAGCAAATGTGAAAGATGACAAATTCTCTTCCCCCACCAGAGACTCTAAAATAGAATGAGTATAAGAGAAAGCCACAGAAGTTAGAGTATAATCTAGTTCCCATATTAAATCTGCATATTTTGGCTAAGACAAATAATCAGTATTGTAGTACAGTGTTTTAACTAGGGCAGAAATGTTGTGTGTTTTAGATATAACCTGCCTATTGTCATAGAGGTTTTAGGGAGATTATTCCCTGTTGAGAAGGGTTCTAGGACATCGTGATAGCCACAACTATTGATTTTCTTGGGGTGATACAGTCCCTAATTTAATCCAGTTCAAAATTGTTTTTAAGATGTGTACACACCTCTTGGATGGATAAGAAATTTGATATGTAGGCCAGACTTAAAAGGGCATAGAACTTCTGAGAGAAATTTGAAGAGGTTTTGAGTGTGGGCTGCACTCAGCAGCAAGCCTCAAGTGAAGGAGAGAACAGTGATTTCACATGTACTTTAAGAGCTGTTTCTTGCCATTTCCTGGTTTAGCCCATCCCTGAAAGGTCTAAATAACATACAGAAGAGAAGAGGTGTGGAATAAAGGAAAGAATGGAATGAAGATGAGGCAGTAATACTGTTAGAGAAAAGGCCACTGAAAGAGCTGTTAATCAGAAATGAAAGGGTTCAGTAATTCAAAAAAGACTTTTTCAAGGACAGTGATATGGAGAGGAAATCATGAGGTGTAGAAAAAAGGGCCAGTGGAACACAGTGAGGAACAGCAGGAAGCAGTCCAGAGAAATGTATACATATACAGATATATAAGTGTATTCCAAATTCTCCACTCCTCCCCTGGTTACCTTAAAATATCTCAGGAGAGTAATGCAGAGGAGAGCGAGAAGACTGGAAATAGTAGATGAGTGTTAAATGAATTAAATTGGGAATATCACTCTAAATGTGATACATCAGTGCTCTATGGCCAAGTGAGGGAAGAAAACATAGTTTAAAAAGCTGATATCCATATATTAGTTATATTACAATCCCATTTTCCAATTTATGGTATTTTAAATTGAAAACAAAATCAAATACTTGTTATTGTACCTATTACAACTTTTGTTCTCTTTAGGCAATGTCCACATATATCATACAATTTCAGAGAAAGAAAATTAGTCTGCTGAATTGTCTTGTTATTTAAAAAAATTTGCTGTATGTCTATTTCCCACTTTTTTTCTTTTTTCTTATTTTTTCCTTTTGAAAGTCCATTTATTTTTATTTAAAAATTTTTAAATTTTAGATTGGTGTAGAGTTGATTTACAATGTTGTGTTAGTTTAGGTGTACAGCAAAGTGATTCAGTTATACATATACATATATCTATTCTTTTTCAGGTTCTTTTCCCATATAGGTTATTACAGAGTAGATATTTGAGTAGAGATCCCTGTGCTATACAGGAGGTCTTGTTGATTATCTATTTTATATATAATTGTGTGTATATGTTAATCCAAACCTCCTAATTTATCTTTCCCCGGACATTTCCCCTTTGGTAACCATAAGTTTGGTTTCTAAGTCTGTGAGTCTGTTTCTCTTTTGTAAATAAGGTCATTTGTATCATTTTTTAGATTTCACATGTAAGTGATATCATATGATACTTTTCTTTCTCTGTCTGCCTTACTTCACTAAGTATGATAATCTCTAGGTCCATCCATGTTACTGCAAATGGCATTATTTCATTCTTTTTGTTTTTAAACTTTTTATTTTATATTGTAGTATAGCCAATTAACAATGTTGTGATAGTTTCAGGTGCACAGCAGAGTGGCTCAGCCATGCATATACATGTATCCATCCTCCCCCAGACTCCCCTCCCACCCAGGCTGCCACATAACATTAAGCAGAGTTCCCTGTGCTATACAATAGGTCTTTGTTGTTTATCCATTTAAAATATAGCAGTGTGTACATGTCAATCCCAAACTCCCTAACTATCCCTTCCCTTCCTCCCTTCCCCCGCCAGTCACCATAAGTTCATTCTCTAAGTCTGTGTGTCCATTTCTGTTTTGTAAATACGTTCATTTGTATCATTTCTTATAGATTCCACATATAAGCAATATCATATAATATTTCTCTTTCTCTGTCTGACTTACTGCATTCAGTATGACAATCTCTAGGTCCATCCACGTTGCTGCAAATTCCATTATTTCATTCTTTTTATGGCTGCATAATATTCCATTGTATATATGTACCACATCTTTATCCATTCATCTGTCGACGGACATTTAGGTTGCTTCCATGTCTTGGTTATTGCAAATAGTGCTGCAATGAACATTGGGGTGCATGTATCTTTTCTAAATACGGTTTTGTCTGGATATATGCCCAAGATTGGGATTGCAGGATCGTATGGTATTTTTAGTTTTAGTTTTTTAAGGAACCTCCATACTGTTCTCCATAGTGGTTGTACCAATTTACATACCCATCAACAGTGTAGGAGTGTTCCCTTTTCTCCACACCTTCTCAAGCATTTATGATTTGTAGACTTTTTTTTTTTTTTTCGGTACGCGGGCCCCTCACTGCCGTGGCCTCTCCCGTTGAGGAGCACAGGCTCCAGACGCGCAGGCTCAGCGGCCATGGTTCACGGGCCCAGCTGCTCCGCGGCATGTGGGATCTTCCCAGACCGGGGCACGAACCCATGTCCCTCGCATCGGCAGGCGAACCCCCAACCACCGCGCCACCAGGGAAGCCCCGATTTGTAGACTTTTTGATGATGGCCATTCTGACCGGTGTGAGGTGAAACCTCATTGTAGTTTTGATTTGCATTTTTTTAATAATTAGTGATGTTGAACATCTTTTCATGTGCTCTTTGCCATCTGTACGTCTTCATTGGAGAAATGTCTATTTAGATCTTCTGTCCAATTAAAAAAATTACTTTATATTGGAGTAGAGTTGATTAACAATGTTGTGTTAGTTTCCAGTGTATAGCAAAGTGATTCAGTTATACATATAAGTGTATCTATTGTTTTCAAATTCTTTTCCCATTTAAGTTGTTATGTAATATTGAGCAAAGTTCCCTGTGCTATACAGTAGGTCTTTGTTGGTTATCTATTTTAAATATTGCAGTGTATACATGTCAATCTCAAACTCCCAGTCTGTCCCGCGGCTCGTGACAGTCTCTGGAGCTCCTTTAAGCAGCGCTCTTAATCCCCTCACCTCGTGCACCAGGAAACAATGAGGCAAGAAAAAGTCTCTTGCCTCTTAGGCAGCTCCAGACTTTTTCCCGGACTCCTTCCCGGCCAGCCGTGGTGCATTAACTCCCTGCAGGCTGTGTTCACGCCACCAACCCCAGTCCTCTCCCTGCGCTGCGACCTAAGCCCGAGCCTCAGCTCCCAGCCCCGCCCGCCCCCGGCGGGTGAGCAGACAAGCCTCTCGGGCTGGTGAGTGCCGGTCGGCACCGATCCTCTGTGCGGAAACCTCTCCGCTTTGCCCTCCACACCCCTGTTGCTGTGCTCTCCTCCGCGGCTCCGAAGCTTCCCCGCCCCGCCACCCGCAGTCTCCGCCCGCGAAGGGGCTTCTAGTGTGTGGAAACCTTTCCTCCTTCACGGCTCCCTCCCACTGGTGCAGGTCCCGTCCCTATTCTTTTGTCTCTGTTTATTCTTTTTTCTTTTGCCCTACCCAGGTACGTGGGGAGTTTCTTGCCTTTTGGGAGGTCTGAGGTTTTCTGCCAGCGTTCAGTAGGTGTTTTCTGTAGGAGTTGTTCCACGTGTAGATGTATTTCTGATGTATCTGTGGGGAGGAAGGTGATCTCCATGTCTTACTCTTCCGACATCTTGAAGCTCCTCTCTTGTTTCTGTTTTTTTTTTTTTTTTGAAGTACGCGGGCCTGTCAGTGTTGTGGCCTCTCCCGTTGCGGAGCACAGGCTCCGGACGCGCAGGCTCAGCGGCCATGGCTCACGGGCCTAGCCGCTCCACCGCATGTGGGATCTTCCCAGACCGGGGCACGAACCCGTGTTCCCTGCATCGGCAGGCGGACTCTCAACCACTGCGCCACCAGGGAAGCCCCCTCTCTTGTTTCTTGAGGTAGGATTGTATTGCTATAAACTCACAAATCAAGCCTTGGTAAATTTAAGAAAACTGAAATCACATCAAGTATGTTTTCTGACCACAACGCTATGAGACTAGATATCAATTACAGGAAAACATCTGTAAAGAATACAAACACATGGAGGCTAAACAATACACTACTTAATAACCAAGAGATCGCTGAAGAAATCAAAGAGGAAAGCAAAAAATACCTAGAAACAAATGGCAATGAAAACATGACGACCCAAAACCTACAGGATGCAGCAAAAGCAGTTTTAAGAGGGTAGTTTATTGTAATGCTGTTTTCAAAGTGAATTATTTTATGAAAATATGTGAAAGTAATTTGAAGAAGCAAAAAGTGCTATACAAAAGTTAAACTTAGCCATAATATTGTTTTCTAGGAGATACTCTTATCAGTAGTCTAGATTGTATGTTCATCTCTATCAAGCATTAGAATAACTTTGAAAACACTCTATATTTTCATTACATTAATATAATATAATATAATATAATATAATATAATAAGTATATATCATGCATGTAACATTATCAAAGAAATCTGAAAATCCCTTCATAAACTTTGCAATTTGTTATCAGATAAAGATAATTTTTACAGTATTTTTTCTCTTTCTAAGATCACTCAGCAAAATTCAGGTTTGCCACTTGGGTTATATAGGCGAATATACTTGAGAAAGAGAGGAAATTGGATCAATTACTTATATCACTAACTTTGTGGTGGGGACTTCTAATAAGTTCAGTGAAGGATAAGAAACAATTTCAGCCATCTGATCAGATTTGAAAGTCATAAATTTTAAGTCAAATTGAAAGATGTATTTGAGTGACAAGGAATGAAATGTACATCTTAGAAGTCTGATATTGAAACTCTAGACATAAAATCCGACTTTGGGTAACTTTAATCCCATTTTTAATAAAACCTTGAAATATAGCAATTTCTGGGGTGTCTAGTATAAAATATCAAACATCTCCATTAACAAATGCCCTGTAAACACAGCTCAGACATATATACTGCTCAGAGTACCCTAGAATTTTCAAAAATATATAAATAATAATTTATTCTCAATAATAAATATATCTCTTAAAGGAGTTTCCTTTAAGAAGTACTAAAAACTTAAAAACTTCAGTGTGATGATTACTTAATGGAAAATTCACTAGAAATCATTCTATAGATAATAGAAATATTTGATCCTCAAAGTCCAGACTAATGCTATTCAATAGAAATATAATGTAAGTCAAGTTCATAATTTAAATTTTTTCTCATAGAAACACTTAAATCTAAAATAGAAACAGATGAAATTTATAGTAATCATAAACTTTATTTAAGCAATTATATCTAAACCATCATTTTAACATGTACTCAATACAAAAAATTGGCAATGAGATATTTCACATTATTATTATTGTTTTTGATCCTAAGGTTTTGAATCTAATGTGTATTTTATATTGAAAACACAGCTTAACTTGGACTGGCCACATTTCACATACTCAGTAGCTACATGTGACTAGTGATTTCTGTGTTGGACAGAGCTTCTCTAGATGGAATGAGAAAATGTAAGTGATATCTATACAAATAGTGGTTGCTATGTTCTCGTCTCTGACCATAAAGAGTACAGGTGCAGTCATCTGATTCTTGGCTGAGGTAATTTCTAGCCCTTAAACATCCATACCATGTAGAGAAAAGTTTTCAAGGAGATCTTTCTATCTCAGCTTTTGCGAAACACACACGTGCTAGCTTTATGTTCACTACTCCTTAAATTTCCAGTGTGTTTTATAAAATGTTAACGTTTTAGCCAGTCTTTAAATTAGGAAAGCAGAAGTAAAAGCAAAAGGAACCATTTAATAGTAAGAATTTAGGGCTTACCTTAGCATTGAAAATGCAGGATATTATAACCAGAACACTGCCTTTGGGAAATCTGGAAGTTTAGGTCAGTCGTGAAGGTCACGGCCAATTATCCCAGCTACCCACATAAACTAATGGAACTTCTATTATCTGGAGCAATGCCACTTTTCCTAACAGGGAAATTATGCACTGGACATTAAAGCCTCACCTGAAATGTGATATGTGTCACTTTTGGCAGAGTACATTCACCATAGTAAGTCACACATCCAAGCTTAACTCAAGAGGGATGTGATATGCAATTCTAACATGTACAGAAAAGAGGAGAAGTATATTTATGAACAGTCCTAAAAAATTACCTCAGGACATGGTAGAAGCCATATTAAATGAGATAGTGACAGCCAATTTTAATAATTTGATGAAAGGCACATATGTTGGATTAAAAAGATACACTTAATTCCTAGATGGTTAATAAGAATTAATTCCATACCTAAATGCACAGTGGTAAAATAAATCAATGAGAAATGTTAGAAGGAACATTAGACAAAAGACAAATTGATATAATTAGACTGGCAGAAAATTTCTATAAAAATTTCCAGAAAATACTAGTATGTTATATTTAAAGGATTGAATTCAAAGGAAAGGGTTGCAGTATGCAATTATGAACACACGTTATGGTAAACATGCTGGTAATTTGTAAATTTAATTAATTGGCTAGTTATTAGGCATACTTACTTGTGCATGATTAACCCTGCTTCTCTACAGTGCTCTCTTTGTAATATGTCAACTTGGCTAGACTGAACTCTATTTCCTTGAATTCCCTTCCCTTCACATTTCTAGTTAGCCTGGGTGACAAGAGACATTTTTCATGAGATTCGGAGATCAGTAGTGAAGCAACAGCCATCTTGTTTTTAGTGCATGGAAGTTTGGGGAAGGTGTTTTTTGTACCTCACACATCTTTGCTTATTTGCTGCCTTACTTCATTGGGGTAGGAAAGCTTTGGGCCAGCAACTGATCCACCTCTTTCAGCTTCTCTGTCTCCTGGAGCAGGTGTGTATTTAGCACTGTAAAGACAGTTTCCAACATCTCCTTTAGGATGTCTGGTTAATAAGGTTGGAGATGGTAGGATGAACATAAATTTTCAGTCTTTCCTTGTAGATTCCAACCTGCTTGTGCTCATGGGTCCTAGCTTATTCTCATGAGATTAAGCTTTTCTCTATTCTCTCCTTCTTAATATCTTGATTTTCTGCTTTTTGGACTTCAACATTCAGTATCAGACACAAAGGCAACATCAGTAAGGAGATTATTTAACCAGCAGCCACAACTGCATAATGTCAAATCCTTGCACTATATCTCTCACTGCATGTATTGGAGTGGTTATGGTTCTTCTGTAGAAGTCTAATACAAACTTTGGTATTGATAGTGTTTCTGACAGAATAGAATCTAATGCAAGTACCAACAAAAGGCAAAATTCTTAGTGATGGCATTTGTTGCCATAGAGAATGTCAGTAAGTAGAAGGATTATACTGATACCTCATAAGAGCACTGGAGAACATGTGGAGAGAAAATGCTAAGCTCAAGCCTTTACGTTAGTTCTCAACTCAAGTTCTACATAAGGAACCTAGAAGCTTCTGTGATTACTGTAAAAGTAATTTTACCTTTTGTAGCCACAAGGCTGTGCTTTCTGAAAATAATATGCAAAATCTATCCTTCAGGTGACCGAATTACAATACAAATTATACACCTAAGCATACAATGTATCTCAGGAAGGGATGAGATCTTAAAAATTAGAATGTGACCAAATGGGCAGATTTCAATGAAGCTGGAAAACCTGAACTATTAAATTCTACAGAATTTTCTTTGCCAGCAGAAGTAGCCTTTCCATCTCCTCCATATGGAGGATATTCCCTACTTGCCCGAAGAACCTGTTTCTCCAATGGTGATTTCATTACAATAGATTGCTAATCCTTTCCAGTATCTATCTCTACCACATTTTCCTGCTTCTAAATCTTTAACTAGACTGAATTCCCAGCATGCCTTAAAGAGTGAGATACAAGATGTGACCCATGAGAAGATGTGCTACATAACAAGAGAATTGCACGACTTTGCCAATTTATAGTGACAGAATTCTGTGGTTGCTGAGGATATGGGTCGGAGTATAAATAACACATAAGTTGAATCAGCACACGTTTATTGATATAGCATCATAAGCAGAAAGTCTGAATTCATGGCTAGGCTTGAGAAGCTGGTAATAGCTCTAGTAGTTTTCTTGGTTGGGTGACTGAATTATCAACCCAAGAATTACCTACAATAAATTAAAATGTCAGAAGATATTTAGAAAGGTATCCAAAGGCTTAGGGGTGTTGGAATACTTGAGTAGATTTATCATGCAAGACCTGCTCTACTTTTCCCTTTACTATGTCCTCTGGGAAATTCCAGAGAGCATTTACTTCATCAAAGCTGCAAGAAATTCATGAGGGGAGCCTCAGCACCCTTGAATATCTGTGGTGGCTTTTCTCTGTAGGCCACAGTGAGATCTGCTTCCATCACACTGGGATCCCTATATTCAATGGAAATTTTAGAATCCTGGGGTAGCAGGGTCCACACTAATCACCAGGGAAAATATGGGCTTACTTACCATAAAGGAGAGTGAAGCTGAGAGGCTGAATATACAAATAGACAATGGTCAAATCATATATATATATATATATATATATATATATATATAAAATAGACCTATGACCCATAACCTGAAGTTGTGCAGCAATCTACCCAGGAAACCAACCCCTTATGTACAATAAACAACCCAGGAACCAACATGATGTAAATCATAATTGCAGATCTCTGTCTAAAGTAACAATCCAGTAGGGTAAACAATAACTTCTGTAGCAATTGGCCCCTAAATGGTGAGGACTTGATTAAAGACTGACAGCTTCCCTAATTTTTGTCCCTGCTTCCAACTTAGCACCAACCAGAGAAAGTCAAGTATGTACTCCTAACCAATCACATAGAATACTCTACTTCTAATTAGCCCACCTCCAGCCCATGCCAACGGTCTCCAATCAGGGCATACACAAAACCTTCCCTTTTTTTCCACTATAAAGCTTTCCCACTCCCCTGCCTACCTTTGAGTCCGTGCCAAAAGATAATTGATGATGGGTGGCTCTCTTGCTCTAGCAAGCACTCAATAAATAGACGCTGCCTTTGTCATTTGGTTGGTGTTCCTTTGTTTCCACAAAGCAAAGTAGTTTAAAATAATCTGACTCTCACAGACCTTTGGCTTTGGCTAGTTGATAATGGTGTCCTGAGAACTGAGCAGCCTGCTAAAGTCCAAATTGATCTGTTTAAAAGAAAAGCTCTAGACCTAGTGAATTCTGACTTGAGTCACGAGATAACAGAGTCATAGTTCCAATAAATTCTCAAACTAGAGTTAGTTCAAGACCCAGAATTCCTTGAATAAAGAGGAAGACATGATCCCTTAAAAAAGAATCCTGCAATACCGACACATATTTATACTATTAATCCCTCTTCCAGTCTTTCCCCAGGGGACCTATGGCCCTTTATTAGTGATTCTTTTTTTTAGAATAAATGAAATGTGTATTTTGTTTATTTAGTTACCAATTATATGTCCAGTTATGATAGAGTGCATTTTCTTATTTGTGTTGTGTGTATGCTAGGTTCAGAAAAGGATTTGATTTTAAGACTCAGGAGAATTTTGATATTTGTATCTTAACTCCTTCCCATTTATATTTTAATATAGGATATAGATCAATAGTGCTAAAATGCAAATTAGATTTTAGGTCAAATAGTAATATATAAAATTAACTTAAAACTTAGAAGTGAAAATAGGACTTCCCTGGTGGTGCAGTGGTTGAGAGTCCGCCTGCTGATGCAGGGGACACGAGTTCGTGCCCCGGTCCAGGAAGATCCCACATGCGGTGGAGTGGCTAGGCCCGTGAGCCATGGCCGCTGAGCCTGCGCGTCCGGAGCCTGTGCTCCGCAACAGGAGAGGCCACAAGAGTGAGAGGCCCATGTATCGCAAAAACAAAAACATAAACAAAAAAAACTTAGAAGTGAAAATAAATATTGTTTGCTTTATTTTTGAAGTGTCAATTCACGTGGTTTCCTGCGTGAATTAAGACTTCTTCGTATTGTTTGAGACTCTCTGACCTCAGGTAAGGCCTCAGTCCCTCTTAAGAATTTTTCACCTGATTAAGGTAGGGCCACTCAGGACAGTCTTCCTTTTTATGATCTCAAAATGAACTGATTTGGAATCTTGATTATATCTTCAAAATCCCTTCACTTTTTACCATATTTTATTGGCTAGAAGAAGATTGCAGGTTCAGTTTTCACTCGGGGAAAAATTACATAAGCTTATAGAATTGAATGGAGTCACCTTAGGGTTTATCCACTACAGTGTGATATACCAAAACCTCAAAGGAAGTGTCAATGGAAAGGAAGGGAAAAGAAGTGAAGAAATGGAGGAAGAAAGAAAAAAAGAAGAAAGGTAAAAACACAAGTATGAATAAAAGGAATTCTGGTAATGAATACTTCACTATAAAATTTAATTCATTTTTGGCCTCCTTTATAAAAACTGCCCTCATCATTTTCCTTCATTATCCCAGATTTGGAACTGACCCTCCCAATGTCTGTGTTCTTACTTTTCAGTTGTATTAGTCAGGGTTCTCCAGAGAAACTGAACCAATAGGAGAAATATATATATATATATATATATATATATATATATATATATATATATATATAAATACAAAACATACATGATTCATTATAAGGAATGGGCTCATGCAAGTATAGAAGCTGAGGAATCCCATGATATGCCATCTGCAGGCTGGAGACCCAGGAAAGCCAGTCCTAATCTGAAAGGCTGAGAACCAAGAACTTTGATGATGTATGTTCCAGTCTGAGGACAGAAGAAGGCCCATATCCCAGCTTAAGTTGTCAGGCAGAGAGATAATTTTCCCTTACCTTTCCTTTGTTCACTTTAGGCTTCCCACAGATTTGATGAGGCCCACACCCCACACTGAGGAGAGCAATCTGATTTACTTAGTCTATAGATTCAAATGTTAATCTCATCCAGAAACACCCTCACAGACACACCAAAATGATGTTTAACCAAATATCTGGGCATTCTGTGTCTCAGTCAGGTTGACAAATTTAATCATCACATCCATATATTCAATGCTTTTAACTCAATATCACTCTCTTGTACTCATTTGCTTTCAAATTTATTGCTCCTTACAATCTGGGGAGTTCCTCAAAATTAGGGTCACATTCTAATGCACATTTATCTTCATATTCCCAAAGATGTGTGCAAATTATGCAGAAGAAGCTCTTGATTAAGTGTACTTGAGGAAAACAGGAATAAAGAGTGCAAATTATGTTCCAGGGGTAGAGCCAGGGACTTTCACTTGCTACCATATCACTCATCGACCTTAATAATTAACAGAAAGGAGTTACAGTTACTTACACAAGAAGAAAATATTGGTATTGCTAAAAACAAACTGAACCTCTTGAGTATATTATGATGTCAAAATGAATAGAAGTCAATCATGGCAACTGCTTAATTTGCTATTTAGCATAGTTAAATGCATGTTTTTTGGGGAGGAGCAGGCTATATGAGTTTGCTCTTTATTTTCCCTGTTACTTTGGAGAAGTTGCTTTCTCAGTTACTTATCTATTCATTGACGATAATAATAATTAATATTTCTTGGGGTGATAGGATTAAATGAGTTGAAAACAGTGATTTTGATTAGTGAAATGAAAGGTGTGTTGATTGATGAAAAAAATTGCACTTGCATCTTGAGTAGAGGAAAACAAAGACGCCAAAACTATCAAAATCAAAGTAGATTTAGACAGCTAAAACAATGCAGATTTAGAACACAGAAAAATAAAGGTTTGCAGAAAACAAAGAGTCTACTCCATATATTTCTTTCTTTACTTATAGTTAATATAGAAAATAGCTTATATCTCTAGGTTACTAGCAAAAATGAATTAAATAATTATAAATAACTTTGAAAAATGTTAAATGCCATCTACAGTCAAGTCTAATCCTTGACTTGAAGAGATAGGCAATTTTTAAATTTATAGTAACTTAGAAGCCTCCATTCAAAGGATCTGGCTTCCAGAATCAGATACCCTAATTCTATGCACCCTCTTTTGAGTGGTGAGAGCCATGTCCCAGGAACATAACATACCATACGATTGCAAGGAGTAATTAATACGAACCCAAGCCAGGAACGAACTGTTACAAAGATAATTAGAATGAAATCAATAGTTTGCTATTTGTCTTCCTAAGTTTCTAATTTTCTTTCAATTTATCATGAACATGGACCAGTCACTGTTTCAAGGCAGAGCTGGACCAAACAGAATAGATAAAGTTCCGGAACCAAATTTACAGTCCAGATATTTAAGAATTGAAGAGCTGGGAATGTAGTATTTCATAAATTAAAATTTTAGCACTGCATTTTTTCTGCATTTTTCCCAATGAAGAATAGGATGAACTTTTTCACTAGAAATTGTAACTTTAGATTATCAATGAATAGTATTTCTTAGCTGCACAGCTCAACCAACAGTGGTAGAGTATGCAACAATATTAATGGGCAAAATTAATAAAATGTAGCACATCACATATTCAATATTTCATTTTATACTATAAGCATTAATGAATATATTGCACTTCTTGGTGAAAGAAATCAGGGCATATGGTAGGTGCTTGGCATATTATTTCATTTACAACTCAAACCCTAAAAATTGGGTGTCATTGCCATTTTACAGAGGCATAAACTGAAGTTCAGAGAAGTTAAATAACACATAGAAAGTTTTAAAATCAAGAACCAAATACATATCTAAAATATCTCAAACAGATCATTTGTAGCTTACTGTTAATGGTATTTCTGCTTTTTAAATCTTTTTTTACAACTTTGGTTTGATGTTATAGTCATTCAAGTTGAAATGGAAGAAGAGTCATCTATCGTGACTATCACCTCTTTGTTATCCACAGTTCAGTACATGTCCAATTGCATTCAAAACCATTCAAAGGCTTTTCTTTTCTCTCTTTCTAAGTCATTACTACTTAGATGGTCTTTCTTCATTAGGATGAATAAGAGCGCAGATTTTCAATTCCTTGGAGAGATTCAAAGCTATCTATCCCTATTAACTTTTTATTATTATTCAGAATCTCCTTTCTACCATCTGGTAAACTTCAAAGGCCAAAAATGTTCACTGCAGACATGTTTTCTGATTCAGAGATAAAATTTATACCTGAAAGCATAGTAAAAGAGAAAAGAGGTGGAATCTGGAAGGGCTAGGGAAGTTTTGGTGCACTAATTCATTCAACTTCAGGATCAAGACTTTGTATTTCATTTTTGGTTTTCTTAGTAGACCATCTAATTTACAAAGACAGTTTCTACATACACAGTTCCCATTTGTTTTTTGGATTGGTTTCTAATACTTTTCTGTTCCTTTCTATGAATCGAATCTTCTTTTAACATTCCTTTCACTGTTCTTTTTTTGATGTCCAGACTTCCTCTTTTTCAGTCTTTTGACTTTTTTCTTTCATTGTGCCCATCATCTTCTCTTTTCACTGCAGCTGTTAAAAAAAATCAGAAAGCCATTGATGTCACTATCTTTCTCCTATCACTTTCATCAGAAAAAATGGAGTTCCAATGTGCAGCATCCAGTTGCTTAGCAACAATATTTTCAGCATCCCTGTCAGCATGAAGAGTCTGAAGCTGTGTCTGCTAATGTGGGTGCATTACAAAAAAGAGCATAGTTTGAGTGGAAATAGGAAAAAATATGCCCTGAAAATTCAACAATCTCGGGATATAATGAATGCAGAAAAGGATGAGCATTTTTCAGTGGGAGCTTTCTTTTTACCACATGACACATCACTTGCAGTAAAGTTTGTTCTCTCTAGCATCGCTTCAGGAATTGTGCAGTCAGAAATGCCAGCGTGACTGTGTTCTGCACCAAGTTACTACTCCACCCGATTACCTTATTTTCCTATGCATGTATTTACAATTCCAGGAACAAATTGCTTTACTGTGAATGCTTTTGGCACAAGCTACAGTAAAATGTTTTTCATTGTATCTTTTCCAAGTTTGTTATCATTCTTTGTTTTAATGAATAAGAACTGATGGCTTTACTATGTAAGTTTGTGAATGCATTTCTAATTTTTTTGTGACTTTATTTTAATCACATATTATCTTTTTTTGTGGTAATAGAGACATGTATTTTTTCATGTTTGGTATCTTTATAGATGTCTAATTTTTATATAAAACATTTTGATTGCTGTATATTTATGTTGTTCATTGTTATTTGTTTGAAAGTGGTCAGATGATAGAAAGACTGACAACTGAGATTCGTAATCAGTATTATTAAATGTAAAGATATCCTTTAAATTAGAAGATAAAAAACTATTTAAAAGTGCCTTATATATTGATAACTTATCATTTTAAAAATACATTTTATTGTATACTACTTAGGAATTATGTTTTTTATTGGTTTAGAAAACTAATTATTAACTTATTTATATGTTGTTATTTGAACTTAATACATTTTAATATAATGTGATATGAACAGAAGTTGCAGAAACTGTCATCTCGAGTTCCAATTTTTGCTTTGACCTTTATCTGCTTTGTAGCCTGGAACATGTTTTTTAACCTAAGACTAAGATTTTACATCTTTAAATAAAAATAATACTTTCTAATATCAGTTCTACTAAAGATATTAAAGTGAGATAATCAATGTGAAACACTAAGCGTGTCTGACATTCAAAAAATATTCAGTAATTTAAAGCTTTTGTTACTTAGAAATTTTCATAAAATAGACTGCCTAGACCAGATGTGTTTTTTTCCAGATACTTTTTGCCTTTTTATATAAATACATTTTTTAACCATTAAGATATGCTGAGACATATTATTGACATTAAATGTTTTAAGCATATAGGATCCAAAGAAGTTGATGAGATATGAATAATTAAAAATAGTAGTAGTAACCAGGAATATTGAGTGGGTAGACATTAATATTTATAAATATTTTTGAAAGAAAGTATAAATAGTAGACTGGACAATGTGATCATAAAATTATTTACTTCCATAATTATGGCTTTTTTTCCTTTTTGCAAGGAAATTCTTCCATTTAAAAAGTAAAAATTAACTTCATGTTCAAAATGGCAGGAAATTCTCTAAAGATCACAAATAGCAAGGAAATATTTTAAATGGTTTAAGCTCTTAAGAATGTAACAAAGGGCCACACTATCAGCAGACACTTCCATTGAAAAGGATTCATAAGGTGGAAATAAGACTGAGTCTTTAGTTGAGAGTAAAAAATGGGTGCTATATGTCAGAAAGAAATCAGTTGTATATGGGCTCCATTGACAGTACTCAGAACTTTGAGAGTGAACAGGCAATATGGAATGTGGAATTGAGACGGAAGATTAAGAATAGAGAATCAGTTGGAAGTTAATATGTAAAATACCAGACTGTTATATTCCTAGTACCTTAGAAGTACACTTTGCAGTCAGGGAAAAAATAATAGCCTCTTACAAAAACTTCAGCATTTTGACATTTAAGAGTTTCCAGTGCAATGGCCATTTTTTGATCAATTGCCCCAAAGTGAAGATCTCTAGACCAGCCCTATAAAATCTCATTTGCAACCATATTTATTGACTCATTCTTAAGTAATGTAGAATCACAAGGTATTTGAGGAAAACTTGGAATACAGAACATATAGTCCAAAATAGACAAAATAAAATCTTCAGAGAAACATAAAAACCCTAAGATATTCTTAATGATATTAATAAGAATATTGTATCTGTAACAAGTAAAGAATCTAAAAAATAATTAAACACAAACATCTTATAAATTAAACTTCTGGTAAAATGTATGGTTTAAGTTGATGAACTATTTTCAAAGAGAACAGAAAGAAAAAGAAACATATATAGTACCAAGATAGGAAACATGAAAATGTAATCTAAAAAAATCCAACTTTTGACGGGCAGGATTTTTTTTTTTACATCTTTATTGGAGTATAATTGCTTTACAATGTTGTGTTACTTTCTGCTGTATAACAAAGTGAATCAGCAATATGTATACATATATCCCTATATCCCCTCCCTGTTGTGCCTCCCGCCCACCCTCCTTATCCCAGCCCTCTAAGTGGTCACAAAACACTGAGCTGATCTCCCTGTGCTGTGCAGCTACTTCCCACACACTATCTATTTTACATTTGGGAGTGTATAGATGTCCATGCCACTCTCTCACTTCATCCCAGCTTAACCTTCCCCCTCCCCGTGTCCTCAAGTAAATTCTCTGTGTCTGCATCTTTATTCTTCTCCTGCCCCTAGGTTCTTCAGAACCATTTTATTTTAGACTCCATATATATGTGTTAGCATATGGTATTTGTTTTTCTGTTTCTGAATTACTTCACTCTGTATGACAGACTCTAGGTCCATACACCTCACTACAAATAAATCAATTTCGTTTCCTTTTATGGCGAGTAATATTCCATTGTATATACATGTCACATCTTCTTTATCCATTCGTCTGTCGATGGATACTATGTTGCTTTCATGTCCCGGCTATTGTAAATAGTACTGCACTGAACATTGTGGTACAGGTCTCTTTTGGAGTTAGGTTTTCTCAGGGTATATGCCCGGTAGTGGGATTGCAGGGTAATATGGTAGTTCTATTTTTAGTTTTTTAAGGAACCTCCATTCTGTTCTCCATAGTAGCTATATCAATTTACATTCCTCCAACAGTGAAAGAGGGTTCTGTTGTCTCCACACCCTTTCCAGCATTTATTTTTTATAGATTTTTTGATGATGGCCATTCTGACCAGTGTGAGGTGATACCTCATTGTGGTTTTGATTTGCATTTCTCTAATGATTAATGATGTTGAGCATCCTTTCATGTGTTTGTTGGCAACCTGTATATATTCTTTGGAGAAATTTCTATTTAGGTCTTCTGCCCATTTTTGGATTTGGTTGTTTGTTTTATTGATATTGGGCTGCATGTGCTGCTTGTATATTTTGGAGTTTAATCCTTTGTCAGTTGCTTTGTTTGCAAATATTTTCTCCCCTTCTGAGGGTTGTCTTTTGTCTTCTTTATGGTTTCCTTTGCTGTGCAAAAGCTATTAAGTTTCATTAGGTCCCACTTGTTTATTTTTGTTTTTATTTCCATTTCTCTAGGATGTGGGTCAAAAAAGGATCTTGCTGTGATTTATGTCATAGACTGTTCTGCCTATGTTTTCCTCTAAGAGTTTTATAGTGTCTAGCCTTACATACATTTAGCTCTTTAATCCATTGTGATTTTATTTTTGTATATGGTGTTAGAAGTGTTCTAATTTCATTCTTTTACATGTAGCTGTCCAGTTTCCCCAGCACCACTTATTGAAGAGGCTGCCTTTTCTCCATTGTATATTCTTGCCTCCTTTATCAAAGATAAGGTGACCATATACATGTGGGTTTATCTCTGGGCTTTCTATCCTGTTCCATTGATCTATATTTCTGCTTTTGTGTCAGTACCATATTGTCTTTATTACTGTAGTAATCAAGTAGATTACTTGACAACTTTGTAGTAGAATCTGAAGTCTGGGAAGTCTGAAGTCTGATTCCTCCACCTCCGTTTTTCTTTCTCAAGATTGCTTTGTCTATTCGGAGTCTTTTGTGTTTCCATACAAATTGTGAAAATTTTTTTCTAGTTCTGTGAAAAATGCCAGTGGTAGTTTGATAGGGATTGTATTGAATCTGTAGATTGCTTTGAGTAGTATAGTCATTTTCACAGTGTTGATTCTAATAATCCAAGAACATGGTATATCTCTCCATCTATTTCTATCATCTTTAATTTCTTTCATCAGTGTCTTATTGTTTTCTGCATACAGGTCTTTTGTCTCTTTAGGTAGGATTATTCCTAGGCATTTTATTCTTTTTTTTGCAATGGTAAATGGGAGTTTTCCTTAATTTCTGTTTCATATTTTTCATTGTTAGTGTGTAGGAATGCAGGAGATTTCTGTGTATTAATTCTGTATCCTGCTACTTTACCAAATTTATTGATTAGCTCTAGTACTTTTCTGGTAGCATCTTTAGGATTCTTTATGTATAGTATCATGTCATCTGCAAACAGTGACAGCTTTACTTCTCCTTTTCCAATTTGTATTCCTTTTATTTCTTTTTCTTCTCTGATTGCTGTGGCTAAAACTTCCAAAACTATGTTGAATAACAGTGGTTAGAGTGGGCAATCTTGTCTTGCTCCTGATCTTAGAGGAAATGGTTTCAGTTTTTCACCATTGTGAATGATGTGGGCTGTGGGTTTGTCACAAATGGCTTTTATTATGTTGAGGAAAGTTGCTTCTATGCCTACTTTCTGGAGAGTTTTTATCATAAATTCTTGTTGAATTTTGTCAAAGCTTTTTCTGCACCTATTGAGATTATCATAGGGATTTTATCCTTCAGTTTGTTAATATGATGTATCACATTGATTGATTTGCATATATTGAAGAATCCTTGCTCTACTGGGAAAAACCCCACTTGATCATGGTGTATGATCTTTTTAATGTGCTGTTGGATTCTGATTGCTAGTATTTTGTTGAGGATTCTTGCATCTATGTTTATCAGTGATATTGGCCTGTACTTTCTTTTTATTGTTACATCTTTGTCTGGTTTTGGTGTCAGGGTGATGGTGGCCTCATAGAATGAGTTTGGGCATGTTCCTACCTCTGCTAAAGTTTTGAAGAGTTTGAGAAGAATGAGTGTTAGCTCTTCTCTAAATGTTTGATAGAATTCACCTGTGAAGCCATCGGGTCCTGGGCTTTTGTTTGTTGGAAGATTTTTAATCACAGTTTCAATTTCAGTGCTTATGATTGGTCTGTTCATATTTTCTACTTCTTCTTGGTTCAGTCTTGGTAGGTTGTGCACTTATAAGAATTTGTCCATTTCTTCCAGATTGTCCATTGTATTGGCATATAGTTGCTCATAGTAATCTCTCATGATCCTTTGTATTTCTGCCGTGTGAGTTGTTACTACTCCTTTTTCATTTCTAATTCTGTTGATTTGAGTCTTCTTTTTTTCCTTGATGAATCTGGCTAATGGTTTATCAATTTTGTTTATATTCTCAAAGAACAAGATTTCAGTTTTATTGATTTTTGCTCTTGTTTCCTTCATTTCTTTTTATTTCTGACCTGAATTTTATGATTTCTTTCCTTCTACTAACTTTGGGGTTTTTTGTTCTTGTTTCTCTGATTGCTTTAGGTGTGAGGTTAGGTTTATTTATTTGAGGTTTTTCTTGCTTCTTGAGGTAAGATTGTATTGCTGTAAACTTCCCTCTTAGAGCTGCTTTTGCTGTGTCCCATAGGTTTTGGGTCGTCATGTTTTCATTATCATTTGTTTCTAGGTATTTTTTGATTTCCTCTTTGATTTTTTCAGTGAGCTCTTGGTTATTTAGTAGCATATTGTTTACCCTCCATGTGTTTGTATTTTTTACAAATACAAATTGTATCTATAATTGATATCTAGTGTCATAGTCCTGTGGTTGGAAAAGATACTTGACACGATTTCAGTTTTCTTAAATTTACCAAGGCTTGATTTGTGACCCAAGATATGATCTATCCTGGAGAATGTTCCATGAGCACTTGAGAAGAAAGTGTATTCAGTTGTTTTTGGATGGAATGTCTTATAAATATCAATTAAGTCCATCTGGTCTAATGTGTCATTAAAAGCTTGTGTTTCCTCATTTATTTTCATTTCGGATGATCTGTCCATTGGTGAAAGTGGGGTGTGAAGTCCCCTACTATGATTGTGTTACTGTCGATTTCCCCTTTTATGGCTATTAGCATTTGCCTCATATATTGGGGTGCTCCTATGTTGGGTGCATAAATATTTACAATTGCTATATCCTCTTTTTCGATTGATCCCTTGAACATTATGTAGTGTCCTTCTTTGTCTCCTGTAATAATCTGTATTTTAAAGTCTATTTTTTTATATGAGTTTGATATAAGTTTTCCTGCTCCAGCGTTCTTTTGATTTTCATTTGCATGGAATATCTTTCAGTCTGTATGTGTCATTAGGTCTGAAGTGGATGACTTTTAGACAGCATATATACTGGTCTTGTTTTTTTTACACATTCAGCCAATGTGTCTTTTGGTTAGAGCATTTAATCCATTTACATTTAAGGTAATTATTGATATGTATGTTCCTATTACCATTTTCTTAATTGTTTTGGGTTTGTTTTTGTAGGTCTTTTCCTTCTCTTTTGTTTCCTGCCTAGAGAATTTCTTTTAACATTTGTTGTAAAGCTGGTTTGATGGTGCTGAATTCTCTTAACTTTTGCTTGTCTGTAAAGGTTTTAATTTTTCTGTTGAATCTGAATGAGATCCTCTCTGGGTAGAGTAATCTTGGTTGGAGGTTTTTCCCTTTCATCACTTTAAATATGTCCTACCACTCCCTTCTGGCTTGCAGAGATTCTTATGAAAGATCAGCTGTTAACATTATGGGGATTCCCTTGTATGTTATTTGTTGCTTTTGCCTTGTTGCTTTTAATATTTTTTCTTTGAGTTTAATTTTTGATAGTTTGATTAATATGTGTCTTGATGTGTTTCTCCTTGGATTTATCATGCATGAGACTGTCTGCGCTTCCTGGACTTGATTGACTGTTTTCTTTCCCATGTTAGGGCAGTTTTCTACTATAATCTCTTCAAATATTTTCTCAGACCCTTTCTTTTTCTCTTCTTCTGGGACCCCTATAATCGAATGTTCATGTGTTTTATGTTGTCCTAGAAGTCTCTGAGACGGTCCTCAATTCTTTTCATTCGTTTTTCTTTATTCTGCTCTGTGGCAGTTATTTCCAGTTCTATCTTCCAGGTTACTTATCCATTCTTCTGCCTCAGTTATTCTGCTATTGATTCCTTATGTTTTTAATTTCATTTATTGTTGTTCATTATTGTTTGTTTGCTCTTTAATTCTTCTAGATCCTTGTTAAGCATTTCTTGTATTTTCTCCATTCTATTTCCAAGTTTTTGGATCATCTTTACTACCATTACTCTGAATTCTTTTTCAGGTAGACCGCCTATTTCCTCTTCATTTATTTGGTCTGGTGGGTTTTTACCTTGCTCCTTCATCTTCTGCATATTTCTCTGTCTTCTCACTTTGTTTAACTTACTGTGTTTGGGTTCTCCTTTTGACAGGCTACAAGTTCATAGTTCCTGTTATTTTTGATGTCTGCCCCCTGTGGGTGAGGTTTGTTCAGTGACTTGTGTTAGCTTCTTGTGGGCTGGACTGGTGCCTGTGTTTTGGTGTGTGGGGCTGGATCTTGTACTTTTGGTGGGCAGGGCTCTGTCTGGTGGTGTGTTTTGCGGTGTCTGTGAACTTAGTATGACTTTAGGCAGCCTCTCTGCTAATGGGTGGGGTTCTTTTCCCATCTTGCTAATTGTTTGGTTTGGGGCATCTATCACTGGAGCTTGCTGGCTGTTGGGTTGAGCTGGGTCTTAGTGTTGAGATGGAGATCTCTGGGAGAGCTGTCACTGATTAATATTACATGGGGCCAGGAAGTTTCTGGTGGTCCAGTATCCTGGACTCAACTCTCACACCTTGCAGGCTCAGACCCAACACCTGGCCCTAGCACCAAGGCCCTGCTAGCCACAAGGCTCAGAAGAAAAGGAAAAAAAACAAAAACAAAAAACGAACAGATAGAACCACAAAACAAATGGTAAAAGGAAACCTAAACAGGCAAAATCACACAAAGAAACACACACACACACTCACAAAAAGAGAAAAAAAAGGAAAAGAGCAATCAAACCTATAAACAAATCCACCAATGATAACAAGCACTAATATCTGAACTAAGGTCAACGTAAAGCCAAAAACAGATATAGAAAGCAAACTACAAGTCTACAGTGGCTTCCAAAGTTCACCGCTTCAATTTTGGGAACATTCATTTTCTATTCAGTTATTTCACAGATGCAGGGTTTATCAAGTTGATTGCAGGTATTTAATCTACTGCTCCTGAGGCTGCACAGAGAAATTTCCCTTTCTCTTCTTTGTTCACAGAGCTCCTGGGGTTCAGCTTTGGTTTTGTCCTCGCCTCTGCATGTAGGCCGCCCTCAGGCATCTGTTCCCTGCCCTGACAATAGGGAATTAAAGCAGCGGTTGATTAGGGCTCTGTTGCTCATTCAAGCCAGGGAGAGGGGGAGGGGTAAAGTACTCATAATTGGAATGCAGGGTGAGCCTGTGGCAACAGAGACAGGTGTGATGTTGCAACATCCTGAGGCACACCATGTGTTCTCACGGGGAAGTTGTCCCTGGATCATGGGACCCTGGGAGTGGTGTGCTGCACAGGATCCCAGGCGGTGTGGGTAGTGACTTGCGTTTGCAAACAGGATTCTTGGTGGCAGTGGCAGCAGTGTTAGCGGTCCATGGCCACCTCTGGGGTTCAAGATGATAGCCGTGGCTCATGCTGCTCTCTGGATCTCGCTTAGGTGGTCCTCTGCTGTCTGTGGGCCCACAGTGCAGGAATGCCCCTCTCCTTGCACACCTGGAAACAATGATCTCTTGCCTCCATCAGGTCCACACATTTTCCCGGACTCCCTCCCAGCTAGCTGTGGTGCTAGCCCCCTTCAGGCTGTCTTCACACAGCCAACCCCAGTCCTCTCCCTGGGGTCTGATCTCTGAAGCCCAAGCCTCAGCTTCCAGCCCTCACCCACCCCAGCAGGTGAGCAGACAAGCATCTCAGGCTGGTGAGTTCTAGTTGGCACTGATTCTCTGTGAGGGAATCTCTCCGCTTTGCCCTTTGCACCCATGTTGCTGTGCTCTCCTCTGTGGCTCTGAAGCTTCCCCCCTTCCCTCCATCCCCACCAGTGAAGGGGCTTCCTAGTGTGTGGAAACTTTTCCTCCTTCACAGCTCCCTCCCACTTGTGCAGGTCCCATCCCTATTCTTTTTTTTTTTTGCGGTACGCGGGCCTCTCACTGTTGTGGCCTCTCCCATTGCGCAGCACAGGCTCCGGACACGCAGGCTCAGCGACCATGGCTCACAGGCCCAGCCGCTCTGTGGCATGTGGGCTCTCCCCAGACCGGGGCACGAAACCGTGTCCCTTGCATTGGCATGCGGACTCTCAACCACTGCACCACCAGGGAAGCCCATCCTTTTTCCTTTTTAAGCAATGGATTTTTCTGTTCAGATGAGCTAAGGAGTTCCACTGTCTATCCATCGTACAGAAATTACTTTGTGTATATTTGAGAGATACCACAGCTCCAAGTTGCGTATCTCTCCAAGTTGTATTTATCTCTCTCATAGTGCTCACCTCCTATTTGTCTTCTTTTAGAGGTCTCCTGTGAGCCTAGTACTATTTTTTGTCCCATTACAGATATTTGAGTGAATAAACAACACCCTTTTTTTGGTCAGCTATAGCCGGAAAATGGAAATATGTTGTGTATAACCAAGAATAGAGGGAAGTCATAATTTATTAGCCACGGTTTTGACAATCTTGGACACCAAGTACAGAACATAAAACCATATCTTCCTTTCCTCAGGATAAATGTGGTGTGAGCAAAGAATATGTGAGGAATTAAGTATGATTTATAAGTTAAATATTACCTGATATTTATCTGATATTTACTGTTTGTAAATGATTAAAAGTACCTCTTGGTTACTTCTCTTTGATTTAAAAGCTTATTTTATGATATGGTTGGGTGCTGGTAATGCTGAATAGAACAACACCAGAGTAACATAATTGCCATTCCAAAGAGGATTCTTTAACATGATCTGTGACAGATGATCTGTGACACTTGTTTTCTAAAGGTTATGTCATTGGAGGACGATCATTCCTACTGACATTTTGGCAGAGAAAGAATTATAAAGTCCCCCCCACCACAATATTATCTGCTAGAGTCTGTGATGTTAGAATATTTGCTGTTTACACTTACTCCTGTGAATGTGACCTGTATCTCTGAGTAGCACAGTTTGTGTTTCAACTGAAATCCTAGAAGTACAAGTTGTAAAGGGCCTTCCTGATCATGAGAGGCATTTTGTGTCAAAATTGGAGAGCCACCTTCCAGAAACATCAATTAACCATTATTTGAAGGGAGCCATTGCTTGTTATATGAATATTCAAAAAAATAAACAAACAAACAAACTCTGGAGAAGAGAAAGTAATCCCGTTTTGAAGCATAATGACTATGACCCTGAGCCAGACAAACTAGGTTCATAGCCCAACCCATCACTTTAAAGCTTTGCTTCTCTGGTGAGTTTACTTAATTGTTGACTCAATATTGTTATTGATTAAATTATACCGACAGTACATCTACATCATAGGGTTATAGTGAGCACTAACTTAATGAAAAATACTTTAAGTCATGCCTGGCCTTAAATAAGTTCACAGTCAATATTATATATTATTACTATGATAATAAACAGGTATCACATTTCTAAGGACATGCATATAAGGCATGAAAGTAAGAGACCTTTCAGTTTCCTTGTTGAGAGACAGTTCTCCATGTTCTTCATGCATGTTTTATATCAGTTTTTGTTCTGGAATATTTATTCAAGGATATTTATATAGCAAACAATTCTTGGAAGATATAGTGCCTTTTTTGGAGAAGAAGAGCAGATTTATTTCCTGAATAAGATAATGAAGATAATGTCTCCCTCTCAGGGAAATCTTGGGCAGGTTGGCTATTAGTTCCCTTAAAAGATTGGGGTTTCCCTAAACTCAGAGTTCATTAGCTGTAACATAAACCCACTCTGTGTGCAGCATCTGCCTGGACTGCCCATCTCATCTCCCCTGTATGACTTTAGGGGGACAGTGGAACATATGAGAAAAATGAAGCTCATTTTGCTTGCTGTACTGTGAATGATAAAGCCTTTGGCCTCCGATCCAGGAGTCTTGCCTATTTTGCCAGCTTCTATGAAACTGTGGCAGGCTAAGTCGCCAGCTTACAACCAGAATAAATATATCAGATCCTTCACAGTTCTTGACACTCATTACCTCAAGTTTGGCAGAAGTGAGGGTGTCTTCAACCTTTAAAAAGTGTGACAGTCAGTAAACATACAGATTTTCTTTGACTTATGATGCAGTTACAACCCAATAAATCCTTTGTAAATCAAAAATATCATTAGAAAATACATTTAATACACCTAACCTGCTGAACATCATAGCTTAGCCTCACCTGCCTTAAATGTGCTCAGAACACTTACATTAGCCTACACTTGGGCAAAACCATCTAACACAAAGCTTATTTTATAATAAAGTGCTGAATATCTCATGTAATTTATTGAATACTGTACTGAAAGTGAAAAACAGAATGGTTGAATAGGTACAGAATGGTTGTAAGTGTATAGGTTGTTTATTTTTATGATTGTGGGGCTGACTGGGAGCTGAGGCTCACTGCCTAGCACCAGGAGAGAGTCCATACCACATATTACTAGCCTGGGAGAAGATCAAAATTCAAAATTCAAAGCAGAGTTTATACTGAGTGTGTTTGCTTTCTTATCTTGTAAAGTTGTTCAATCCTAAATTGAACAATCATAAGTCAGAGACCGTGTGTAGTAGAATATATTAATATTCAGCAAACATTAACTTTCTCCTCCACCTTCCATGGAAGGAGTGTACTTTCCTACTGAAGGTTTATCCCACATGTTTATCCATGTGACTTACTTTGTGTGAACAAAGACTTTGTATGTGCTCATGTGGGTTAGTTTGACCTCTTGCGATCCTGTCTTCCACCATGAGAAGAGCATGCCAAGCTAGCTACTGGTCCCAGAATGTGGCAAGGAATGAAATTGACTTGAAGCCAATATTTGGCATAGAGTGAAGTCCAGCTGCTCTCATTCAGTATCAGCTAAATCCATTTAAGACCAGATGAACAACAGCTGGTAAAGAAGCCTGCAAGATAAAAATGTTTGTGTGGAAGTCACTACTATATGTGGTCATCCTGAAAAGGATTCAATTAGCCTTAAGCAATAGATATTGATCCCAGAAAACACTGGATAGCTCTAATTTTTTCAAAAATGTTGTCACCTCAAACTACAATTATTTTTACCTGCAAGATCCAAATTTCCTCTAAGGGAAGAGTATGTAATTGGAATATAATATTTCTTTGCTTATGATAATCACAGTGAAGGCCTTAGCACTGTTGTAGCCTTTTCAGAGATGCAAATTACTACTTATTTTTACTGCCAGAATGAGAAAATGAGAGGATTTTAGGGATGGCTCTTATACATTTTTTCATACGTCAAACAGACTTTTCATAAACCTTCTCAGAACTCAAATTTAGGCTATCACAATTAAATATTTGCTACATATAGCTATTAAAATGCACACATTGTATCTAAATAATTAGCCCATTTCTTTAGATAGAGGATAATTTTATTTGGAAAAGACAATTTAATATTTTCTACAAATACAACAATTTTATCAAGCTTTTACACAAGTGAAACTATTTATATAAATATATATTATTTTATACATATTATACACAACTATGCACACACACACGGGTATATATATATATAGAGATAAATAGATATAGATATAGATATAGATAATATTATTCAGCCATAAAAAAGAATGAATTTTTTTCCAGTTGAAACAACATGATGGACCTAGAGGGTATTATGAATGTTACAAAATAGAAACAGACTTACTGATACAGAGAACAAGCTAGTGGTTACCAGTGGGAAGAAGAAAGTGGGGAGGGGCAAAATGGGGGTATGGGATTAGGAGATACAAATTACTGTGTATAAAGTAAATAAGCTATAAGGAAATATTGTACAGCACAGGGAATGTAGGCAGTATTTTATAATAACTTTAAATGGAGTGTAATCCATAAAAATATTGAATCAGTGTGTTGTACATCTGAAACTAATATAATATTATAAATCAATCATATTCAATAAGAAAAGTAATTACTGGAGATAATGACTAATATTAGCATAGTTTGGGCCAGGGGACACAGGAATATCTGAATCTGACCTGTTGAGCAATCCTGCTTCTTGAGGCCTATGAGGGGATGGTATCCTGCAAGAAAATGGTGAGCAGAGCAACAATTTGGTCTTTGACCCCAAATCAAAGTGTGCAACATGTTACCTCTCTCCAAAGTCCTTTTTTTTTTTTTCGGTACGCGGGCCTCTCACTGTTATGGCCTCTCCCGTTGTGGAGTACAGGCTCCGGATGCGCAGGCTCAGCGGCGTGGCTCACAGGCTTAGCAGCTCTGCGGCATGTGGGATCTTCCCGGACGGGGGCACGAACCCGTGTCCCCTGCATTGGCAGGTGGACTCTCAACCACTGCGCCACCAGGGAAGCCTGACATTCTTTTTTTTTTTTTTTTTTTTTTTGCTGTACGCGGGCCTCTCACTGCTGTGGCCTCTCCCGTTGCGGAGCACAGGCTCCGGACACACAGGCTCCGCGGCCATGGCTCGCGGGCCCAGCCGCTCCGCGGCATGTGGGATCTTCCGGGATCGGGGCACGAACCCGTGTCCCCTGCATCGGCAGGCGGACTCTTAACCACTGCGCCACCAGGGAAGCCCTGACATTCTTTTTTAATATTCTTTTCCATTATGGTTTATCACAGGATATTGAATATAGTGCACTGTGCAATACATTAGCATCTTGTTGTTTATCCATTCTAAATGTAACAGTTTGCATCTACCAACCCCAAACTCCCAGTCTATCCCTCTCCCTCCTCCCCTCCCCCTTGGCAACCACAAATCTGTTCTCTATGTCTATGAGTCTGTTTCTGTTTTGTAGATAGGTTCAATTTGCCATATTTTAGATTCCACATATAAGTGATATCATATGGTATTTGTCTTTCTCTTTCTAATTTACTTCATTTAGTATGATAATCTCTAGTTACATCCTTATTGCTGCAATTCAAACTCCTCTTAAAACTCACTTTTATCTAATTATAAATTCACTGGGCTTTGGATAAACTTCTTTTCTCCAGAGGTAGAAAAACAAAATCTAATTCTTTTATTTTTTCCCACTACTAATACTATTTATATTAGTCCCTAAGCCCTGATTGAAAAGAGAAGAAACTAAGGAAATATGTGCTAGTACAAAAACACTATGATCTTTACAAGTGCACAGCCCCAGTGGTGCAAAGATGGAGCATCCATCTCTGTTTGTGGTCGGGGCATATTGTCCTGGTCCTAGATAAGACTAGCATTGTTTCTGGATTAATAGCCACCAGAGGTGATGCTGGAGATACTTTTTACTTTTCCCAAAGTAGCTCTGACCTCTAGAAGCAATGATATTTCTGCAATCTGAGATAACCAAGGAAAATGATCCTTAGACCAACAACAACAAAAAAAAAGAAGTAATCCGTTATGGCTCACGATAAGATTCTGACTATTATCTCGCAACTCATAGTGTTATCCATGGATCAGTAACATTGGCAACACCTTTTCTTTTTCTAAGAGTACAGATTCTCAGGCCCCACCTCAGGCCTAGTAAACCAAAATTTAAACAATATTTTCAAGTGATTTAAATACACACTGAAGCTTGAAAAGCACTGGTATACCAGATTTTCTTCCAGTGTAGAAACAGTGCCCATGATGTGGGACTTTTCTACAACAAATGCTGATAAACTAAGTTCTGAGGTACTCAACACTGTTCAGTAGAACTTTCTGTGATGATACAGAAGTTTGTTATTTGTGCTTTCCATTATGTTAACCATTGAAAACATGTAGCTTATCAAACACTTGATATATGGATAGTATGATGTCCATAGACATTTTTATATTATTTTGATTAATATGCACTTAAATTTAGATAGCCACACATTGCTGATGACTATCTTGTCACTATTGGAGGGTCTAGACGATGCTGCTCTTTCCAACTATTAATGATAGACCTTTCTTTCTGCATTCAGGACACTGCAAACAAAGTTTGGGGTTAAGAGCATGGACACAGGGATTCAGACTGAGTTCGAATACATCTCAATCATTTACCAGCTGTGTGACATTGGGTAATTTCTTTATCCTAATATCCCTTATTTTTTCACCTGCAAAATGAGAAAGTGGTAATTAGTTATGATTATTATAAGGTTAAATGAATTAATAACCTTTATAAACCTATTAGAGCAGTGTTAGGGAAATAGTAGTGCTAAATATGTGTTTATTAAATTAATAAATACCCACCAGGTCTACTTGAGGCAGAACCTGAAACATTAAAAGAGTGAGTTCTAACCATTTTTCTAAATCCAAGCACCATATTTCCTTCAGAAAAGTCTGGTAAACACAGTTAATAGAAACATTAATAGAGAGGGAAGTAATGTTGTGAGAGAATGCATATGAATTTAGATTTGAGAATAGTTTGAAAAGTTTCTCCAAAAGATATTCTGTCATCTGGATTGAGAATTATTGACCTAGGAGCCTCTTTAAGTTCTTAACCCCTTGGGTATATTAATATTAGTTGCCCGATTAAACTGTGTCAGATATAAGAGATGGAACCTGTAATTATGGCAACCATGACCCCTAGATCCTGCCAGTGATCAGCTTTCTTTATCTCAAAGTTGTGTGCACTTAGGAAAAACGCCCAGGAAAAGAAAAAAACTTAAATATTGGTTGCATATTAGGCCCAGAACTCTGAAGCAAGGTTTTAACTTGTCTGTACTTGACTAGATAGGCTTCTGTGGCCTATCTAGCGTGAGTCTCATGCTGTTTTCGGCTTGGTATGATAGAGTGTACAGAGCTACGAATACATTTTGTCCAAAGTAGGAGGAAGCTCTAGGACCATTTACTTCACTGGAATAAAGAAATAGTGTGTGTGTGTGTGGTGGTGGGGGATCAGGCAGCAGGACATGGCATCCTGTGGTGCTGGGCAGTGGAACACCTGAAGGTGTCCTGGACAGAATCTGGGTCAGCAAGAATGTCGTGCCTTATATTGGTGTCCATTTCTTTCTATGCAGCTTCTTCATCTTTTGGGTGTATGAAAGATTTTCTCAGCTTAGTGGTATTTTGGACTTGGTGCCTCATTCTTCCCTATTTAGTTCAGGGACAAGTTGTGTACAAATACTTAGTAGAGAAAGCAGTGAAGTGGTCACAGCCAGTTGACCATAAAAGAGAACGTCTCCTTGATTACATTATATTTTGAGAATAACACTGTATCTGCCAAACTAGTTTATTATATTGCCTGTGATTATATCTCTTGTGCCATTGAAAGGGTTTTTTGTTTTGTTTTGTTTCATTTAATTGACATTTTTCTAGGTGAGGCCCCCAACTCAGGCTGTGTTAGAGCTCCTACATATGTAACTGTATGGCTGGGCTTGGTTGGGTACTCCTTGCAGACGTACCCCATCATATATAATTTGGGGTCATGGTTCATGGACTGCATAAACAGATGCTCAGAAGTTTCTTTTGGATTGTGTTGATTTAGATATTTTTGTTTTACCTCTTTAAAGAAGAGCACTTTCTGCTGGGTATTATTTTAATTATACAGGACTAAGTAAGATTTTTAAACTCCAGTCTTTCCTGGTGAAGGGAAAAAAAAATCAAGGTGACTTTTTTTTTTTTTTTTTTTGCGGTACGCGGGCCTCTCACTGTTGTGGCCTCTCCCGTTGCGGAGCACAGGCTCCAGACGCGCAGGCTCAGCGGCCATGGCTCACGGGCCCAGCCGCTCTGCGGCATGTGGGATCTTCCCGGATCGGGGCATGAACCCGTGTCCCCTGCATCGGCAGGCGGACTCTCAACCACTGCGCCACCAGGGAAGCCCCAAGGTGACTTTTTATAACTAATTTTCTCCTTTGTTATCTCTTCAAATACTGAAATATTGAACTTTAATTTTCAGTAGAGAATTGGTCCCATTTTACATTTCATTGAAAGCAACATTTATTGTGGAAGAAGCAAGGATCAACAAAGATTCTTACTTTTAAGGAGATTGCACTTAATTTTGCAGTTAATCAGTGGACACAAAGATTCATTTATATACAGTATCATGAATTTCAGTGGTTCTCTAGTAACAGGTTTCTGCTTTTCCTTCCAGTTTAAGTTCAATTATTTAGGGACCAGTAAAAAGAGCAGGTTTTTCTCATATGTTGAGTGTCTGCTGAATTAGTTTAAAATTTCAGTTAATACTTATGGAAATTGATCTTCTTGAAAAAAATAATTGAAGTAACTTGTCTATTGGTAGTTAAAAATTAATTGACAATCTTGAAAATTACATCTGCATGGGTAATTTTGAATTTTATAAAATAATATGCTCATGGAATCAGAAGGAAGTTTTTTTGTTTGTTTGTTTCTAGTTCCTCATTTTACAGGTGAATTTAGCTGGAGACAGTTAACTTCAGCTTTAAAGTATTTTTTTCCAATTAGTTTTGAGTTTTAATGAAATGTGATCATTCCTTGCTTAGTCTTGTATAAGCTGTATAAGCTATTTATTTTACTCATATTTTGAATATTTTTCCATGTCAATATATCTTCTACTTCTTTCTTATTTTACGTATATTCTATCAAGGATGAAAGACAATTTATTCAAATTGTTTTGGGATAGTTAGATTGTTTCCAGATTTCTTACTATAATAATGCTTTGTTAAGCATTCTTGAAACTAGATCTCTGCTTATATACATCAGTATTTTCTAAAGTTGAAATTGCTGGATCAGGGCACATTCATTTGTTTAAGATCTGTGATAAATGCTGTAAAATTGTTCTCTAGAAACTTTTCTTGGGTTTTAAAATTCATTATCCTTAAGAGGTGATTGTGAAATACTGAGTTCTATACATGGAAATAAAGTTGTAGGGATTTGAACATTTAGTGATTTTTTTTCCAAGGTGGAAATCACTGTAGTCTTATTTGAAATTTTATCCACACAGAAAATTTTAATTTTTAAAAACAAGGTGGCTTTTACTATATGTTTTATGTTTTTCATTTTAGTTGCACACCTCTCTTTTGTAGCAATCAGAGCAGGAACAAATCTATAGCAGCTTACAACAGTACAGGAAGCAGTTTCTTGGAACTCAGGCTTTGTTCCGATGACTTTGGCTATTCTTTTCATTCTACCAACCATCTTCAATAATACAAAAACAGGGCTTCCTTGGTGGCGCAGTGGTTGAGAGTCCGCCTGCCAATGCAGGGGACACGGGTTCGTGCCCTGGTCCGGGAAGATCCCACATGCCGCGGAGCGGCTAGGCCTGTGAGCCATGGCCACTGAGCCTGCGCGTCCAGAGCCTGTGCTCTGCAACGGGAGAGGCCACAACAGTGAGAGGCCCGCGTACCGCAAAAAAAAAAAAAAAACAAAAAAAACAAAAGAACAAAACAGAAAAAATGTAACCATCTGGGTTTAGTTTTCTCATCAGTATCAACATTCCTGCTTTTACTACCATCCTCATCATCATCACCACCACTATTAACTCAGGTTTAGCAGATGCATCTACTTACATTTTAAAGCACGTCTTCAGCAATTAAAGCAAAGGATTTGCAAAATAAAATCTTTTGTCAGATGATTAATTTATTTATGTGGCAAGGAGGAAAGTAGAAAAAAGTTAATATACTATAAAATGCTGTCCGTGATAATGGTAGACACCTTCTGAATTACTGGACAATGGCTAGCTACAGATAAAAACACTGTGGTAGGAAATTCTTGATCCAACTGATTCATTTAGTTTAACTTATTTCATGAACAGCCATACATATTTACCCATGGCTTCATAATTTGCTATTATTTTCTCTCTTATCTCTTATTAATAACTAAAATACACATATGAAGCAAAAACCAAGAATTTTTTAAAATGGTGTTGCAGTTCTAGCTAATATCAGCCTTCTTTCAGAACATAAACTTCAACTAAGACTCAAAGATATTTACATTTTCTCCTTTTTACTTTTGGGGTAATGGTTTTGTTTAGAGTTTGCTTCATAGTAGCCTACTAAATCCAATGGAAAGTATATCAAATTACATCTATTTTGTAAATTTTTTTTCTGTTCTACATTCTTATGGATTAGCCTGAAATTTAAATTCTGACCAGTCTTTTTATCCCCCCCACCCCAGTTTTTCCAACATTTCCACTGTGCCTACACCAAATGGGTGTTAAATAAGAACTATATTATGTTTGGTGTTGATCATTTATATTCAGATAATGTTTGTTACACAGTTCCTTTTTAATATCCTAGAAGAAGAAACACTTAAAAGTATGCAGTCTTAGGTGTTAGGTTTATTGTATTAGTGTATTTTGAAACAGAAACTTGGTGGCAACACAGTTCTTAACTGGTTAAATACAGTAAATTGTTTCAATGACTGAAACATTTACCTTTATTTATTAGTTTGGTCATTAACATATATGTTACATAATTATTCTTTTTATACATGGTACACCTGTAAGAATGCCTTATTTCATTTCCTCTGATGGCTTTTTTATTTTGGGCTGCTTTTGATTTATGCAGTTTCTTGATCTAGTGGTTTTATTTTTTCTAATTCACAAAGGAAAATTAACTTCTTACACTTCCGGGGTGGTGCAGTGGTTAAGAAACTGCCTGCTAATGCAGGGGCACAGGTTCGAGCCCCTGTCCAGGAAGATCCCACATGCCGTGGAGCAACTAAGCCCGTGCGCCACAACTACTGAGCCTGAGCTCTAGAGCCCGCAAGCTACAACTAATGAAGCCCGCGCGCCTAGAGCCCGTGCTCTGCAGCAAGAGAAGCTACAGCAATGAGAAGCCCGTGCGCTGCAGCAAAGAGTAACTCCCACTCTCAGCAACTAGAGAAAACCCGCGTGCAGCAGCGAAGGCCCAGTGCAGCCAAAAATTAAATAAATGAATAAATAAATAAATTTATTAAAAAACCACAAAAAACTGCTATGTTTGCATAGTTCCGGAAAAAGTCAACAGCTTTTTGCTGCTTGCTTTATAGTAATGCCCTTGCTTCCTTGATTCTAGCACATAGTTGATCTAAAGTACCCTGATAGTATTACCTTCAGCTGAAGATTGTCATTTACTTTAGCTGTGATAGAAATTCTTGTATGTTTTTATTGTGAGAGGTACCATCCCCAAAGCCTATTTTTACTACATAATTTGGATTCTTTATTTTTCTATCACAGTACTAACAAATGTAATCATTTAAATATAAACAAAATATATTAATATAATATTCTTACATCAAAAAATGACATTTTATCCAACTATTACACAAATGTATAAAAGACATAATGTTCTGTGATGCTGGGTTTCTCACTGAAGACCCAAAAGTTCCTGAAGAGAATTTTTTTTTTTTTTTAATGAAAGGAAACCAAGTTGATAAGTAAAACTTTTTCTTGCAAGATGTAATCTTGGCCATTGATCTTACTCCAGAGATATCCTTATTGTGATAACTTGTGATAGTGCTTTAAGAAATTACAGGTTTTAGCTTGTAGTTCTTTGCTTTAAGAAGGAAGGGTAATCAATAAAGTCACTTAATGAAAGTTCAGTACAAACTATGCCTTTACCAATTTTAAAGGACAGTGGAAAGCAAAAGTGGAGAAAATAAGACAAGTTAGGAATCAGGGCATGTGAAAGCAATTGAACAAAAGAAATTAGAGTCTGATTTTGAAGAGTGAAAGTTAAGAAATCCAGATAAGACAAATAACTTAGATATATGAAATAATTCAAAAGCATCAAATATAATATGACTATATATTAATATAACATGAAAGGTGGGAAATTTTTTTAATCCTAAATCTCAGTTCTCAAATGATCCGTTTTTTTTTTTTTTCTTCTAACATTGGGAGGAACTGTGACTTCATATTACTAGAATTTCTTAATCCATTTTTAGTATGATTAATTCCTCAACTTTCCCTTTCCCAATCTACCCAAATTTTCAAACCATACAGTAGACATCCAGTAAATTCTCACTGGCCATAAATAAATGAATGACAACATGTTATTGTAACAAAAGAGGAACTACTAATAGTAAATGAGGAATTTGGCATTCATTTGGAAATTCTTTGTATTTTAAAATATTTCATAATGAATTTGATGAGTGCTATGATGCCAGATGCCATGCTATAGCATCTCTGAAACTTTAGGAAAGGTCCAATGCTTATGGAATAGACTCTATAGATATTTTTCTTTAGTAACTCTTAAGGGCTTTTGACATATTGAATACTGAATTAAATTGAACATATTTAATATATGTTGCAAGTATTTTCTAATTTGTGTTTACTACTAATTTTAAATATTTGGGGGGCATAAATAAGCTTGAAATTTTATGTAACTACATTTATCAGCCTTTGTTTTATAAAAATTCCTTATCTTACACATAAAAGTATGTGACCAATCCTAAATTAGAAAAACAGTTATGTATATTGTTTTCTTCTTGTTTTTTTTAAATAATTATACCTTCAAGCAATTTAGAGGGTTTTTTTGTTTGTTTTTTTGTTTTTGTTTGTTTTTTATGACTGAGGAAGGCATCTATGGTAGAGAGTATTTGGTACCACTCAATTAAATTGTAGCTTTCTTCCTCAGTAAGAGAACCCTGAATTTATATGAGGATGGCAAAGCTTTCAGCTAAACACATATGCAAGACTTCCTTGCAGCTAAGTACAGTCATGTAAATAAATTTATATGTGAGATATGATTAAAAATATTCTGTTGGACTTCTGGGATAGCTTCATAAATGGAGTTCAATCAGGTAGAAAGTACAATCTTATTACTGTTTTCAACTCTAATTTATTACAACACAGATCATTCTAGGCTTTTATTTTTTGCATTGCTTTTCACTCCAAAAGTATGAAACTTGGCTTCCTCCATCTTCTATCCACTTATTAATGGTTCAGTTTCAATATGCATGTATAATGGTTTCAGAATTATTAATCATTATACTGTGGAAAACAACTTTATCAACTAGAACACAGTGCTTATATCCAGTTCCCTTTGCCTTTAGTGTTACATCCTTCACTCAGTTCCAAATTTATTTTGGTCAGCACCTTTTCTTTTACCTCCTTCAGTGAGGTTATTTCATTCTCTGGAAAAATACTTACATTCTTTGTCACAGACTTTATTGCCTCCTGGGAACCTCATATCTCTTAAATGATTTTTATTTAATTTGCATACATTAAGCTTCACGTTCTGTGTTGTAAAGTTCAGCTGATTTTGAAAAAGCCATAGTGTCCTGCATCCACCATTATATACCAGCAGAATAGTTTCATTGCCTTAAAAATTCCCTTTGAGTTCACATATTCAATTGTTTTCATGTACCATAAAACTATCTGTCACCTGTAGATTTCTAACTAAAGTCAGAATTTCAACATATCACTGGGGGATAAGGATAAAGTCAAAATCAAAAGGAAAAAGTCATTTAAGCATTGATAGCTAGTCTGGTAACTAGTCTGGTAGCTGGTCCCCAGCCATCCATGCCCTCTAGTATTCATGTTCATATGTGATATTTATGAAAACCATTCAAACCTATGGCTCAATTGACTCAAAACCTGTCAACTCTTAATGGTGCTTAGAAGAAATGTTTCTTAATCTAATGTAGGCTGCAGAACAAGCTTATTATCTAGAGAGTCAATGGTGCTTGGCATGTCTGTAGCTAGTGAGAAAGTACATAGAACCTGAGGCAAGTCCTAATAAGACAAGTATAGTAGAGATTCCAGTCCTTTTAGGCAAGTAAATGTATTATTTTTGAGAAATAGTTTTGACATGATATATGGCTCTGAGAGAGAGAGTAAATGGCATACAAGGACAACAAATGACTACCCAACAGGAACAAAACCACTGTACTGCGGACGTTCTCTTTAATAAGCAGCAAATCCACTCCTGCACTCTAATATGGTACTATCTTCCAGGAGAACTAGCTAACCAATTGGTTAAATGTTGGTTACACTGGACACTTTTCATTATGGAAAGATCATATGTCTGTCCCCACTGGAATAATCATTTAGATTTTCATTTTCTTTATCTGCAAACATGCCTACATCATCAGCAGTGCCATTCTTGGATTTTCTGAATATTTTGATCATTATTGCTTCTCATATAATCTTACTTCTGTACAAAGAAATTATTTTCCAATTAAATGTGAAGATAATTGATTAAGACCCATAGCTTTTATGTTCCCTCAGTCTCCCAGCAATGGCTATATAGAAGGCTATAATGACCTATTAAAGCTCATTACAGCAATGGTCCAGAGAGAAGATCTTGAAAGTTTGAGGTGCTATTCTAATGATTGCAAAATATTCTCTGAAACATTCACCAGTATATACTGCTTTTTTTTTTTTTTTTTTTTTTTTTTTTCCTTTTTGCGGTATGCGGGCCTCTCACTGTTGTGGCCTCTCCCGTTGCGGAGCACAGGCTCCGGATGCGCAGGCCCAGTGGCCATGGCTCACGGGCCCAGCCGCTCCGCGGCATATGGGATCCTCCCAGACCGGGGCACGAACCCGTATCCCCTGCATCGGCAGGCGGACTCTCAACCACTGCGCCACCAGGGAGGCCCTATACTGCTTTTAATACCATGGAAAACATATACTCCAAGTTCCAATAAAAAAAAGGGGAAAATAAACTTTGCTCATACTCAACATTTCTGACAATCTTCTTTGTTACTCTGGGCTCTGCTTTTTGGAGCATTGAAAATCCAAAAATGGAATAGTTCTATCAGGAGATAATCCAGATGGATTGGCAGTTGTGGCCACCACTCAGCTCTGCTTCCTTGTAGCACAGCCAAAAATAGGGAGAAATAATGTTGGATTGAGTGATGAATTTTGTCAAAGAGAATGGCCACCATAAAAATTAGGTAAAATAAAAATATATACCTTTTATTTTGGAACCCATGGAAGATGCTAGGAACATTTTAGAATGTCTCTGATTCTCCAACCTTTCTGGTGATCCTGGAATCCCTCTTTAAAAATTTTTTTAAATGAATTAATTTTTTTTACTCTTAATTTTGGAATTGATTAGATCTCCAATACATCAGTGTAGTGAAGATTTATTAAAGCAGCACAAAGCATAAAGGAAAAGCATAAAGGAAAAGCAGCACAAAGCATAAAAGCACAAAGCACAAAGCATAAAGCACAAAGCAATTTAACTAGATTATAATTAAGAATTTCAGATAAAAATGTTCATAAACAACGAAAAGGCAGCTACTTCCCTTTTAGAGAGCATACATTGATTCACGTTATGTCTTCAATAAACCATGAGCATCTTGACGTTAGGAATTATCTTAAATTTGATGGTGCTAAATAAATATAATTAATCTTTAAAAAAAGACTGAACTTGATTATTATTACCAGAGAGAGAATTACTTTAAAAGTGTGTACTTTAGAAAATAACATATATGTGAAAGATTTTCTCTATTTATCTCAAAAATTTATATTTAAATTACTCAACAATTGAAACAAATTATACCGTAATACATTGTGTGTGGCCATTACATTGTAGAATTAAATGTTATCACAGGCAATAGTGTTGTTTATGTTTATGTATCCGTTTGAAAATAATATTTCAAATATTTTATAATGCTTAAATCCCTTCATTTCCATGTTTGTTTTTAATAAAGCCAAATACAAATCACCAATTGTGATCAGCAAAATATGGAAGACACATAACAAACCCCATTTAAAAATAAAGACACAAACAATAACAACAAAGCCCTAAGCATGTAAAAATTAATAAGGTCATTCAAGATGCATCTGGGTTAAATAGTCTCCAGATGGCAGTCTAGCACTACCTGAGCCAAAAACTCCAGCTAGAGACACTGGGTGTCTCTTATGTTCTTATTTTCTAGAAAAGGGAGCACAATATTTACCATTCTCCTTTTGGAAACTTAGTCAGTGAAAACTCAGTTTATTCAAATTGCTGTTGGTGGCTTTCATAAAATACACAAGAAATAATCCTATACCATTTAGTTTCATTTTTAATCAGTTTTATATTTTTTAAAAAGATAAGGATGCATTTTAGAAAACAATATTTTCTGATAATATTACATTTCAATCTATATGACACCCAGTCAAAGTTTAAGGAATAGCTCTTCTTTTCATACTCAAAATGGCAATATTTCCACTAGATGCATATTCAGATAAGATCAACTACTTGTAATGATAAAATTGTTCTTTTCACATAAAATTTCAATAAAAACAAACCTTTAGTTCATTGTTAACAATGTATAAGAGAGAAATCTTATCCTAATATAACATTTCAGAAATTTAAATTACAGGTTGTCACAAACACTTCATATTGTCTATTCTTCACTTTAAAAATACATATAAAAGGATTAACCTCCAAAATGTATATGCAGCTCAATATAAAAACAAACAAACAAATAACGCAATCCAAAAATGGGTGGAAGATCTAAAAAGACATTTCTCCAAAGTAGACATACAGGTTGTCAACAAACACATGAAAAGATGCTCAGCATCCTAATTATTAGAGAAATGCAAATCAGAACCACAATGAGGTATCACCTCACACTGGTCAGAATGGCCATCATCAAAAAATCTACAAACAAGAAATGCTGGAGAGGGTGTGGAGAAAAGGGAACCTTCCTGCACTGTTGGTGGGAATGTAAATTGATAGAGCCACTACGGGGAACAGTATGAAGGTTTCTTAAAAAACTAGAAATAGAACTACCATATGACTTAGCAATCCTACTACTGGGCATATACCCTGAGAAAACCATAGTTCAAAAAGATACTTGTATCACAATGTTCTTTGCCACACTATTTACAATAGGCAGAACATGGAAGCAACCTAAGTATCCGTCGACAGATGAATGGATAAAGAAGATGTGGCACATATATATAATGGAATATTACTCAGCCATAAAAAGGAACGAAGCTGAGTTATTTGTAATGAGGTGGATGGAACTAGAGTCTGTAATACAGAGTGAAGTAAGTCAGAAAGAGAAAAACAAATAATATATGCAAACACACATATATGGAATCTAAAAAAAATGGTACTGATGAACCTAGTGGCAGGGCAGGAATAAAGATGCAGAAGTAGAGAACGGACTTGACACAGCGGGGAAAGGGGAAGCTGGGAAGAAGTGAGAGAGTAACATTGACATATATACACTATCAAATATAAAATGGATGGCTAGTGGGAAGTTGCTGCATAGCACAGGGAGATCAATTAGATGCTTTGTGACATTCTAGAGGGGTGGGATAGGGAGGGTGGGAGGGAGTCTCAAGAGGGAGGGCATATGGCGATACATGTATACATATAGGTGATTCACTTTGTTGGACAGCAGAAACTAACACAACATTTTAAAGCAATTATACTCCAATAAATATATTAAAATTTTTTTGCATAATACTTTGTATAGGACTTGAGCCATTCCATCTGACAACTTAATAAACTTCCTTGGCTTAGGAAAAAAAATACATGTAAATATACAAATTTTTTCTATGTTCTTTATCTGTTGTATTAGTCAGCTTGGACTGGCATAACAAATACCATAAATTGGGTAGCTTAAACAACAGAAATGAAATTTTAATCACAGTACTAGCTGCTGGGAAGTTCAAGATCAAAGTACAAGCCGATTTTGTTCCTGGTGAAATCTCTTTTCCTGGTTTGCATACACTGCCTTTTCTCTTTGTCCTCACATGGCAGAGATCTCTCTTCTTATTCTTTTAAGGCCACCAATCCCATTGGATTAGGTGTATACCCTTAGAACCTCATTTAACCTTAATAATCTCCTAAAAGTCTTATCTCAAAATACAGTTACATTGGGACTTATGGCTTCAACATATGAATTTTGAGGGACACAATTCAGTCCATAGAATCTATTAAAACCAAAATGAAATGTCTTCAATATTATAATAGAGCCATTTCCTTTCTGTCCATATTCACATAAGTGAAAACTTAGTAAAAAATCTGCTGTTACTTATTTGGTGAATTGTCTGTTAAATTCTCTGCTGATTTCCGTTACAAAATGGAGAAATTATGCTTCTCAGTATAATTGAAATCTAAAGTGAAAAATGAAATAGAAAAAGCAGTGTATAATGTACTAGGGAAAAAACAATATGCAGAACTTACCAAAAAAAAAACTAATGAAAAAATAAAGAAGACAAAATATCATTGGATATAGATATAATGGATAGTTTCTTTGAAGATTTTTTTTTCAAACAAAAAGAGAATGGTTATAACAATTGAATGGAAAAAAGATCAGAGGAATAGGGAATATTAGTTGGGGGAAAGTGTTTCAAAAAACAAAGCTGGTAAATGGGAATTCACTTTTAAAACCAGATAAAATTAGAAGACTGAAGTAAAAGAAAATCAACATATTAACTTGATCCTAAATACAGTGTGTGAATTCAGAAAATGTTGATTTTAAATCCAATCAAATACTTTATAAATATTATAATATAGTACATTAAATTACATAATTATACCCATTATTTCAAGGAGCATAATCACTATTTTCAAACTGTTTCAAGAACTACAAAAAAGGAAAGTATACAAACTAAGGCATAGCAAATATTTTTATTTATTTATTTATTTATAATTTAATTAATTAATTTATTTATTTTTGTCTGTGTTGGGTCTTCATTGCTGTGCAGGCTTTCTCTAACTGTGGCAAGCAGGGGCTACTCTTTGTTGCCGTGAGCGGGCTTCTCATTGGGTGGCTTCTCTTGTTGCGGAGCACGGGCTCCAGTAGTTGTAGCACACAGGCTCAGTAGTTGTGGCTTGTGGGCTCTAGAGCACAGGCTCAGTAGTTGTGGTGTACTGACTTAGTTGCTCCGTGGCATGTGGGATCTTCCCGGATCAAGAATCAAAGCCGTGTCCCCTGCATTGGCAGGCAGATTCCTAATCACTGCGCCACCAGCGAAATAGCAATTATTTTTAAGGTGTCATGTTTTATAATAAGGGCTCTACATTTTCCTTAAAGGAATTAGTGAAATACAAGTAAGAAGAATATATTATCAGGAAACAAAATTGACTAAACCTTAAAATGTACAGCTTCTACCAGGGGTGAAAAAAAATTATTTAAATCTAAGCAGTTAAATGAAAGCCATAAATAGTAAGGCAGTATCAGAAAAACTTCAGTAATTTCATAAGTTAGAGAATTTATATGAATCTAGAACAGAAAGTAAAATTCCATAGCAAGAATAGAAAAATGGATGTGTTTAATTATGAAATAAACTCCAAAGTTACACTAGAATTGCCTTTTATATTACTTTATAAATTCGTGTGGCATATACATGTATTTGTATTTTTGACATATTAAAGAGTAGCTGGAGGCTGAAACTATTGAATATTGAGACACATTTAATCCCTTTAGTGTCACTATCTCATTCATTATTCCTTGGGAAACATAATTTAATTATTCATTAAATTTGTGTTATTTATAATAAGTAAATGAAAGTCTGGTACATTCTAAGGATCTCTTGATAGCTTTTTTTTCCCCTGAAAACCAAATGAAATCACATATAAGTCCTTTGAAATTTGATATCATTATAATTTTAACTAGGAAATGTGTAGAAAATGATCTTCTACTATCTAGGGCAAAAGTTATTTTCTTAACCTCCTTTTATTAAGGAGATTACTCATGTAAAATATGGAGAAGACTATTTCCTATATCACTTAAGAAAGGATGATTTCTAAATGGCCCCATCATCATTAATAAAGTAATATAGACAAAACAAAGAGAACAACTTAAGAAGGTTTCTGTTACCATGTGTATCAGTGGGGTCCCACCAAAAGCCAGGGGCACACTCAACAAAGGCAAACTAAAGGGAGATTTTAATAAAAGGACTATTATACCAAAGTGTAGACCTATTATAGGGGTGCTACAGAGAATAGATCGGTACCATTGTGCTTTAGTGGAATTGTAACCAACCTGGGGCTAGAAAGAATGAGAGGTGGGAGTGGTTCCTGGAAACCAAGAGTCATATACAGAGGGGCATTCAGAGAGAAGTGACCTTCAGTAAAGGGACACTGTTATACAGTGGCTACTCAGCAGGAAGAGAGCCAAAGAGAGGCATACCTAACCTCACTCTCCTCCTTTCCTTCAATCTCTTGCCAAGTCCCCTAGTTAGCTGAGCTCTGTCAGAAGCCAGAGTGCAAGGGAGCCTTTTGATGAAGTTCACGTGGGTCAGTCTCCTGGGATAGAGAGTAGGGTGGAGAAGAGAGAATGTGTATTTCTCCAGAGAAATAGAATCAATAGGATCTTTCTCGCTCTCTCCCTCTATATATAGAGAGAGAGGGAGGGAGGGAGAGGGAGAGAGAGAGAGATATTTATAGGAATTGGCTCACATAATTCTGAAGGCTGAGATAGTCCCAATATCTGTAGTCTGTAAACTAAAGAACCAGGAAAGCCAGTGGTATAATCCAGTTTGAGTCCAAAGGCCCAGGACCAGGGGAGCCAATGGTGTTAGCACCATTCCAAGTAGAAAGGCCTGATAATTGAGGGTCGATGGTGTAAGTCCTCATCCAAAGACATAAGACTTGGTGGTGCTGATGCTGGAGGACAGGAGAAGATGGATGTTCCAGCTCAGGCAAAGGATAACAAATTTACCCTTCCTCCATCTTTTCATTCTATTCAGTGCCTTAACGGATTGGATGATACCAGCCACATTGATGAGAGCAGATCTCCTTTACTCAGTCTGCTGATCTAATTTCTTCCAGAAACGTTCATACAGACACACCTAGTATAATATTGTACCAGATATCTGGGCATCCCTTAGTCTAGTCAAGTTGGCACATAGAAT